>NC_071328.1:0-1200000 GCF_010183535.1 Caenorhabditis remanei | reverse complement strand
CAGAATTGTGCGAAATGTCCCAAATTTGCATTTTTCTGATAGATCAAGAATAGGGCTACATTTTTGTAGTTGAAAGTTTTTTGATAGCTCCGCCCACTTTTGAGATATGCGCCTTTAAAGATAGCCTACTTCCAGGGCGCGCGCGGAGAGAGGGAGGAGACGCAGAGAAGCGAGACGCCCTCCTCTTTTCGCACGCTCTCTCGCCCTCTCTAGGCGAGCTAACTTTGAGCTTCTGTATCTCAAAAGTGGGCGGAGCTATCAAAAAGTTGTAAACTACAAAAATGTAGTCCTTGTTTTGATCTACCAGAAAATTATAAATTTGGGACATTGGGGACACAATATAACACCAAGGGGACATGTCAAAGTTGAGCCGTTTTTTCAAAAAAGCTCAATTTTCCGTTAAAAAACACTTGTTTTGCAGTTTGTTTAAAGAAATTTCTCGATTTCTTCAAAATCCCGAACTACTTTATTTCCATAATCTTAATCCCTCGAACCAGAGAAAAAATATCGATAAATCTCAATACAAAAATCTCCACAACCGAGTATACCAACTCTGGTTCAAGTCACGTATGTAGTCGTCACGGATCTGAAAAATCGATGTTTTCAGTAATTTGTTAAAATCCTAAAAGCTACCTGTTTAGTCTTCTCCAATTCGCCCTCCATTTTGAACAGCTGGATTTCAGAAGATCGGATGCGGTCGGCCGCCGCGGAGAATTGCTGAAAACTTGGTTTTCATGCTTGGTGGCCTTGTGGGGGATCTAGGCCACCTTAAATAAGAATGCAAAAAAAGTTTTGGAGTAGGGAGGAATCGAACCCGAGACCCTTTGTGCGCGGGGCAAAAGCGCAGCCACTGCGCCATGAGGCACACGGATTAATAGGAGGCGCAGGGTGGTGATAAATGCGGCCTTTCTTGCTGCGCCGCCGACGCCGCCTTTCCCCGCTCGCTACCATGGCGCAACTGGTAAGGAGACCGGCCACCAATCTCGCGTCCCGGGTTCGATTCTTTTCCCCCGCCATTATTTTTTGTTTTCTTTTCTGAGCACGTTGACATATCAGGTTTAGTGAATAACTCGATGTTTTGGGGTATTCCAGGTCAAAACCTACCGTATTCTCAATCTGTTGTGTCGCAATGAAATCGTTGGACTCGAATTGTACTTTAATCTTGAAATGATTCTTCGCCTTCCGATAATCACTTAGCACAGTCTCCACCTCTTTTTGAAGGGATTCCGAGTCTTGAAGGGACCGCTCGAACTCTTCGTACGCCTTCTTGAAAACCTTCTTTTGCTCCTCGGTTTTTCTGGAAACAACACCTTTTTTGGTTCCAAAGATCATATTGAGCAAGAAATCCGTGTGAAATTTTAAGTTTTGTGCAAAAAAGGAAAATAAACAACATTCCTCCTACCTAATTATCCAATTATTTCCACCATTTTCACCTGTCTCACGCCTACCTTCTCAATTGCTCCGCCTCCTCCTGAATCCTCTTCTCCTCCAGTCTTTTCAGCTCCATCTCACGCCGATGTTTCCGCCATTTTGTGCGCTCTCGAATACCACGACTACTCGCTTCCGAGGATCTGAGAAGAATTTTAGTTCTCAGGCGGTGATCAGCGGAAAAAATAAGAAAAACAAAAATTATTGGCGTCGTGAAAGAATCGAACCCGGGATGTGAGATTGGTGGTCAGCGTTGTTACCTGTTGCGCCATGGGAGGCGGGTGGTAGAAGTGGCGGCGGCGCCGCCAAAGGGCGCGCTTATCACCACCTTGGTGTCTCCTTCCATTTGTGTGTCGTGTGGCGCAGTGGCTGCGCTTTTGCCCCGCGCGCAAAGGGTCGTGGGTTCGATTCCTTCCACGTCCAAACTTTTTTGCATTCTTTTTTTTTCTTTTTTTTCGATTCCCCAAGCCTACTGTAGCTCCCAAACCCCTCTAAACACCGGCTCCGTCCGTTTTCGAGGAGTCTCTCTTTCTCTTTTTGTGTTGTGTTTGGTTGAAACGATAATTGGAGTGGTTTTTCTCTCAATTTTTTGAACATCTGCCGTTCAGTCATCACAGCCAACGGGCACCAATTAGAATGGCGCCGACCTTTAAACGTGGGTTCCGCGAGGTGGGGGGGGGGTCTTCCTACCTCGTCAGCTCCTCCTTTTTCTTCTTTTGCTTACCGCTGCCTTTTTTGGCTTTCTTGAGCCACCAGACGGCATTTTATTTCGATTTTTGTAGATATTGTTAGAAATGATGGATTTGTAGATTTTTAGGGAAAAAAGAATAAAAATTGGGATTCACGTGAATATGATTTTTTTTTTGAAAATTCTGAAAATTTGAAGATGTTCCGAGAAGTCACGTTTTGATCAAACTGTTTAAATTTAAACTTTTCTTGTAGATCAAAACTAGATCTCTATTTTTGTAATTGACAACTTTTTTCTAGGAGCGCACCCTGGGGTACTGTAGCACTTCGTAAACTAGTTGGCAGACGGCGCGCGCGCAAAGTCGCTAGGCTTCGGAGAACTACAGTAACCCAGGAAGGGGTCCTAAAAAAAAGTTGTCAACTACAAAAATGGAGATCTAGGTTTGATCTACCAGAGAAATATAAATTTGAGACGATTGAGGTATAATGAAGCCCACGGCGCCATGTTGAAGTTTGCCTATTTTTCAATTTTTTCTAAATTTTAAATCTTTTTTTTGAGTTTTTAAAAATTTAGTCATTTTGTGTTGAAAGTTTGAAACATTTAAACATAATTATTGTTTGATCTACACCTGAAAAACTTGTTTCAAAAACAAAAACTCATATTAATTTCCTAATGAACGGTGTATGTGCTTGAAGTGGTTTTTTCCACCTGGACACTTTTTTCCAATTTTTTCCATTTTATGAAATTTTTATCAGAGATCATAGGGAAGTGCGCTCTAATGCAAAGTTTCCTAGAAAAAAGGAAGAGTTTCCATTTTCAACTGATCACTTGGTTCGGTTCCTAAGTAAAAAATAAATATTTTCAACTGGACACCGTTTTTTTTTTTTCGTTCTAATTATTTGTTCAGCCACCCGGTTTCGGATGGTTTCGTGTCAAACAGACACACACATAAAACTTTTATTTTTGATCATAAATCGACGTTAATTTTAGATTCTAATTTGGACAAAAAAGTAAGTTTTGACATTTCAAAGACTTATTCGCAAAACCTGATATGTCACCATGCTCAGAATAAAAAACAAAAAATAATGGCGGCGAAAAAGAATCGAACCCGGGATGGGAGATTGGTGGCCAGACTCCTTAACCATTGCGCCATGGTGACAATGGTGAAGGCGCCGCGGTACAATGGCACCTGGCGAGAAAGGCTGCATTTATCACCACCTTGGTGTGTTCTCCCTCCTGTGTGCCGCATGGCGCAGTGGCTGCGTTTTTGCCCTAGACCCAAATGGTCGCGGGTTCGATTCCTCCCTACCCCAAATCTTTTTTGCATCTTTTTCCCAATACATCGGCGACAGATTTATCATTATTATTTCTCATTTCTCTTTTTGCAAAACCTACAATACACAATATTTCGAAACCAGTTAACCCTCTCCAAGGCCTAGAAACCACTTTACGTCACATGTAATGAGTCAATATGTACACACGGACGGTGGTTTTGGCATCTCGGGGTGGAAAAGAGAAGATTCGAGATGGTATCTAAACCGTTGTGAGGAAATATTGTTGATGTTTGTTAGGTTCTGGTACTTACCTTTCTTTCCTTCCAAAAAATCGTTTTGTGACTAGAAATAAGTGTTTATTCTTGTAACTGTGTGCTCAGTTTAACTTGAAATGCCAGAAAAAAGAATGCAAAAAAAGTTTGACAGTAGGTGGGAGTCGAACCTGCGACCCTTTGTGTGTGGGGCAAAATCGTAGCCACTGCGCCATGCGGCACTCGAAAGAGTGGGCACACCAAGGTGGTGATAAGCGCGCTCTTTGGTGGCTTGGTGGCGGCGCTTACCCCCGCTACCTATGGCGCAACTGGTAAGGAGTCTGACCACCAATCTCGCGTCCCGGGTTCGATTCCTCTACCCCGCTATTATTTTTTGTTTTCTTTTCTGAGCTCGATGACATATCTCTTTTTGATTAAAACCTCGATTTTTGACCAATTCCCTTTGATCTACCCAACCAATCACATGAAACACCACAATATCTAATACATATGACCCTTCTCCCAAAAAATTGACCAACTGCTGTCTGACTCATGTTACCTGAACCTTGGTGAGGGAAGAAGAGATATCTAAAATGATGTTTATCATCGGTTTTTGTGTGCAGTTTGGTCTTTAGGCTGTTTTTAGGCTTTTTAGGTCTTTTTAGGTTGTTAGATGACAATAAAATGAGTAGTTTTCAAGATCCAGAAGATTTGGCGCCAAAATTGAAAATTCAAAAAAAAAATTTTTTTTTGAATTTTTTTGAAATTTGAAAAAAATTGGTTTAAAGAGTTTTTCGACCCCTTTTCCCTTGCCAACTACTTTCCAACGAAACCGCGCAAAACTTTTTTTGTTGGGATTTCGAAAAAAGTTGCAATAGTGCATGCACTTTTTTTGCCCGTCCCGCTTACGCAAAAGTTCCCGAAAAAGTTTTTGTGTGCCAGTTACCCCGTTACCCTCGGCGCCCCCCTCCCTATACAAAAAAACCCGTTCGTGAACCCCTGGCATATTTGTTCAGTACATATATAATAGTGCAGAGCTGCGTCTCCAGTATCTTCTGCTTTTTTTCTTCTTTTTTCGTGTGTTGCGTCGTCTATTTGGAGGAGCACACACTGTGCTGTGCCAGTAGACTGTGAGACGGTGCCACCCGGTGACCATGCACTTTCACACCGGAGGGGGAACAAACAGAGCAGCTCCGAGAGCGGCGCCTGGCGGAGCACTTGGGCAGCGGCGGCCGAGAGCAGGAAACGCGAAACGGTTTCAAGTTCATGATAACAGTTTTTGGAGGAAAATGTGATAAGAAGTAGTTTTTGAACTATTGGACATTGAGAAAAAGATGAAAAAAAGGTTTTGAGTAGGGTGGAATCGAACCCGCGACCCTTTGAGTGTGGGGCAAAAACGCAGCCACTGCGCCATGCGAGACACAAAGCGGAGGGCGCGCCAAGGTGGTGATAAATGCGGCCTTTCTCGCCGGGTGGCGTCGTACGGCGCCGCCTTCACCCACGCCACCATGACGCAGCTGGTTAGGAGTCCGGCCACCAATCTTGCATCCCGGGTTCGATTCTTTTTCCTCGTCGTTATTTTTTGTTTTTTATTCTGAGCATGGTGACATATCAAAATAAGATTGTTTTGGGGTTTTCTAGGTCAAAACTTTCTTTATTTCGCGCCAAGCCCTGTTAGGTGTCTGAGCGTAGAGGCTGTAATTTTTGATAGGTATAGGTAGTACTTGTCTTTACCTTTAATTTAAGCTATTTTGGGTTCATAAAACCTTAAATAGTCAGAGTTACAAAGATTTGAAAACTTGGGTTTTTCTGAATTTTTCAAAATTTAAAAATTTTGAGTTTTTGACAATATTTCAGATCCCGTGACGCTTTAACCTACATGCCCAGTTTTTCAAAATTTATGTTTTTTTGTAGATCAAAACTAGATCTCCATTTTTGTAGTCGACAACATTTTTGTAGGACATCACCCTGGGGTACTGTAGCTTTCCGAAAATCGGTTGAGCGCACAAAGCCGCTTGGCTTCGGAATTCTACAGTAACCTAGGGTGAGGTCCTACAAAGTAGTTGTCAACTACGAAAATGGAGATCTAGATTTGATCTACCAAAAAAACTTTAAGTTGAAAAAATTGAGCTGAGGGGAAGCCCGCGGCACTCTGTTGAAGTTTGCCTATTTTTTTTCTATTTTTCCAAGTTTTCGAAAAAAAATAAAAAAATCACTTTTTTGCATACCCTTTCCAAAAGTGCTGCTCTTTGCTCTATTATTATTACAGTATCACCGTAGACACAAAACCGCTGCCACTTATTCAATAACGCTCGAAACACAAAAAAATCTCCCCGACGAAAATTCGAGCCAATTACTCTATCCTCCTCCGATTGTTGCCATTCGTTGTGCACATTCAGTCCCTCCATCATCATTCACGTAAGTTTCAATTCTTCTATTCAAAAGAGCACATTCGCCCCCCTATCGCCCCCTGATAAGGAAACTGGTACCTCCTGGAACCGAGCTGACTCGACGCATTTTTTGAGGCGGCGGAGAGAGCAAGGGCATGTACTTTGTTAAGAGAGCATTTTCACTTTTCATTATTATTTTGTTGATCTACAGTACCTGGAGCGCAAGGTCTAGGGACCTTAGGCCTAACCGCCCACATGGCAGAGTGCTCCAAGGAGGTGGCGCTCCCAAAACCAGGTTCGATTTTCTGAACATTTTTACAAGGAATAGGTCAACCATGTCCTTAGCTTTAATTTAAGCTATTTTTGAATTGCTACACCCTCGAATAGGCGGAGTTACAAAGGTTTGAAAATTTCAAGCGGAATTTCGAATTTTTGCGAATCGCATGAGCTTGTCATGTTTTAACCTACGGACCCACTGTCTCAAGTTTATATTAACCTTGTAGATCAAAACAAGGGCTACATTTTTGTAGTTGACAAATTTTTGATAGCTCTGCCCACTTTTGAGATATGCGTCTTTAAAGATAGCGTGGCCGAGTGGTCTAAGGCGGTGGCGGTCCCACACCTCCCCGATTATCCCAGGTTCAATTTCCTCGCCACCAATCATTTTTTGGAAATTTTTGCAATTTTTAGGTAGGCCATGTCTTTAGCTCCATTTTAAGCTATTTTTAAGCTCTCACACCCCCGAATATGCAGAGTTACAGAGGTTTTTAAAATCTCCCTTTTTTCGAATAATAACTCATCTTTAACCTGTCCCCTTTGTGTCACATTTTGTCCCACTTGTCCCAAATTTATATTAATCTTGTAGATCAATACCAGGGCTACATTTTTGTAGTTGACAACTTTTTGATAGCTCCGCCCACTTTTGAGATATGCGCCTTTAAAGCATAAGCGCCCGCGTGGCCGAGTGGTCCTCATCGCCTCCACCCAGACCATCCCAGGTTCGAGTCCACTCCCAGGATTTTTACCGCTTATTCTTTGATACCCATCGGTTTACTTCCTTCTATAACTTATAAGACTTGTCATATGTTTGCGGTCCCCCCCGGGCGGGCGGCGCCGACCCCACCGCGTACCAGGCGTACGGTTCCTATTTGGATTTCCACAAAAAGGGGGAAAAGAAGAAGAAGTTGACGAGAAAGAGAGCGGGGGAAAAAAGGCGATGGCCTCCTCCTGGCGGTTACGCAAACTTTTTGCCTGTCTTGAGCAAATATTAGAGGGGGGCGAAATCGAAAGAGAGAGAGAGAGACGACGACCCCGAATGGAAGGTGTCTCTGAATTCAAGATGATCTAAGATGGTATTGAATAGGCGAAGACGTTGTTGGAGGTCATATGTACACTTTGGAATTGGTTTTTTTGAAAAAAGGTTTTTGAACGAAGAAAAAAATTTTAGGTCAAAAATTCAAAAAAAATTTTTTTGACATTTTTTAAAAACCAATTTTGGCATGATTTCCTGGGCAATTCCAACTTGAAATTGTCTAAAATTTTATAATGCCTGTGTAGATCAAACCTAGACCTTCATTTTTGTAGTTGACCACTTTTTTATAGAATGCGATCCTGGGTTACTGTAGCCTTACCCAGCGGAGGAAGTTGATGCGCATTCTTCATGTGGTGTAGAAGTGCGGCAACTTCCGCTGACTACAGTACCCCAGGAAGGGATCCTAGAAAAAAGTTGTCAACTACAAAATTAAAGATCTACATTTGATCTACCAGAAAAATATGAATTTATAACGGTTTGACAAAATCTGGTAGAATTGACGTCATGAGAAATTTAGAAAAAAAATTCTAGCAATTTTTTTTTCAAAACTTATTTATTACTTATTCGGTACTATATATTTAAAATTTTTATTTATTTCTACATTTTTCATACTGTAGTACCGTGCAGCATACTGTAGCCACCAGCATACTGTAGTCCTTCCACCAGGAAGTGCCGAGTAGCACCTGACCTCCGGTTGGTCAATAGTGAGAGCACCCAGGGGGTTCTTAGGTTGTTTAGTTGTGCGTTGTGGACATCTGGACATCCAGACACGTTGCGGACACACAGACAGACAAATTGCGGGAAACTGCCCACGTGGAAACATTGGTCATTTGCGCTCTCTTTTCTCCCTTTGTGTTTGTTCATTCTTCCGATGGGTTAGTGCGGACATCCGGATTTTGGGACGGACAGATGGACGAAAAACTATTTTATTAAATATAGATTAAAAAAACTCGAATAGGAACTTTGAAAACTTCGAAAAAATTTTAATCTCAAAATTTTTCAAAAAAAAAAGTTTGTTTGAAACTTTTTTGCCAATTTTGACATGGCGCCCTGGGCTATTCTAATCGGAAATTGTGTGAAATTTTTTAATGAATGTGTAGATCAAACCTAGACTTTTATTTTTCTAGTAGACAACTTTTCTCTAGCAGTGCTCCCTGGGTTACTGCAGCTTTGTGAAGTAGTAGATGTTTCAGGCGTAACTTTTTTCACAACATTTTTTCAAAATTTCGAAAAGGTACCGGGCCGTCGTATCAAATCCGAATATTTTGAAATTAATATAGTTAGATAGAGAATTTCTTAAACTCTATTTTTGTAGTTGATCATTTTTCTCTAGATGTGCTCCCTGGGTTACTGTAGGTTCGCAAAGGTGCCGCACTTCTACACCACTCTCAACTTTCGCAGCTTACTTAGGAAGCTTAGGAAGGCTACAGTAACCCAGGAAGGGGTCCTAGAAAAAAGTTGTCTACTACAAAAGTGGAGATCTAGATTTGATCTACAAGGAAAATGTAAATTTGAAACGGTTTGACTAAATCTGGTAGAATTGACGACGTCATGATGACAAAGTTGAGAAAAACTTTTTCCGAATTTTTTTTGTTGATTTTTAAAATTTTCATACTGTAGTTCCGTACAACGTACTGTAGCCATTAGGTAAAATCAACCAGCCATTAAATTAGGCACTTTCCAAAAATTTAGGAAAAGTTTTTAAAAAAGTCCTATAAGCTCAAATTTTTTGGCGTAACTTGAAGGCAAAACCATTTTCTGATGCTACAGTACTCCCACACACACGCTAACCATATATCTAACAGGTGAGCCAACACAGTGGCTCCTCAATTTCACCAATTCCCACAAACTACACGCCGGTCACCCCAACTTCACGTACTTTTACGCAGCGCAAGAAAACGAGTTACCGCTCAAAAAACTGACCGCCCATGTTTGTCCTCCTCGAAGACGATTCTCTCTCTCTGTGATATCTATTTTGTAAAAGAGTAAACCAATCCCCCCTCCTTCCAAAAAGTCAGCCCCGGAAGTGAACAGTTCGCGACCCCCCTTCTCTCTTCTTCCAACAAAACTTGTGTCAACATACAGTGGTAGGAGCGAAAAGGTACCGCCGGCGGGGCCGCGGGAGGCGCCAGCCCCAACCAAAAAAAAACCATCCGAAACTCTCTTCCTACTCCGAAGCCCATCCCACCTGCCATATCCATCCTGGACGACGCTTCCTGGTGGTGACCTTCCGGGGTCTTCTGGTGGGGGGCTACAGCGGGTCCTGGAGTCTTGGAGCCTAAGTTCTTATAGTCTAAGCCTAAGTTTCTGAATCCTGAATCTATGACCCTGTAGCCTAAGCCTAAGGTTCTCCTCCTTAGGACTAAGCCTTAAAACTTATTTGTAACCAATTTTTTCCTAAGTCTATGGGCCTAAGAATTGAATTTTATGGATAAGGTCTTGTAGCCTAAGCCTGATGTTCTGAATCCTCAGCAAAGGCCTAAGACCTTGAAATTTGGTAATAATGGTCTCAAGCCTAAGCCTAAGGTCCGGTAGCTTAAGCCGTGCATGACCAGAAACCTATCTGGGTCTAAGCCTAACTATAAGTCTTAAGTCCTCCCTGAGCCTAAGAATCTGCTCTTTTAGCCTAAGTATTTTGGTTAAACCTAAGACTTAGATCTTCTTACAAAGTTTGCCTAAGCTCGAGCCTCAGGGCCTGGAGTCCAAGCCTAAAGTTCTCTTCCTTAAGCCTAAGCCTTCCAACCCCTATATTTCCTAAGCATAAGCCTAAATTTGAAAAATTCAAGTCTGAGGTCTTTCCTAAGACTCTTGGCTCTGTCTAAGCCTCAGGTCTTCCAGTTTTGAGCTTCAAAAGTCCTTAAGTGTACGCCTAACCCTAAAATCCTGGAGTTTAGGACCCTGCAGCCTTAGCCTAAATACCTTTAACCTACAATTTCCCCTAACTATACTTTCCTTATCTACCTGTCCTCTCTGTATTGCCCTTTTCCTTATCAATCAATTTTTTTCTCGTGATAAAATTTCCCATTTCCATCTGGAGGCGGGGAAAAGTGCATTTCCTTACTCTTACTTATATTCACACGGTTTCTTTTCACTTTCTCTGTTTCCTTGGTGTTTGTCTCCTCTCATTATTCTTTTTCTTTGGATTTGTCTGAAAACTTTCAGAAAAATTCTGATTTTTGTTGAGCCTGAGTCTTAAGGTCTTGTCTAGAATCAAAATTTTGAAAAAATATGAGCCTTACAGTAAGATTTTGTAATTTTAACCCAAAAATTAAGCTTAAACTTGGAAGTTTCAGCTCAAAACTGGAAGATTTGAGGTTTTGGCAGAACCAAGACCATCAGGAAGGACCTCAGACCTAAATTTCTGAACTTTAGGCTTAGACTTAGAAAAAATTGAGTTTGAAGGCTTAGGCTTAAGGAAGACAGCTTTAGGCGAGATTTAGGATTAAGGACCTTAGGCCTAAGCTAGGCTGAAAACTTGAATAAATAAAAAATTTTGGTTAAATCTAAGCCTGTGGGGCTACTTAAGCTTATAAACTCCTAAACACTACAAAATTTTTGTTGAAACTTTTTGGTCTTTCTTATTTCTCATCGTTTTTTCACCAATTTTCTCCTAATTTCCTCTCATCTTACCATGTTTTTTTCCAGATATTCCCAAAAATGAATTGCGAATCGCTGCTCACCGCTCTCGACGTCTCCACACTCCTCTCCTCCCTCTCCTCACCCGACAAAGAGCTTCGACGTAAGCGAAGACGTGGCGAGGTGGCGAATCCATCGAACACTCTCGACGCCTTGGTCGCCCGAAAAGCCGACGATCAACCATTCGAAAAGAGATATCTGAGTGAACAAGAGGCGATCGAAGGACCCGATGATGAGATCGAGATGAAGAAGATGGAGTTGGATCCAGATGTTTCGACGAGAACGTGTTCGACGTGTGGATATCAGGGCAAATGGGTGTCCGAGATGATTCGTCATAAGAGAGTTCACACTTCGGAGCGGCCGTTTAAGTGCAGATATTGCTCGAGGACAAGCAAGTGGAAGGCCGACTTGATTAGACATGTTGCAAGTGAGTTGGAACTGAACATACGGCCTTAAACCTGAGATATCGCTAAAGCCTTAACCTAAGGGAAGTTTGTGAGCTCATAACTCGGCTCGCAGAGACATTCAGCAGATTTTGACTGCAAAAATGGACTCCACGTAGTCGAAATTACCTATGACCGAATTTATAGATCGTTTGAAAGTGGCGTCTCCAAAGACTTCCCTTGTGAGATATCGCTAAAGCCTTAGCCTAAGGGCTCGACTAGAACTAACGGCAGGAATTTCGGTTAAGCCTAAGCTTCCGATACCTTGTTTGAGCCTTAGATCCACAAAGCTCCGTTGAGCCATATATTAAGAACGCCATTGAGCTTAGGTCTGAATGGATACACAAATTTTGAGCCAAAAAATTTTTGACACATTTCTTGGTGACATCCTATTTTAAAAATTACAGAAGGGCTTAACCTAGGCTTAAAAGCCTCGCCAAGCTCAAAAGTGTGCAAGCTGGCATTTTTTTGAAAAGGCTTTTTGGAACGCGTTTTTGCGCCAAAGTTTTCTTGAAAACCGATAATATTTGATATTCGAAATTTTCGAGTCTTCCTTAAGCCTAAGCCTGAAATTAGAAACCTTATAATGATTAAGCCTAAGGCTAAGGATCTTGACAGCCTGAAGCCTAAGCCTAACAAAAATTTTCTGTCAAAGGGACCTCCATCAAGCCCTAATCTCAATCTCTTTCCTTCCAGAAACCCATGGAATTCGCGTTGTCTCCAAATACAGTCGCTCCAAAGTCTTCGACACTAACAGCACCTCCATCGACTCCTCGTGCTCATCAGACTCCGATCGTTGTTCCTCGCTCCCCGATAAGCGACAAGTCTTCTATCGCTGTCAACTGTGTTCGTTTGAAGACGAGCGGGTTTCCGTCTTGACACATCACATCACTCACGTACATAACACGTCTCCATGCGTGTGTCGGTGTGGTGCAAAGTTTGAGGATGTGCAGGGAGCACTGGCACATTCGAATGGAAATGGCACATGTGGACATGTCGATATGATTTATAATGTCATGCCCACTTATGAGAAAGGTGAGCTTAAGTCTTTGCACCTGAATTTTCAGGAAAAAGAATTTGATGGGTGATTTTTTAAAGGGTCTCGGCCTCCTAAGCACATCACTAGGCCTAAATTTTCCAAATTTTCGACGTTTTAGGCCCCTAGCGACTCATGTAAACTCGAACCTAGGTAAGTACAAATTTTAGTTTAAGCGTAATTAAGCCTAAATGAATAAATTAAGCAAAATCTCAATTAAACCTGTTAAAACCTGTTAAAACTATTAATCCAAAGCCTAAGAGACTGCAAATGCGATAAGATACTAAATTCGGTTAATTCGGTTAAGATATTTCTTAAAAGTTTGGTTAAGCTTAATCCTAAGGACCTGAATCGCTAGTCTAAGGACCTGTAGCCTAAGCCGAAAGCTCTTGTCCTTAAGCCTAAGCCTTAGAACCCAATTGTTCTCTTAAGCCTGATTCTAAAGTTCAGAAATCTTGCAGTTTTGAGTTTCAAACGTCCTCAAATTTAAGCCTAAGCCTAAAACCCTGGAGCCTCAGACCCTGTTCCATCCTAACCTCCAAAAATTTCCAGCCTCCCCACTATCTCCATGTCGAAGCGAGTCGTCCTCCGACTCTGGCATCCAAACCGACCCCGAAGAGGATCTGCTCCAAACGATTCCATCGGCTCTCCCAACACCACAACTCGGTGCATCACCACTCCTACTCTCGCCAACTCTTCCAGTCCTTCAATCCCCTCAATCCTTCCTTCCAGACATCCATACCGCCCTTTTAAGTCTCCAGCCGAATCCTTTGATGTCACTTTATTTGGCCTCTTTGCTCCAATCCTCACTTTTAAGTGGGCCCCCGGCTCTCCAGTTTCCCCCGATGGTACCTATGGTCCCACAGGAGGAGGTGATTGATGTGGAGATGTGAAAATCTAGGCCGTGGCCTAGAAACCCTAAATCTTCCATTTTACGTTAACTCAGGTGTCCTATAAGCATTATGAACCATTTTTTGGCGACAAATTGAAAACATTTTTTTGTCAAATTTTTTTGTTGTCCGTCCCCCTACCTACTTAGCCCCTGTCACCCCGTTCCAACCAAATCTTAGGTATCTACTCACTACTGAATCTCGTCCCCTTCCCCCCTCTCAGCTTTTCCTGGTGAAACCCAATTTTTTTTTTAAATTTCCAAACATTTTTTTGCTAATTTTATTTTTTAAGCATATATGTTGTACTACGAGTCATACTTTTATCACATCTCTCTCCCGCTTCTACAATATATTTATTGGTGTGTTATTAGGTGGCCTAGAATCGGATTCTAGGCCACCAAAGTTATTTTGGTCTTCGTGTTTCCTTTATTGTCAAGTATTAACTGAACTGTGAAAGCATAAATTTGTGATTTTTTGAGTGAAAAGTGCAGTCCAACAAGCTCAAGTTCCCATGACACCTAATTAATGTCTGGAACAAAAAAAAATGAAAAAAAATCTGAAAATGTGCTTTGAGCCTAATAAAAAAACTATAAAAACCTGTTTGCAGGCACTTCTAATCAAAATCAGACATATCCCCGTACTCCTCACAAAAAACAAAAAATATTAGCGGGGCGAAGGAATTGAACCCCGGTTGGTCAGATTACCGGACAGGCTCCCTACCAGTTGAGCTACAAGGGCGCGCCGGCTGCGCGGAACAGGGGGTTGTGATAAGGGTGGCGTCGCCGCCCTCTTTTCCGCATCCCCTCCGCCACCCTTATCACCATCCTCAGTTCCAGGCCGCCGAACCGCACCTATAGCTCAAATGGTAAGGAGTCTGACCGGGAAAACGTGTCTCAAGAGTTCGATTCCCACCGAGTGCGAATATTTTTTGCTTTTTGTAAGGAGTACAGTGGTAGGTCTGGTTTTGATTAGAAGTGGCGGGAAACCGGTTTTTGATAGTTTCAGAACACTTTCAGACAAAACTTTTGCTGAGATTAAAGCACATTCTAGATAACGTTTCTCTAAAAATAAAAACCGGTTAAATATTGAAATTTGAGATTTTAAGAAAATGTTTCTGCTTCACCAGGTTTAAGAGATCAGGCACATTTTTTTCTTGAATTTTTAGATTCTAATAGAAAATTATTTCGGGTATCGTACAGTATAACTAAACATTCTAAATAAGAGTGTGGGAGAACGGGAGGGTGCAGAGAAATCAGACGCTCTAGCTTCTCTGCGTCTCCACTCCCTCTCACTTCCTCTCTTCCTTAAGGAGTTGCAATCTTTAAAGGAGCATATCTCAAAAGTGGGCGGAGCTATAAAAAAGTTGTTAACTACAAAAATGGAGAACAAGATTTGATCTACCAAAAAATATAAATTTTAAACTGTTGGCGCAAAATGTGACACCAAGGGGACATGTCAAAGTAGTGCCATTTTGGAAAAAAAATGGAAAAAAAGTAATGGTTTTTTTTCAAACACGTATATCTCAAAAGTGGGCGGAGCTACCAAGAAGTTGTCAACTACAAAAATGAAGATCAGGAGTTGATCAACCAGAAAAATATAAATGGGACATAGTTGGGACAAAATGTGACACCAAGGGGACATGTCAAAGTCAAGCAAGCCTTTTTGAACCAATTGATCCCCCGTACTTCAGGGACCCCAAATCTCATAAAAAATTTTTACGTCAGACCTAATAATGATCTAATGACCAAAGTACGTGTGCTCCCCAAAACAAGTAATCAGACTAATATAGCTGAGATTCTCTGAATTCACGGATCACTGATTTCAAAGAGTTCCCCGATTTCCTCGTACGTGATTTTCACATGAAAATATAATTTTTTCGAAATTTTTCAAAAAACTAAGTTAGGTTTTTTAAATGACTCTGTTCTAAAGATTCAACACTCCTTAGAGGACTAGTTTGGGTTTCTAGGCCATCGTTTTTTTCAACAACTTGTGTGTGTGTGTGTGTGTGTGTGTGTTGTTAACAACTTGTGTTTTTTTGTTGAAATTTCAGTTTTTTAATTTTTTGGGAAAATGCTCCCCGTCACCCTTTAGATCCTCTGGGACCCGTTGAGTGCACCTGACATTTTTCTTATAATTTCTTGTTTTCTGATTCCAGCAGACCAGTCTGGTCATCAATTAAGTGTCACGTCTTCTGATGACTTAATTAGTTGATTAGAGCTGAGCACAGAGGGAGAGGGAAGTCACAAGATAAGGGGTGTATATAAAAAAGGGAAAATCTTGAAAAAACATTTTTGGATCGTGTGTTTTTTTTTCAACAACTTGTGGGTGTGTTCTCAACAAGTTGTGTTTCTTGGGAAATCGTTGTTTTTTGTGTGTTTGTGTGTTGTCAACATTGTTTTTAGTTTCTTGTTTTTTTTGACGGAAATCGTGTGTTTTTGACCTTGTGGGCGTGTGGGTGTGCTTTTCAACAACTTGTGTTTTTCAACAACTTGTGTTTCTTCCGACAAGTTATGCTTTGATTTTCAACCCCTTGTGATTTTCGTTTTTCTTCGTTTTCGCGAAAGTCGTGTGTTTCTGCTTCCACAACTTGTGTTTTTCTCAACAACTTGTGTTTTTTCCTTTTTTTTGTTGTTTTTGCTGGAAAATGTTCGTTTTTCTTCCCACAACTTGTGTTTTGCTGCTTACCACAAGTTGTGTTAATTTCAACAACTTGTGTTTTTTGAGTGTTTTTCCTCAATTTTCAACAACTTGTGTTTCTGTTCCCACAACATGTGTTCTGACTACCACAAGTTGTATTTTCGATTTTCAACAACTTGTGTTTTTCAACAACTTGTGTTTCATTGAAAATCGTGTGTTACTGACCTTGTGGGCGAGTGTCGATGTGATTTTCAACAACTTGTGGTTTTTTTTTCGTTTTTGTTGGAAATCGTGTGTTTTTGGTGTCAACAACTTGTGTTTTTTTACTATTTTTCTTCCCACAACCTGTATTTTTTTCCCAATTTTCCCCAGTTTTTCAGATGGACACCTCCGATTCCAATCGATTCGTCGCCCTCATCAACACATACTTCCACATCTACCTCATTTGCGGTCTCCTCTTCCAGCTCTTGCTCCTCATCCTCATTACCAAAAAATCACCCGCCAATCTGAGTGATCTCAAAATATTTCTATATAATACGACATTTTGTCAGCTTCTAAACATACTCACCGCCTATTTTATTCAGTACAGGTTATTGATTTTTCATTTGACCTACCTATCAGCTCGGCACTGTTCTTACAACTGCGCTCCACCGAATTTCCCTTGAAAAATGTCTCTTTTTCTCTGAGTCTCTCAATTTCGCACACAATTTTCATTGGTTTCGGTAGAGCGCAGTTGTAAGAAGCGTGTGCCGTGCGAATACTTTTTTTCTTCCAGAGCGTTACCCAACTCGACGACAATGGCGGTGCTGGCGAACGGATTGTGCAGAAAATTTGGACCGCATGTGTGTTTTGGATGTTATCACGTATTTGTGGTAAGGAAATAGTTAAAATTGGAAAAAAAACCTTATTTGAGATTCCGTAAAAAAAAATGGCTTAACTTTAACATATCCCCTTTGTATCACATTTTGTCCCCAATGTCCCAAATTTATATTTTTCTTGTAGATCAAAAATCGTGCTACATTTTTGTAGTTGACAACTTTTTGCTAGCTATTCACGCTTTTGAGTTATGTGCCTTCAAAGTTTGGTACCTGGAAACGCTAGAGAGAGAAGACGCAGAGAAGCTAGGCGCCCTCCTCGTTTCGCACGCTCTCTCGCCCTTCCTCAGCGCGTTAACTTTGAGGCTCCGTATCTCAAAAGCGTGAATAGCTATCAAAAAGTTGTCAACTACAAAAATGTAGCTTGATTTTTGATCTACCAGAAAACTATAAAATTAGGACAGTTGGAAAAAATGTGACACCAAGGGGACATGTCAAAATTTGGGAAATTTTGAAAAAATTTAAAAATAAAAATGATTTCTTTAATTCTAGTATTTTCTCATCCGATCCGATATCTTGGCCAATATTTGTGTACTCCTCGAGGACAAGTAGAAATCGGGAGAAAATTTTGGTTAAGCTCGTTTTTGGGCGATTTTTTCCTGGTTTTTGCTATTTTTTATCAAATTTCAATAGATTTTTAATCTTTTATGTAATTCAGGGTATCAGTTCAAGTGTCGCCATGTCTATCACGACTACAGTAGTCTTTCGATACTCGCTAATCAAAAATTGGCGGCTCCGACGGAATTCATTGATAGCGTTGGTACTCGGTAGTCATATTCCGCCGCTCATCGCTACAGTAACCCATTTTTCTGGTTTACATTGCCTAACTTTCCCCTCTTCCAGCTCACACCCTTCACGGCCCCATGGAATTTCGAAATAGTACGGGAGCAGTCTATCCGAGAGCATCCCTCCCACGACCTATCGATTTATACCCCATTTTCGGGATTCGCCGACACCAAATCCCTCCAATTCTTATTTGTGACAGGCGCGGTGGCCGTTGGTGCCTACGGTGTTCCAATGGTATCGGTTTTTATTATTCGAAAAATTCTGGAACTCACTAAAACTCACTCGAAGTTATCGAATAATACGAAGAGGCATACCAGGACTTTGATGAAGGTAAGGGGGGCGGAGCGGGGACTAAGAGTTTTCTAGGCCACCATTATTTCAGGGACTCGCTTGCCAAGCAATGCTTCCACTCATCTCATATTTTCCTATAATGACGTTATACCTGATAACACAATTCACAGCCGAGGAGTTTTTGATTACTGGTAAGTGTCCTCTTGGTGTCACATTTTGTCCCAATTGTCTCCAATTTGTAATCGTTGTGTAGATCAAGAATCGGGCTTCATTTTTGTAGTTGACAACTTTTTGATAGCACCGCCCACTTTTGAGATATGCGCCCTTAAAAGTGACCGCTTGTGACGTCGCCACTTGAAAGTTGGCTATCTTTAAAGACGCATATCTCAAAAGTGGGCGGAGCTATCAAAAAGTTGTCAACTACAAAAATAAAGATCAGGGTTAGATCTACCAGAAAAATATAAATATGGGACAGTTGAGACAAAATGTGACACCAAGGGGACATGTCAAAATTTTGGAAATTTTTGAAAAATCGGGACACAGAAAGGGAGGGACACACATTTGTTAACGCAACAATAACCATGGGAAAGTGTGGCCGCCATAGCTCAGTCGGTTAGAGCGTGGGTCTAATAAGCCCAAGGTCGCAGGTTCGACCCCTGCTGGCGGCAAATGTTTTTTTGGTTTTTGTAAAATCATAACATTTTAAAACCATTGGTATATTTTTTATATAGAAAAAGTGAAAAACTTTTTTGAAAGTTTTCTGATGTGGAAACATTAGAAAACCTAGTTTCCCCCAAATTTTGGGATTCTAGGCCACCGATTTAACCAACTTGAAGTCGCATCCCTAAAAACTGTAAATTTTCAATTTTGAAGTCGAAAACCGTTTTTTTTTTGTTAAATAATACATTTTAATTTTTATGGCCTAGTTTCCCGTGTTTTGAGTTTTTAGGCCACTTTTTTTTGTGTTTTATTCAAATTTTTAAGTTTCATATAATTAGGACTTTGAAATTTTTTATTTTTGGCCAAAAACGAACTTTTTTGTTCGTAAGAGAATGTATGAAATTTTTTATGGCTGTTTTAATGGAATTCTTGGCTACCAAGTCATAAGACGTGATATATATGTTAATTTGTACCGTTTAAATCCGTTAAACAGTGGGAAAAACAACCTTCCGCGTACGAAAACGGCATTTTTATGGTCTGACTTTTGACATGTCCCATTGGTGTCACATTTTGTCCCAATTGTTTCAAAACTATATTTATCTAGTAGATTGAAACATGGGCTACATTTTTGTAGTTGACAACTTTTTGATAGCTCCGCCCTCTTTTGAGATATGCCCCTTTAAAAGAAAGGCTCCTAAGTAGCTAATGGGGTAAGCTGATCGCGCGCTATATTTAAAGGCACATATCTCAAAAGTGGGCGGAGCTATCAAAAAGATGTCAATTACAAAAGTGTAGCTCTTGATGTGATCTACCAGAATAATACAAATTGGGGACAGTGGGGACAAAATGGGCTCCGAGTTTTTCAATTTTCAAAAAACTTTTTTTTTCAATTTTCAAAACTTAAAAATTTCAGAACACCTGCTAAACATAATGACATGTCTACCAGCCCTAATTGATCCGTTCATCTCCTTCTACTTCATCGTCCCATATCGTCACGCAATCCTTCGTGTCGTCGGAAAAAAAGCGAATTCAACAATTGTCGACGTGTCAACAGCACACAAGAGCACACTTCACGAGTGATTTAATGGGATTAACAGTTGGCGTCTCGACTCTTAGTACCCCTCTATGCCATGTTATATTATATGAAAATGTTTCTTAAAATTGTCTTATTTCTATTCTCCGCCTCATTTCTCACTATAACCCACTCCAAACCATTCGAGCAACATGTCATCCGAGACCGTGTGTTCGTTGAAATCGAGGCTGTTCACTCGATTGGTTTGGGTGCTGAAATTCAAATTGTCCATGCCGTAGTCCCCCTCTCCACTGTCCCTGTGGAAGAGGCACTTGGTTCGGAGAGTGTTTGGTATATACCCGAGCAGCAGGAGTTTCCGAAATTGGTAAGTAAGCTAAAATCGATTTGTTTTGACATGTCCCCATGGTGTCACATTTTGCCCCAGAACTCCCGAAATTGTATTTTTCTTGTAGATCACCACTTGGGCTTCATTTTTGTAGTTGGAAGTTTTTTGATAGCTCTTCACGCTTTTGAGATATGCGCCTTTAAAGATGTGTCCCCTATGTGTCACATTTTGTCCCAGATGTCCCAATTTATACTTTTCTGGTAGATCAAACCACGGGCTACATTTTTGTAGTTGAAAACTTTTCTCTATCTCTCCACCCTGTCGAGTTATGCGTCTTTAAAGATTGAGAGACGAGAGAGCGTGCGAAACGAGGAGGGCGTATCGCTTCTCTGCGTCTCCTCCCCCTCTCTCGGCTGGCGCCTTCGAAATAGGCATTCTTTAAAGGCGTATATCTCAAAAGTGGGCGGAGCTATCAAAAAGTTGTCAACTACAAAAATTTAGCCCTGGTTTTGATCTACAAGAAAAATATAAACTTGCGACAATTGGGACAAAATGTGACACCAAGGAGACATGTCAAAATATGGGATATTGTTTTGTCAAAATTCCAAAATGGACTTTTTTATGCGGATTTTTTAAATGAAATGGATTTTTGTAATTTCAGTGGATTTACAACAATATTGATTTTTAAAAAGTTCCTGAGCCGGGATCCGTGTACTTCTCGTGGACAAGTAGGACATTTTGATTTTGAATATTGTATTAATAGGATTTTGTGTGGATTTTAAGAAGAGTTTAAAAAGTTTTTCACATTTTTCAATGCTGCTATGTGAAATACGTCATCAAAACTCCAAAAAATAAGAAATTATTAAAACCGCCAAAAAATTTTTTTCAAAAAAATTGTAACATTTTTTCCGTTTGAAATTTGATCGTACCTCAAGTTCAACTTTGCTAAATTTATACTTTTCTGGTAGATCAAAAATAGCGCTAAATTTTTGTAGTTGACAATTTTTTAATAGCTCCGCCCACTTCTGAGATATGCGCCTTTAAAGATAGCACAACGATTGTGAAAAGACGCAGAGAAGCTAGACATCTTTAAAGGCGTATAGCTCAAAAATGTGAATAGCTAACAAAAAGTTGTCAACTACAAAAATATAGCCCTGGTTTTGATCTACAAGAAAAATATAAAATTGGGACAGTTGGGACAACATGTGACACCAAGGGGACATGTCAAACTTGCAGGCCTACCTAACCTCCCACGGATGGTTCTTCCTTCGAGAGCATCAATTCAGTCGGCTCAAAAAAAGAGCATTCGCAAAGCCCGCCCCAAAAAATGCTCAATTGGATGTGACGAGTCTGGTACGACTGGTACCATCCACATTTGAGAATGTGCAGTTTATTAAGAAAGGTATGTAGATCAAATTGCATTTTTCGAAAATATGATTTTCAGGACCAATGGGTGCGTATATCTACAGTGACGGTGGAAAGTTGCAGAAAAACTCGCAATTTGAGGTAAGAATTGCCTTTTTGGGCAAAAATAACATATATTTTGACATGTCCCCTTGGTGTCACGTTTTGTCCCAAATGTCCCAAATTTATATTTTTCTGGTAGATCAAAAACCGGGCTACATTTTTGTAGTTGAAAACTTTTCTCTATCTCTTCACCCTGTCGAGTTATGCGCCTTTAAAGATTGGGAGACGGGAGAACGAGCGACGCAGACAGTCAGCCGCTCTCGTTTCTCTGCGTCTCTCCTTCCAGGTGCCTTATTTTCAAACGCTTATATCTCATCACCCTTAATAGCTATCAAAAAGTTGTCAACTACAAAAATGTAGCCCTATTTTTGATCTACCAGAAAGGTACAAATCTAAGACAGTGGAGACAAAATGTGACACCAAGGGGACATATCAAAGTTGAGGCATTTTGGAATTAAAAAAGCTGAAAATGGCCAAAAATAGGCAAAAAATGACTGAAAAATCACATTTTTTGGGTCGCAATATGCTTGGAATGGTAAAATTTGGTGAAAAATCACCAAAAATTGGCGGAAAATCAGAAAAAATGGCTAATAATGACAAGAAATAAGCTAAAAATCAGTAAAATTACTATTTTTGAAGAAAATGTGCTGAAATGGCCAGTAATTGGTTGAAAATCCCATTTCGTGGTCAAAAGTATGCTGGAAGTAGGCTAAAAATCACCAAAAACGACCAAAAATAGGAAACATGTCTTCAAAGACGCATATCTCAAAAGTGGGCGGAGCTATCAAAAAGTTGTCAACTACAAAAATGTAGCCCATGTCTTAATCTACTAAATAAATATAGTTTTGAAACAATTGGGACAAAATGTGACACCAAGGGGACATGTCAAAAGTCAGACCATAAAAATGCCGTTTTCGTACGCGGAAGGTTGTTTTTCCCACTGTTTAACGGATTTAACGGTACAAATTAACATATATATCACGTCTTACTAAAATTTCGAAACAAAAACGCTTATATCTCAAAAGTGGGCGGAGCTACCAAAAAGTTGTCAACTACAAAAATTTAGCCCGATTTTTGTTCTATCTATTGAGATTAATTTTAAGACTAAAGCTTTAAAAATGGCTTCAAGACGGGCTATCAAAGTCAAAAAACTTTTAAAATTTGACTTCCAGGCGGTCCCATCGACTCTCACCCGTACCACGGACACTCAAATCGTAAAAACTGGAAATTTGGCGGCGTATATCTACACAGAAGTGCCTGAACCTCATTCCTACGTCCCTGGCGACGAATCCCTGTACTGGCTTATTCGGGCGGTCCCATCTGACACCAAGGGCTCCAGAAGTTTCACGACACGCCTCCATGATGGATCACTTTTGTTGTATCACGGAATGCCGATGCTTATTAAATTGAAGAATTGATTTATTGATTGATTTTTGAAAAAGTTTTGATCTACACTTGACACCCGTCGTCGTTTAATGCGAAATCTGAATTCTCGGCGAAATGAATATTGATTAGTTTTCCGTCTCGCGTTGAGTGGTACTCGCCGACACTGTTCCAGCAGCGAGTCTTGTGGGCGGAGATCTGGAAAATGGAATAAAACACAAGTTGTTGAAAAAAACACAAGTTGTTGAAAAAAACACAAGTTGTTGAAAAAAACACAAGTTGTTGAAAAGCACACACACACACGCCCACAAGGTCAATAACACACGATTCTCGATGAAACACAAGTTGTTGAGAATCGAACCACAAATTGTTTTTTTAATAAATATTATTGTGGAAACCCAAAAAGACACGCACACAAGTTGTGGGAACTAGAAACACAAGTTGTGGTAAAAAACACAAGTTGTTGGAAATCGAAAACACAACTTGTGTTTTTTTTTCAACAAATTATGTTTTTTTTCAACAACTTGTGTTTTTTTTCAACAGCTTGTGTTTTTTTTTCAACAGCTTGTGTTTTTTTTCAACAACTTGTGTTTTTTTTTCAACAACTTGTGTTTTTTTTCAACAAGTTGTGTTTTTTTCAACAACTTGTGTTTTTTTCAACAACTTGTGTTTTTTTCAACAACTTGTGTTTTTTTCAACAACTTGTGTTTTTTTTTCAACAAGTTCTGTTTTTTTCAACAACTTGTGTTTTTTTCAACAACTTGTGTTTTTTTTCAACAAGTTCTGTTTTTTTCAACAACTTGTGTTTTTTTCAACAACTTGTGTTTTTTTTCAACAACTTGTGTTTTTTTCAACAAGTTGTGTTTTTTTCAACAAGTTGTGTTTTTTTCAACAAGTTGTGTTTTTTTCAACAAGTTGTGTTTTTTTTCAACAAGTTGTGTTTTTTCAACAAGTTGTGTTTTTTTCAACAAGTTGTGTTTTTTTTCAACAAGTTGTGTTTTTTTCAACAAGTTGTGTTTTTTTCAACAAGTTGTGTTTTTTTTTTCAACAACTTGTGTTTGTTTTTCAACAACTTGTGTTTTTTTCAACAAGTTGTGTTTTTTTCAACAACTTGTGTTCTTTTCAAGAACTTGTGTTCTTTTCAACAATTTGTGTTTTTTATCAACAAATTTTGTTTTTTTCAACAACTTGTGTTTTTTTCAACAACTTGTGTTTTTTTTCAACAAGTTGTGTTTATTTTCAACAACTTGTGTTTTTTTCAACAACTTGTGTTTTTTAATTTTTTTCCCCAAAAACTAACATCACATCTCTCGGGTCCGGGACACAGCATTCCGTGATTCTCGTTTGCCGAATGGAATGTGTAGTACGATTCCTTATAACAATCACTTATCATTTTCGAGTATGTCATATTGATAGGAAGACTTCTTAGATGACGTCGAATCGATGATTTCCAGCTCATTCTGGAAATTTTTTTTGAATTTTTTTCAAAAAAAAGTTTGTAAATGCGCTCTATTGACAATTTAAAAAAAAACATTGTCTGCGTCTCTTATCACATTTACAACTATAAGAGAAAGAAGGAGACGCAGACGACGAGAGTGTCTCGCTGTCTGCGCCCTGTTCCTCTTCCCTCTCTCTCGCCTCCCGGAATTTAAAGGCGCATATCTCAAAAGTGGGCGGAGCTATCAAAAAGTGATCAACTACAAAAATGTAGCTCTTCATTTGATCTACAACATATCAAAAACCTGGATCCATGGCTTTTTACCTAATCCCATACCGCCCTCTTAAAGTTCAATCTCAATAGAGCGCACTTGCTGACCTGTTGAAATCCTTCTCGATCATCTTAATATTCTTATTCGAAATCAATGGTTTTTCTGCGTCCGCGCCAGTTGTTGGGTTGTATTGCGGCACACGTTCGTGATCTACACCCATACCGTCGAGCTGTAATAATTTTTTTTAAAATTTATTGCAAAAAAGTGAAAATTTGATATGTGTCCTTGGGGTCGCATTTTGTTACCAATTGTCCCGAATTTATATTTTTCTTGTAGATCAAACCTAGAGCTACATTTTTCTAGTTGAAAGTTTTTTGATCACTCCGCCCACTTTTGAGATATGCGCCTTTAAAGTGACACTCCTCTTTTCGCACGCTCTCTTGCCTCCCAATCTTTAAAGGCGCATAACTCAAAAGCGGGCGGAGCTATCAAAAAGTTTTCAACAAGAAAAATGTAGCCCTTGACTTGATCTACAAGAAAAATATAAAATTGGGACACCAGGGACAACATGTGACACCAAGGGGACATGTCAAAGTTGAGCGATCTACACAAACCATATCAATGTGTTTCAGATGAGTGATCGAATTGAACGATGCCTCAACCTCCAACTTTTTGAGACTCTTATGTGTCCAATGAATCCACGTATTGTTTACTTTCGACGGGATCGCTATCATTTTTCCAGTCTCCGTCGCCTGTTCGAATTGGATGCTTCGCAAAACGTGCTCTATTGAGAACACGTTGGCACGCTTGTCTGGAAGAGATTCGGGTTACGGTTGGAAAAGTTGGAAAGACGTAAGTTACAGTGGTCTAGGTTACGGTAGCCTTAGCTAAGAACACTGTAAGCTAGGTTATGGTAGGCTTATCTAAGGATACTGTAGACAAAGGTTACGGTAGGCCCCCGAATTACCATACTTGTCAACCGGGCCGGCTCGTAACTCGCGTCAAAATGAATATTATGAGCTGAAAAATATACCAAAATGTAGATCTCGACGAGTTCTATGTCCGTGATCTACTACGGGCCAGATGGCTATTCATTATTGTGCCGCGGGCCGGGCTAGAATGGCTTTTTTTGGCCATTTTCGCGTTTTTTGGCACTTTTTCCCGGCCCGCGGCACATTAACGCGAATAGCCATCCGGCCCGTAGTAGGTCAGGAACATAGAACTCGTCGAGATCTACATTTTGGTATATTTTTCAGCTCATAATATTCATTTTGACGCGAGTTACGAGCCGGCCCGTGTCGGCCCGTTTCGGCCCGGTTGACAAGTATGCGGATTACTGTATTATGTCAAAAAACTACCACTTACACGCCCTCGTCCTCGTATTCTCCTTCGAATACGTGAAATAGGCGACCGTCGGATTCTCGGCGGCCAGAAATCGGAACTCATTCACATAGTTATTGGCCATTCGGGGGATTATCAAGTCGTCCAAGTCGACGAATGCCACGAATTCTGCCGATTCCTGGAAAATTCGAATAAAATACTGAAAAATTGACTTTTCAGCCAAAAAATTGAAGAAAAACGGTCAAAAACGGTGATTTTTGAGTTGGTGGCCTAGAAAATCGAATTTTGGGAAAGTCAGGACACGGACTAGTTTTCATGGCCTAGGATACCAAAACTCGGCCATCTGATGAAAATAGCGTAAAATGATGAAATTGGCTATTTCTGATGGCCTAGAACACTAAAATTTTGGGGAAAGTTTTTTCAAAATTTTTGGGTTTTTGGTGGCCTAACTTTTGCAAAACTTCGGCCACCTTCCATGTTGTCGGTTGAAAACCTTGATGGCCTAGTTTTGGGTTTCTAGGCCATGAAAACCAGTAGGCCACCATATAAATTTCGACGATTTTTACCATTTTTGACCGTTTTTCATCATTTTTTCGCTATTTTTAGTGGATGGCCGAGTTTTGGATTTCTAGGTCATCGAAATTCGACTAGCAAAATATAGTACGTGGTGACCTAGCTTTCCCAAAATTCGGTTTTCTAGGCCACCAACGTGCCAATTTCATCATTTTCTCGCTATTTTCAGTCAATGGCCGAGTTTTGGGGGACTAGGCCATGAAAACTAGTCCGTGGCCTAGCTTTCCCAAAATTTGGTTTTCTAGGTCACCAACTCAAAATCGTCGGTTTTTGGTCGTTTTTCTTCAATTTTTTGGCTAATTTTTTGATTTTTTGAAAATTTTGGGGTGTGGCCTAGGATTTTTAGGATTTTCCTAGGCCATCTGATCAAAACACACGTTATACCGAATCCTAATGGCGTAGATTTCTCAAAATTTGGTTTTCTAGGCCACCATTACGGGGGTTTCCATATTTCCGACTGAAAACCTCGATGGCCGAGTTTTGGGTTTCTAGGCCTTGAGAACCAGTCCGTGGCCTAACTTTTTCAAAATGTGGTTTTCTAGGCCATCAACTCAAAAACGTTGGTTAGACTGTTTCTCTTCAAATTTGTTGGTTTTTTTTCCAGATTTTTTTGAAATTTTGCGGTGTGGTGGCCTAGAAAAAGCTAGGCCACTGTCTCAAAACGAACCTTGTAGCGTAACAAACAATCGGTTTGTGCGGCCGCTTGACTCCTAAACTCGACATTAAGATTCGGATTGAAATCTCGCTCGTCTCGATTCAACAAATTAATTCGATTCCATGGTTTCAGAGTGACGTATCCCTCCACCTCGTAAACTCTCAAAATCTCGAACATCGGTGAGACAACACTTCGAATGTAGAGATGCGCGTGGGCTCCGAATCGTTTGTAGACGTGAAGAGAGACAAGGAGATTCTGCCAGTTTTCTGCGGCGAACAAGGGGGAGATACACATTACGACGGGCACGGGGTCGGTGGACACCACTTCGAATGGGATCTGGAATTTCGTGAAAATCGGTGGAAAATCTGGGTTTTTATGTGAAAATTTGAAGAAAAACGGTCAAAAAACGGTGAATTTTGAGTTGGTGGCCTAGAAAATCAACTTTTATGAAAGTTAGGCCACGGACTGGTTTCCATGGCCTAGGATCCCGAAACTCGGCCATCAATGTTTTCAGTCGGAAAAGAATATGAAAAAAATGAAGAAATTGTCGATTTTGACGCTTGTGGCCTAGAAAACCAGATTTTGAGATGGCTAGGCCACCAACGAGTTTTTCCTCCAAAGCCACAAAAAATTTTTTGACTGGTGGCCGAGTTTTTGCAAAAGTTAGGCCAGAAAATAGTTATAAAAACTGTCAAAAACGGTGAATTTTGAGTTGGTGGCCTAGAAAACCAAATTTTGGGAAAGTTAGGCCACGGACTAGTTTTCATGGCCTAGAAAACCAAAACTCGGCCATCACGATTTTCAGCCGAATTTATGGAGAAAAAACCGTCGAAATTGGCTATGGTGGCCTAGAAAACCCAAATTTTGGGGAAAGTTAGGCCACCGGAATGTTTATGGCCGAATTCTGACGACCTAGGATCCCAAAACTCGGCCATCGACTGAAAACAGTGAAAAATGATGAAATTAGCTATTTTTACGTTGGTGGCCTAGAAAACCAAATTTTGAGAAAGTTAGGCCACCTATCTTTTTTCATTATTTCTATGGGTTTTCTATGGTTTTTTGGAAAATCGGTTTTTTTTTTTTGAAGAATTTCGAAAAAAAATTGGTGGCCGAGGTTTTGCAAAAGTTCGGCCATCGGCGGGTTTTTGTGATTAAACGATCAATCAACGCTAGAAAAACACAAAACTCAAAAAAAAATCGACTGTTCACGAAAAAAAGTCGGTGGCCTAACTTTTGCAAAACCTCGGCCACCAGTTAAATTCGCCGATTCTCCGGATTTTTCCATGTTTTTAAAAAGCTATTTCAGTGTAGTGACCGAGTAGAGTTTCCTAGGCCATCCAATCCGCTGGTGGCCGAGTTTTCACAAAATTTGTTTTTCTAGGCCATCAATCGGTTTTCGACCGAATTTTATCGATTTTTTTCAAAAAAAAAACTCACGGCCGCATGATTTCCTCCCAATGACACAAATAGTAACGATGGATTCAACACAACCTCGGCAGTCGCCGTCATTGCTATCCATTTGCATGCGTCGTGAATCGTAACTCTGAAATTTTGAGATGGTGGCCGAATTTTTCAAGTGGGTAAAGTTAGTCCCCGCGTTCAAAAAAAAATTGCGAAAATGTCAAATTTTCGAACTTCTGGAGATAATTTTTTGATGGCCTAACTTTGTAAAATTAGTGGCCGCGTTCAAAAAAATTTTTCAAAAAATTTTTTTTTCAAAAATTAAAAAAAAAATTTCCCGACCATGGTGGCCTAACTTTCTCACCTCTCCAACTCGGCCACGGCCATGACACGATTCGTGTCATTGATAACCAACAATTCGAGTTGTTTTACGTGTTCCAATACCTCGAAGTCGGCAGTCGCCAGAATGACCATCGACGAATCGCCCAAACTTTTCGACGTGTTATAATAGAAGGCCGAGTAGACGAACACGTCGTACGGGGCCGAGTGAAACACTTCTTGGTTTTCTAGGTCATCTGGGTCCAAGCGTCTGCAATTTGGGGGGCGGTTTTGGGAAAAAATTTGGAAAAAAAACAAAGAAAAATTGTCGATTTTTAGTCATTTTCACCTAAAAAACCATGGTGGCCGAGTTTTGGGTTTCTAGGCCACAAACGTTTTTTTTTGGGTTTTTTGTGGCTTTGGGGGAAGAACTCGTTGCTGGCCTAACTTTCTCAAAATTTGGTTTTCTAGGTCATCTGGATCAAGGCGGCTGGAATTTAGGGGGCGTTTTTTGGGAAAAAATTTGGAAAAAAAACAAAGAAAAATTATCGATTTTTGGTCATTTTCACCTAAAAACCATGGTGGCCGAGTTTCGGGTTTCTAGGCCACCTACGTGAAAAATACTGATTTTTCGATGACATGGTGGCCTAGAAAACGCGAAAACTAGGCCCTCTTAAAAATATCGATTTTTGTAATTTTTCCCTAAAAACCATGGTGGCCGAGTTTTGTATTTTTAGGCCACCAGCGTGCCGAAAATATGGAAAAACTGTCGAAATTGGCTAGGGTGGCCTAGAAAACCAAATATCTGGAAAGTTAGGCCACGGAGGGTTTCAAAATTTTTTGGTGGCCTAACTTTTGCAAAAACTCGGCCACCAGTCAAAGTTACAAAATTTTTCGATTTTCACCCTTATAGAACAGAACAACCTCGGTGGCCGAATTTTGGGTTTCTAGGCCACCAACGATTCTTTGTGATTTTTGTAGCTTTTTGGAGGTTTCTAGGCCACCAAAACTCGGCCACAATCATTCCAGTGGCCTAGCTTTCCCAAAATTTGGTTTTCTAGGCCACCAACGTCAAAAATAGCAAATTTCATTATTTTCTCGCTATTTTCAGTCAATGGCCGAGTTTTGGGGGACTAGGCCATGAAAACTAGTCCGTGGCCTAGCTTTCCCAAAATTTGGTTTTCTAGGCCACCAACTCAAAAATCACCGTTTTTGGCCGTTTTTCTTCAATTTTTCGGCTAAAAATGCCATTTTTTTCAATTTTTACCGAATTTTTGCTCCTCAACTCACACAAACTGTAATAAAAGTGCGGCAACAAAAAATAAGAATGAGAAAAAGAAGACGACGGAGAGAATCGACGGAATTATTCGTGGAAGCATATTTGTGTCTCAGGTGAACAAAAATCGAAAAATGAAACAAAAGGGGAAAGAAGTGCGCCGTGCGCCGCGCGGGTTGCCCTGTCACGTCTTCTAATCGCCGCCACGGATCTTCTGAAGACGTCAGGAAGATTCTGATGATGTACTAGGGGATAGTCAGTGGGGAGGGGGGACGTTTTCATTTTGGCGAAAAATTTAAAAAAACGATCAAAAAGTGTCATAAAACAGCGAAATTACGTCTGAAAATGGCAAAAAATCGATTTTTTGCCTTTTAAACGGTTAATATATAAGTTATGGGTAAATAGAACATGATAGGGGGTCGATTTTAAGGAAAAAACGGGAATTTTAGGACCAAAAATCCATAAAAATCAGCAGAAAACGGAGCTGGCGGAAGGCGGGGAGAAGAAGAAGAACACGAATTGAGATATAAGAAACGAGAGAGAGAGAGAGAGAATTAGATTGCGATGGCGAAGACGTAGACGATTGCCAACATGGTTTTCGCTTCCCATCGGTACATGTACGAGACTGAAAATATTTTCAAATTTAAAAGGTTTTTCAGATTTTTCAGTCGAAAATTTGAAGAAAAACGGTCAAAAACGGATGAAAATGGTAATTTTTGAGTTCGTGGCCTAGAAAACCAAATTTTGGAAAAGTTCGGCCATGGATTTGTTTTCGTGGCCTAGGATCCCAAAACTCGGCCATCAAGGTATTACGCCGAAAATATGTGAAAAACGGGCGAAATTGACAATGATGGCCTAGAAAATCAAATTTTGAGAAATCTAGGCCACGTACTAGTTTCAGGTGGCCGAAGTCTGATGACCTAAGATTCCAAAACTCGGCCATCGAGTGAAAATAGTGAAAAATGGTGAAATTGGGTATTTTTGACGTGGGTAACCTAGAAAATCAAATTTTGAGAAAGTGAGGCCACCGACCTTTTTATTGGTTTTCTGTGGTTTTTGGGAAAATCAGAGAATTTCTATAAAAGATTGGTGGCCGAGGTTTTGCAATAGTTCGGCCACCACCGGTTTTTGAAGTCTTTTTTCAGAATTCATGAAAGAAACGAAAAATCAATGCTCGAAAAGCACAAAACTTGAAAAAATCTGAAAAAATCTACTTTTCCGAAAAAAAGTTGGTGGCCTAACTATCGCAAAACCTCGGCCACCGGTCAAAATCAACAATTTTCTTTGATTTTTGACACTTTCAGAGCATAAAAACAAGTGAAATTCTTGAAAAAAACTGTTGAAAACCCAAAAATCAAAAAAAAAAGTTGGTGGCCTAACTTTTGCAAAACCTCGGCCACCAGTCAAATTCGCTGATTTTCCGGGGTTTTTTTTCTGATTTTCAAGGTACTTCAGTGCGAGCAGAGTTTCCTAGGCCACCCAATCCGTTGGTGGCCGAGTTTTCGCAAAATTTGGTTTTCTAGGCCATCAAATCGAAAACGTCGGTTTTTGACCGAATTTCTTCGATTTTTCTCATTTTTTCACCTAAAACACGTAATTTTTCCAGTAAAAACCCAAATTTTCCCCCGATTTTCGCCGTAAACTCACAATCGGTGACCTTATTCCAGTAGGAAATGGTGCTAACATTCAGTCCGGAACCGCTGGAAATTTGCAAAAACGACGAGGTGACGACGTATTTGTACGGTTTGCCGGCGGCGACCAACTTCTTCGTTATCTGCTCGACGGCCTTCTGATTCCATTGGACACTGTCTTTGTGGGTGTATGTCGCGTTCGCACCAACCGTCTCGTCGAGAACCTGAAAATTGGGATTTTATGGGGAAAAATGTTTTTTTTTTAAATGAAAATCACGATTTTTATATATTCAGGTCGAAAAACTCAAAAACTTTAGAAAATTTGAGAAAAAACGGGCAAAAACCAACGTTTTGAGTTGGTGGCCTAGAAAACCAAATTTTGCGAAAACTCGGTCACCGGGGGATTGGTGGCCGAGGTTTGACGGCCTAGAAAACCCATTAGCCCTAAAAATAGCTCGAAAATAGCTCAAAAAACAATGCAAAAACAGTGATTTTGACCGGTGGCCGAGTTTTTGCAAAAGTTAGGCCACCAATTTTTTTTCTTCAATTTTCGATTTTTTTTTTTAAGTTTAGGTCCAAAAAAGCGTTTTCTGGTCATTTCCGACAAAAATTGACGTTTTCTGCGTTTTTTTTTTCAGTGAAAAACAACGGTTTTCATGAAAAATTAGAATTTTCCACATTTTTCGAAGTAAAAACCGCAATATCATCTATTTTACTCAAAACTTCTGTAATTTTCTTTGATTTTTCTATAGAAACCATGAAAAATTCAGATTTTTCGATAAAATCTGCGAGAAATCAATGAAATTTCGATTTTTATTGCCAAAAATGTGGAAAATTTCAGATATTTCAGTTGAATTCGAAAAAACGCAGAAAAATTGATGGTTTTAAGCAAAAAACTGCAATTTTCATCGATTTTTTTTGTTGTTTTTTTTGCAGTTTTTCGCTCAAAACCATCAATTTTTCAGTGTTTTTCTCGATTTAAACTGAAAAATCTGAAAATGTTCACATGTCTCTCTGTAAAAATCGATTTTCCCTTCAAACTACAAACTACAAACCTGCTTTATGATCATATGAACATCTTCCTCTGGGAGAGCCATCTTGTTATAATTCGACCGGTGTTATAAACTAAAAATTGGGAAATTTTTCGCTGAAAAAATCTGAAAAAAGCGACAAAAACAGATATTAAACCGATTTGAAACGGTGAAAATCACAAAACAATTTCAAAATTTTCGAAAATTTAAATAATTTATGATTGTGGAACATGGAATGAATAAATAATCGGCGGGGACTAGAGATTTTTAGACACAAAAAGACGGAAAATACTAATCTGGAAGAGAAAATACATTAGGGAGAGGGAGGAAGTGCGCTCCAATGAGAATAGAGTGGTGTAGTCCCCGAGGATAAGAGGAAACTGGATTTTTAGAGTTTTTAAGCGGAATTTTTGACAAAAAACGATGATTTTCGCTATTTTTGACGGAAATCGGGCGTGTTTTCGATGTTTTTAGTTCAAAGCTACTAAAACTCCAGGAAAACATGTAAAAACATACAAAAAAGCGAAAAAAGCAAAAAATAGCCGAAAATCCGACTTGTCCACGAGGAGTACACGGATGAATACTCTACTTTTGCAGTTTTTCGATAAATTTTCGTGAAATTTTCCCGTTTTCGGGCAGTTTTCAGGGAAAACATGCAAAAACATAAGAAAATGCGAAAAACAGCGAAAAATGTAAATTTCCAACTTGTCCACGAGGAGTACACGGAGGAATTTTTGATTTTTTATTGGTTTTGGCGATTTTCAGTGGAAATCCGGTATTTTCAGGGCGTTTTTCAACTTAAAAAGTGAAACACAGCTGAAAATACTTCAAAAACCCCAAAAAACAGGAAAAAATCCAACTTGTCCACGAGGAGTACACGGCGGAATTTTCGATTATTCTTCGATTTTCGTCATTTTTTCTCGTTTTTTTCAATTTTTTTCGCATTTCACATAAACTTTCCTCATTAGAGCACTCATTCACACCTCTAAATTAGAAATCAACGGTTAAAATGGAGAAAATGAAAAATTGAATCGATCGATTATCGATTGATTCTTAAGCCTCCGGCTCAAAATCGACATGAGTCAGACAGTTGCTCAAATCCTTTCCGAGTTCTGGAGTGCCAGCGCACAGCACTTTTCTCGACATGACATCGAACGGAGCGCCCGTCGGATCGGTGACCACGCCCCCCGCTTCGAGGACGATGACGGCGGGCGCGGCGACGTCCCACGCGTGGATACCGTACTCCACGTAGCCGTCACAGCTTCCTTGAGCGACCATTACCATGTTGATGGCAGCCGATCCGAATGAGCGGTGACTGCAAGAAAAAAGTTTAAAAATTTATTAAAAAAAAGGGCGGGGCTCAAATTTTAAGCTCAAAATTGGAATTTTTGGCTTAAGATCGATCTCTAGCAGAGTTTGGCAAATGCGCGCTAATGAGAACTACACCGACATTAAAACGGCAAGTTCGCAAGTGCGCTCCAATGATAAATCTTGATTTTCCGTAATTTTCAAGCGATTTTAAGCCAAATTTGACTGAAAAATCCGTTGAAAAGCGGAAAAATGACTCAATTTTAAGCCACTTTTCCGTTTCTCAACGGATTTTTCAGTCAAATTTGGCTTAAAATCCCTTAAAATGGCGAAAAAACGAGATTGTCCACGTGGACTACACGGCGTTATTACCATTAGAACGTATTTGACAGATTACTAGCTAGGGCGCTTTTGACGCGTTTTCTGCGCTGTCGTTGAGAAAAAATCCAGCCTGGCGCACCTTTGACGCGATTTTCTAGTTATAATTGATGAACTTGGAACTGGGGCGCCTCTAGCGCGTTTTTTAAAATTCTAATTCTAAAGAGTCTGGCGTTCCGTTGACGCGATTTTCAAGCTCAAATTCATGAAAAACATAGTCGGGGGCGTCTGCAGCGCTTTTTTGAGACGAAAAAAAAAATCGAAAATCTCGACTGTCTGGCGTACTTTTGACGCGTTTCTAAGCAAAAATCCCCAAAAATTGTAATTCTGGCGCACCTTTGACGCGTTTTTGAGCTGCGTATCCACATTTTCATTAGAGCGCACTTTGGAACACATGGCCTAACTTTTCACCATGAGGGAAACCTAGGCCACCAATTAGCTCCATGGCCTAGTTTTCTCTCTTCACCGATTTTTAGGCCACCAAGCGGTTTACTTGTTTTTTATGCTCTGAAAGCGTCAAAAATCAAAAAAAAAGTTGATTTTGATCGGTGGCCGAGGTTTTGAAAAAGTTAGGCCACCAATTTTTTTTCGAATTTTTTCGTGATTTTTCGACCACCAATGGCGTAACTTTCTCCTTTTTTTGGATTTCTAGGCCACAGAGCTCTCCTGGTGGCCTAGTTTTCTCTCTTTGCGAATTCTAGTCCCCCTAGAATTTACCCATGACACTGCTTATCGAACATCACCGCGCGATAGCTGTCGACGAACGATTTCTGCATTATTGGAGATCGAATCGAGCCGAGTTGAAGGATGAGCACACTTTCCGCAATTGCTGGAACACCGATTTGCAGTGAAAATTTGAATTTTTTCAATGAAAAAATGGGCAAAAATGACAAAAAATGGTCAGAAAACGTGCAAAATCCAGTGTTCTCAATGGCGGGAAGTGTGAAAATCCAAATTTTTTTCGATTTTTTTTGGTAAAAAACCGGTTTTTTTCAAAAATTTCAAATTTTTCGTCAAAAAACCGTTTAAACAAACCCTCGCACACCGGCCAACACTTGATTTCGCATGTTTCCTGGGCAATGTCGAGCCAACGATCGCCGAATTGAACTCGGTTGTGAAGGCCGAGTGATTGGCAGAGGACCGCCTTCGAGAGCACTGAGAAATAGGGAAAATTGGGTTTTCTAGGCCACCGATTTTGGGTTTCTAGGCCACGGCCACTATTTTTTCTACTGTGAAAAAATGGAGTTTTTGGGGTGAAAAAGGCCAACAACATTAGAACAAAAATCGCATTTTTTGGGAATTTGGGCCAATTTGGGATTCTAGGCCGCCGAAAGATGGGAACCACGGATCACAGGTTTTCTAGGCCACCGAATTGGAATTCTAGGCCACCAGTTCTACGGCCATCAGTTGAGATATCTAAGATACAAATTTGAAATTTTTATGCCACCAATTTCCGATTTTTAGGCCACCAATTTGGGTTTCTAGGCTACGGCCACTTTTTGGGATCTTAGGCCATTGATTTGGGATTCTAGGTCATCGGGTTTTCTAGGCCACGGCCACCATTGTTAGGGTTCTAGGCCACCACCACCAATTCATGAGATTGAAAACGCGCTCCAACGAACTTTTGCCGCTAAATATGAAATTTTGAGTAAAAATTTCAAAATTCGCGCCTCGGGGTTCAATGGAGCGCAATTGCAGCCAATTTTCAACCAAAAAACTCAAAAATTGACATTTTCTGTGCAAAAAAAAGGTGAAAATGGCACTCAAAAATTCGAATTTCCGCCGACTAACATTGATTTTTGGAAGCTCGAATGGGGAATCCATTCTTGAATGCTCCTTTTCCCACTTGTCCCAAATAGAGTTCATTCGTTATCGGATTGTAGACAATTCCAGCGCGAAGCTTCTTTCCGATCGCCAATCCGACGCAGATCGCAATCATTGGGATTCTGAATTGATTGAGAATTTTAGAGTGAAAAATTGAGAAAAATACACAATTTTTGAGTGAAAAATGATTGGAAAGGTCAATTTTCAAGCCAAAAATACCATTTTTGAGTGAAAAATGAATCAAAAAACCAATTTTCAAGGAAAAAAATGCAATTTTTAAGTTTAAAATTTTAAAGGGAATTTTAAACCCAAAATTTGAGACTTTCAGTGAAAAAGGGTCACAAGGTGCAGTTTCAAGCCAAAAATCCATTTTTGTGAAAAACAGCTGAAAAAGTGAATTTTCAATCCACAAATGCAATTTTTGAATGAAAAATAGCTCAAAAAGTACAGTTTGAAGCCAAAAATTCATTTTTAAGTGAAAAATGGTTTTAAAAAAGTGAATTTTCAAGCAGAAAACGCAAATCTTAAACGAAAAACGGTTCGAGGTAAATTTTTAAGCCAAAAATTCAATTTTTAGTCGAAAATGACTCCAAAATTCCGTTCTTCAACCTACAAAGACTAATTTCGAGTAAAAAATGAGGAAAAAAGTGAATTTTCAACCCAAAAATCCATTTTTTGTGAAAAACGGCTGAAAAAAGTCAATTTTCAAGCAAAAAATGCACTTTTTCAGTGGACAATAGTTCGAAAAGTGAATTTCCAAAGCAAAAAATACAATTTTAAGTGAAAAACGGCTCGATAAGTCTATTTTCAAGCGAAAAATCCATTTTTGAGTGAAAAAAAGTGAATTTTCAAGCCAAAAATGCACATTTTCTGCTCACCGATGCACAAAATTGGTGGTTCCATCGATCGGATCGATAATCCACGTCGGCGCATCGGTCCATTCGATTTTGGCGCCACCGGCGACAGATTCCTCGCCAATGAATCTGAAAATAATCAATTTTAATGGTGAAAACGCGTCAAAAGGTGCGCCAAAGCACAGAAATTCTCATTTTTATTCTAATTTTGGCGTTTTCCACCCCTCTCCCTCCAATTTTTCACAGTCGAACGACTTCTCCAGTTACCATGGCGACACACAGCATACATATGCTGTTCTCTCCCTCTTTTCGTCGTTTTATACACGTCTGGCGCACCTTTGCCGCGCTTTTTAAGTTAAAGTTCATGAAAATGAAGGCTGGGGCACTTTTGACGCGTATCTGAGCAAAAATTATAAAAATTGCAATTCCGGCGCACCTTTGACGCGTTTTTAAGCAAAAATTCTAAAAATTGCAATTCTGGCGCACTTTTGGCGCGTTTCTAAACAAAAATTCCAAAAATTGTAAATCTGGCGCACTTTTGACGCGTTTTCCATGTTAAAGTTCATGAAAATGGAGGCTGGGGTGCCTTTGACGCGTTTTTAAGCAAAAATTCTAAAAATTGCAATTCTGGCGCACTTTTGGCGCGTTTCTGAACAAAAATTCCAAAAATTGTAAATCTGGCGCACTTTTGACGCGTTTTTAAGCAAAAATTTCAAAATTGCAATTCTGGCGCACCTTTGACGCGTTTTTAAGCAAAAATTCTAAAAATTGCAATTCTGGCGCACTTTTGGCGCGTTTCTAAACAAAAATTCCAAAAATTGTAAATCTGGCGCACTTTTGACGCGTTTTCCATGTTAAAGTTCATGAAAATGGAGGCTGGGGTGCCTTTGACGCGTTTTTAAGCAAAAATTCTAAAAATTGCAATTCTGGCGCACTTTTGGCGCGTTTCTGAACAAAAATTCCAAAAATTGTAAATCTGGCGCACTTTTGACGCGTTTTTAAGCAAAAATTTCAAAATTGCAATTCTGGCGCACTTTTGACGCGTTTTCCATGTTAAAGTTCATGAAAATGGAGGCTGGGGTGCCTTTGACGCGATTTTCAAGCTCAAGTTTATAAAAAACTGAATTTAAAGTAAAATTATTTACTTTTTTAATAAAATTCTTTTTTTTTTCACTAAAATAATCCGAATTTTCACTTTTCGAGCAAAAATTTCCAAATTTTCGCCGTACCGATGCCCTTTGAATCTGTCGGATAGACCCTGAATAAGAAGTTTCTCGACTGCTTGATCCGTTTCCGTCACCAAATCGGTATTCGATAATTTCGTCTCCACTTTACTTTCAGCCGAGTCGAATGCGGTGCGGACGAGCTGGAAATTGAGAATTTTTCAACGAAAATTAGCTGAAAAATCGGTTTTAAAGTAATTTTTGTCGAAAAATGGTCAAAAGCATGAATTTTTCTGTTAAAAATCAGTGTCAAAACTTCATTGAAAATTATCTTTATAAAATTGGAGGCTGGCGCACGTTCGACGCGATTTTCAAGTTATGATTAATGAAATAAAGGAGCTGGGGCGCCTCCAGCGCGTTTTCTAAAATCAATTTTCGGAGTCTGGCGTTCCTTTGACGCGAGACGCGACTTTCAATTTATGAAAAACTTAGCTGGGGCACCTTTGACGCGTTTCGAAGCAAAAAAATCCAAAAATTGTAATTCTGGCGCACTTTTGACGCGTTTTTAAGAGAAAAATCCAAAAATTGTAATTCTGGCGCACTTTTGACGCGTTTTTGAGCGAAAATTCAGCAAAAAATCCGATTTTTCATAAAAAATATCGAAAAACGCCGTTTTTGCTCCATTTTTAGCCCTATACTAACCGTTCCCGCCTTCTTAACCAATTCGATGGCAAAGTCGACAAAGACTTGTTCTTCCTCGTGAACCGGCTCGAATACCATCTGGAATAATGAATTTGATGAAAAATTAATGAATAGTGAAAATTCGGGGAAAATGATGAAAAATTAAGGTTTTGATGTGGAAAATGGGGATTTTTAATCGGAAAAATGAAAAAAAAGAGGTCGGTAGATCAAACGTGTATGATAGGTCAAATATTGAAAAACTCGAAATTCATAATGGAAAATGCTGCATTTTTCCAATAAAATGGATAAAAAACGTGGATTTTAACCGGTAAAATTCAAAATCTTATGTTTTTTTTTTCTCAAAAATGGTAATTTTGGCTCGAAAATGCTCATTTTTATCAAATTTCGGCGTTTGCCACCCATAAACATCTCTTTTTTGGGAACCTGGAAAAAATGTGAATCTCTAAGCAAAAACTTGGAAAAATAAGCTAAAAACTGATTTTTTCACTATCAAAAGCAAAAAAACCGACATTTAAGCGAAAAATAACTCTGAAAACGGGAATTTTTACCATTTTTCAAAAGAAAAAGTTGATTTTCTACCGAAATCTAGGAAAACTAACAGAGTGTGCATTTTCCGGGTGAAAAACGAAAAAAAAAAAAAGGAAAATTCAGAGAATTTTCGGGAAAAATAGACTATAAACAGGAAAAAATAATGATTCCGGCGCAAAAAAGAGCAAAAATTGCTCCAAAAAGGCAAAAAAAACGAGCAGAAATCCATTAAGGGCGCGGGGGCGCCCTTGAGAAGGGGACGACGAGAGAGTGTGTGAGAGTGGGGAGACGCAGAGAAATAGAGAGAAAGAGAGAGAAAGACACGCAGAAAGAGAGAATTCGAGAAGGAAAATGTGATAAGAGAAAAGAGAAAAGATATTTACATTTGGAATGAAATGAATCATACCAATCAGAGAGAGAGAGAGGAAGGAATTATGATGAGAAAATAATTGTTTATTTATTTAAATGTAAATAAATAATTTTAAATTTTATAACAAAGATATCAAATTTTTATAAACTAAGAGAAATCGTGCAAAAATGGCAAGAAATCGTGTGGATTTTATGGGAAAAATGGCATTTTGTGCCATTTTCAGAATTCTCATCCGAAATAAACCAAATCGACGTGCTCTCTCCACTTCTTCCGCTCGATGATTCTCTCCAAATCGCCGTGTGTCAAGTCTAATTTGACACAAACGATTAGTGGCGGCTTCGCGGTTCTGGAAAGAGGGAAAAGAGCATACTTGCAAAATATCGGCCCGGCCCGGTCGGCCCGGAGTCAAAAAATGAGCACAATTTTTCACAAAATTTTTTGAAATTTTCATCAAAAATAGTCAAAAATCTTATGTACACTTGAGTTTTATCGATATGTAAAACATAGTGGAAAATTCGACTTTTTTGCGAAAAAATCAAAAAAAATTCAAATTTTCAAGTTTTTGTATTAGCCGAGCAAATTCGTTACAACTGCGCCCCACCGCAAACGAGAGAATATCGGTGAGAGACGCAGATTTTTTTCTCGCGCCAACAATTATTTTCACAGTTTTTGACCTATTTTCACTATTTTTTCGAAAGTTTTTATGTAATTTGTTCTTAAAAACAGCGAAAATAGGTCAAAAATGGTAGAAATATTTGTTCGCGCGAGAAAAAATTCTGCGTCTCTCACCGATACTCTCTCATTTGCGGTGGGGCGCAGTTGTAAGAGGGGGTGGGCCGCTAATACTGTGACCCGGCCCGTTACAAGTAAAGAGGGTTAGTCTTACAATTGCACTGAATAACATTCATCTTCTTGAAAACCTACTCAATATTGACAATCGGCACTTTATGAGTGACAATTCTCTGTTTTTCATCGAATTCCTCATGAATTCCTCGCCCGATTTTCGATTCGTCAATATCACAAAACTCTCGTACTTTCAGCTTCTCATCATCGTCTAGACATCTGGAAATCGTGATTTTTGTGCTGAAAATGTGAATTTTCCCTCTAAAAATCAATTTTCCGGTAACAAAATGTCATTTTTCGCTATAAAAACGCTCAAAACCCATTTTTTCTGTCCAAAATGTCATTTTTAGTGCTGAAAATCGTTTCAAATGCGAATTTTTACTGTAAAACATCATAATTCAGGCAGAAAAGTGTCATTTTTGGCATTAAAAATGAGGTTTTCAGTGATTTTTGGCTTAAAAATGTCATTTTTCGCTTTAAAACCCCATTTTCAGTCATAAAACGGACTTAAAAAGTCGTTTTCCCTGCTTCCCAGCACTCCAAATCGTGAATTTATCCCATTTCGCAATGTATTGCTCTTTGAGTCGTTTCAGACGGAAATTCCAGATGGTTTGTTCGGTGACACTATGAGATGCACAATCCGGATGATAACGGTACATCACCACGTCTTCAGGGACCTGGAAATTTGAATTTTTATGATTTTGGAGTGGTAAATCGGTGAAAAACTTTGAAAAGTTGTCTTAAAATCACATTTTTCACCGACAAAACGACTTTTTTCGGATTTTCAAACATAAAAATGTCAAAATTCCAGAAAAACAACAGAACTTGAGTCAGAAAATGCGAAAAAGCCTAAAAATCAGAGTTGCAACGGGCCGGGCCGGGCCGGGCCGAAATCAGAATTTCTCCGGCCCGGATTTTCAGTACTAAAAAAATTCAACTTTTTTTTTTCGAAAATTTTCCGATTTTTTTGGGAAAAAATTTTTAAAGGGGGACACAACTAGTTCTAAATTGAGGGTTTTTTATATGAATCGATTCTGAAAGTGAGGGAAAAGATACATTTCTTTTGGTTTCATGTCTGAAAATGTGTCTAAAGCGAGTTATGAGACCTCAAAATGTCAAAAATCGATGCTAGTCGTGCATATTTTAGTACATTTCAATAGAATTTCTCCTCGTCCTACACGTGAAAGCAATATTTTCAAAAATTGTCAAGAAAATATTCGAAAAATGAACATTTATGAATGCATTTCACGTTCAGACGAGTAGAATTTCTATTGAAATGTACTGAAAATATGACGACGGGGAGCGATTTTTTGGAATTTTGAGGTCTCATATTACCCATCCGCCGGTGGCTGACCACTCGCTCAAAGTTCGGCCCGGGGACGCGGAGTGGGTCTCGACGCGACTACCGTAGTATAAAACTTTTTTATGGCGAAAGTACGGTCAAGAGCCGCCGTTAATCGAAATTCCGCAACGAGACCCACTCCGCGTCCCCGGGCCGAACTTTGAGCGAGTGGTCAGCCACCGGCGGATGGGTAATAACTCGCTTAAAGGCGTATTGTGGTCTGTTGTGATGTTTTCAAATTATAATGTATGAGTTTCGGCGAGTTTATTTTCATAGTTCAAGAATTTTTCAATTCGGTCCACAACCCGCTGAGAGCGAGAGCCGGAAAGTTTGGTCATTGAAAGGGTCGCAGAAAATTGGGGGCCGTGGCCTAGAAATTCGACTTCGAAAAAGTTGATTTTTTGAATTTTGACGGTATTTTCGATTATTTTTGTTGTATTTCTTCAATAATTTCCATAGAAAACGGCAAATATTGATAGAAAAACACTAAAAACTATCGAAAATAACGCCAGAAATAGCAGAATACTGAAAAAAACCAACGGATAGTTTGGCCAGCGAGAATTTTCTAGAAATTTTACTTCTGTAAAGTAGTTTTTTCAGTATTCTGCTATTTCTGGCGTTATTTTCGATAGTTTTTAGTGTTTTTCTATCAATATTGCCGTTTTCTATGGAAATTATTGAAGAAATACAACAAAAATAATCGAAAATACCGTCAAAATTCAAAAAATCAACTTTTTCGAAGTCGAATTTCTAGGCCACGGCCCCCAATTTTCTGCGACCCTTTCAATGACCAAACTTTCCGGCGCTCGCTCTCAGCGGGTTGTGGACCGAAAATTCTTGAACTATGAAAATGAACTCACCGAAACACATACATTATAATATGAAAACATCACAACAGACCACAATACGCCTTTAAAACTGATTTTTTATATTCTTGAGAAAAAATTTGGAAAATTTTCAGACAAAAAAATTATAGAGAAAAAAATTCAAAAATTCAAATTCGGGTCGACCGGGCCGGGCCAGCCCGGAATTTTGCAAGTATGCTAAAAATTGTAAAAATTGGGGAAAAATGGAATTTTCGCGTCAAAAAATGCTGAAATTCTTATTTTTCTGATCGAAAATTCGTTTTTCAGTCCATTTTCAGCCACAAATTCCTTCTTACTTGATTTTTGAACTTTCTGGACTCCAAAATCAGATTTTTGCTCTAAAATTGAGTTTTGAGCTCAGAAATGGCTTTTCTGAACATTTATTATTATTTTTGGAGCAATTTTGGTCTAAAAACGTGTAAAAATTGCAATTTATAGCTGAGAATCACATTTTACCCCGAAAAATAACATAAAATGTGTCAAAACATGTCAGTTTTCAGCAATTTTAAGGTAAAAACACATATTTTTCGACCTTTCGGACTTCAAAAATGTTAATTTCGCTCTGAAATTACTATTCTGGGCAAATTTCCGACATTTTTCGGCTAAAAATGAGAAAAAACTCGATTTTATGTCTAAAAATGAGAAAAAACTCGATTTTATGTCTAAAAATGACATTTTTCAGCTCAAAATTCCATCAAAATCCGTCAAAAATGACCTTATCAAAGATGCATTCGTTGACATCTAAACACTTATAGAAGAAATCTAAATCCTCTGGAAATCCATTGGAAACATCTGTCCTGAATCCACCGACACGATCAAATAGCGCTCTACTGATAAACCAAGTGGGCGCGATTAAAGGGGGTCCGTGTGATGTGTACACTTGAGTCTTTATCTGTTCTCCTTTTATCGAATTCGCCCATTTCGTGTAGCGACTCGTCGAGTTTTCAGGAAATCGATGGAATTGACCGCCTGGAATGAGCAAAACTTGAGGAAAATCATTGCAAGTGAAGACCGGGAAACCCGAAATTCGGAAAATTAAACGAAGCTCAAATTTTGCCGTATTTTAGCCCTCATAATGGAAGAAATATGTATTTTCATCTGAAACTGTAAAAATGTCCGCAAAAACTGATTTTAAGCGACTTTCAGCTACAAATCGGTTAATTATCGCCACAAAATCACGATCACAGATTTTCCAGACGCTAATTTTAGTTTATTCAGTAAAAATCCTGATTTCTCTGACACAAATTAAGAAAATATGGGCTAGAAATCGGAAAGTTAGTACATTTTTATATTCTTTTGATTTCACTGTTTTTTCTGGTGTTTAGATACAAGAAAACCAGCTAAAACTGAGAAATGTGACGTAAGTTGTATGTGCCTTTAACTTTGTCATAGACATAAAACTCATCATATCTCCCATTATAGTGTACTTTCAGCTCATTACACTGAGTTTGAAGGGAGTTACGTCACATTTCTCAGTTTTAGCTGGTTTTCTTGTATCTAAACACCAGAAAAAACAGTGAAATCAAAAGAATATAAAAATGTACTAATTTTCCGATTTCTAGCCCATATTTTCTTAATTTGTGTCAGAGAAATCAGGATTTTTAGTAGAAAAACTACTAAAATTAACGTCTGGAAAATCTGTGATCGTGATTTTGTGGCGATAATTAACCGATTAGTATTTGCACGGCACGCTTCTTACAACCGCGCTCTATCGAAACCGCGAGAAAATTGTGTGCGAAAATGAGAGACTCAGAGAAAACGAGACATTTTTCAAGGGGATTTCGGTGGAGCGCAGTTGTAACAGCTGTGTTGAGCTAATAGCTGAAATTCAAAATCATCTTTTCCAGATATTTTTCAAAGTTTCAGATGAAAAAGACAACTTTCACCTATTATAAGGGCTAAATTTCGAAAATCTTGAGAGAAACCGTATAAATCTACTCGATTCACCTACAAAAACAAGATCATCACTGGATTTCGAAAGCCGCCTCGCCATCTCCAACTGACATCTGATTCTATCAGGAGTGCTGACGTCATCTGCATCATTAAAACACAAATAACGCCCCCGAGACGAACGGACTGCACAATCTTTCGCCGCACCGACGCCTCCTGGTTGAGAGACATGAGAAACGACTACTTTCATACCGAGTTCCTCGAATTCCAGACGGGAATTCTCGAGGATTCGGACAGTGTCGTCCAAAGATCCGTCATCGGCTAGACAGATCTGGAAATTGGGGAGTTTTTGATGGAATTTTGATGATTTTAGGCCATTTTTTGAGTTTTTTGGAGCTTTTTTGTCAAAAATTGTCAGTTCTATGAAAAAACTCAAAATCCCTGAAAAATTCCCATAAAGCGCGAATTTTCAGACTCAAAAAATGGTCAAATTGTGATCATGGCCGAACTTTTCCGTTTGGGGTTCTAGGCCAGCGATCTTAAGTCGCAGAAACCGCTGGCCTAGAAACCCAAACAGAAAAAAATCGGTCATGATCACAATTTGACCATTTTTTGGGTCTGAAAATTCGCGCTTTATGGGAATTTTCCAAGTTTTTGAGCGTTTTCATAGGAATTTTCATATTTTTCTACTACAAAAATCTAAAAAAATGATTTAAGCTGAAATATTAAATTTTGATTTATATTCAATGCTTTTCGAGTCAAAAACTCATTAAAAACTGTCAAACTTGAGATTTTTCAAAAAATTTGACAGTTTTTGGGTAATTTTCTCATTTTTTGTCATTTTTTTCACTGAATTCGGAAAATGTTCGTTTGCTTTCATCAAAAACCAAAATTTTTAGCTGATTTTTCTAATTTTTTGGACTAAAATCAAAATTAAGACAATTTTACCATTTTCCTATCCATTTTTGCGATTTTAAGCATTTTAAGCTTCTGAAAATGCTGATTTTCACACTTTTAACTATATTTTTCATTCAAAACCAGTTAAAACTTCCCAAAATCTACTTTCCCACCGATCTTATCTCAATTTTCTCACGATTTGCCTAATCCCTACCCTTCCCTGACCCATTTTTATTGATTTTTCCACCTGTTCACACCTCAATTCTCGCATTCTCGACAGCCGTTTGTGCCAAGAGACCATTCAACGTCTCCCGCAAGAATTTCTCCGCATTCCGTGCGGGAATAATTACAGAAACGTCGTATTCATACATTTTTCCGGCTGAAAAATCGATTTTTCAAGTTTTTAGACCGAAAAATTGCGAAAAGTCGCTGAAAACGGGCGGAAATTCGATTTTCAGTGACGAAAAATATTCAAAATTCGTTGAAAAAATAAACTGCACGCGGTACGACACTCCGATGTTCCGTATGTCTGCGTCTCTCGCTTTTACACACTCTCTCGCCGTCTCTAGCGTCCGTTTATTCTCCGCCGTTTTCCATCGTTTTTCAAGTTTTTAAATTATTTTTTTTTGTGTTTTCGATTAAAAAACGAATAAATTATTGATTTCTATCTCAAAATTCAGAATTCCAGACCAAAAAATCAATAAATCTAGTCGCTGCCCCATATCGATGCTCAATCACACATTTTGCTCATTCCTGCCGTGAAAATTGTTGAAAAAGGGTCAAAATTATCGATTTAAGGAGAGAAAACCGGAAAGGTAGGCGGTTTGTATGGAAAAAACAGAGGAAAATTAAGAAAAATTAAATTTGAAGCTTGAAAAAATCCAATTTTTGAATTTAAAATGTGATTTTTCTGCTGGGAAACTTGTTTCTAGGCAATCCAGAGTCGAAAAAATGCTTAAAACTAGCTGAAAATACCCAAAAATATGGTTTTTCATCAACTTTTCACACTTTTTGTGTAATTTCCAAAAATTCAATTTCAAACTGAAAAATGCGATTTTCGGGTTGAATAAGTGATTTTTGGGTATTTTGCAGTCAAAAAATCATTTAAAATTGCCGAAAAACTGCCAAAAAGGGATTTTTTCAACGTTTTTTACATACCAGTGTAATTGCCGATTTTGGAAAATTTTCGACCGAAAAATCCATTTTTGACTGTAAAAACAGTAAATTTAAAAACAGTAAAAAAACAGTAAAATCTCATTTTTTTCGTCAAAATTGAGGGGTAGAATGGAAATTTTCGACATCATATCAAAAAAATGAGAAATTTGGGATGGAAATCAGTATTTTTGACTGAAAAAATCGCTGAAAATTTGGTTTTCGACGTAATTTTGGTGGGAAAATGTTCAAAAACGGAGATTTTTTGGATAAAACCTTAATTTTTTATTACAAATTTGAAAACAGCAATTATTCCAATAGTCTGGCGTTCCTTTGACGCGATTTTCAAGCTCAAATCAATGAAAAACTCAGCTGGGGCACCTGCAGCGCTTTTTTTTTTAACGGAAATTTTAAAAAGCTAGAGCGTCTGGCGCACCTTTGACGCGTTTTCAATTTCATCCGATTTTTCCTGAAAAACCGATGATAAACCCCATTTTTAACCGATTTTTCTTCAAAAAACGCTTCAAAATCCGATTTTTTGTTTAAAAAATCTTCTTTGAACCCTAAATTCATTGAAAAAAGCTCAAAAAATAGTTGAAACCCGTCATTTTCAACCGAACTAGTAGATTTTTCTCAAAAAAAAAGCCATTTTTCTTCCAAAAACCGTTTTTTTTTTTCGCTATAAAAAGCTTTTCCCGGAAATCCCTTGAAAAAAACCCAAAAATAGCAGAAAACTGTCATTTCAAACCGGTTTTTCTCGGAAAAACGTTGAAAACTCCCATTTTTGACTGATTTTTCCCGAAAAAAACCCACAAAAATCCCAGTTTTCTGATATTTTCCAGGGTTGGGAAATCCCGGGCTGACGAAAAATTCTTCCGGCCCGGCCCGGCCCGGTCGGCCCGGATTCAAAAAAAGTACACCATTTTTTCACATATTTCTGCAAAATTTTCATTTAAAAAAAGTCAAAATTCTCAAAATTTCTCGTACGCTAATGTTTTTACCGATATTCTAGAACACAGTCGAAAAATCCACTTTTTTGCAAAAAAAATCAAAAAAAAATTCAAGATTTTTTCAAAAAATTTCAAATTTCTACAGGAGCCGGGCCGAGGAAAATTTCTCAGTCGGCCCGAAATTTCCCAACCCTGATATTTTCCGTCTGAAAACCGTCATAAGATGTAACAGATGGTCTCCTCCGAGATGGACACAGCAATCGAGCTTAAAGTAGAGCTTTTTAGCTTAAAATGGATTATTTTACCCTGAGATCACTTGAAACCGTGTTTTTAGACAGAAAAAAAGCCGAATTTGACAGAAAAACTTCAAAAATACGGCATGAAATCGTATTTATTACTTTAAAAATGCTGTTAAAAGCACTTTTTCATTCAATTTAACTCAAACAAATCGTCAAAACCCGTCTCTTTAAATTTTTCTCAGAATCCCTTAAAAAATCTTTAAAAATAGTTTAAAAAAAACATTTTCAAACGATTTTTCTTGAAAAAAACACTTTAAAATCCCTTTTTTAAGCCCTGGAACCCTTTTAAAACTTCTCAAAACTTGTTTACCGTCATTTTTGACCGATTTTTCTCGGAAAAACGCCTTAAAATCCCATTTTTCCCATTATTTTTCGTCTGAAATACCCTCTTAACTACATTTTCAGAAATGGACACAGCAATTTTTACTTCGTTCTATTCTCAAAAATCGGAAAATTAGTCATTTTAAACCGGTTTTTCTCGGAAAAACGTTGAAAACTTCCATTTTTGACCGATTTTTTTTGAAAAAACCATAAAAATCCCGTTTTTCTGATATTTTCCGTCTGAAAACCGTCATAAGATGTTACAGATGGTCTCCTCCGAAATGGACACAGCAATCGAGGCGCGGTCTATAGCGACGTCTCCGCTCTCCTCCTCTTCACTCTCATCTCCGTTATGTAAAATCCAAAAGATAAACTTTTGGTAATCCAATGGGAACATTTGAATCTCTACAAATTCTATCCGATGGCTCTTTGCTCTTCGTGGACGATTCGATGTATGTTGTATCCGATGTCCGTTGTCAAAAGTCGACTTCAACTACAACGACAGAATAATGAGTATAATGGGATGAGGGACGCTTTTGTCAAGATTATCAAGCATGAGGGCATTGGGGCTCTATATAAAGTGAGTTTTGACTGAAAAATCGTATTGTTTTACCTTGAGATCGATCGAAATTGTGTTTTTTTTCGACGACTGAAAATGACGAATTTAAACTGAAACGGGTATTAACACAATTTTCTGTATCAAGACGAGTTTCTTGACGAGTTTGAGCTGAGAATGGCTGAAAATTGCATTTAAGCAGTGATTTTAAACAGAAAATTAACGATTTCCGAGTGAAACCTTTTTCCAGCATTTTGAGGTTATAAAATGCTGAATTTCAATGGGTTTTTTGGTCATTTTTCCACAAAAATGCTTTTTCTCATTTTCCCATCTGAAAATAACAGATTTTTAATGTTTTTTTTGTCATTTTTCCACTAAAAATGGCTTTCTGGAATAGTTTTCAAAAATCCCATTAAATTCTCTTGAAACGCTATTTTTCAGTCTGAAAAAATGGGAATTTTATGTCGAAAAAAAAAAAAAGATACACAGATTAATTTCTGAACTTTTTGGGGAAAACCACCACTTCGGCTTATCTCAATACAGTTTTCCCAGCTTTCCAATGATATATGTCACGTCCTATAACTCCAGACCGAGTCCATGACCTTCCCTAGTAAATTCGAAAAAAATCGGTTTTTCCCATAGAAAACTTCGAAAAATCTTGCTTAAAAATAGTTTTCATCCCAAAAAATCACAATTTTCGCTGTCAAAATTCATCTATAAAATGCGCGTATTCTTCCAGGGTTTCTGGATGACTCTTCCCCAACTGTCGGCCTCATTTCTCTACTCATCAGCGTATGAACGTGTTCGTGATCTCCTCCAAACTCATCTTCACATCACAAATCATTCCGTCGTCTCCGCGTTGGCCGGTGGAATCGCCTCACCGTGTGCACAACTCATTTTCGTACCCACTGATATAGTTGCTCAGCATATGATGGTTCATAATAATCCAGCCGCGTTTGGAGGTGCCAAACCGCCCGTTTTTATCTCTAAAAAACTGTAATTTTCAGGTGGAAAAAAGAATATTCCAGTAGCCGACGCGATCCGGAAGGATGGTCTCGAAGGGAAACGGACGTTGGGGTTACGAGTGATTCGGGCGGTTTATAAAGTTGACGGAATTTCAGGGTTTTATAGGTGAGGGACTAAGTTTCTGACGGCAGAGAAAGTTTGGCCAGCTTTTGTCATTAGAGCGCATTTACTCACCCAAAACAAATTCTTTCCAGAGGCTTCCTATCAGCCATCATGTTATATATACCATCGACAATGGTCTTCTGGTCGACATACTATAATTCGTTGTCAGTGTTTCGGATGATTCGGGAAAAGGTGAGCCTGAAAGTGGCCTAAAATGCTCAAAAGCTGGCCTGAAACCGCTTTTGAAGGGCCTGAAAAAAGGCCTGAAAGTGGCCTAAAATGCTCAAAAGCTGGCCTGAAACCGCTTTTGTAGGGCCTGAAAAAAGGCCTGAAATCAGCCTAAAATGCTCAAAAGCTGGCCTGAAACCGCTTTTGTAGGGCCTGAAAAAAGGCCTGAAATCAGCCTAAAATGCTCAAAAGCTGGCCTGAAACCGCTTTTGTAGGGCCTAAATGAATTCTGAAATGCCTGAAAAAAGGCCTGAAATCAGCCTAAAATGCTCAAAATCAGGCCTGAAACCGCTTGTGAACGGCCTAAATGAATTCTGAAGTGCCTGAAAAAGGCCTGAAATCAGCCTAAAATGCTCAAAATCAGGCCTGAAACCGCTTGTGAACGGCCTAAATGAATTCTGAAATGCCTAAAATCATCCTAAAACGCTCGACAACAGCCTGAAATGCCTAAAATTAACCGAAACCCCGCCCCCTTTTCTTCCAGGTAACCGAACTGGAATACGGTGTGAAACCGATGTCACCATCAGAAGTTGACGATCGGAATCTATTTTTGGATCAAGCGATCAGCGGATCGATTGGAGGTGTCGCCAGTGCGATGGTCACGAATCCACTGGAAATGCTTCGTATTCGGTTACAAGTTAGTCCGAATTTAGGCCTTTTCAGGCCTTTTTTAGGTCAAAATTTCGATTATTTTTAGGTCCACCGAACGACATATCGAGAAACAATCGTCAGATTGTGGAAGTATGAGAAGGCGCAAGTTTTTACAAAGGTAAGAGCGAAACATTTTGTTTGGTGGCCTAGAAAACCAAATTTCGGCGGTTTCTAGGCCATTAGGCTCGAAATCGATGAAAAATTCATATTTTTGAGAATTTTTGCGGTCTGAAAATTGTCAAAAACGGTCCTAGTACGGAATGGTGACCTAGCAAACCAATTTTGGGAAAACTAGTCCCCCGAAATTTGGATTCCTAGGCCACCGACTCAAAATTGTTGTTTTTTGATCATTTTTGCATTATTTTGAGCTCAAATTTGCTTGAAAGTGCACGTTGAAATCGTTTTTTTCGGTAGAATTGCGATTTTTCTGACTCGCGGACTAGTTTTTTCTGGAAATTTGGGTTTCTAGGCCACAGACTCAAAGTCGTCGGTTTCTGATGATTTTTGCTCGATTTTCCATGAAAATCTCGTTTTTAACGTGTTTGGAATCGTTTTCCAGTTGTTTTGTCAACTTTTTTTCGTGGGGGGACTAGTTTTTCCGAAAATTTGGATTTCTAGGCCACCAACTCAAAATTTTTGGTTTTCGGCTGTTTTTGATTATTTTTTGACCCATTTTTTTCCAAGATTTTTCGAGTGAGGGACTAGTTTTTTCTGGAAATTTGGGTTTCTAGGCCACGGAATTTTTTTCTTCAAATAACCTAATTTTTATCGTTTTTTCCACATTTTTCACTAAAAACTCTTATTTTTCCATCATTTTCATCTCAAAATCCTGCCAATTCACCCTTTTTCCACAGGGTCTCGCCCCCCGGATGGTCAACAACGCTCTCTACTCGAGTCTCGTCATGTTGGCCTACGAGAGTGTGAAGCGGTTCTCTGTGTTACCCGAATTCAAGCATAAAATTGTTTGGTGATCCCGATTCCTGCCGATTTTCACAAAAAAAAATTGAGATTTTTGAGTGAAAAATTGGCTTTTTTTGGCCATTTTTCACCCGAAAACTCAATTTTCTTACCGATTTTCTATTGCTCACACGTGTATCTATAAATTTCCTCTTCGTTTTGGTGGCCTAGTTTTTGCATAACGTGGAAACTCGGCCACCAGAATGAAAATTAGTCCAATTTTAGCGTTTTTTGTCCCAAAAATTGTAAATTTTGTGTGTTTTATGTGATCATATCACTATTTTTCGCGATTTTTCTCCTTTTTTTGAGGTTTTTCACCCCAAAATCCCAAAAAATCCACTTTCCCCGCCTAAATCCGTTCTCATAGAACGTATACCCACTCTATTGTATATTCAAGCGCGCTCCATTGAGAATTTCAGCGGTTTTTCACTAAAAATTCAAATTTACTGCTTAAATTATCAATGGAGCGCACTTTCATCGCTGTCCAACATCCACTGTCTGGTTTTTCTCCTCTTTGTCTTTTTTCATTCTCATTCAAATTCAAAATTTTAATTTCTATCGATTTTTCGAGTATAAATTTCAGATTTTTATTAATTTTTTCAGGTTTTTTGGTGTTTTAAACGGTTTTTCGAACCGATTGATGTATATTTTTGTGTATTTCATGTATTTTGTAGTATGGAGTTGTGTAAAACGCGCTCTATCGGAAATCTGAAAACTGGGAGGTCCAGTAGAGCGCGATTGCATCATAACGTTAATTTTTTGTAAAAATTTGAGTTTTCAGCTGAAAATATGGATTTTTCCGGTTTTTGACACGAAAAACGCAAAATTTCCACACTTTTCCATCCAAAAACCTCATTTCAGCAATTTTTGACCTCAAAAACGCATAAATTTCTGATAAAAGTGCGCTCCAACGAATTGTCCGGGATTTTCAGTAATTTTGAAGCGTTTGGCACTGAAAGCACTGAAAATTCGTCGAATTTTTTGAACATTACCCTAAAAATTGCGAAAAACGCAGATTTTTTTAATCGAAAATCCGGTTTTTTTTGCAAAAAAAAACTCTAAATTTCGATTATTAGCTCAAAATCCAAATTTTTCACTCGAAAACCACAAAATTCCCTTCCATCTCAAAAATCGTAAATCGTTTTCACTTGAATATCGCATTTTTCGATTTTAGGCCACGCCTCTAAGCCCCGCCCCTTCTAGAAGATGTCATACCGCCGCGTGGCATCTCGCTTCGACCGCGTCAATCAATGGCTTCAATTCTCGAGACAATGGCATGTGATCGATGCGAATCAACAGGTAGGAGAAAGTGCGCTCTATTGGACTTTGGGGTTTAGAAGAGGACACCGTGTTTTTTTGTAGTTTAGAAATTTGGGAGGTGGTTCCGCACGTAATGGTCTGTTAGTGGAGAAGAAAGAGAGAGAAAGTGACGGAGAGAGAAGTAAACAAGGTCTGGTCGAGGGTTCAGTGACCAAACATTGTAAAAATAAATAGAAAACAAGAAAAAAAATAACGAAAAATAGAAAAAATACAAATTTTTAGATAAGAAATGAGGGATTTATAGACATTCTTAACAGAAAATTAAGTAAAAACCTTTTTCCAGCATTTTGAGGTTATAAAATGCTGTATTTCAATGGTTTTTTGGACATTTTTCCACAAAAATGTCCTTTTCTTAAGGTTTTTCTCATTTTCCCACATGAAAATGACCATACTTGTCATTTGACGGGCCGGCCCGAGGAAAAATTTTACCGGCCCGGGTGGAAATTTTTTTTTAATTTTTGCACCCCAAAAATAATTTTAAAGTGCTTTTTTATCACTAAATTCACTGTAGAACTAATAAAAATCATCAATTTAGTCGAATTTTTGAAGAAAATGCCCCAAAAACCACTTTTTTCAAAAATTAACGCTGAAAAAAAAAAGCTTTTCGCCTAGAAACCGCTGGCCTAGGAAACCAAACAGAAAAAGTTCGGCCATGATGTCACTTTCAGCATTTTTTGGACTGAAAATTTCCGATTTTTGCACATTTTGAAACATTTTCCCGAAATATATAAATCCACATTTTCTCCCGTATTCCAGGACGCGGAACTCCTCGGCGACAAGATTGCCCGTTATCTGGCCGGTAAGCACAAGCCAATCTACCATCCGGAAACCGATTGTGGCGACCATGTCGTCGTGACGAATTGTAAAGATATCGCAATGCACGCATTCGATTGGAAACACACAGTTTACAAGTTCAATATGGAATATCCGAAGAGTAAAGCCGACATTCCCGCGTGGCAGATTCACGAATACGATCCGTGTCGTATCGCGTTTTTGAGCGTTTATAGGGTAAGAAATCAGTCGAATTTGAGGTTTTTAGGCTGAAAAAACCGCACAAAACCACAAAAACCGAAAAAAAGGCGGTGGCCGACTTTCGGGTTTCTAGGCTACCATCGGGGATTCTAAGCCATGTTTCGAAAAATTATATTTGCGGTGGAAAACAACTTTTTAGCGAGTTTTCACCGATTTTGCACTTAAAATAGACAATTTATGGCGATTTTTAATTGAAATTCACCTGATTTTGGCCAATTTCCACGAATTTTTACCATTTTTGCTCAAAAAATGACATTTTAGTCGCTCGGCAACAATCTGCTCCGACGTCGTCTAATCCAACGTCTTCATCTGTTTCCCGACTCGGAGATGCCAGAATTCGTGCGTCAAAACGTCGGAAGTCAACTGCGTCAAGTGCAAGAAGTGGTGAAACGTGCCGACGAATACACGCCGGAAGAACGCGCGCGCTTCCCGAAAGTCGTAAAATTCGCCGAGGGACACGTCGTCGACTGGGAGAAGAGCATTCAGAATCCGGGAAGACACTCGAAACCGGTCCCCGGACAGAAGGAGAAATAAGAATATCCGTTGATTAGGTCTCTTGTAGAATTGTTCCCAATTTATTCAGATTTTGGTTGTTTTGTTGACTTTTTTGATGAATTTAAACCTATTTTATTTATATTTGTCGCACTAGTTTTGTATTTGTATCTGGTGTATACCTACCTATAAGCAAAAGTTGCTACAACGACTAATCTGCGCCGGTCAAAGTTTTTTGTATATTTGCTGATTTACAGTTATGCGTTATTGCTCATTTAATTTTTCCACTGCAAAATCTGCAAAATCAGCAAATCTTGGCCGGCGCAGATTTGTCGTTTTTGCTTTTTTTAGCAGCTTTGGATGTACTATTACTTTCAGCCCTACTACAAGTTCCAGACTTTGACCGAAATCCGCTGGAGTCCATTCAAACACTCCCGCTTACTCAGCTCTTCGTTCAGGGAGAAAACGAAGCGACGTTGCTTCCGAATTCTGCTACAATCTGAGAGAAGATCCAAGGACTGTGGTTCCCAAGGGATCTCATAATCATCACAGCTTGAAATACCGCTTCAAGTTCATTTTTTGGAGGAAGGTGGTCTACTCGAAATCGTAGATCACTCCCGATTGCGCGAAAAGTATTTACAACAACTTTACAACTCCTTCTTGCTCATTTTGACGACGAATCAGTGTGCGTAAATGTGGAGGCAGCGGAATTGTCAAAACATGTGCAAAACGATATCACCCTGCTAATTTTATAAATCGTTTTGTCTAAACATGGCTTTATACGAACTCAAACGACGTGCACCTTTTCAAATATTGATCTCCTCTGAGTTTGAGATCAAAAGATTTGTTATCATAGTACGTTCATGCATGAGTATAGCTCTCAGTTATCAGCATATGCCACCTGCCGTTGTCGGGTCCCGCACTATAATTTTCTAAAGGGAACGGGGAAAAGGGGGTATTGATAATAATCCGGGTCTCAAAAGAGCACAGAGCAGGTGGACACCTGATTAGCATATTTGGTCTGTGGAGATCGCTCATGCATGAACACGGATTTGAGATCGAAAGATCAGTTATCAGGCTTGTGAAGATAGTACGCACTATTGATTAACGCAAGAGTTAGGGTTACAGTAGGTAGTAATATTTGTTATTCAAATACCAAATTATTTAAAACTTTTAAAACTATTTTATTGTGTAGTAGACATCATCCGCGCAACGTGATTAGCATACATTTCCCTCCGAGCCACTTCCGTCGATTGCAATGAAAATTTTTGAAACATTTCCTTAATTGCCAATCGATACGGTTTATGAACAATAAGCATAGCTACAGTAGTCACTGATCCATGCAAAGTTATAGACAGTATAACGAAATTAATAATTCCTTGATTATAGTGATTAGTGATAATTGAAGTTAATACGGCGATAGCGGGGCCGATAAGAGTACAGAATGGGATAACCAGTTGAATTACTAATGCGGACATAAAGATTCTATGAATTTGATAGGTTTGAGGGGACATCCGATGGTTCTTCAATAGTTTTGCAGTGTTCCAGTAGATGTAAATTAAAAGGGCGATAAGTCCGTTGAAACATACAACTAGCCATACTATAATTACAGTGAGATGGTAGGTAATGTCCTCGACCAGTACTAATATTGGAGCATTGTAGATGTAAGAAGGGAGACATGGTAGTCGCTGTAACCGGATTAAAGGAGGACTGAAGTCATATTTTGACTTTTGCATATTTCGATACTCCAGACAATTTAAAGAAAAATTTATCACTGCGTCTATACGAAAAGTTTCTTAGAATTTCCTAAAATATCGAAATCTCCAATAAACAAAATATCGCTTCAGTCCTCCTTTAAGTGACTTACCTGAAAAAGACGTTGCTTAGCCGGTTCCTGATCGGGACACAAGTGTTTGAAGGGTAGTACATAAAGGATAACAATCAAGTAAAGAGAAACTACCCATTTCTTTCGAATCATTGACCAATAGCGTTTGCCACGGAATTCGCAGACTATGTGGAAGCGGCTCTCGAATAATACTATTATCGCGGTTATCATGACTGCAAAATTTAGAGTTTAGAGTAAATGGTACCGACTGTTGCGTTTTCAGCGCGGCACGGTCTCCTCAGCTTCTTGTAAAGCTAGGTGAGGCATTGCGCTTCGAGCTTTCAACATTTCTAGAATACTCCGAAACTTACATCCACAAAGAGTAAAAACTATAAGAGTTTGATCTATCGTAGCGACTCCATAATGCCGTAATAAACCCAATGGATACCCGGCAAATGATGGTAGCAATAGAATCGGCATAGTCAATAAACCAATGGAGTAATCGAATAGAATGATAGTAACATGTAAATTTACCAAATACCATTTCACTTCTTTCATTTGTATTGGTGTTTTTGTAAGAATTATATAAAGTCCAAAGAAATAAATTGGTGTAGATAATACCGTGTTTGTATGCAATGCGATGGTCAAAAACTGAGGCGTATCGAAGAAATTGACAAGAGGGGTACAGGATTTATTCATTGTTCAGAAGTATACTGACACAATAAGAAGAAATATACAAATAAGTGTGGAGGCGGCGACGGCGGAAGTTGAATTCTCAAAACATGTGCAAACTTATCCATTATTTTATTCACCTTTTTTCTAAGCATAGATTTTTATAAACACAAACTACGTGCGCATTTTCAAATATTGATCTCCAATATTAAGTGACATTAACAAAAACTTTGGCACAAAAAATTTTACGATAGAAATCCAGCTGTCATTTTTAATCTTAAATGTTCTTTGTTCCAGATTCCTATGCTTTATAAAATAAAAAAATAAAAATAAAACGAAAAAAAGTACTACTCTGAGTCTAGTTATGATCTACCAGAATAGTATAAATTTGGTTGGTTCAACTTTATTCCACATACAATGTATCATTAATTCAATGTGTAGACTCTATCCGCGCAACGTGATTTGTATACATCAACATACGAGGCACATCCGTCGATTGCAATGAAAATTTCCGAAACATTTCCTTAATTGCCAATCGATACGGTTTATGAACAATAAGCATAGCTACAGTAGTCCCTGATCCATGCAAAGTTACAGACAGTACACTAACATTAACAATTCCTTGATTATAGTAATTAGCGATAATTGAGAATAACGCGACAAAAGCTGGGACGATAAGAGTACACAATGGGATAGCCATCTGAATCACTAATGCGGAGATAAAGTTTCTCTGAATTTGATAGGTTTGAAGGGACATCCGATGGTTCTTCAATAGTTTTGCGGTGTTCCAGTAAATGTAAATTAAAAGAAAGATGAGTCCGATGAGAAAGGAAAGTACCCATACTATAAGTACAGTGAGATGGTAGGTGATGCCCTCGACAAGTACAAATACTGGGGCATTGTAGATATAAAAAGGGAGACATGGTAGTCGCTGTAACCGAAAAACTTTATCCCTGATCTACCGCTTGCATAATTAAGCGACTTACCTTAAAAAGACGTTGCTTAGCCTGTTCCTGGTCGGGACACAAGTATTTGAAGGGTAGTACATAAAGGATAACAATCATGTAAAGAGAAACTATCCATTTCTTTCGAATCATTGACCAATACCGTTTACCACGGAATTCGCAGACTATGAAGAAGCGGCTCTCGAATAACACTATTATCGCGGTTATCATGACTGCAAAATTTGGAATTTATAGTTAATGGTACCGACTGTTGCGTCTCCAGCGCAGTTTTCTAGAATATTCCGAAACTTACATCCATAAGAGTTTGATCTATCGTAGAAACTCCATAATGTCTCAATACACCCAATGGATATCCAGCAAACGATGGTAATAGAACAATCGGCATAGTCAATAAACCCAAGGTGTAATCGAATAGAATGATAGTAACATGTAAATTCACTAAATACCACTTTACTTCTTTCATTTGTATCGGTGTTTTTGTTAGAATAATATAAAGTCCAAAGAAATAAATAGGTGTGGATAATACTGTATTTGTATGTAATGCGATGGTAAGGAATTGAGGCGTATCGAAGAAGTTGACTAGATGGGTACAGGATCTGTTCATTGTTCTAGCATACAGTGCGTCCAATAATCTTAAGACACCCCCTTAAAATGAAGATTCCGAGAGAATGGGATATGATCTGAAAAAACTGTGAATGCAGTTTGATTCAGAATGGTTGAAAACCCCTACAAACAGATTTTCAGAAAAAAATACCTATTTCTGAGCACGTGACCTCAAAAAAACACTTTTTTGGTCGTCCAAAAATGATAAGACACCCTCGATTTTTTCGATTTTTCACGCATATCACTAGTATGAACGAGCTCCAAAACATTATTGATTATTCAAAAACACAAAAAAACCATGCACAATTAAATAACTGGTCTCTACTCCATTATTCTGAACAACTTCAGCCATCCTACTTTTCATGCTTCCAACGACACTTGCAGTTTTTTAATGAAAATGGTTAACTTTGTGACTGTGACACGGCCTTCTTGATAGTCTCACAATATTAATTGTTGGTGGACTATACAGATCACAAATAGAGCTTCATTTTTGTAGTTGATAACTTTTTTGTACGGGCTCATCCTGAGAAGTTATCAATCGTCAAAGTAATTGCTCGCAATTGTTGCCATTTTTCAGTGCTAAAATGGGAGATTTTTGAGCTGTCTACATAGACTGACTGTAACTTCTCAGGATGAGCCCGTACAAAAAAGTTGTCAACTACAAAAATGAAGCTCTATTTGTGATCTGTATAGTCCACCAATAATTAATATTGTGAGACTATCAAGAAGGCCGTGCCACAGTCACAAAGTTAACCATTTTCATTAAAAAACTGCAAGTGTCGTTGGAAGCATGAAAAGTAGGATGGCTGAAGTTGTTCAGAATAATGGAGTAGAGACCAGTTATTTAATTGTGCATGGTTTTTTTGTGTTTTTGAATAATCAATAATGTTTTGGAGCTCGTTCATACTAGTGATATGCGTGAAAAATCGAAAAAATCGAGGGTGTCTTATCATTTTTGGACGACCAAAAAAGTGTTTTTTTGAGGTCACGTGCTCAGAAATAGGTATTTTTTTCTGAAAATCTGTTTGTAGGGGTTTTCAAAGATTCTGAATCGAACTGCATTCACAGTTTTTTTCAGATCATATCCCATTCTCTCGGAATCTTCATTTTAAGGGGGTGTCTTAAGATTATTGGACGCACTGTATGCTAGAACAATAAGTGAAAATAAACAAATAAATTTGAAGGCGGCGACGGCGGAAGTTGCATTCTCAAAACATGTGCAAAACGATATTATCAATTATTTTATTCACCTTTTTGTCTAAACATAGATTTTTATAAACTCTCCTCAAACTACGATCAAAAATGACAGCTGGAAATCGATCATAAAATCATTTGTGCCAAGCAAAAATATGCGGCGGCTCTCTACCGTACTTTTGCCATTAAACAGTTTTATACTACGGTAGTCGCAACGAGACCCACTCCGCGTCCCCTGGCCGAACTTTGAGCGAGCGGTCAGCCACCGGAGAATGGGTAATAACTTAAACTTTGGTACAAAAGATTTTATGATCGATTTCCAGCTGCCATTTTTGATAGTAGTTTGAGGAGAGTTTATAAAAATCTATGTTTAGACAAAAAGGGTGAATAAAATAATGGATAATATCGTTTTGCACATGTTTTGAGAATTCAACTTCCGCCGTCGCCGCCTCCACATTTATTTATTTCTTTCTTTATATGTTGCTAGTATATTCCTGCACAATGAACAGTTCATGTATCCCACTTGTCAACTTCATCGATATCCCTCAATTCTTGACCATCGCATTGCATACAAATACGGTATTATCCACACCAGTATATTTCTTTGGACTTTATATAATTCTTACAAAAACACCGATACTAATGAAAGAAGTGAAATGGTATTTAGTCAATTTACATGTTACTATCATTCTATTTGATTATTCCATTGGTTTATTGACTATGCCGATTCTATTGTTACCATCATTTGCCGGGTATCCATTAGGCTTGTTACGGCATTATGGAGTTTCTACAATAGATCAAACTCTTATAGTTTTTTGTCTTTGTGGATGTAAGTTTCGGAATATTCTAGAAAACTGCGCTGGAGGCACGACAGTCGGTACCATTTACTCTAAACTCTAAATTTTGCAGTCATGATAACCGCGATAATAGTATTATTCGAGAGCCGCTTCCACATAGTCTGCGAATTCCGTGGTAAACGGTATTGGTCAATGATTCGAAAGAAATGGATAGCTTTTCTTTACATGATTGTTATCCTTTATGTACTACCCTTCAAATACTTGTGTCCCGATCAGGAACCGGCTAAGCAACGTGTTTTTAAGGTGAATCGCTTAATACGGTAGATGACACAAAAAGTTTTTCGGTTACAGCGACTACCATGCCTCCCTTCTTACATCTACAATGCTCCAGTATTAGTACTGGTCGAGGACATCACTTACCATCTCACTGTACTTGTAGTATGACTGTTTGTCTGTTTCAACGGACTTATCACCCTTTTAATCTACATTTATTGGAATACTGCAAAACTACTGAAGAACCATCGGATGTCCCTTCAAACCTATCAAATTCATAGAATCTTTATGTCGGCATTAGTGATTCAGCTGGTTATCCCATTTTGTACTCTTATCGGCCCAGCTATCGCCGTATTAACTTCAATTATCACTAATTACTATAATCAGGGAATTGTTAATGTTAGTGTACTGTCTGTAACTTTGCATGGATCAGTGACTACTGTAGCTATGCTTATTGTTCATAAACCGTATCGATTGGCAGTTAAGGAAATGTTTCGAAAATTTTCATTTCAATCGGCGGATGTGTCTCGGAGGGAAATGTATACAAATCACGTTGTGCGGATGGAGTCTATTACACAATAAAGTAGTTTGAAAATTTTTAAATAATTTGCTCAAATAATTTTATTTGGATAAAATACTGTTTTCAAACATTTTATTTAACTTTTACCTTTAATTTCAAACAATTTCCCCAACTCCCTACCGTAATCCTACCTATCACGTTTATCAATAGAGCGCACTATCCTCACAAGTATTCCACAAGTCTGATAACTGATCTTTCGATCTCAAATCCGTGTTCATGCATGAGCAATCTCATCAGGGCAAAATATGCTAATCAGGTGTCCCAGGATTATTATCAATCCCCCTTTTCCTCCGTTCCCCAAGAAGATTATAGAGCGGGACCAGAGAATGGCAGGTGGCATCTACTGATAACTAAGGTACCCACCCATGCATGACCGAATTCATGTTCCAAACTACATATCAGTGGGTGGAGTCTAGAGATGTCAGTGATAAGTGGGCGGAGCATAGATAACGTGTATAAAAGGAAGAGGAGTGATAGCTTCCGCTATCCTTAGACGCTATGTGCAGGTGTCGTCCCAGTAATGTATCGGTGCTGATTCTTTTAGAATTCTAAAATAAATATATTTATTCTCTATATTTATATGGTTAATACGGGTTGTTAACAAGGTAAGTGTGTTTCATTGATATATAGGGCTATAAGGGTTACGGTAGGGTTGGAATAGGGACAATAGTACAGTAAGCTTAGGAGTTGATGTAACACGCATAGATGTCTATCGATCTGTCCGTCTCGATGTCCGTTGTGGAAATGCAAAAAGCGCTACTATCTATGTTCCGGACTCAAAAGTTTTATTCGAATTTTAGGTCCCCGCCAAGACAGTAGTCGGGACTCAATAATTCAAATTATTAAGTCCCGACTAGCACCTACTTATATCACAATAATCAAACTTTCAAATAATTTTACCCTCAATGTCTTCTCATTTTTCCAAATGCTTTTTATAGAAGCTCATGATATCAACACTCACAATCATCACGATCCCTCTGGAAGATGTCAACTTTGTAGAATAGTCTTCCACCTGGCACTATTTGCTCTTGGTTGTGTTCTGCTCGTCAATCTTTGGCATGCTTCAAAGCAACTATCCTGTAATATATGCAGTAGCTTTGGCCCATTCCTAAATTTTATCAAACTGTAAGTTTCTGGGGATTATTGTATTACTTTGTAAAACTTCAGAACGTATTGGTTTGGCTCAACACTCTCACGGGTCTACGCGCAGAAGAATCCACAGTTGTTTGCTACCTCAACCCAGAAAAAGTGAGTTCAAGTCTATAAAGAAACATTTTGATTCAGAAGTTTCATTGTTCTGAACATTCTGACTGTTCTAAAATTTCCATACTTGCAAACCCGGCCGGCTCGTAACTCCCTTGAAACCATAGTTGTCAAGGCCCGTGCAAAAGTCAAATTTTTTCAAATTTTTTCAAATTTTTAGAATTTTTTAGATTTTTTTCGCGAAAAAGTCAAATTTTCGACTATCAGTCAGAATTAGAGGAAATTCTGAAAAATAGTAAAAAATGGTCACGTTTAATATGAAAAATTGAAAAAAATTCGAAAAAAAAATGAAAAAAAAACGGTTCATTTTTTGAAGCCGGGCCTTCGGCCCCTTTCGCGTTTTTTGGCACTTTTTCCCAGCCCACGGCACATTAACGAATAGCCATCCGATCCGGAGACATAAAACTCGCTGAGATCTACATTTTGGTATATTTTTCAGCAGATAATATTGAGTTTCAAGGGAGTTACCCGTGTCGGCCCGGTTTGCAAGTTTGGAAAATTACACCGGTCTAAACAAGGGTTGGGAAATTCCGAGCCGGGTCCAGCCGACTGAAGAATTGTCCTCGGCCCGGCCCGGCTCCTGTAGAAATTTGAAATATTTTTTTAAAAAAATTTATTTTTTTTTGGAACATCGATAAAAATTGAAGCGTACGAGAATATTGGAGAATTTTGACTATTTTTTGATGAAAATTTTTTTTAAAAATTGAGAAAAAATTGTGCACATTTTTGAATCCGGCCCGGGCTGGCCCGGAATTTCCCAACCCTGGTCTAAAAATTTCCCTACTTCATCCTAAATTTCAGTACATGTGGATATGCGTTGGCGCATTCGGGGTGTTTTCAAGAAACCGTTCAAATAGTGCGTGTAGACAATGGAAAGATAGTGGAGGAAACCAACATTGCTGCTTTGAATCGGACAAACTCAAATAAAAAGTAAGTGCTTATCAAAAAATCATGAATAAAATGATAATTTTGGTCAGATACAGTAAAAAAGGGATATAAAAGTCCTTTGTTTTTTGTAGTTTTTTAAAAATTTAAGTCCCATCCCTTACATAATTGTTCGTCATTGGTCAAAAAATTAGTATTTTTTTCAAAGAAAACGCGTTTCTGGCCGTTCACCGTGTTTCTAGGCTGACTAGGGAAGGATCCCGAGTCGAGTTGGAGTTACAGATCGAGATATATATCACTAGAACCAAAATTTTGCGCTGATTTCAAATTTGTATTCCAATTTTGCAAAACGATTCTGTGAAAAAAAGTTATTTGCGTTTTCGTAGCTTCTCAGTGCAAAAATGAGCATTTTCAAGACTCCCAAAATTAAAGTTTTTCTCATTAAAAAAAATTTTTTGTGCTGTACGTGTATTTCCAATCATGAAGATTGTATTGTTTGCGTTGGGACAGAAAATTCTCAGGCAAATTTTTTGTAGATGCCTCATTTTTGAAAATTCAAGTAACTCCACAATTTTTTTCTGAAAATAAAATCTGAAATCAAATTATGCTAAAATCATTTTTACATCCGTACTCATACGTACAACACAAAAAAATTGAAAAAAAAAGAAAAACGTTAATTTTGGGAGTCTTGAAAATGCTCATTCTTGCACTGAGAAGCCAGAAAAACGCAAATAACTTTTTTCACAGAATTGTTTTGCAAAAACAGAATACAAATTTGAAATCAGCAAAAAATTTCGGTTCTAGTGATATATATCTCGACCTGTAACTCCATCTCGACTCGGGATCCTCCCCTAGTGAGCCAAACTTTTGGGCTACTTTGACTAATTTTGACAACTAAAGTGAACAATTCTGAAAAAATGCATTAAATTGTGACATTGTTGCATGTAGAATGAGTCTAGCGCACATTTAGCGCGAATTTTCAAGAATTTCGGCTAAGTTTTGCACCAAAATGGCTCAAAACTTGTTAAAAAGCGTTTTTATCTAAATTTCTGCAAAACTAGCGAATTTTACGTCAAAAAACTTGACAATTTTTCAAATGTAAAATCCGTCACCACAGCGATCTCCCTTTGTTTACAGAAATCCAAACGAAAAAGTAGCAGTGACTGTGAGAACGACAAATGGGTTCAACTTGTGCGACTCCAACAAGTAAGTTTTCCGAAATGTGAATAATGCCACAAAAACAGTTTCAGGCAACAATCCTCTGCAACTTAAACGTCTTATCATCACGAACGAACCATTTGAAAGATGTAAGAGAAACGCAACTTAACAAACGAACAACACCAAATCTACATCAAGTAAGTTAGCTTAGGAGATAGTACGCTCTATTGATAAACGTGACCATTAGGGTTACGGTAGCACCTTTATCAAAAAATTTTATATGTATTTCCATATCATGCGGTGCTGCTTCAACATTCAAATTGGCGGTTTGGAAAATGTGGACTCAATCGGGTAAGTAGAATGCATTTCGCCACCTTTGATACCTTCGTATCGCCGCAGTGATATGGGGGAGTCGATACTCAGCGAATATTTAAATTTTTACAGACTATAAACAACAACCAAAACAAGAAGACGATGATTGGAGGGAATAAATCAGGTACGTGGCTTTCTAGACTTTTTGAAAACGGAATTTCGAAATTAAGTCGCTATTGCAGAGTTTCAACGGGTAGAGAAAATGAAAACCAAGAGTCCATATAAAAAGTTGGTATGAAAATTCGGTAAGTCAAAAATCTAAATTATTATCTTATTTACTGAATTTACAGATCAAAAATGCACATTTGAACATCGTCGGTGACTGTACAGAATCAATATATTTTAGACTTGAAGAACCGGACGTCGATCAGTAGGCACCACGATTATTGAGAAAACAGAAAATGAGTGAGTAACTAGAAACATCGTCCTGGTTTTACCTTTTTATGCCATCTGAATAATATAAACCAATTTCAGAAAATGACCACAATGGACGTAAGCGCTAACAAGAAGAGCCAATGCGGTGAGAGGTTAGTAATGGATAGTTTTTGAAACTGGAACGTTTTGAAACCTTTTAAAGTGTCTCAGTTTCCAAACGCCCAGCTACAGTACAGGTTAAAAGGCTGTAAACTTTGGTCATTTTCAGTTGAAAATGTCCAACTTTGAGAGAGGTGTCATGATAATTCTGATTGTCCCATCAATTTGATTTTTGAAGAACTATATAATTTCCATACTTGCCAACCGGGCCGGCTCGTAACTCGCGTCAAAATGAATATTATGAGCTGAAAAATATACCAAATGTAGATCTCGACGAGTTCTATGTCCGTGACTTACTACGGGCCGGATGGCTATCCGTTAATGTGCCGCGGGCCGGGAAAAAGTGCCAAAAACGTAAAATGGTCAAAAAAGCTGTTCTAGCGCGGCCCACGGCATATTTACGAATATCCATCCGGCCCGTAGTAGGTCACGGGCATAGAACTCGCCGAGATCTACATTTTGGTATATTTTTCAGCTCATAATATTGAGTTTAAAGCGAGTTACGAGCCGGCCCGTTTCGGCCCGGTTGACAAGTATGATAATTTCAACTGAAAATTTCAACTAAAAACGGCAATTTACAAACATTTTGACCGGTACTGTATGTCCTAGTTGATACTCAGCGAATTTGAATGAAATCATGTCTAAACTTTGACCATTCTCGATAAAAGTGTGATTTTGATGCACCAAAATTGTTATTTCCATTTTTTTTGAGTGACTAATTCTTTTTGCAGACATATAGTGTAAGGAAACCACACCTATCAACACAAGTAGACTATAGACAAGTACATCATGGACTTTATCAGGTATGTAATGGCTTTCACAGTTCCCAAAGGTCCGAATCCCCCTGTAACATTTCGAAACTTGCAGAGACAATACAAAATGAAAGGAAAGGCATGAGGAGTTATAATTATGGAGATTTTGGCTGCTTTCTTGGATTTGGTGATTGTCATCTCAATAAATTGATTTATTCCATCCGATGTGTCATATAATTCTAGTTTTTCAGTACTGTCATCAGTTGGTTTGGCGCCAGAGGCGCTGCGGTCGCGTCGCGGGAGCTATTCTTGTTAGACAAGGAAAGGCGTTTAAGCGTAGAATCTTGCCTACCGTAACCTTAATGACAGCGATTAGAGCGACTATCTCCACTACCCATAATTTAAGATATATCTACTATGATAACCGATCTTCTGATCTCAGATTCATATATGCTAATCAGGTCCACCTGTTCCCCCGGAGCGCTGGATCATTATCAATCCCCTTCGCGTCCGGAAATGGAATAGCAGGTGGGGATATACTGATAACTAAGGGGGATTTCAATTCTAATGAGGTATTCTACTCACTAATCTCACCCCACCTGCCATTACCGGTGTTCCATAGAGAGACCCGGATTAGCAATTCCCCCTTTCTCAGGGTGAGCAAGCGGATATTAATTAGAGGGGAGAGCTCTAGGGAAGGGTTTCGCAAAATTATTGCCTGGATAGTCTTACTAGGGAAGGCCTCGGGGTTTTTTTAATTCCGGGTACCGGGATTCCCGGTTTTTTTTTGACATTCCGGTTCCGGTTTTGGATTCCGGATTTTTAAAATATGATTCCGGATCCGGATTCCGGATTCCGGTTTTTTGAGTCTTCTTTTTCCGGAATTCAGAAGTTGAAATTTGGAAATTGTTTTGAGTTTAAAAGGCAGCTATAGTAATTCTTTTTCGGTTTTGATCCTCAAAAGTAGTTTAAAACTTTATATATATATATATATATATATATATATATATATATATATATAACACTCGAAAGACTGGCTTGCCCTTGCAAATTCATCGAATCATTCCGAATTCCGGATTCCGAAATTCCGGAATTCCGGTTCCGGATTCCGTATTCCGGAAAATGGAACAATGGCATTCCGTACAACTCTGGTGCCAACCGGACTGCAATTTTGTTTAGACGATAATGGGTTTGGCATCCTTTAATTAGTATAATTGTGTGCGTCTAATCCTCTACCTTCCGCTCTGGACCATTTTCTCATAGGACACAACGGTCTATACACAATTAGCATTCTTCCTGGTATCCCATATGCTCCACCTCCCTCCTCCTCCTCACCGACGACCTCTCCTATAGCACAGAACGGTTAGGATTATCCTGCTAGCCCGCCCTCCATCACATCTCCTATTACTTCCCGTCCATTTCTGTTCATTTCACGATGGTTCTGAGTAAGCCATTACCCTTGCAAAGTTTACCAAGTCTCGTGCTCAAAAAAGTGATACGCTTCATGCCGCTAGATGGACAGTAAGTTTTCAAATTCAGATATTATTATACTTGTCAACCGGGCCGGCTCGTAACTCGCGGCAAAATGAATATTATGAGCTGAAAAATATACCAAATTGTAGATCTCGACGAGTTCTATGCCCGTGACCTACTACGGGCCGGATGCCTATTCGTTAATGTGCCGCGAGCCGGGAAAAAGTGCCAAAAACGCGAAAATGGCCAAAAAAGGCCATTCTAGCCCGGCCCGCGGCATATTAACGAATAGCCATCCGGCCCGTAGTAGGGCACGGGCATAGAACTCGTCGAGATCTACATTTTGGTATATTTTTCAGCTCATAATATTGAGTTTTAAGCATAGTTGTAAAACCCCGGCTTCAAAAATGGCCCTTTTTTTTCAATTTTTTTTTCGAAATTTTTTCAATGTTTCATCGAAACTATGACCATTTTTTTTTCAGCTCATAATATTCATTTTGACGCGAGTTACGACCCGGCCCGGGTTGGCCCGGTTTGCAAGTATAGATATCATTTGTCTCCACTCGAACCCCTCAAATAACCCATCCTTTTGCAGAGCCCTCCTAACCCGTTGCTCCTTGAAAACCAAGTATCTGGTGAACGCGTGTAAATCATATGAATTGATACTAGACGTTACCATAGGAGAACGAAATTGCTACATACACTATGCATTACTACGTGGCAGAGATGGAGTACGGATGTCGGGGATATACCGTAGCACTGATCTCCTCTTGGACAGGTATGTGCCCGGGTGGCGTTGACCGCCTCGCATTTTCAGCCGATATTTGAAAATGCGACGAGAAAGAGTGTGCGAAATGGAGAGACGCAGACACACTCTCTCTCTCTCGATTCTACACACTCTCTCTCGTCGCATTTTCGCCCACTTTGAAATCTTTCAGCGCCCAAAGCGCCTCCATAGGCACATCCCTGCTCTTGGATTCCAACTATGAAAACTGTGGTACCGCGGAAAAAGAAGTGAAACAGACACTTGATTTAATAGATGCGTTTTGTGACTCTCTTGACGCAAAGGTTGTTAGTCTTGAATTAAACAGTGACTGTATTGAGGATCAAATGCCGATGATTATCCATCGGGTACGCAAGCAACAACCGCTACTAAAACATCTCACATTCAACGCGTTTAATCCTTCTGAAAATATTCGAAGGCTTGTCATGCATAGTATCAAGACTGATGAGTTAATGATTGATGTTATATTTAATTGCGACTACTTCTCCAAGAATTCTATCAACTGTGAAAGATTAATGATGGAACGACGTAACGAATGGTTCAAGTTATCCTCGACTACTGCAACAAGAGTCATATTGTGTAAGGCTAAATGGACAGAACAGCAGGCGAATGTTTCCCTGAAAGAATGGGTCAGAGGAGACCATCCGAACTTGTTAACCTTTACCGTCGACGTCATAGATCATTTTAGCCCTGAATTGATGATTGATGGATTGGAGATGCTGAATGCAGAAGAATGGAAGAATTGTGAGCAGGAGGGGTGGGTTCATTGTTTATTTTTCGAGTGCTAGTCGGTTTTGGTTTCGGCGGTACGAAAACCTGAATTTTTCAATATAAAAACCATACTTGCAAACCGGACCGGCGCGTAACTCGCTTGAAACTGAGTCATATGAGCTGAAAAATATACCAAAATGTAGATCTTGACGAGTTCTATGTCCGTGGCCTACTACGGGCCGGATGGCTATTCGTTCATGTGCCGCGGGCCGGAAAAAGTGCCAAAAACGTGAAAATGGCCAAAAAAAGCATTCTAGCCCGGCCCGCGGCATATTAACGAATAGCCATCCGGCCCCTAATAAGAACCATACTTGCAAAGCGGGCCGGCGCGTAACTTGCGTCAAACTCAATATTATGGGCTGAAAAATATACCAAAATGTAGATGTCGATGAGTTCTATGTCTGTGGCCTACTACGGGCCGGATGGTTATTCGTTAGTGTGCAGCGGGCTTCCAAAAAACGCGAAAATGTTCAAAAAAGCTATTCTAGCCGGGCCCGCGGCACATTAACGAATAGCCATCCAGCCCGTAGTTAGTCACGGAGATAGAACTCGCCGAGATCTACATTTTGGTATATTTTTCAGCTCATAATATTGAGTTTGACGCGAGTTTGACGCGAAGGCCCGTGTCGGCCCGGTTTGCAAGTATGTAAAAAACCAGCCTATCTGCCCCGCCTTCGTCGGTTCATCCGGCTGGTCCCTCTTCATTTACGTGGCATCTCAAATGTGCCCTCATAGCTGAGTGATCTAAAACGGCGGTCGCTGTCCAAAGCAGTTCGGTTTTGCCCACCCCCCGAGTGCCTCAGACAACGCCCAATTGTCTTTTATATATATTATAAAAGAATGATATGAATAACGCATTTTTCAGCTTCAGTGGAGGATCGGACCACATACATGAAAACTTCATTCGAAATGTTAATGGCACCATTGCAGCATTCTGTATCCGGGTTCGACCTTTTGGAGATGTTCTATCTTATCTTCGGTTTGCTGTGCTCAAACATTGAATCTTTATATTTGATTTGAAATTCTGTAGGGAATACTGCAAAACCTGTAATAGAAGATTCCAACAATTGAATCAGCCCTCCTAAGGATGGGAACTTCCTTTTATTTCAGGTTTTACAGTATATGTCAATTTACCTATCGTGTTACATTATTTTTTACCAATGTTTGCGTCTACTTATAAACATACTCGCAAACTGGGCCGAAACGGGCCGGTGCGTAACTCACTTCAAACTCAATATTATGAGCTGAAAAATATACCAAAATGTAGATCTCGACGAGTTCTATGCCTGTGACCTACTACGGGACCGGATGGCTATTCGTTAGTGTGTCGCGGCAGGGAAAGTGTCAGAAAACGGCCGAAAAGCCATTCTAGCCCGGCCCGCGGCACAATAATGAATAGCCATCCGGCCCGTAGTGGGCCACGGAGATAGAACTCGTCGAGATCTACATTTTGGTATATTTTTCAGCTCATAATATTGAGGTTTAAGTGAGTTACGAGCAGGCTTGGTCGGAGTCGGAGAATCGGAAAATCCGATTCTCCGATTCTCCGACTTTTTTCGGAGAAATTATCCGACGGATAATTCTCCGACTTTTTTTTTCGGAGAAATTATCCGTCGGATAATTCTCCGATTTTTCATTTCGGAGAAATTCTCCGATTCTCCGAAAAAAAAGTCGGAGAATTTCGGAGAATACCGGAGACGACGACACTCAAAACCCTGTTTTTGTTGTATTTTCACTGGTAAAAGCTTTGAATGATGATTAAACATGTTTTAGAAAGGTGAATTCAGAAAAAAGCAACAGGAAATCCCTTTTAGAAGCATTTTTGGGGGCATTTTTGGATTCTCCGAAATTCTCCGATTCTCCGAGAAAAAAAGTCGGAGAAAATTTCGGATATCCGATTCTCCGAGTTTTTTTTCGGAGAAAAAGTCGGATATCCGATTCTCCGACTTTTTTTTCCGAAAAAATTTCGATTCTCCGATTCTCCGAAAATTTTTCTCCGACCAAGCCTGGTTACAAGCCGGCCCGTTTCGGCCCGGTTTACAAGTATGCTTATAATAATCACGACTTGAGAATGTGTTATGAAGAAAACAAAAGCTTTCTATTTTATCATTGATCTACTTTTAATTATCTTACATTGTTCTCGCTAAACAAAGTAACTTCAAAACATGTATATTTTTTCAATAAAACGTAAATTCTTACAATTTCCAATTTAAGTAAAGGGGCTCTGGAAAATGTGCTCAATCTACGGGTCCACTTAGTAGAAGTCTTTATTCAGGCTTCGGGACATTTCGCCACTAGACGTTTCGCCACCGGACATTTCGCCACTAGACGTTTCGCCACCGGACATTTCGCCACCAAAAAAATGGAGAATTTCCGAAGCTTTTTAGAGAAAAAGCTCATTACTTTAATATACATAATCAAAGCGTACTAGGGGTATGTTTTTTCCTTAAAAAGCTTAGGAAATTCTCCATTTTTTTGGTGGCGAAATGTCCGGTGGCGAAACGTCTAGTGGCGAAATGTCCCGGAGCCTTTATTCATTATTGTATTTGCTAACAACACACCGCAGCATTCTTGCCGGTACCCCCATCTTACCGTATGCTCCACCGCTCTCCTCCTCGTCGACGACCTCTTCCACAGCACACAACGGTCGTAACTGTCCCGCTCGGCTGCGTCACGTCTCCTATTATCGATTCTTCCCGCTATTTTTGCTTTTTTCACGATGGTACTGAGTAAGCCGTTGCCACTGAGAAAGTTGCCAATGGTTGTATTCAGAAAAGTGTTATCCCACTTGTCGCCAAATGAATTGTAAGTTTTTGTGTCAATAAACTATTTCGTATTTCCATTTCCTTTAGAATTCTCCTGGCTCAATGCTCGAAGATAACCAAATCTTTCGTCCGAGCTTATTATCCGAAGAAATTGACGATGTCAATGTCCTTCTGTCATTTCGAGATTCAAATCTTTGAAGAATGTGGTAAATGTTATGAGTATTCTGCCACTTCTCCTGATCCTTTTCGCCATCCAACAGTCTATTGTTGCTATCCGACGGAGGAATCAATAAAAAGAACACTCGAGTTGATGGATACATTTTATGATACACTCGGTGCAAAATTGCTGTTGGTCAAGTTATATTCTCTTGGAGAAGTTGATGCTTCAATTATTATCGATCGGGTACACAGGAATCAACCAGTGTTGCAAAGACTCAAGTGGAAAGTACTGCAAGTATCTGAAAGTACTAAAAATTCCATTTTGGGGAAGTTGAAGTGCAAAGAGCTTATTCTTGAATTCTCCAAATGGTTCAAACTCTCCGACTTGTTATCATCCACGTGTGACAAATTCGGATTGGAACGATCTACATGGACTGGAGAAGATTTGAACACTTTCTTGAAGGAATGGGTCAAGGGTCGACTTCCAAACTTATCTTTTTTCTGGATTGATACCAATTCGCTTTTTGATCAAGAATCAGCGAAAAATGGATTGGAGCTGTTGGATTCAAACCTGTAAGTCGGATATTGCCGGATATATACCTTTAAATCGACATTTTCAGATTTGTTCAGCCTGACGATTGGACACTCAAGTGGAAATTCATCCGGAATGTAAATGGAAGTTTCGCCGCATTTCATTTCAATTCAGATGATGGGCTTTTTCTTTCATATTTCAAGTTTGTTGAACTTCCGTGTCCTAGAAACACGAAAACGGAAAATTTGACCAGTAGTGACTACTTTGACCGTTTTCGGGCTGAAAATTCGCTGTTTTTAGAACCATTATCATAGGAATTCCCAAATTTTTATACATTTTTCGAAATACATTCTCAATTTTTCCCAGAACCCCCTTTTTCTGGAAACGCAAACTTTTGCTCTTCCTACTTTTGCAGTTTGCCACAGGATGATGTTTTTGGTAACAAAGATATCACTGCAATGCGGCAACATTGCAAAAGTGGGAGGAGCGAAAACTTGCGTTCTTATTTTCGAATTTTCAAAGAATACCTATAATTGATGAAATAAAATAATTCTGAATATTCAACTGGTTTAATGAAATTCGTCGCTCGTATTATCATTTCTTCTTTATTATGTCATTTTATGAAAACACAACCGTTGTGCGACGGAGCGCGTTACGCCTCGCACTGGCGTGATGAAGTTAAAGATGTACAACATGCGTCAAGGTTATTCAATAAGAGCCCAAAAAGAGACAGGAATGCGTGTAGAAAAGTGAATAGACCCTCTAGATATACTTAAGGAATTGAAGGATGAAGAAAGAGAGAGCAATCGAAAGAAGACCAATTATATACATCGCCTTATCTCTGCTAACACTCGGGCGGTTCTCAGCAAGAACATGTCCATTAAATCCGATGAGCTCCGGGCTCAACGATCGATAATTGATCAGGACGGAGTCGGCGCCAAAGGAAAGTTCCTCATGGAGAAATTCGCATATGGCGATGGTGTATTCCTCGGTGAGAACCGGCGTCAACGGAGTCGACGTGGTGACTTCGAGAACGGCGTGAGGGTCGGTGAGACGGCCACGTGTCATACGGCAGTTGGTGTCAATCTGTGGGAAAAGGAGCGTTTTTGAGAGTTTGAGAGCCTCTATTGGGGGTCTTACCGCCACAAAAATCTGACTTTCCGGTCTTTTCATTACTTTGGCCATGTGGACGGCAAAGCGGGACCTGGAAATGGTTGGGTTTTGGTATGCTTCTAGAGACATTGTCATGAAAAATCGAACTTTTTCTTTAAAATAAGCATTTTTCCATGAAAATCGGTTTTTAATCGGTAAATTATGAATTTGGACAGCTTTTTGTCTAAAAATATGATTTTTAGCTCAAAAATCGCACTTTTTCGCAAAAAAAACGAATTGTTTGATCAGAAAAACTGAATTGTTACCTAAATAGAGCAAATCTTCCGGGAAAACAGCTAAATTTTCGCTCAAGCAGCTGGTTTTACCTCAATTTTCACATTAAAAGAATATTTCCCACTTGAATTAAGCTTGGAATCAGATAATTCAACTTAAAATACTGGTTTCGTTCAGAAAATGTGCAGTTTTTTTTAAATTTTATTAAAATCCAGTTTTTCAGGTCGAAATTTCAATTTTTGAGCTAAAAATCGCATATTTTTAGTCAAAATACAGTCCAAATTCTCAATTTCTCAATGATTTTCTGTTTTTTGTCTCTCCTTCTCACTTCAAACTCATCCGGCACATTTTTGTGCATCGTTTGCATTTTGATGACTGGCATTCTAAAAAATTTCCTTAAAATTTGAAGAAAAAAGGAAAAAATGAATGAAAAAAGGTATTTTTATGCGGTTTCTACCGTAAAAACTTCAAAAAATTTCAAAAAAATTGGGGAAAAAACCAATAAAGTTATTCTACTGGCTAAAACACGAATAAATCAATAGAAATCAACTGGAATTAAAGTCCACAAAGAGATCTCAACGCCTCTCCGACATCTCCGTTGGTGTCGATGAGTTTTGCGCGTACAGTGGCCTCCGGAAGCTCCAATTCGTTCATTATCAACTGTAAATCCTCCTTTTTGATATTGATTTTCGGACGAGCCGGTGCGGACGCGTTGAACAGATTTCCCAGCGCGTCGGTGTTCAATTTCAGGTCGTCGCCGTCCTCTTTTGTGTCGGAAACCTGAAAAATTGGGGTTTTTGGCTCAGAAAAACGGAAAATGGGTTTGGAACCTTACTTCCGGGATGTAATGCTCATCAAAGTCACTTTCCTCGCCGCTTGAGCTCATTTTCTAGGTGAAAATTCGATTTATTCGATAAAAATTTACTTTTGAGGCTCCGAATTCATTTTTTCGTCGTTTTTTTCTCAATAACCATCCAAAACTACATAAAACACCTCGTTTTTCTTCCGAAATCGTTTTTTCATAGAATTTTGAGGGAAAATTGAGTTTGTGAGATTAGAAACACAATTTTGAGTTTAAAATGAGCTTGCAAAGCTCAAAACCCCGATTTTCCCTCAAAATTCGCTTAAAAACAGAATTTTTGGCAAAAAATAAAGGAAAATCGAAATTTTTCATGATTTATTGACTGAAGATCGTGTTTTTGGCAGAAAATTGTGAATTTTTAGACAAAAATCGTGAAGACCTAGGTTCCGAGTCGAAAATTGTAGTTTTCACTCTGAAAACCGCATTTTTCAGCAAAAAATTCGAGTTTATAGATAGGAATTGCCGTCTTTCAAAAAAAGCTGGGGTTTAGACATAAAAACAGAGATTTTACGTGAAAAACCGTGTTTTTCAGCCGAAAATGATGATTTTACCATGAAAATCAGCGGTTTTCGCGAAAAATCCTTCAACAAGGCAATTCTGGCTGAAATTAATGGATTTTAGGAGAAGATATGTGATTTTTGAGTAAAAAAAGCAGAACAATGAACCGAAAACCATTTTTTTGCGGTTTTTTTCAGGGAAAAATTGAACATTTTGATGAAAAATCGGGTTTGTGAATTTCGCAAGCTCATTTTCAGCTCAGACACACACAATTTTTCACTGAAAATGAGCGATTCTAAGCTCGAAAACCCAATTTTCTTTTAAAATCTAATGAAAAATAAGTTGTTTTCGTCAAAAATAAAAATATTGGAAAAACGGAGTCTTTTATGTAGTATTGGGTGGTTTTTGAGAAAAAAACGACGAAAAAAATGACTTCGGAGCCTCAAAAGCAACTTTGTCGTCCAGAATTTTTTGCAAAATCCAGAAATTTCTATGGAATCAGAGAGAAAAGTGAGAAAAGAGATTGTTACACTACTCGGCGCCGGCTATTTGCTCTCTTCGTGCACCTCGCAACACCAATAGGTCAAAATGCGCTGACTCACTTTCGACAACTCCTCGCTTCCCCAGTTGTGCTTGTCTACTTGCTGCTTCTCCTCTTCATCGGCCATTTTCTGAATGAAAACTTGATTATTTTTGAAAAATTCTTAGATTTATCGATTTTTCAGCTCTTCCGCTAGCGATTTACAAAAAAAATTATTGAAAAATGATGAAAAATGAGGGAGAAAACTTGATTTGAAAAAAAAATTCCGAAAAAAATAAATAAATTTCTGCCAACGACACTCCGAAATCACGTGGCGCGTGTTGTTTATCACGTGGTATTAAAACCGCGCGAAATTTGAATTCTAGGTTTTGGCGCTAAACTATAAGCGCGCGTAAAAACGGAGCATCGTTGGGCACTTTTTAATTATTAATGGTCCCATTTCTGGGGACCACCGGGGCCGGTTTTCGTCAATTTTTTTTTGTTTTCCGGTTGTTTTTCGGTGAAAAGAATAAAAAATTAGGTAAAAATGGGCAAAAATGCTATTGAATAGTAGAAAACCTTGGTTTTAGGCTGCCTAGCACAATTTTGTTGAAAATAACATGTAAATTGAGCAATTTTCAAAGTTTTGAGTCATTTACGATGTGAAAAACGGCCAATTTTCTATCGAATTTATGGAATTTCTCAAAAAATCAAGATAAATAGGTGTTTTCCTGGAGAAACTCATTTTTTCCCACAAAACCTCCGATTTTTCTAGAGAAATACTCATTTTTATCAATTTTTCAGTTTTTTCACTCATCGATCGTGAATTCTTTTCCAAAATCACGTTTTCTGATAATTAATTTGACATTTTAACGAAAATACACTAATTCTGCCGATTTTTCTCCAAAACTGCTAATTTTCAGTGCAAAATCAGTATTTTAGGCTGAAAATAACGTTTTTCAGATTGAAAATTCATGAAATTCCACGTAAAATCTTGATTTTTATGTCGAAAACCCAGATTTTCTCGAAAAATGTCAATTTCCATCGAATCTTCCAGCGATATGCTCAATTTCTAGCTGAAAAATGCGGTTTTCAGAGTGAAAAACTAAAATTTTCGACCCGAATTCTTCATAAGTGGCGATTTTTGTCGGAAAATTTGAAATTGTCTGCCAAAAACACGATTTTCGCTCAAATTTCGTTATTTTCTTACTAAAAACCGTCAAAACATTGTCACCTTCCTTTCGCATTCGTCACCTTTCTAAATGTTTTTATTCAAAAGAGAAGACAAAAAAAATGCATTTCGTCATGATTCTCTCCCTGAAAAATCACATAAAAGTGACGATTTTGATGGTTTTATGCATTTTTTGGTCAGAAAAACTGGGGGTTTTTAGTCGGAAAAGTTGGTTTTTGGCTCAATGACGTATTTTTTGCAGTTCCAGACGCAGAAAACTGCTCTGAATTCATTTTTTCGTCGTTTTCTTCTCAAAAACCACCCAAAACTACATAAAACACCGCGTTCAAGACCTCCAAACCTAGATTTCCTTCCGAAACCTTTATTTTCGGCAAAAGACTCGTTTTCTCATCAAATTTTGAGGGTAAATCGGGGTTTTGGAGCTCAGAACCGCTCGCAAGCTCATTTTCAGCTCGGAATCACAATTTTTTGCTGAAAAAATTACTGTTTCTGAAATGAAAGGAGATTGCGAGTGGTTCTAAGCTGAAAAACCCGATTTCCGATCAAAAATTTATTGAAAAATGAGTTTTTTCTCCAAAAATAAAGATATCGAAAAACAAACTAGGTTAAGAAGTCTTGAAAGGAGAAAACCGGGTGTTTTACGAAGTTTTGGGTGGTTTTTGAGAAGAAAACGACGAACAAATGAATTGGGAGCAGTTTTTCGCGACACTGGAACTGGAAACTTAAACGTTTCAGAATCTCGAAAAATCTCGAGTTTTTGACATAAAAATTCAGATTTTACGTCAAAATTCAAGAATTTTCAGTCTGAAAATCGTGTTTTTCAGGCCAAAATGATAGTTTTCAAGAAAAATCCGAGAAATTAGGGGATTTTGGCTGAAATTAGATTTTCCAGCCAATTTTCAGCTTTATGAAGCCAATTTCCCGCTATTTCCCTCCTAAAACTACACTATATCCCATCCGAATCTCCTACTACTGTCGAAAAAATAAAGTTTCGACAAGGATTTTCAAAAAAAATTTCGCGCGCTGAAACGCGCAAGCGCATAAAGTTGTGGGCGGAGCTTAAACTGCAAGCGGCGCGGTTCTTAATTTGGAAAAAACAACTGGAATTAGAACCGCGCCGCTTATTTAAGCTTGCAATTTAAGCTCCGCCCACAACTTTATGCGCTTGCGCGTTTCAGCGCGCGAATTTTTTTTGAAAATTCTTGTCGAAACTTTATTTTTTCGACAGTACCAAACCACACAACTTTCTCCTCCTCCTTATTCTCATATTATGCAACACCCCAGAATTTTCACTTTCACAAAGAGAAAATTTCGAAACCTTCCGTTTTCACACTTCAAATTTCACACCACCCCGTCGTTTCCTCTCTAAGCCACTTAAAAGGTGTAATAATGAGTCAGTCGTCATCGTTGCCTAACGTCATCTGAATCCTCCTTCCGAATCGATTCGAAATTACCTTATTGAATGATTTTCCTCGAATACCAGCCAATTTTCAGTGTAAAATCATCATTTTCGGCTGAAAAACACAGTTTTTCGACGTAAAATCTTGATTTTCATGTCAAAATTTCAGATTTCTTCGAAAAAAGACAACTTCATCTGTAAACTCGAATTTCTCAGCGATCTACTCAATTTCAAGCTGAGAAATGCGATTTTCAAACGATTTCTGTCGGAAAATTCGAAATTATCTGCCAAAAACACGATTTTCAGCTTAAAAATCGTGGAAAATGCCGGTTTTTGCCCAAATTATGTTTGCCGTCCTAACGTCATCTGAATCCTCCTCCTTCCGAATCGATTCGATATATTCGAATCGGTCGTGACCAGTTAGGGGGGAGGAGGACAGGTTCTTGTGTCTGTGGGTTATTCCATTGCTGTCCACCCGCACATCTGCGGTTTTAACGTTCCTTCTTCTCCTCCTCGTAGTCGCCTTCGTCGTTTTATAGTGGTCTTGCCGTGATTTCCATTATGAAAACTCCAAAAACCACATGTTTTTTGGCGTTTTGAGCGATTTTTTTTGATTCCAGGGCTATCAGAATCGCCTATTACGCATAAATAGGTCAAAAACTACCGATAGAGGTGATTTTTAAGCATCTTGGGTTGATTTTGGCTGAAAATAAGCTTGTTAGTCGAAGCAGATTTTCCGATTTCTAGACGGTCTTAAATGTGTGGATTTGAGAGTTTTCCGTGCAAAAATCGCATTTTTAAAGTGATTATTGAGTCAATCATCTCTATGATTCTGAAAATAGGATAGAATTATAGAGAATTCCATCTTCACTGTCAATCTAGGGCTGAAATTCTCAGTTCTACAGTAAAATGCTCAGAAATGTACACGTTTGAGAGATTCTCGTAAGGAAAATCTTCATTTTCAAAGTTTTTCTGTCGAAATCGGTCAAGATTCGGAAATTCTGTGATCACCATCAATCTCAACTAGAAACTGCTGGTTTTGAGACTGTTTTCAGTCGTAAACTCGCCGATTTTCAGATTTCAAACGATATGAGCTGAAAATTGCAGTTTTCTTATCCGGGTGGTTCGTATGCAGTTCTTAATGAGGACGGTTCTGAAACCGAAAACCTCAACGTCCTCTCAATATTCCTCCAGACGGCTTATACTCGTATTGCTCCAAATTGAGACCACCCAAAACTAATCCGCTGTGTGACATCTGTCCTTCCCGCCTTCATTACATACATATTGTTCTATTCCCCCTCGGATTCCACACCAGAGTTTTTGGGAAGTAAACTCGGAAGTTAGACGGAAGTCAGTTTTATTTCGACAATATGGAACGAAATTCAAAAATATGAAGTTAATATGTTGTATTGATGGTATTACTACCCATGGAGCATAAAAAATTCCGATATTTTTCTTATCCCCTACCAGTAGACCCGAAAAAGCAGCCGAATTTGAAACCCGGAAGTCGGAAGTGAAGACTTTTTCAAGTCTACTGGTAGGGGATAAGAAAAATTTCGGAATTTTTTATGTTCGAAGGGAAGTAATACCATCAATACAACATATTAACTTCATATTTTTGAAGTTTGTTTCATATTGTCGAAATAAAACTCACTTCCGTCTAACTTCCGAGTTCACTTCCCAACAACTCTGTTCCACACATCTGTTGCATTATCTGAGTCTCTCAGTCTGAGAGTCTCAGACCATAAAAGTGTCAAATTCTGTCAGAAAAACGGCTGTGTTTTTTGATTTTTCGATGATTAACATTTGTGGCAACAGAGATAATCAATAAATGAGGTCTCTCTCTCTCTCTGATGACCACATTCCCTCTGTCAAGGACGTTCTTTCGCTCTTAGTCACCCCTTCCTTCCCCCCCCCCCTCAAGTACACAACACAACCAGGCGGTCGGTCTCTTTTTTATCAACATTGCCCTTCCCCACCGTCGATTTGCGCGGTCCATTCACCCACCCGCATCGATTGGGTCCGTCGTCACTAAACGGCGTAATGTGTTGGTGTTGGACAGTTGTGTTTTCCACAATTGGATTCTTGACGGTTTTCTGTAGAAAGTTCTGATTCTTCGTCCAAAATCGCGTTTTTACTGAAAAAATCTCGATTTTCTGATTAAAAAACGGCGAAAAATGATGCTGAATTGATCGAAATCGCTCAAAATTGGATAAACAGTCGGGTTTTAAGTTTTCCCACCAATTTCTAGCGATTTTGATCAATTCAGAATCAATAGACGTAGTTTGGGTCTGGACATGCCTGTTCCTCATTTATCGCCGTTTTTCCAAACAGAAAATCAACTTTTTTCAGTGAAAACGCTATTTTCTACCATTTTTCACCGGAAAACTTGAGATTTTCACGATTTTCTCCCACCTGCCAGTTGGTTTTCCCAGAAAATCGGCTGATTCTCAATAGAGCACAGTTTCATCACTTCAGACTGTCTTTTTCTAGAAATTTTGAGATTTCTTCCTCTGGAAATGCTTTTAGAGCATGTTTTCATTCTTTAGAGATTTGTAATTTCTCTCTGAAATCACTTTTCGATTAAAATTGAGCTGTATCATTTTTCCTCGCTCTAAATCTGAAAATTTGCTATTTTCCACTGAAAAAACATGATTTTCCCCTTTCTGACTTCAAATTTTAACTTAAGTCATGAAAATTCTAATTTTCTACAACACTTATTGATGAAAATCGAGTTTTTATTGCAATTTTCCTCGATTTTCGAGCCCAAAACCTCAGATTTTGAGGTTCCAAGGAAAATGGCGATTTTAATAGTTACAAAGAGTTACAAAGAGCAATTAACAGGAAAAAAACTGAGAAAATGCAAAAATTCTATGAAAATCTGAACATTTCACTCAAAAAACCTGATTTTTCAGTTCAAAAACACAAAATTAGGCATTGGTGGCCGATGTTTTTCAAATTTGGGTTTCTAGGCCACCAGACGGAAAGCTCTTCCACCTCCGTTTACCAGGATTTTCCACGTCAAACCTTTTGTTTTCCCGAAAAATCGAAATTTTTCTGAATAGAGCATGTTTTCCTCCCTCTAAATCACATTTTTCACTAAAATAACTAATTTCTCAATAGAGCGCACATCCCTGATCATTTGTAAGCCACCAACTCCAAAATCGTGGCCTAGAAAACCAAAAATCGGCCATCAAACCCGTTCTTACTGTTTTATCTCATTTTTCTATCAAAAAGCTTCAAATTTTCACTAAAATCGTTGCTTTTTGATAGAAAAATTGAGCTGAAAACGGTAAAAATCCCTTAATGGCCGACTTGTGGTGCTCTCGATCACGATTTTCAGGGTTCGGTGGCCTAGAATCCCGAAACTCGGTCATCATCCCGATTTTTGGGTGTCTGAACCAGTTTTCAAGCTGAAATCGACCGAAATCGCTAGATGGCCGAGTTTCGGATTCCTAGGCCACCAAAGTTTAGACAACAAAAAACCACTAACTTGATTAACACTGTCCCCCTATCACACTGATAGAGTCAATATATCAGTTGTTTGTCTTCTCTGTCCACATGACAATAGCCCCCCTTCCTTCCTTCCCCTTCTTCATCATCATTACAAAAACGTTCGAAAATCGTTTTTTTTTAATGTGGAAGGGTGTGCCCCCAATTTCTTCTTCCTTCGGTTTTTCGACACTATCTTGATTTTCCTCCCGCTAGTCGGTGTAGGTCAAAAAACTTAGTTTGACTTGACTAACGCGAAAAACATATTGCCACATCCATATGTCAGTTATGCATCAGTAATCTGACATTTTTGGGTTTCGTTTTTCCGTTTTTCGGGGTATTTTTTAGCCCCCAAAATTATAGGAGAAGACTCCTAAAATATCGGAGAAACAGTGTAAAAGTGAGAAGAATGGGTGATTAACCGATTCTCCAGGTCGCCTTTCACTTTCTCTCATGATAACCTCCTTTTACGGGAGAATCGCCACACTGTTGGAGACGTTTTACCCGGCGGAAAATGAGAAAAAGAAAAATGGAGAGAAGATGAAGCCGTGCGGTGACGGATGATGTCCGGCCAGCTAGATTCTTCGTCGTCTCCTTTTTCTTTTCTCATAGACGTAGACGATGCCTTATTTGCATTTATACGACCGACTACTGTCCCGGTCTGTAGCGTTTTGTGTAACTTTTGTGTTGGAAAGTTCACAATATAGCGATTTTTCTTCAGAAAACTCGAGATTTTGAGGTTTTTACCGTCTTAAAATTGCATTTTTAAGCGATTTTTGAGTCAATCTATGATTCTGAAAATGAGCTAAACCTTCCTTTCGGTCTGTTTGTTGTTGGGATATTCACTCCATTTGGTATCGTTTTGGGTCAAATTTGATGCAGGCTGGCTTTGATCCGAATTTTTGACGTTTTCCACGGTTTCCCGTCCAAAAGCGGCGTGTATCGGTAATATAGACCCAGACCGGCAATTTCCATAGACCCAGACCGGCAATTTCCCACAGATATCTGGATTCAAACGGCTTTTTTGCTGAAAAATCGAGTAGAACAGCAATTTTCAGCTCAAACTGAAAATCAGCGGGTTTATGACTAAAATCAGTCTCAAAACCAACAATTTCTAGTTGAAAACTGACGTCTTTAGGATTCTGAATCAGGGATGTGCCTATGGAGGCGCTTTGGGCGCTGAAAGATTTCAAAGTGGGCGAAAATGCGACGAGAGAGAGTGTGTAAAATCGAGAGAGTGTGTCTGCGTCTCTCCATTTCGCACACTCTTTCTCGTCGCATTTTCAAATTTCGGCTGAAAATGCGAGGCGCTCAACGCCACCCGGGCACATACCTGTTCTGAATCTCATTCTCCAGATTCCCAGGATCAGAATGAAGACCTGGAGAATCAGATTCAGAATCCTGACGGCGTCAGTTTTCGAATTTTATGAATTTTGAATTCAGAATCCTGATCTATGTGCAAAACTGCCCCTGAAAACGATTGACCGACTCATTTGAGCCATTTTCGTCTCGAAAACTCGAGAATTTGAGGTTTTTCCGTCCAAAAATCGTATTTTTAAAGCGATTTTTGACCGACTACTGTCCCGGACGGCTTGTCGCTCGGTTTTCCACTTTTTTTTCTCGTTTTGTGTAACTTTTGTGTTGAAAAGTTCACAATTTGCGGTGTGACAGTATAGTTCAGCTAGCAGAGTGGCTACTGTAGCATTTTCATTGTTGATGTAACTTTCTGGCCGACAGATTGAGAGAAGGGGAGAAGTGTTGTGAAAACATTCGTCACTTCACAAAATTGCATTTTGTGTGAAGTTCTCGAGCGGAAGAAGCTTTTTTAAGACAATTTCAACAGGAAAGTCGGAATTTTCATTCTTTCATTGGTCTGAAAAAGACGAAACACATATATATCAAGTTCGGATGAAATTTTCAGCAGAAAACCGGAATTTCTATTCAAAATCACTGTTCTAATGGGTTTTCAGCAACTTAAATATTGAAACTTTGACTGTGGAGCAATAAAAGTTGAATAATAGGCATTTTCCAACTTTTTCTGCTTCACAGTCAGAAATTCAGTATTTATCTCGCTAAAATCCATTAAAACAGTGATTTTGACTTGAAATTTTGGTTTTCTGCTGGTACATTGCATTGATTTTTACCCCAAAAACTTGGATTTTTGCTAAAAATGGTAAAATCCATAGCCAGACGGTGAAAACAAGTTTCAGAACTGGTATTCAGCTGTAAAACTCAAGTTTTCGAGTGATTTTGAGCGTAAAAACTCGATTTATGCTGAAAAAAGATTCCACTTTTCGTCATTTTCAGCTCTAAATGGACCATTTTTGAGTGAAATTAAATCTATCTGAGAATGTCGAGACACAATGGGAGCTTTGAGAATCGTGATCACCCTCAATTTCAACTAGAAATTGTTGGTTTTGAGACTGTTTTCAGTCGTAAACTCACCGATTTTCAGTTTGAGCTGAAAATTGCAGTTTTCCAGCCAAAAACCTCAAATTCAGAGGCTTCCAATTGTGAAAAATCCATTCGAGACCTCCAACAACCCAAAATCAGTCGTTGATGGCCGATCTTTTTCAAATTTGGGTTCCTAGGCCACGAGACGAAAAACTCTTCCACAAGTTTTTCTGTCGAATAACGACGGAAATCTTGTTCCGAAATCTCTGGAAGCTTTTCGAATCGAATCGCTATGAGCGATTTGCTAATAAAAAGTAGAAATCTCGAAATCCTGCAGGTTTTCCGTTTTTTTCTCCTTCGATTTAGCTAATAGCCATTGTTCTCCGTCCCATCCCCCCTCCAGTTAGCAACCACCTCCAATTTCACCTTCAAACCAACAGTCTCAATCTCTTTTCATCATGAATTTGACCTTCTGATCTCAGAATTTTCTCGAAACATAGATTTTGAGGAATACTCCGTCACTTAACGTTCTCTGAGCGTTTACAAGCGTTGTATTCTGAATCCGAGAATCTATTGTGGATTTCAGAATCTTGCATCAATTTCTCTGGAAAACTTGAAATTATGAGGTTTTTCGTCCAAAAATCGCATTTTTAAGCGATTTTTGAGACAATTATCTCGATTTCTAGATGTTTCTCATGAAAATTGCTATGATTCAATCTCAGGGCTGAAATTCTCAAAAATCGTGATTTCTCACCTCAGAATGCGAAGAAAATAACATTCTTGAGAGATTCTGCCGAAAATTTCAGTTTTACTTGATTTTCGAGCTCAAAAACCCTGAAAATCCTCTCAAATCTCGAGTTTTCAGCCCGAAAAATGCAAAAAAGTGGTCTTATGACCGAACTTTTTCAAATTTGGGTTTCTAGGCCATGAGACGGAAAACTCTTCCATCTCCAATTACACGCCAGTTTTCGTCATTTGAAGATGAGAATTGTTATGAACCGTCGAAGAGCATTCCCACTCGTGGCCTAGAAACCCAAAGTTCGGCCAGCAATGCCTAATTTTTCATTTTTGAGTGAAAGTTTCAGATTTTCAGAGTCCGCATGCGTGGCCTAGAAACCCAAAATTGAAAAAATTCGGCCACCAATGCCTAATTTTGCGTTTTTGAACTGAAAAATCAGGTTTGAGTGAAATTTTCAAATTATGAGAGTTCGAAGTCATTTCTGACCGAACTTTCTCAAATTTGGGTTTCTAGGCCACGAGACGGAGAGCTCTTCCACCTCCGCTATTCGATGACTTTTAACCTATTCCGTCACAATTACTTCATTAATGCATTCAATTCCATTCAATTCCATTACATAACGGTAAATCATAAACCAGTTATCCGAATTGTTACATAATTGCGGAACCCCCCACTCCGCTTATGACGAATAATCGAGAGAAGTAGCTAAACTCTTCTCTGACGACGACAGCGTCAAGTAATCGGATTCCATTTCCAATTTTCTACTATTTTCCTTATCCTATTCCATCCACATCGCCCATCTCCTTCGTCGTCGTCTTCAATTTCTTCTTCGTTTCCTTTCATTCCTATGGTATTACTAATAAAAAAACCCTGAAAATTCTACCAAATTGCGAATTTTCAGCCAAAAAATGCAAAAAAGTGGTCTTATGGCTTACTTTTTCATTTTGGGTTTCTAGGCCACTCATGCGTACTCTGAAATTCTGAAAATTTCACTCAAAAACCCGATTTTTCAGCTCAAAAATGCAAAATTAGGCATTGCTGACCGATTTTGGATTTCTAGGCCACGAGGGGGAATGCTCTTCCACGGTTCTGATGTGAAATCGGTGGTGGAAGAGCTTTCCGTCTCGTGGCCTAGGAACCCAATTTAGAAAATGATCGGCCAGCAATGACTAATTTTGGGTATTTGTGCGGGAAGATCAAGTTTTTTGAGTGAAATGTTCAGATTTTCAGAGTCCGCATGCGTGGCCTAGAAACCCAAAATTGAAAAAATTCGGCCACCAATGCCTAATTTTGCGTTTTTGAACTGAAAAATCAGGTTTTTTGAGTGAAATGTTCAGATTTTCATAGAATTTTTGCATGTTCTCAGTTTTCTCTTGTTAATTGCTCTTTGTAACTCTTTGTAACTATTACAATCGCCATTTTCCTTGAAATTACCAAATAAATTTCCAGAAATGTCGTCGTACTCGTTGTTCCTCTTGGCCGCCGTCGTCGCCCTTCTCGCCTTCACACCGTCTGTCTCAGCCGAAGGAGACGATCTTCTCGAATACGTCAAATCGATTGAGCCATTGACTATTCGCAGATCTCCACTCGCTTGTCCACTTCCAGTCGTCGGATCCGCTTGTCCTGAGGAGAATGTCTTCTGGTACTTCAAGTGTTGTGGACAGATTGCCGATCAGTGTTGTTTCCGTCTTCAGGTACAGAGAATTGATGGAAAAGAGCAAAAAATACCGAAAAATTGGAATTTTTTGATCAAAAATGATGAAATCGACTATCGTGAAAAAAGTTATTCGCGTTTTTGTGGCTTCTCAGTGCAAAAATGAGCATTTTCAAGACTCCCAAAATTAACGTTTTTCTTATTTTTTTCTATTTTTTTTTGTGTTGTACGTGCAGTTCCAATAATGTTGATTGTATTATTCGTGTTGGAACATCAGAAAATTTTCAGACAAATTTTTTGTAGATGCGTCATTTTTGAAAATTTAAAAAACGTCACAAAAATTTTTCTGAAAATAAATTCTGAAATCAAACTATGCCAAAACCATCTTCACATCCGTAGTCATACGTACAAAACGAAAAAATTTGAAAAAAATGAGGAGAAACGTTATTTTTGGGAGTCTTGAAAATGCTCATATTTGCACTGGGAAGCCACAAAATCGCAAATAACTTTTTTCACAGAATCGTTCTGCAGAAACAGAATACAGATTTGAAATCAGCGCAAAATTTCGATTCTAGTGATATATATCTTGACATGTAACTCCATCTTGACTCGGGATCCTTCCCTAGTGAATGACTTTTTTTCAGCTTTTCAGCGGTTAAAAATGCCCAAATTGATGGCCGAGTTTTTCAAAAAGTTAGGCCACCGATTCAATTTGGTGGCCTAGAAGTTCAAAAAGTGGTGGCCTACACTTTAGATGGACTAGACGGACTAGAAACTCAAATTTTTTGGTGGCCGAGTTTTTGCAAAAGTTAGGCCACCGATATTTTTTTTGAAAATTTTAAGAAAAAGTAGCTGAAAATCACTGAAAAACCGAGGTTTTGGCGAAATTGTTTCTAGACTTTCTCACGAAAATTATAGCGAAATGACGATGTGGAAAACATGTGGAAAATTGCAATTTTTGTGATTTTTTCCTGAAAAATCATAAAATTTAGCCGTGTACTCCTCGTGAACAAGAGCAATAAATTTTTGGAAAAAATGTGAATTTTTATAGATTTTCCTCAATTTTTCGCCAAATTGAGTGTTTTCTAACGATCTTTCATGGAAATTCAAAAAAAAATCATTGAAACCATGAAAATCATGAAATTTAGCAGTGTACTCCTCGTGGACAAGAGGAATTTTTTTTTGGAAAAAAATAGTCAATTTTGGTAGATTTTTATAGATTTTTTACACTTCTTTTGTCAAATTGAGTGTCTCTAGATGATTTCTCGTGAAAATTCGAAAAAAATTGATCAAAATCAGAGCAGTTAACGAAAATCAACCGTGTACTCCTCGTGGACAAGAGGAATTTTTTTGGAAAATTTGTGGTTTTTGGACGATTTTTCTTGATTTTTCGACAAATCAAATGTTTTTGATGATCTATTGTAAAAAATCGCAAAAATCTGATGTGAAATTGAAGAAATTAACGAAAATCAGCCATGTACTCCTCGTGGACAAGAGGAATTTTTTAGTCGATTTTTTTCAAATTTTTAAATTTCCAGGACTGGGTGACCGTACTCCTCCTCTTCCTCGCCGTCTGCACCATCCTCTCGATCATCATCAACTGCGTCCGATGCTTCTGTTGCGCCTAAATCCTCTCCGTCTCCTCTCCTTCTAAATTTTCCAATTTCTATGTAATTTCACTTTTTTTTTCTCCTCAAAAATCACATTTCTTTCTCTCGGGCAACGCCGATTTCCGCATTTTTATGTATTTTTTCTGAAATTTTCTCATTTTTTTTGTCTGAAAATCTTTTTTTTTCAAAATTTCAGCCAATTGCCATAATTTGCTCATTTTCATTTTCAGTATAATCCAATCCTCCTCCTACAGTATTCCCCTCTTGCCTCTTTCTCTCTCTCTCATTTATTATCGATTATTACTATATACAATGAAAAAAGAAACGAGTAGGCGTAATTAGCATAGTTAATTAGGTATCTCCTCCCATCCAATTAAGCCCAAATTCGAATTGTACAATCCCAACTGGCGGAGCAAACGGCGGTTCCGTCTGGAGACGTTCGGAGGCAGCTGATACGGTTCTCGTGACCGTAGAGCACAGAGTGACGGACACATTTTAGGGAATCCCACACGCCGACACGGTAGTCACCGTAACCCGCGAATAGAATGCGACCTGCAAAATTTGAAAATTTGAAAAAAAACACGGAAAAAAAATTTTTTTTGGTGGCCGAGTTTTTGCAAAAGTTAGGCCACCGATTTATTTTGGTGGCCTAGAACCACAAAAAATGGTGGCCGAGGTTTTAGTGGCCTAGAAACATCGGAAAATCGAAAAAAAAATAATAAATTTTGGTGGCCGAGTTTTTGCAAAAGTTAGGCCACGGACAATTTGGTGGCCTAGGATTGCAATTTTTTTTTTCAAATTTTAGTCTTAAAAAATGGTGGCCGAGGTTTACATAGCTTGTAATATCCGGAAATCCAAAAAAATGTCAAAAAATTTTTGGTGGCCGAGTTTTTGCGAAAGTTAGGCCACCGATTTATTTTGGTGGCCTAGAAACTCAAAAACTGGTGGCCGAGGTTCTGGTGGTCTAGAGACATCGGAAAATCAAAAAAAAATTGCAGTTTTTTTGTGGCCGAGTTTTTGCGAAAGTTAGGCCACCGATTTTTTTTCGAAACTTACCACTCAAACTGAAATCCACTCCGTTGACAGGGAACAATATCGACTCCTTCTCGTAGACACAAACTTGTCGATCGGCGCGTAGATCAAATAGGCGGCACTGAAAAATGTAGAAAATGCGCTCCGTTGAAAACTGTGAATTGGTTTGGCGGGAATTCAAAATTTTTTTCGAAAATTTTTTTTTGAACTTCGCGGGGTGTCCAATAGAGCAAATTTGAAAATTTGACCTACCGTAGCGTCATCTGACCCGGTGGCAAACGCATCGCCATTCGGATGGAATCTAACTGTATTGATGTCTGCTTCGTGTCCTTCGAACGATTGGACACACTGTCCCGAACGAATGTCCCAGACTAAAGAGTGCTTATCGGCACCGGCTGAGATGAACGTGTTGCCGGTGTCGCATTTGGGCACGTCGATGGCGAAGACGTCGCCGGTGTGGCCGTGGAAGTTCTGGAACACGTTTAATAGGGATGCAAAAAAGAATTGGAGGGAGTTGGGGTCGAACCAAAAACCCTTCGAGTGTGGCGCGCCGCCATTGACCACTCGGCCATCCGTGTCTACTCTTTAGTTCGAGCAGAGGGCGTAGATAAAGGTGGCGGCGGTCGGCGCCTGTGGAGGTGGACAAGCCGCCTACCAATCTAGCGACCCTGGTTCGACACCACCACCCCCTCTAAACTAGTTTTTAGCAAATGTTTATTTTTTTGTTAACTCTTATCCTTGAAATCAGGCCGTACCTGAATCAACTGTCCACTCTCCACATCCCAAATGGCGCAAGTCGAATCCCCGCTTCCAGTCAAAATGAGATTGTCGGAGCGGAGGAATGTGCAGCATGACATGTACGAGGTGTGGGTGGCCACTTGACGCTTCTTCTGGATGATGTCGTCCTCGAAAGACAATGGGACCACGCTGCACTTGTTGTCGAGGCCTCTGAAATAAAACATTTTGGTTTAAAGTTTCAAAATTTTTTTTTTGAAAATTTTGAATTTCCCGGAAAATCTTGTCCACGCAGAATACAAATTTTCTGTACATTAGAGCGCGTTTACTCACCCGCAAGCGATCATTTGACTCGACGGCGAGAAGGCGCACGCCATCACCCAAGTGGTTGGCATCGTCAACGCGTGCTCCTTGTTCGTGGTGAATCCGTCCCACACGATCACTTTTCCGTCCTGGAAATTGGTTCATTAGAGATAATTAAGTATAATTAACTCGCGAACAGGCATTAAAACAAATTTTCATTAAAAAAATTTTTGGCTGAAAAATGAAGTTTTTAAGTCAACTTTGACACGTTGCCATACGGTCCCCTGTGAACGAGCCGTAAAATTTTTATTATAGTTTGATAGATCAAACCAAGATCTTCATTTTTTTAGTTGACACCTTTTTAAGAGCTCCGCCCAATTTTTAGATATGCGCCTTTAAAGATGGCCTACTTAAACAAGGCAAGCTACAGTACCCTCTCATTAAAGGCGTATATCTCAAAGGTGGGCGGAGCTATCAAAAAGTTTTCAACTGCAAAAATATAGAGCGAGTTTTGATCTACAAAACTATCTGAAAATGTTTAATTTTGTGACAAAAAAAATAAAAAGTTACAATGTTTCAAAGTTGACCAAAAATGTTTTTTTTTCGAAAAATTCAGAAAATTTTTTAATGGATTTTTTTCAAAAAAAAAGACCCCCTACCTGGGAAGACGACACAATATGTCTCTTATCCAACGACCAATCCATACATAGCACCTTTCCAACGTGTCCCTTCAAAATCCGGCGTTGCTTAACACCAAGGATTCCCATCACGTCGAGCCGTTCGGCGGCTTGTTGGACTGAAATTCAAAACTTGTCTGGCTGTGTGTCTGTGTGTCCTTTGCTTACTTGGAATGTCATTGAGTTTATGTCTCTCCTGATCCAACTTCTTTCGGAGCTCCTCGGCTTCATTCGCCAACTGCTCCAAGTATTCCGAGCTGTAAAATTCCATTTTAAAAAAGGTTACGTCCTCAAAAAATATATTGGTTGTGTAGATCACATCAAGGGCTATATTTTTGCAGTTGAAAGTTTTTTGATAGCTATTCACGTTTTTGAGATACGGAGGGTCAAAGATTGGGCGCTGGGAGAGGACGAGAGAGCGTGCGAAAAGAGGAGGGTGTCTCGCTTCTCCGCGTCTCCTCCTCTCTCCCCGCGCGCCCACTGGAAGTTGGCTATCTTTGAAGGCGCATATTTCGAAAGCGTGAAGAGCTATCAAAAAACTTTCAATTGCAAAAATATAGCCCTGGTTTTGATCTACAAGAAAAATATAAATTTGGGACAACTGGAGCAAAATGTGACACCAAGGGGACATGTCAAAGTTGACTAATTTTCGATGGTTGACTTACCCCTTCTCAGTGGTCGTTGGCTGCGAATTCTCGACCATTTTCGACGAAGAAGACGATTCGCCGGCGTTCCCACTCATTTTTGTCAGTTTTTTTGTTGTTTTAATTTAAATTGAGATCGGTTTAGTGAGAAATGAAGAAAATGAGATTATGCAAAATTGAAGGGGGTGTGACACAAGAATTGGATGAGACGGGGGATTTTAGACGGTTTGTTGTAGGTTTAGAGGCTCATTCCCTGAAAAAACAAAAAAAAATTGGAAAATTGGATTGAAAACCAAGAAAAAAGGAACAAAAAAGAAAGAAAAGCCGATTTCAAAGGATAAAACTGGAAGTGAAAAAATGACTAACTTTGAGCCGGTGCCATATCAACCCCTTTGAGTAAATTCTTACAAATTTATATTTTTTTATTGAACAAAAATAGGGCTATATTTTTGTAGTTGACCACTTTTTGATAGCTCCACCCACTTTTGAGATATGCGCCTTTAAAGCCAGACGGCTGGAAAGCGCGCACAAGAAAGCTAGACATCTTTAAAGACGCATATCTCAAAAGTGGGTAAAGCTATCAAAATACTGTTAACTACAAAAATATAGCCCTATTTTTGGTCAATTAGAAAAATATAAATTTGGGGCACCTGGGACAAAATGTGACACCAAGGGGACATGTCAAAGTTGACGGATCTCATAAGTAAGAGGAATGTGCTTTTTTCATAACTTTGGAGAGAAATTACTCAAAAAAATTGCGAAAATCATGTAAAAACGTAAAAAATAAGCTATGCGAATCACAATTATCATGTTTTACGTAAAAGTGCTTTCTAGGGGCTCAAAATTAGAAAAAAATTTTAGTCCGGTTGAAAATTTTGCGATTTTCAGCTATTTTAACTCAGCAAAACGAAATTTAAGACACTATAAACCCAAAAAAAAGCAAAAAAAAGGGCCGCCGCCTCGGTGCCAATCGAAATATCTCCCTTTCCACTTGGTGCATCCATGTTTCTCCGTCTCTTTCTCCCTCACTCTCTATTTCTCTAACTCTCTCCGTCTCTCACTATCTCTCTCTTTTCATTTTGTTGCTTCGGGGCTGTATGTATGTGTATTCCCCCTTTCTTTTCTCCTTTGCTGCTGCTGCTGCGGTGACGAGAGAGTAAGAGACGGAGAGAGAGCGGCGACGCGGTCGCGTCGCGGCTCTTGAAGAGATGAGACGCTGGTGGCTCGGAGCTTTAAGAAAGGAGGAGGAATGGGTATTGAGTAGTGGAGAATAGGGAAAATTATGGGGGAGACTATTTACGTCATCGAGAGGGTGTCTGGTGGTGTCTGAAAAAAAATTGAACAAAAAACGTAACCTGCGACTTAAAATCTAGACTTAAAACATACGATCTTAATTTTAAAAAATGAAGAAAATGATTTTTTTTTAAAATTTCAATATTTAAGGGTTTTTGACAAACCTTCAACCCAACTGTTTCAAACTCAAAAAAAAATTGAGCACTTAAGTTTTTTTTTGAAGGGTCGAGTCCCTAGAAAGCACTTTTACGTAAAACATCACAACTTTAAAAAAATTGTTTTTGTTAAAAACATGTTTTTCGCAATTTTTTGAGTAATTTTTCCCCAAAATTATAAAAAAAGCACATTCCTCTAACGTCGATTTACTTTTGAGATCGGTCAACTTTGACATGTCCCCTTGGTGTCACATTTCGTCCCAAGTGCCCCAAATTTATATTTTTCTTATAGAACAAAAATAGGGCTATATTTTTGTAATTGTCAACTTTTTGATATCTCCGCCCACTTTTGAGATATGCGCCTTTAAAGTTAACCTACTTTCAAGGGGCGACGTCCCAGGAGTTAACCTTAAAAAGCACATATCTCAAAAGGGGGCGATGCTATCAAAAAACTTCCAACTACAAAAATGTAGTCCTTGTTTTGATCTACCCAATAATTACAAATTGTGAACGATTGGGACAAAAAATGACACCAAGGGGACATGTCAAACTTTGGAATTTTTAATAATTCAACGACTATGAGTGTTCTGCAAGCATTGTCTACATATTCGGAATTCGCTTAAAGTTTTTAATTGGGGATTCTTACTGTAGGTATGAATTGCGTTAATTTAATAAAAACTGCATTTCAACCTCCTGTTTTTTTCAAGACGGTTACATCTGTATCACAATCTACAGTATCTTCTCATTAAAGGCGTACAACTGAAAAGTGAGCGGAGCTAGAAAAAGTTGTCAACTACAAAAATGTAGTTTAAGACCAGGTCTATTAGAAAAATATAAATTTGGGACTAATGGGACAAAAATTGGCACCAAGGGGACATTCTAGAACTTTAAGTTAAAAAAAAGAATTTTTCACGGTGCTAGTAACTACCGTAACCAAAGTTTTTTCCGATTATCAGTAAAGCGCATTATCTTAGCAACGTGTCATCAGTGTACCCCATAATTTTCACCATTTATTTCAGATCGGTAAGTTATTTATTCAGATCCCAACCCGTCATTTTTTTTTCCATCGAAAAAAATCCAGCTCCTCCACGTGTACCTAAAAAACCGCTGCCACCACCACTTCAAAACTTCTACGTCACCGAAATTTTTGTATTCTGAATAGCTCTATTAGACACAAACAAAAAGTGAGCAACAGGCTCATCGGGAGAGAATTCTCCAACTTCAAGAGCCCTTCACCTCTTTTGTGAATACAGTAGCGGGAGCTTTGTAGGGAAAATATTCGGAAAAGAGAGAATTCCGGATTTTGGAGAGGAAAAAGGACACGCCTACCCAAAAAAATTTCGATTGGAGATGAAGAAGCCGAAATCGAAACATTTTCATTATAGTTGCCACCCTCAACGTCAATTATCCGATTTTTGTCAGAAGGTGAGTTTGTTGCATTTTTTGACCGACTTGAAAACGGTAAAAGCGTTTGACATAATATTTTCTATGTAGATCAAAACAAGGGCTGCATTTTTGCAGTTGTAAGTTTTTTGATAGCTATTTACGCTTTGGAGATATGACGCTTCAAAAAGTTGGAAATTTTAAAAAATCGTGAAAATAGGCAAACTTTGACATGTCCCCTTGGTATCTTGTTATCCCCAATGTTTCAAAATTATATTTTTCTGGTAGATCAATTTTAGGGCTCTAATTTTGTAGTTAAAAGCATTCTAATAGCTATACAGGGTTTTGAGATATGCGTCTTTAAAGATAGTCATTTGTTTCAAATTTTGCAAAAAAAAAAGTTTTCTGAAGAATCAGAATTTTTTGAAATTTGTTTTTAGTTAATGTTTTTTTTTAATTGGGTTTAATTTTTGACACTTTTATGTCATATTCCTGGTTACATTGTTGTAAATATCACATTTTCCCTTTTGTAGGTTTAGAATTTACGTTTTTCGAAAAATTTCGAAATTCAAAATTTAAGTGTTTTTCACAGGGTTTTTTCAGCAGTTTCTTTTCAACCAACTAAACCAAATTTATATTTTTCTGATAGACCAAACATAGGGCTTTATTTTTTCAGTTGACAGCTTTCCTCTAGCTCCGCCCACTTTTGAGATATGCGTCTTTAAAGATTGCCTACTTGGGGGAAGGCAAGCTACAGTATCCTAAATGTGCATATCTCAAAAGGGGGCGGAGCTATCGAAAAGTGTTCAACTACAAAAATGAAGCCTAAGAACTGGTCTACTAGAGAAATATAAATTTGGGACATCTGAGACAAAAAGTGAAACCAAGGGGACATGTCAAATTAGGGAACTTTTCAGTTTTTTCAAATCTTTTGCGTTTATCAGTAGAGCCCACTTTTAGCATACTTTGTGTAACAGTCCTTGAAACTTTAGACAAGGTACAAAAACGCGCCAACGACGCCCCAGATAGTCATAACTGCAGTGACCCGAAACCATTCGCCAAAAAACAGGATGACCTGTCGCTTCCGCCCTTTTAACTTTATTCCGAACATTTTTGAAAATGCAATTGAGCGTGTAGTATGTTGACTGAAATAGGTACCACACCTTGATACTGAAAACCTATAAAAGAGAAGAGGCCAAACAAATATGACACCCCTATATCATCACCTCACTTCTCAAATATTCTCTTTTTCAGAGAAGAAAAGAAAAATGTGGCATTTCTCCGCTAAATCCGTTCTACTATTATTATTGGTGTTGGTGGCAACAGTGGCCTGCCAGTATAGTACGGAAGAAGGAGAAATGATTGGGGCGGCGAGATCGAAGAGAAGCTATTATGGAGGTTATGATATGTATGGGTAAGTTGGGCCAAACCGAGGAGTTATGCGTTTTCAATGGTTTTCAACAGTTTTCATTTTAAAAAACACACTTTTCCGGTCAGGACAAAATTGGAAGGTGGGATTTTATACCCGTGGTTTCATACCCGTGGTGCGCGAGCCATAAAGCTAGGCGTAACCGTGGTCAGATTCTCAACCGGACCGAAACGGGCCGCGACTTGCTTGAAACTGAGTTTTATGAACTGAAAAATCAGTTTTCCTCATACTTGCAAATTTACGGCCCGGCCCGAAGGCCCGGCTTCAAAAAAAGGCACCCACTTTTTACCAAAATTTTTGGCTTTTTTTGAAAGTTTACATTAAAAAATTCAATTTTTTGATGCATAACTAGCTTTTGATTCAATTCTGAAGTATAGTCAAAAATTCGACGTTTTTGGGAAAAAATTCAAAAAAATTCAAATTTTTGTTCAAAATTTTAGTTCAAATTTGTTCAGCCGGGCCTTCGGGCCGGGCCTTGTAAATTCTCGTCACGGCCCGGCCCGGCCCGGCCCGTTGCAAGTATGGTTTTCCTCATTTTCCCCTCAAAACTCCAAAAATTCGATTTTTAAAATAAAAATTTCCGAGTAACCAATTTTGAACATTTTTGGGTTGAAAATTCGCTTTTAGTGGGGGTTTTTGAGTATTATTTATAGAAATGCTCATATTTTTCAGCACATTTTGAAATACATTCTGAATTTCCTCCAAGGGATCCCTATTTTAGACGTTTTTTTTTCGAGAAAATTCGTTTTAAAATGACGATTTTTAGCAATTTTTGAGTTAAACTAAACCCCATACTTGCAAACCGGGCCGACGCGTAACTCGCGTCAAACTGAGTTTTATGAGCTGAAAAATATACCAAAATGTAGATCTCGACGAGTTCTACGTCCGTGATCTACTACGGGCCGGATGGCTATTCGTTAATATGTCGCGGGCCGTGAAAAAGTGCCAAAAAACGCGAAAATGGCCAAAAAAGCCATTCTAGCCCGGCCCGCGGCACATTCTCAAATAGCCATCCGGCTCGTAATAGGTCATGGACATAGAACTCGCCAAGATCTACATTTTGGTATATTTTTCAGTTCATAATATTGAGTTTCAAGGGAGTTACGAGCCGGCCCGTTTCGGCCCGTTTCGGTCCGGTTTGCAAATCTGAAAAATACACTAAAATGTAGATCTCATCGAGTTCTATGCCTATACCATACGTCAGGCCGAATAGCAATCGTTAATGTGCCGCGGGCCGGGCTAGAATGTTTTTTTGACACTTTATCCGCGGTATATTAACGATCAGCCACCTGGCCCGTAGTAGGTCACAGACCCGGTTCACAAGTATCGTCACGACGCTTAACCTTATGCCCGTTCGAGCCGCGAAATGCAAGACGAGTTGCGTTTTTCCAAGATTTTGCAGTTTTTCTCTATTAAAACATTGAAAACTGATACAAAATGTTTTGAAACCGCTTTGCTTTTTTAACCGCGACACCTAACCTAGATTCTGAGTTTTTGAGTCTTTAGGCATAGGCTTACGGTACCCTGAGAGGTTCAAGATTCTAAGTTTTTGAGTCTTCAGGCGGATATCAAATTGTCTTGTTTCAAAAATCAAAAAACTGCAAAAAATATCATTAATCGTGCATACCGCGTAACCCGCTTCAAACTCAATATTATGAGCTGAAACATGTACCAAAATGTAGGTCTTGACGAGTTCTATGTCTGTGGCCTATTATGAGCCGGATGGCTATTAGAGAATGTGCCGCGAATCGAGCCAAAGTGACACATGGCCCATGACGCGCCGTCCAAAAAACTGTACCAGAGGCTTCAATCGCTCCGCGCCGCGCTTCTCGAGCAACTTTGCTGTAGTGGGTCTTGTTGCAGTGACGACTTCTGGTATGCCGGACGGATTATTGGAATCATTGTGGGCATCTGTCTCCTACTCTTCTGTTGCTGCCTACCGTGTGTCTGTATTGCGGGAATCTGGTTTGCCGGATGGTTTGGACTCAGAAACCGGAATCAGAAGAAGAATGTGCAACAAGGTATGGTAGGAGGGTTCTAGGGTTACTGTAGTTCCCAATTTTTGACTTCGACATGTGCCCTTGGTGTCAGTTTAAGTCTTTTTATTTAAAATGGTTATCGTATCTTTCTTGTCAAAAAATGAGTTTTTTTTTCAAATTTTCACCGAAAAATCAGTCAGCTTTGATAAGTCTTCCTACTATCAAACTTTATCCAAACAGCCCAAAATTATATTTTTCTGATTGATCAAGCCTAGATCTCCATTTTTGTAGTTGAAAACTTTTTGAAAGCTATTCACGCTTTTGAGATATGCGCCTTTAAAGACTGGCTCCAAGAATAAGCGTTGATTGAAAATTGTCATGTTTGACGTGTCCACTTGATGTCAGTTTTTGTTTTACTTGTTTCAAATTTATATTTTTCATGTAGATTAAGTTAAGGGCTACATTTTTGCAGTTGAAAAATTTTTGATAGCTCTTCCCCCTTTTGAGTTATGCGCCTTTAAAGATGGTCTACTTCCAGAGCGCTCGCGCGGGAGAGGGGAGGAGACGCAGAGAAGCGAGACACCCTCCTCTTTTTGTACGCTCTCTCGCCTTCTTTTAAGACGCTAGTTTTGACGCTCCGTATCTCAAAAGCGTGAATAGCTATCAAAAATCTTTCAACTACAAAAATGTAGCCCTTGGGTTGATCTATCAGAACATAAATAAAAAATATATATATATATAACTTTTCCGGTGAAATATGATGTAATAATCCCAAATTTCAGTTTAGTCTCCTCTCCAATCATCGCCACCCAACCGTCCCAATACCCGCAACCTATCGCTTCTTCTTCTAATTATCCCGATGTCCCTGGCAACGCTAATTATATCCCAGTAACCCGTCAAGCTCCTCCTCCTCGTCAAGTAATCCACGTCGACTCGTCACCAAGAGATTCTGAAATTTCGCGTGTCATGGTACCTGGTGATCAGGTCATCTATTCTGCCGAAGACCGATATTATACGTCGTCGACGGCTCCGGCAACCGCCCATCGACCCGACGCGTATAATGTCTCGAGGTACTAATTCTATTGTGTCTTTCATTTTTTTTTCTTTCTATTTTCCTTCTTTTTCTATCTGCTTGTATATTCCGCAATAAAAATACCGTTTTCGAAACTTCCTTGATTAAAAACCAATGATATTTTTAAATATAGATATAGACCAGAGATAAATCTCCATTTTTGTAGTTTACATCATTTCGATGGCTCCGCCCACTTTTGAGTTATGCACCTTTAAAGGTAGCCTGTGTTAACTGAAAGTTGTCTCATTTTGACATGTCCCCTTGGTGTCATTTCATGTCCCAACTGTCCCAAATTTATATTTTTCTGGTTGAAAAAGTTAAGGGCTACATTTTTACAGTTGACAACTTTTTGATGAATCCGCCCACTTTTGAGATATGCGGCTTTAAAGCCACACATCTAGAATGTGCGAGGGTGCAGTTCGAGAGAATAGACATGTTTAAAGGCACATATCTCAAAAGTGTGTGGAGCTATCAAAAAGTAGTCAACTACAAAAATGCAGCCCTGTTTTTGATCTATCAGAAAAATATAAATTCAAACTATTTTGAATGTAATAAGAAATTGTGACGAAGTCTCAAAGATAGCCAATCTTGGAGCGACCGAATTTTCAAGTTTTGTGATTTTTCTGTCATTTTAATGAAAACTGAATGAGTCACGTGTTTCATGAAAAAGGAATAGAATCAATTTTCAAGAAGATGTGAGAATGAGAAAGAAATCTGATACATCGTAAGGATGAAGTGCCACGGACCCCCCGTGGCTCAACTTCTGAAGTTTTTTCTCCAATTTTTTTTAATTCAGAAGATTTCAGAAGACGTCACTCGCTTTTAGGTGGACCTGTCCATCCGGTCATCTCCCAAAAAAAGGAGAATCTTTTTGGAGAATTTGGAGGGGGGGGGGCATGCACCACCAAAAGAATGGACGATAAATTTAATTTAGAATTGGGGGGGGGGCTTTGAGAAAGAAGAAAAGGGGGACAAGAAGCTTTTCAAACTAGAGACTCATCATCTAGATTTGAGATTCTTCCCTCCTTTTTTGAGGAATATTGAGGAGTTTCAAGAATGGATGAGAGTATTGTGTTTTGTTACATTGGTGGATTTGGCTTAAGTGAGTTGCAGTAGAAAAAACGCGTTCCCTTGAGGTAGTATGGGCACTTTTTGGTAGGGATCATCTATTACCACGGCGCATGTCTTACAACCACGCTCTTCCGAAACCCAAGAAAAGTCTGTGCGAAGTTGAGAGACGCAGAGAAAAAGAGACATTTCTCAAGGGGATTTCGGTGGAGCGCAGTTGTAAGAACTGTGCCGAGTTAATACGTGAGTTTCTAGACTTACCTCCGCCGCGTTGACCTACAGGCGCGCGCGCATTTCTCGTCGCAGTTTTACTCAGCGTCGTTACTCCCTTTTGAAGAGGTTACTTTCTTTTTTAGTTTTAAGGCCATTTTCATACTTTTCTTGTGGTTTTAGGGGGTTATAGGGTTATTCAGGTCATGCACAACTGTATACATTCTTCCTTATTCACGATCGTCGAGAAACTAGTTTTTACAAATCTCAAATCTCAATTGTCAGTTTATCGTTGGTCTAACAGCATTTTCCCCTTTTTCATATTTCGACATACTTGTGTAAAAAAAAACTCTAGTAAAAGGGAAAAGTAGAAAAATGTGGAATAAATGTGAAAAATAAATTTTTACACCTGAAATAAACCCATTAGGATCTGACAACGGCACATTACTCCTTTTTGTAGATTTTTACCTCTTTCTTTGGGTTTTCGACCGTTTTGCCCAGTTTTTGGAGCTGAGACCTTTTCCTCTGGGCTTTAGACTGGTTTTGGTCATTTCGAGTTGTCTGGCTTCAAAATGAATAGTTAATTACATTTTATCTTAGTTTTACCTGTTTTTTCGTGCAGTTTGCTGAAAATTATGTCAAAGTTGTGTGGGAGAACTGTAAATGAATTTTTTTACCCTGATTGTGTCAATCGCGTTGTTTAGCTAGTAAATGTGTATTTATTTATTTATTTATTTATTTTGAATACGCACGCAAGGTACGTGAAAATTAAGAGTTGAGAGTTCAATATGTCCGTGTCCGTTATCCTTAAAAACGTGAACTTCCTTCATTTACTGTATTTCCTTTTCTTGTTTCTTGCTTTAAAAGAAGTTTCGAAAGTAACAAGCAAGGACCTTACACGATTGATACCAGGTGAAACACACAAGATTGGCGGCCGCATTATTACTCGAGTACAAAACACGAACTTGTACTTCAATTCCCGAAACTTTAGCCAATGTCGATCTTTTGCTTTCTTCATCTTTCTTCTATATAACTTCCTGGTTTTTCTTTGACTTCTCATCTTACGTTTCCTAGCAATTTGAAGCTCCTCTTGCACCATCTCCCATTTTTTCTTCTGTGACCTAATACGACGTTTGATCTCCTGCCTTTCTTTCCTAACAGCTCTTCTAGCAGCTCTTCTGTCGGATTCCCGTTGTTCTCTTAACTCCGCTACCAGCTCACGGATACACCCACTTTCTTTTAAATGTTGAAAGATATCCTCCACATCCACATTCTCTTTGAACCTGTAGTATTTATTACTGAAATTTCAGCCGATGCGCAGTCAATTTAGTGTTCACAGTTAATGATGGAAGATACTGAGCACTTTTGCAAGAGATGTTTCTAAACCAAACTTTTTGAAATTAGTATAAATTTTGCCTAAAATTTCCCTCCTGCTATTCCCTTTTAGGTTTTTTTGAAAATTTCCGTTCGTTTTGTCATAAATATCAAAAATAGTGTGACCGCCAACATATTCAAGATGTTTTTTTCGCGTTTTTTTGAGCCAAAAATGTTATTCGTGAATAAATAAAGAATAATAAGACACTTCATTAAAACCTATTATTCCAAAAAGAGAGAAATAATCAAAATAAGCGTTCATCATCATAAAAACCTTCTTTTTTTTTTGAAAAACTGGCTTAGTCCCTAACTAGCAGAGTTGTACGAAATGACATTTTTCGATTTCCGGAATGACGAAATAACCCGGAATTCCGGAATTTCGGAATCTGGAATTTTCGGAATGATTCGATAAATTGGCAAGGCCAAGTCTTTTTTCGAGTGTTTTTAATGATAAATAAAGTTTTAAACTACTTTTGAGGATCAAAACATAAAAAGAAGTGCTATAGCTGCTTTTTAAAATCAAAAAATTTTTTAAACTTCAAATTCTGGATTCCGGAAAAATTAAACTCAAAAAACTGGAATCCGGAACCGGAACCGGAATGTCAAAAAAACCCAGAATTCCGGACAACTCTGCTAACTAGAACAAAAAAATTTCCGTACATATGCACGGGACGCTCCTTACAACCGCGCTCTACCGAAACCGCAAGAAAATTGTGTGCGAAATTAAGAGACTCAGAGAAAAAGAGACATTTTTCAAGAGCATTACGGTGGAGCGCAGTTGTAAGAACTGTGCAGAGCTGATATATCTGCCGGTTTGTCCGGATATCCAAATATTGCAAAAAATATATTTAGGGCTCCTTCCCATCTCAGAAACTAAACTCTCTCCCTCTATGCTTTTTACGTAAATGTCTAGTCTGCTGACCCGTCTCCTCCTCCCACTCTCCTAAATTGAAACTTCCCCCATTTTCCCCCAAATCCCACCAGAATCCACTTCCTCATTTTCATTTCTCCAGTTCCTTGACGTCTTCTGATGCTTCTCGATGATTTTTGAATCTTTTCATTGTCCCCGCCGCAAGCTCCGCCCACTTTTCTCTAAAACTGCACAAAGTGCTTTGTCGGGCACTGCACACCGTGTGAAACAATGGGTTTTGTCCTTTTTCTCACAATTTTTTGATTTTTCTCATGATTTCTAGAATTTTCTCACGGATTTTTAGTTTATTGCGTCAGTGAGTACAAAAATTTTTTGACGGGCACATGTTCCTTATTATTATTTTGCTGAGCTAGAACAGCTGACTAACTTAACGGTGTTGGTTTACGCTTTTTTTTTTGAAAAACCAGTATTTAAGTGGTTAAAAGTAATTTGAAAAAAAACATTTCGGAAAATTTTTTTTCGCAATTTTTTTTGGAAATCTCTGATAGCTATCTACATTGATAGGTTTTTAGGGTTTTATAGATTATGTACTTTTTTCGATGTAGAAGAGACGCAGAGAAGCCAGACGCTCTGGCTTCTCTGCGCCCTCCTCCTTAATCTACCCCTCGAGCCTCGATAGTCAACTTTGACCTGTCCCCTTGTGTCACATCTTGTTCCACTTGTCCCAAATTTATATTATTCTAATAGGTCAAATCAAGGGCTACATTTTTATAGTTGAAAGTTTTTGATAGCAGTTCACGTTTTCGAGATATGTGCATTTAAAGATTGACACTGTTAGGAAGCGTTAATTGAAAATGGTCACGTTTTATATGTCCACGTCGTATCAGTTTTTATTCAAATTGTTTTGATATTGTATTTTTGTTATAGATTGAACATAGGGCTACATTTTTGTAGTTAAAAGTTTTTTGATAGCTATTCACGCTTTTGAGATATGCGCCTTTAAAGACAGATACCTGAAGAACAACTCGAGGGAGACAAAGGGAGAGACGCAGAGAAGCGAGACACCCTCCTCTTTTTGCACGCTGTCTCGCCTCCCAATCTTTAAAGGCGCATAACTCGACAGGGTGAAGAGATAAAGAAAAGTTTTCAACTACAAAAATGTAGCCCTAGCTTTGATCTTCCAGAAAAATTTAAATTTGAGACAATTGGGACAAAAAGTGACAAATCAGGGGGACTTTTTCAACACAAGAAATCTTTAAAACTTCATTTCAATTCAAAAAATTTCATTTGTTTTTGTAATTTTTGCTTATTTTAATCCTTCATTTCACTATTTTCAACATAAAGAAGATCTCTGAAATAAATTAAAAGTGTCCCATAAGAAGACTTTAAGGAGAACACCCGATGTGTGGTTTTTGAAACAGAAAATAGGAAAATAATTGAGAAAAACTTATTATTGTTTATATTTTTGCTCTCAAGACGAGTTTTTGAGCTCTTCAATTTAGAATTTATGAAAAATAGCAGAGCGGGAGGGGAGGAGCCTAAGAGGCTTAGGCTTAACTAGTCTCATCTCATTTTTCTTGTTTTTTTTTCGGTTTTTAAATAGGTTTTTGCTATTTTGAGCATTTTTCAAATGATTACCGTAGTCTTCTTGGAAAAACTTCTTTTTTTGAGTCAAATAATATTTTTTCGATAAAAAATCGATCTACTTTGAGATGTCCCTTTGCTGTCTCTTTTGTCCCTGTGGTCCCAAATTTATATTTTTCTGGTAGATCAAAACTAGTACAACATTTTGGTAGTTGGAAATTTTTTGATAGCTCTTCACGTTTATGAGATATGCGCCTTTAAAGAGAGTCAATTTTCAAAGGGCGCGCAGGGAGAGAGAGGAGACGCAGAGAAGCGAGACGCCCTCCTCGTTTTGCACGCTCTCTCGCCTCTCAATATTTAAAGACGCATATCTCGAAAGCGTTGATAGCTATCAAAAAGTTGTCAACTACAAAAATGTAGCTCTATTTTTGATCTACCAGAAAAATATAAATTTAAATAATTTTGAGTAAAACTGAATGCTTGAAAACTGACGAGTTTTAAAAATTTAATTTTTTTCAAAAAACGTTCATATCTCAAAACCCTATATTGCTATCTGAAAGCTGTCAACTGCAAAAATGGAGATCTAGATTTGATCTACCTAATCACTCACTCACCTTCCAGAACATTCTGCTTTCTGCTCACTTTTCTGCTCTTTTTTCTAAGATCAAACAATTATTTCTCTCAATTTTTATCAAATTTAATTTGCAAACTCCACCACTATACAACTACCGGAAAAATTGGTCTCGTGCAGCCACTGACTGATCATAATCGTTTAGTCCCCCCCACCCTACGTAATTTAACCCAATTTCGACTCTCTCTCCCCTAACTCTTTTTGTTTTCGGCGGGGCGGGTGGCCGCCCCGCCCGTGATTTCTAGAAATTGGATATATTGGAGTGTGTCGTGTGTCATAAGGAATCAGTCATCACTATATATTACGTTGTAGCACTAGATATCAACTTCCACAGAATCTGAAAATTGATGAAGTTTGACATGTCCCCTTGGTGTCACTATTTGTCCCACGTGTCCCAAATAAATATTTTTCTGGTAGATCACATCAAGGGTTACATTTTTGCAGTTGGAATTTCTTTGATAGCTATTCACGCTTTTGAGATATGCGCCTTTAAAGATTGTGAAGCGAGAGAGCGTGCGGAAAGAGGAGGGTGTCTCGCTTCTCTGCGTCTCCTCCCCCTCTTCGCTGAAAGTTGACTATCTTTAATGACGCATATCTCGAAAGCGTGAATAGCTATCAAAAAACTTTCAACTACAAAAATGTAGCGCTATTTCTGATCTTCCAGAAAAATATAAATCTGGGACATCTGGGACAAGAAGTAACACCAAGGGGACATGTCAAAGTTGGTAAACTTTCAAAATTTCAAAATTTTCAACTTTATGCTACTCTCCAATTTTTTCAACCTATCTCAAGTACAATCAGCTTGATTTTTGATTTTTGATCACATTGACTTTTGTGCAATCTCATGCAAATCAAAAAGTCTATCCTAAGATTCTGAAAAGATGTTTGTCACAGCTTCCCTTTGCAAAGATCACTGTTTTCTAGCCACGTGCTGTCGCTGCTGACTTCTTCAGACATTCTGATCATTTTGTAAATTATATTATCCATAGGTAACTAGCCAATGAGAAAAATCAGTTCCCGGTAACCCAGTTTGAGTCGCTTAGAATCACTTAAATCCAAAACGTGACCCACCACAATACTCGTTACAAAAAGCAAAAAAGAATGAGATAGCGGAAGAATCGAACCCGCGATGCTCAGATTACTGGCCAGAGTTGTTACCGGGTACACCATGAGTGTCGGCCGGCGCGGCGAATCAGAGGGTTGTGATAAGGCGGTGGTGGCGGCGGCTTTATCACAACCTTTGAGTTCGCGCCGCCGGCCGACACTCGTGGTGTACCCGGTAAGGAGTCTGACCAGTAATATGAGCATCGCGGGTTCGATTTTTTTGACCTCCCATTATTTTTTGTTTTTTGTAACGAGTATTGTGGTTGGTCACGTTTTGGTTTTAAGTGATTCTGAATGAAGTTACAGTACCTCAAGAAGTCAAAAATCACAAAAAAGTGGTTCCCATAATGTACTTCTCTCCTAATTAGTTAATTAGTCAGAGTGACTCTTTTTCCTCCCTCTACTTCTCTGCGTCTCCATCTCTCGAGCTCTCGTCACTTGTCAATGGGCGTTGACTACTTTAATTTGAAGGGAACTGCTCTCGAAAAGAAAAAAAAAACACTTCTCTTCTTTTTCTCTGTTTTTTTCTGTGAGATGGGGATTAGGCCAATTCCAATTCCAGCGAACGGAAATGAAATGGGATTTCTCTCTATTTTCGATTTTTTTTCGAGAAACGCGAAACGCGCATTTTTTTCAGTTCTTTAAAAAAAATTGCACTGCTTGATAGGTTACTGTAGCTGCAAACACGCTCTATTGACCCGTTGAAAAGACGCCAGACGACGAGATTGTCTAGTCGTCTGGGTCTCCTACAGTTTTGACATATCTAAGCACCGAAATTTAGAATTTTTGGTCTTGGATCATGTTTGCTAAGGTTTCGACTAACTTTTGTGCGTAAAATGGAAAAATTCGATGGAAGATCAAAGCTCAGATTCCAAAACCTCATAACACTAAGACCTCTCACTCAGACCAATCCAATTGTCTCCTTCTATATTTTCACTATATTTTTGGTCATAAGGCCTATTTACCTGGAATATAATAGAACGCATGATTTTATATAATTATGTAATTGACGTTCTGATTGTCTGATTTGGCTTCCGGCTTCTAGAACATTCTGGAGAACTGGGAAGGGTATTTAGGCGATGCATAAAGCCAAGTACAAGGTAAGTTTTTTTTTGGACGCATTTGAGTTTGAACCATTATAGAATAGATGCGTCTCAATAAAACACTTCTTACAGTAAATATCTATAACTGACAGCTCCAAAAATTTAGTGAAAATAGGTCAACTTTGACATGTCCCCTTGGTAACACTCTCTGTCCCAAGTGTCCCAAATTTATATTTTTCTGGTAGATCAAAACTAGGGCAACATTTTTGTAGTTGAAAGTTTTTTGATAGCTCTTCACGTTTTTGAGATATGCGTCTTTAAAGATAGCTAGCTTTCAAAAGGCGCGCGGGTCGAGGGGAGGAGACGCAGAGAAGCTAGACGCCCTCCTCTTTTCGTACACTCTCTTGCCTCCCAATCTTTAAAGGGGCATATCTCCACACCGTGAAGTGCTATCAAACAGTTGTCAACAAAAAAAAAGTAGCCCTAGGGTTGATCTACCAGAAAAATATAAATTTGAAACTACTAGATCAAGAAGCAATCTTCTGGCACTCTTCTAAAGTTGGCTTATTTTTTGAAATTTTCTAAAAATTGACTTTTCGCGCAGTGTACTGCAAAGGGCTTCATGTTTTCAAAGTTTGTTACGACTTTCACCAAAAAAACGCAAAATTTGAAAAAAAAAACCTTAATCGTTCAACTTTTAATGAGTTTCGACACGTCTCGGTTCTAAAACGTCCCAGTGTTCATATTTGACATTTACATCAAAGTGAATAACCAAAATTCATTAGACCGGAAAACAAAATTCTGACATTTTTAATATCTTGAAGGTGTGCTAGATGTACACCGCTAGAAATTTGAACTTCTGAATAATTTGACATATTTTTTTCAGTTCCAAAGTTTCCCATCGCATTTTCACCTGCTCTTTTTGATTTCTTGGGTTTTCGGTCTTTTGAAAAAAAAAGTCTCGCCTAATTTTTCCCATTTTTTTTCTTAAGAACGGCTTGGTTTTACTCGAAATTCGTTTTTGTTGAAAGCACGCTCTATTGACACTGACTCAAGCTACCGTACCCCTAGATAGCCTAGAAAGTTCGCTCTACTGACAATTAACGTTTACGCATGTTTTTACAGTCGCTCCTTGCAAATGCGCTCCACTGATAATCAGTTTTCCTTAAGATCTCTGAATTACTATACATCATGTTCAGTAGTAGTAAATGCGCTCCAACGACACCAAGAAAACAATTTTTTGCAAAAGCTACCGTACCCCCAAAATGTCATTTGTTCCCCCCGTTTAATTGGTTTCATTTGGTGATTTCTCTCATTTCCTATCTTCTTTTTTCTCTTCTCTTCGCTCGTTACTCCTCCCAACTCATCTCATTTTCTTTTTTTTTGCACAAGGAATTTGACATTTGCAAACTTTTTTTTTGAAGAAAAGTATTAAAAAACGAGAATTTCAAGAAAATTGAGCATTTTGTGTTTAAACAGCAAGCAGAACGCATCAGAGTCTGTCTATGTGTCTGTCTGTGTCTCCATATGTCCGGATGTCCGGATATCTGTGTGTCCGGATGTCCAGTGAGTCCTCTAGCCCAGTAGCCTTCTAACCAGGATATTAGGGGATGTCTTTCTGTCTGTCTGTGTGTCCTGGAGTTCCAGATGTCTCGGATTTCCGGATGCCCCAGACGGTCAGAAAGAGATATCAAGATTTTGAAATTGATTGAGAATTTCTGCCATTTTTATTCAAAAAACAGAGATTTTTCCACATTTTTTGAAGATTTTTAAAGATTTTATAGAAATTCAAAAACAAACAAGTTTTATTGAGAAAAATTGCGTTTTCAGCTGATTTTACTCTGAAAATTGTGAAATTCTTGTTACAGGCTCCGCCCATACAGCTCGGAATCTTTCTTCATGAAAAACTGAAAATTTGGGAAGCAAATCGACGATTAAATAGTTTTTTTGATGAAAAAACGTATTTTTCTCGCGATTTCAGCTAAAAATATGTTTTTTTTTGCTCAAAACTGCAAAAAAACGGTGTGTCTGTACAGGTTTCCGGATGTCCGGATGTCCAGTCACCGTTCTAACACTCTTCTAACTACACTGAAGGATGCGTTAGGATCATAGTTGTCCGGAATCCGGATTCCGGAATTCCGGGTTTTTTTGACATTCCGGTTCCGGATTCCGGAAAATGAAATTTTTCATTCCGATTCCGGATTCCGGATTCCGGTTTTTTGAATTTTTTTCCGGAATCCTGAAGTTTAAATTTTAAATTTTTTTTTGAGTTTTAAAGACAACTGCATTACTTCTTTTTCGGTTTTGAACCTCAAAAGTAGTTTTAAACTTTATTTATCATTAAAAATACTCAAAAAAAATGTTCCGGATTCCGGAAAATCATACTTGCAATCCGGGCCGACCCGGGCCGACGGTTTTTATTAAATAACTTTCTTCAAAAAAATCGTGTCGGGTTGGTTAATAGCTCAAATGATAGGTATTTGGACCTATTATCAGACAGAATCAAAACAAACTTTGCAGAAAATCCACAGAGGCCCCGGGCCGGCTAAAACCGTTGTCGGCCCGGCCCGGCCCGGCCCGGACACTTTTGCCCGGCCCGGGGCCTCTGTGGATTTTCTGCGAAGTTTGTTTTGATTCTGTCTGATAATAGGTCCAAATACCTATCATTTGAGCTATTAACCAACCCGACACGATTTTTTTGAAGAAAGTTATTTAATAAAAACCGTCGGCCCGGTTCGGCCCGGATTGCACGTATGCGGAAAATTAAAAATTTGATTCCGGTTTTTCGGAAAATGGCATTCCGTACAACTATGGTTAGGATGTGTATGACTGTTTGTCTATCAGTCTGTATGTCCACATGTCCAGATGTCTGTGTGTCCGAATATCCACCAAGACCCTTAATAACCATTATAACTAACCTCTAGCTAACGAAATCACAAAATTCCTGGAAAAACTTTTCCTTAAAAACAAAAAGTGCAACCTTAGTACCTATTGACACCCTCTCCCTCCGTACCCTTTACTTCCCAATTATCCGGATTTAAAAATACATGTAAACGGAGCAATTAACGGCTTGAGCCTATCATTTTGTTTTTTTCCCGTTTTTTTAATTGACGCTTTTTGTTATCAACTTACTTCTGGGAGGTTTTGGGAAATGACCTATTTTCAGACAGTATTACTGTACTACTGGTGATCCAAAACTTTCCAATTTTACATTTATCTTGTAGATCAAATCTAGACCTTCATTTTTGTAGTTGACAACTTTTTGATAGCTCCGCCCACTTTTGAGATACGCGTCTTTAAAGACAGCCAACTTTCAAGGGGTGAAATTCAAGCCGCCACCTTTAAAGGCGCATATCTCAAAAGTGGGCGGAGCTATCAAAAAGTTGTCAACTACAAAAATAGAGAACTAGGTTTGATCAACCAGAAAAATATAAATTTAATTTGAAAAATTTTCAATATTCAACGTTATGCACTCTCAACATTTGTTAAATATCAAAAATACGATTTCCTATAAATTTCAATAACTTTAAAGATTTCCAATAAAAAAAAATTTTTAGAAAATTTTTTAGAACTTTGTTTAGCTAACGTTCTTTTTTAAATTTTGTATAATTTTTGGATTTCTATAGTATATCCCTGTTTATAATGTTGAAAATAACAAAATTTCGCTTTTGTAGGTTTTGATTTGTGATCCCGTCCCCAGATCTTCAAATTTTCCATTTTCAAGCCCCAATAACCCATTTCAAAATGAGCCAGTCTCTTTTAAATTGTATTATATAAATAGATTAAATCGAGAGCTTCCTTTTTGTAGTTGACAACTTTTTGATATCTCCTCCTACTTTTGAGATATGCGCCTTTAAAGACAGCCAACTTTCAAGGTGCGACATCACAGTGGTCACCTTTAAACGCGCATATCTCAAAAGCGTCAATAGCTATCAAAAATTTGTCAACTACAAAAATGTAGAGCTAGATTTGATCTACCAGAAAAATATAAATTTAATTTGAAAAATTTTCAATATTCAACGTTATGCACTCTCAACATTTGTTAAATTTCAAAAATACTCTTTCCTATAAATTTCAATAACTCCCGTATGATTCATCTAATATCATTTATATGAACGTTTTTTAATACATTTATTTGTTAATAATTGTTGATCATCATGTTGAACATCGACCACATGTGTCATCTTCAGCGTCCTTGTGATGATTTTTATTGGATTTCGTTTTTTTTTTCACATATTGCAATTCTACATAGTTGTCGTTTTCAGACTATGAAATCTCAAATATTTTTTAAAAGTTTTCTGAAGGCTTACACATTTTTAAGTAATCTATTTGCATGAATTATAGTCGTGCACCAGTAAAGTTAGATCATCTATCAGACAGTCAATTCTAGAAACATTTATTATCTAGGAATCAGGAGCGCTGTAAGTTAAACTAACATTTTCAGAACAACTCAAAATTGCGTCCAAGGCGCGCCAGTCAACGGCTTCCCTTGAGTTTGCTGAGTTATATCATTTGTAAACGCGTCAGAGGTGCGCCAGACTGAAAATTCAACAAGCTTTGCCGGGAAGCCGCGTTCAAATTTCTAAAAATTGAAAAATGCGCCCATTCGTTCGAAATTTCAAAGTGTTCAGCTTCCCACGCCTTTTCCTTAAACCTGAAAACTTGAAAACTTTTAAAAAATCAGAAAACCTCCTCCACCTCTCACCACCCACTCTCTATTTTTGTTGTTGTCTCGAAATTTTCATAAAATTTCGAACCGACTCATCTCGTCAGAACTCTTCTGCTCCAATAACCATTTTCTAATTTTTTAAACTTTTGATTATTTTAATTTCACACGTCCTCTGCCCCGACTTGACTCTATTCTGAAAATTCTGAAATTTCTGAAAATTCTGAAAACTCCTCCTTCCGCACAACTATGCTCCAAAATTGGATGTCTAACTTGGTAATGACACTTTTCTAATCGTTTTTTACGACCCGTGGATCCCTACATTCTTCATTTTTACCCCTCACTATTTTGCAGAAGCCCGTCTTCAATTCAATCAACCAAATTGGAAGTGCTGAAAAAATGGTGTCTCCGATGGATTCGCACGAGCCGAGACGTCGACGCGGATGTGCGCGCATCTTTTGTTGTTGGTTAGTTTTTGGGAAATGGGGATTGACCATTTAGATCCATCTAAAATCAAAAATAAGTGTACCCTCATGATCGTTACAAAAATCAAAAAAGAATTGGAGAGCAAAAGAATCGAACCCGCGATGCTCTGATTACTGGCCGGCGTTGTTACCGGGTACACCATGGGTGACTGCCGGCGGCGCGGAACCTAAGGTGTTGATAAGTCTCCCCGTACCGCGCGCCGCCGGCGGCCTTATCACAATCTCTGTAGTCGCGCCGTCGGCCGACACTCCTGGTGTACCCGGTAAGGAGTCTGGCCGCCAAAATTTCATCCCGGGTTCGATTCCTTCACCCCGCCATTATTTTTTGCATTTTTTAACAAGTACGGTGGTATGTTAATTTTCCAGAATAGACATCGAGAAACCTGAAAAACTAGTGTCCCGCCGTCAAAAGCTCTTTGAGGAGGGGTCTAATGAAAATTGGAAGCATCAAAAAACACTCTTGGCTTATTAGGAAGTATGTAAATTGGTGAAATAAAACTTTTAGAAAGTTAAAAAATCACGTCTGGCGTGGCTTTTGCGCGTTTTTCAAACCGTAAAAATCTTCCTTTAATTATTCAATTCAGCCATTAAAAAAAAAAAAATTTTATGCTCGAAAGGCCTAAAGATCACACTTTTCATATACATATGTATGTGGGAAACTAGAAACAAAAAAAAGAAGGAAATATCGAAAAAAAAAAGAAATCTCACGTGCATCATCATCAGGCGTGACGTTGACGCGTTTTGAGTTTGAGAGTATCATAGTTACCTAAGTACGGTAGACTGAAACCCTAAGTTACCACCAAAGTTTATGTTGGCTGGCGCGACGTTGACGCCTTTTTAGAGCGTTTGAGCCCCAAAACTGTTTTTTTTGGAAAAAAATTTTCGGGCCCAAAATTTTTTTTGTTCAAAAAAAATAGCCCATTTTCAAATTCTAATCCATTGCACTTTTTAGCCACCCTCTTTGGTCGTATTTTTTTCAAAAAGTGTCCCGTTTCCCACCCATTGACTCTACTTCCTGCTGTCTCCTCTAATTCTCTCTATGCTCTTGCTCTTTTTTGCTCTTTTTGAGCAATTGTCTTCCGGTATGTCCTTTGGAAGACTGGAAACGACTTGGAAACGCAGAAACTTAAAGAAAAGCTATAAAAGAGGGAGAGAATAATGGGGTGGCTTTAATAGCAAAATGAAAATATTTAGTCAACTTTGACATGTCCCCTCGGTGTCACTTTTTGTACCAATTGTTTCAAATTTATATTTTTCTAATAGATCACAAATAGGTCTCTATTTTTGTAGTTGACAACTTTTTGATAGCTCCACCCACTTTTGAGATATGCGCCTTTAAAGACAGCCTACTTTCAATGGGCGACGTCACTGCACCAACCTTTAATGCGCCATAACTCAAAAGTGGACAGAGCTATCAAAAAGTTGTCAGCAACAAAAATAGAGGACTAGGTTTGATCTATCAGAATAATAAAAATGGGGGACATATAGGACAAAATGTGACACTAAGGGGACATGTCAAAAATGACTTGAAATTCGAAAAAAGTGAAAACATTCAAAATCCGTCAACTCAAAAGTGGGCGGAGCAATCAAAAAATTATCAACTCCAAAAATGAAGCCCTTTTTATGATCTACAAGAATAATATAAATTGGGAACTTATGGGACAAAATGTGACACCAAGGGGACATGTCAAAGATTGCTTGAAATCCTAAAATTACAAAAAAAACTGATCTTTGTCACCGTTAGAAGAGGATGAGCACAAGGGGATTAATTTGCAGACATGCAACAATTTTTTAGTCTTGACATTGCAAAAAGCAGACATACAAAATGCTCAGAATGGTGATGTCTGTGATCTCATAAAAAAGAAAAATTTCGAAAAAAAAATTTTTGGCTTAAAAAAAGTTTTCACGGTAAAAATTTAAGATTTGACCATATATATTTTTAGTGGCCTAGAAATATCCTAGTCCGTATATTCTCTAATAAAAAATGTTCAAATGTTCAGAGTGATGTCTGTGATCTCATGAAAAAGAAAAATTTCAAAAAAAAAATTTGGCTTAAAAATTTTCAACCTTATGCAAGCTGGCCTAGAATCCCAAACCCAAAATTTCCTCTACCACCAAATCCAATTACGCTCGGCATCCTCTTTTCCCTCTACTATATATAAATAGAGGTCCCCCTCTCTATTCTGTCAACTATTTCTAATTCCGGGCATTTAGAAGAGGGGGGAGCTGGGGGCGGAGCTTCGGGCCTTCTGGGGCATTGAGAGAATGCTTCTTTTTTCTTCGCTTTCTCTCTTTTTTCTATACAACACACGGAGCAGGGACACACGCGACCAATTCAATTTTGGATCCCCCTTTGCTACGCTTACCTAGCCTAGCAGAAGAAAAAGTTTCGATTTTATTTATTCCCTAGAAAACATGAACCCAGAAAAGGTGTCCGGTGACCCTCAAGAACCGGGACCCTCTATCCACGCGGCGTTCGTTTTTGACCAATTTACGAATGGAGTTGAGATGATGTAAGTGTTTAAAACTGTTTAAAATCCATTTAAAATCAATAATAAGTATACCCTCATGATCGTTACAAAAAGCAAAAAATAATTGGAGGGCAAAAGAATCGAACCCCCGATGCTCAGATTACTGGCCAGACTCCTTACCGGGTACACCACGAGTGGCGGCCGGCGCGGCGAATCCCAAGGTGGTGATAAGTCTCACCCGTTCCGTGCGCTGCTGCCGCCACCGCCAGCCTTATCACAACCTTTGGAATCGCGCCGCCGACCGCCACTCATGGTGTACCTGGTAAGAAGTCAGGCCACCAAAAAACCGACCGGGGTTCAATTCCTCCACACCGCCATTATTTTTTGCATTTTTTAACAAGTACGGTGGTATGTTAATTTTCCAGAATAGACATCTGAAAACCTGAAAAACAAGTGTTTGCCTGCAATGGAATTAGGTTAATCACATTTTCCCTGTTTTCTCTCTCTTGTTTTTCATTTTCCTTAGAACCAGAACTTTGAACAACATAACCTCCTCACCGGAACGAATTCTAAAAGAAGCGGAAGAGAAGAGTGGAGCACTTTTTTTTTGCGAAATTTTTTTTCTCGAAGGGCTACCAGATGTTTGAAGAATTGCGTGCAGATTTTAGTCTCCGAGTAGGAAAAATCCGGGAAAAATGGGGGAAATAAGTAATAATAACCGATATTAGTACTCTCTTTGCAACACTCACTTGTTTATTTTACTACTCGTTCTTTAGTTTTTTAGTATTTTTTTTTGGAAAATTTTTGGGAAAATTTTTTTTTGGTCAAAAATTTTTTAAGGCCTTGTCCACGTGGGCTAATGGGAAAACAGGTGAAAAAATAAATTCTTACTATCAGATCAAATATCTCAGAGGTTCGCAGGAATCTGAAAAAAACTTACCAGGGTGGTAAAAAAAATTTTTGGACTGAAAACGCAAAAATATTTTTTTCCTTAAAATCGTTATTTTCATGATATTCGTATCATTTTAACGTTAAATACGTTGTAGATCAAATTTTCGCCCCAGAACCGCTACGCGACCGCGACGCAAGCGAAAAAAATTTAAGGTGAAATTTAAAGTTGCTGTAATTTTGCTCAAAGTAACCGTAGAAACTTGAAATTTTGCCAAGTGACTGATTAAGTCCTGGCTATCCGAAAAATTATTTGAAAATCAGTTTTACCTACGCGGAGCGGTCGCGACGCGTCTCACTTACATAACGCCAAGGTGGGGTAGCTCAAGGTCCAAAACAGGCCAATTTTTATACTATTTCCGTATTTCTACCCATTCTTCTATCTATCGTCCAAATCATACACTTCTGGGTATCCCAGGGGACAATCCGCCCATTTTCCGTCATTTTTACGCGATTTTCCTCATTTTTACTGGATTTTTGGCACCAACGCTTCCTCTAACGTCTTCTGAATTCTGAATCTCTATCCACGTCAATTGGCTTCTCCTCCCCGCCCGCCAGAATATCCAATTGAATCAACTTTGCGCTGCCGCTCCGCTTCAACGCACTTTTAACTTTGAGAGAGCGAAGAAAAAGTTTTTTGAAAAAAAAATTTTTGGCGCTCTTTTTTTTTCTGGGAGACACATAAAGTGTACACATAAAAGAAACAAGAAGACGACTTTTAAAAGATGGGCGCCACTAAATTTTTGCATTTTTTCCGTCATTTTTCCATCCAAAACATCAAAAATCTAACGAAATTGGATTTTGAGCTTTGTTTTTAGGGTTTAGGGTATAGAGGTGGTGCTCTTTTGGAGAATCTTCTGGAATCTTTGAAAATTGCAGATTTAGGGATTAGAGATTAGAAAATGCTAAAGGAAACGTAGACCAGAATGTTCTTTTAATGGAAAAAATTTTCTTTTAATGGAAAAAAAATTTCAAAAAATTTTTGGAACTTTTCAAAAATTAGGTGCACCGAATTTTTCATGGGTACACTTATGTTTTATTATTTATGACTTTTGGGTGTTAATTTCTTGATAGCTTGAGTCCTTCCTCCAAAAAACGCTACGCGACCGCGCCACGCGGTCGAAAAATGCATAAAAATTCAAGTCGCTCTAAGTTTTTTTTCTAATTTGTCGCAAAGGTCTGAAATTTTTACAGTGGCTTAAGCAGGATATGTAAAGTTTATAAAAGTGATAAAACATGACACAATTTTTTTCTAATAATGGAAAAAATGGCCAAAAAATGTTTTGGTCAAAAAATTTTGGTCACCTTTTTTTTTAATTTATGACACCTAGTATACTTTCATTTTTTTATGACCTTGTAGCCTTTAAACAAGTATTTTTAAGGTCAAATCTAATTTTCCCGCCAAAAAACTAAGAATGCTCAAAAAACTCAAAAAGTAGTCCAAGAGCCCTCAAATTTTGAAAGTAGCACCTTTACCAAAGCCAAAACACGTAAAATTCAAAAAAAATGTTTAACCGCTACGCAAGCCGTGACGCATCTTAAATGAAAAAATTTATTTAAAAAAATTAATTTGCAAAAGTTTAATCACTCCAATTTTTAAAGCAGTCGTAAAGTTTTTAAATTTTGTCACTAGCCCCCTAGGCCATCAAAACAATTTTAGGCCACCTAAAGTTAGGCCACCTTATCTTGGACATTCTCAATAGAGCGCACTTCACAAAAAACCAAAAACAACACTTTTTCCACTTTAACCCAAAGATCCATTTCCTCTTGTCCCCCCTGTCTCTTTGGCTCCGCCCCCTTTCTCTCCCCCCTCCAGAGCATCTTCATAATTATGGCAATTTGATTGTCCTCTCTCTCCCACTCTTTGTGCTCAATTCTCTCTTTTGCTCCGAGTGAAACAAGAAATAAATGATCGACTATAAAGTGGGGGAGTGTTTGAAATCCGATTCGTCATCCCCCTCTCTCATTTCGAGTTTCTTCCGGTCTTGGTGGAAATTTGAATATAAATTTAATTTTGGACTCTTTGTGCTAATAGGAGTAAGGGGGACTGAAACAAAATGTTTTTAAACATTTTTCAAAAAAATGACAAACTTTAAGATCCCGTCACGGACACAGTTTCAGACAAATTTTTTTGAATCTACATTTTTCTGATAGACCAAAAAATGGGCTTCATTTTTGTAGTTGACAACTTTTTGATAGCTTTTCACGCTTTTGAGATATGGGCCTTTAAAGATAGCCTAATTTCAGATTCGGCGCGCGGAGAGAGGGAGAGAGGCGCAGAGAAGCGAGACGCCCTCCTCGTTTCCCACGCTCTCTCGCTTCCCAATCTTTAAAGGCGCATAACTCGACAGGGTGAAGAGATAGAGAAAAGTTGTCAACTACAAAAATGAAGATCTAGTTGTGATCTACCAGAAAAATATAAATTTGAACTATTTTAGACAAAATAAGACTACGTGCTGGGTTCTCCAAATTTGGCTTTCTTCAATGCATAGATCTCGTTCTCTGTTTTTATCGCCTCTTCTTTTTTCTCAATTCTCATCTCCAAAAACAACAAGAATCCTAATTGTCGAGAAGATGAAGAAATAGAACAAAAACACACAAAAAATATAACACAAAGCAGCTATAAAAAAATAGGAGTGGCTGGCTGTGAATAGAACACCTCTAAAAAATAGGCGACAAAAAATTGCTGCTCAGATTAGCGATTTTGAGCTCTAGGACGCTTACGACATAGGTTTTTCGATTCAAGATAAACCATCACTTTTCAAAATCTCACACCTACAGTACCGTGCAGTAAAATATACAATTCGGTCGTTTTCAGTTGAAATTTCCCAACTTTGAGAGTGTGTCATGGTAATACTTATTGTCCCATCAAGTAGATTTTAATGGACCATACAGACCAAAGGTAGAGCTCCATTTTTCTAGTTGACATCTTTTTTGTACGGACACTCCCTGGAGAGTTACGGTCATTTTAAGAGGACAGCTCAAAATTGCACAGAAATTGATCGATTTAAGGGATAAATTTCTTCGACGATGTAACTCTCTAGGGAGTGTCCGTACAAAAAAGTTGTCAACTACAAAAATGGAGCTCTACATTTGATCTGTACGATCCATTAAAATCTATTTGATGGGACAATAAGTATTACCATGACACAATCTCAAAGTTTGGCGTTTTCAACTGAAAAAGCAAAACTTAATATACTTTTGAGCAGTACTGTAGCTGCAGTAGCAGTTCACGTTCTTGTCAGTATCTTTATCTGCCAAACCCCTGATATGATGATGGCCTTACGTTTTCCCTGGGCCATCAAGTTTTTTTTTCAAATTTTCCGTTTCCTGGCCTCCCATCGCTATCCTTAGCCTCTCCTGACTCATTCATGACCGACTAAGTAATAATTATTTCCGTTTCTATTTCCATATGCATAAACTTATATTAACCCCCTTTCGGACCCCCACCATTAACTAAGCTACTTGACTTCTCCCGTTTTCTAAATACCACTTCCAATTCCACTTTTTTTTCGAAAAAAACAACAATTACGTCATTTTCTGACTCTGCAGGACACCATTATATGTGTCGGCGTAAATTAAATTTTTTCCCCGACAATTTTATATTTGTTTTAACTGGGAAACTAAGAGTCTAGTTAGTCAACTTTTTACTTTTCGTGAGAACTTTAAAAAATTGACTTTTGTGCAAAATTGGTACAAAAATCCGGTTTTTTTCAAAGTGTCATAACTCCATTGGTATTGATGCTAGATTAATTTTGATTGTAAATTCAGAATCCTCATGTTTTGAGCTTTCCAGTTATATAAGTTTTGTCTGAAAATTTTAAATTTGAGTAGGTCAAATCAGGGTGGGAAAATGTTATACCAAGGAAGGTCAGCCTGCAGCCGCGGGGGCAGGCTGAACTCGTCAATTTTAAAGTTTTTTTGAGCAAAACTATTGATTTATGAAAACTAGGCCACCGCTAGAAATTCTAGGCCATTAAAAAAATTCTAGGCCGTCTAACGCTAAAAAACCAAAAAATCATCCACCTAATTGCCTTCAATTTTCCATTTATTATAGTCTAAAGTATATATATATTTGACACATTCTAAAATATGGCAAGTTTATGACAAAGAACAACTCCAACTTTTTTTTGAAGTTTAAAAAAATTATTTGAAAAACTTGAAAAACTCTATTAAACTCATCTAAAATCTAAATTAAGTATACCCCCATGACTGTCGAAAAATGCAAAAAATAATGGCGAGCAGAAAAAATCGAACCCCCGATGGTCAGATTACTGGCCAGAGTTGTTACCGGGTACACCACGAGTGTCGGCCGGCGGCGCGACTCCTGAGGTGGTGATAAAGCTGCCGCCGCCGCCGCTTTATCACAGCTCTCAGAGTCGCGGCCGGGCCGACGCACCTTTGGTGTACCCGGGAACAACTCTGGCCACTAATCTGACCATCGAGGGTTCGATTTTTCCTGCTCGCCATTATTTTTTGCTTTTTGTAACGAGTATTGTGGTGGGTCTAGTTGGGGTTTAAAGTGGGTTTAAAGGTGGGAAATTGAAATTTTGAATATTTTTACACGTAAAAATGAGAAAACCGGCATCAAAAACCTGGTAGAACTGAATATATTATGATGCCAAGATTTAAAAAAAAGTAAATTTTTCGCAAAATAGAAAAATGCCAAGTTTTTCCAAAAAAAAACTTTTTTCTGGAATTTCTGAGTATATGAGACATGAGTATGTAGGGTATCCATAAAATATTCCCACGCGGTTTTCATTCGAAAAGTGCTCCGGCTCCACTCATTTTCTATTCCGACACACACAACCCGTCTGTTGTCCACCCTTCCATTCCTGATGGCGTAAAAAGGGAAAACTTGAAAATTCCCAGAATGAAGTGCAAAAGATGAAACATATCTTTTATTTTCACAAAAAAATTAAAAATTACTTTTGTTGGGCCCAAAAAATATTATTTTTAAGCATTTTTAAATTTTTAATTTTTTGCAGGCGCTGCTCGATGCCATCGCTGTCAAAAATGCCGTCAGCAGCTCGTCAACTTGTCTCCAACATGTTATCCTTCTTATCATCGCCGTCACCGCAGAATAGGTATGTATTTTGATTAAAAATTACTTAAAATTAAAAATCTGAAAAAAAAAATTTTGAAAAAAATATTCAAAAAAAATTGTTTTTGAAAATTTTAATATTTCCCCTAAATCTGAAATTCACATTGTCTCAAAATCAAACTAGTTTATACGCAAGCTTATAGGTACGTACATACGTAAGTATTTTTAAAAATTTAAAAAAAAATTCGAAAAATTTTCAGATTTTTTCCCTAAATCTGAAATTCACATAGCCTAATACTCATTCCAGTCTAAATATATAAACCCACGCAAACGTTTTTTTCAAAATTTCCCATAATCACGAGGTACCCCTGAGAACACGGTGACTCACCCGCTTTTTCTGTTTAGCAAGAAGTTTGAGACTATGTAAATGCGCTCTACGGAGAAAAATTAAAAATTACGTGGAAAAATAAGCTGGTGGCCTAAACTTACGAAACTAGGCTATTTTGCAGTTTTGTTCTGAAAAAACTTAAAAAAATTTTTTTACAAAATTTAAAAATAAAAAAATAATGTGATGGCCTAGAAAATGCAATTGAGCCTTAAAAACTCAAAACTTGAAAATTCATAAGTTTTTTAACTGTGTTGCCTAAAATGGTCGACATCTCCCTCTAATGACCTAAAAACCCCATGCGTGACCTAGAAACCCAAAACTAGTCCTCCTTATATAATCGTAGATCAAAATCAAGGCGGAATGTATGCTCAAGTGTAACTCTAGAAGATTCGGAAGTTCACTGAACTTTTTCGAAGCTTCCTATTCTTTAAATGACTGTGTGTAAACTGATATGAACACAATTTTTGAAAACTTTTGGAATGCTCTTTTAGACTTTTTACATAGAAAGGGGATCTAGAATCGTTAGATAGCCGCTGGACTTTTTAAAACCGGACGGTAAAAACCCGGTGAACATTTTTTTTTCATTTAAGTTTTTGGAAGAAAGGGGGATTTTTAAATGCCTAAAATCGTTACAAACAATAATAATGTCTGACATACTGTATATTTAAATAGTTGAGTAAAATATCAAATACTCTTCACCTACATCAAAATCTTCCCGTTCTAGACAAACCGAGATTCTAGAAATTTCCAAAAAATATGACCGGATATTCAAGCCATGACTATGACGGCGCCCACCTAGAGTCATTTAATCTTCTGATATATTCATTTCCCCCCGTACTTTTTCGATACTCTTTTAATTTCCTGTTATGAGGGACCGTGATTTTCCGAAAAATACGGAAGAACACAATATTGTTTGTCTGCATATGGTCATCTAGTTGTCTAAACTGATCTATTCTCTTATTCATATCAATTTTTGTCATGATTTTAGACAAGATTTGGCGTTTTCACGTTTTCAGGCGCATACCTTAACGACCTGAATCCAAAAATATAATTTTCACAAAATTTCGACAGACACAGGTGAATCGCGACTTACGTATTATTTGTCACTTACGTATAATTTGTACCCATTAGACGTACATTTGGAAAGTCGCGAATGGCTTGTCTACAATAGATGAACTAAAGAAGAGTGGCGAAAATCAGTTCGCGACTCACCTATTATACATGAACTTGAGTATAATTCACGAATTATTTGTGATTTATACCTCACTTACGAATAAATCATTAATTATTCGCATGATAAGTTGTACCCAGCCCCATAAGTCGCGATTCACCTGTGGAATCCATCTGGGTTACGGTAGTTCGAAGTTTTACCTAAATTGTTACATTTTCTAGCCTAAATTGGCGGGAATTTTCAGAGTATTTGAAAAAAGTTTTTTTTTCGAAACTTTTCTCAAACTATTTTTGGTACATTTTACCATTTATATTTCAAAATATACTCTACAGACTACTAAAACTGTAGTCTCTGAAAATTGGAGGCAAATTCGAAGATGATTTTTGCAAATAGAGAAATGGTGAGGACTTTTTACAAAAAGTTTATCGAGGACTAGTTTTCCCAATATTTGGTTTTCTAGGCCACACCTTCCCAAGATCCCTGAAAACCCTAGAGACACACCCTAAACAATTTTTTTGAACAAAATTTGAAAAATTTTATCTTTAAAAAAACCTTAAACTAGAACACCTTACGTGTTTTTAAGTTCTACCTAGTAAAAAGTTTTCCCCCTTTTTTTCTCCAACACCTCCAACATAAAACTACCTAAATATCCAATGTCACCACACCCCCTTATACCCAGACCCCAACAACAGAAAAAGTTGTCCCCCCTCCAGAAGTAAGTAACTTGAAAAGGGGGGTGCTCAGTGCCCCCCTAGGCAGGCACAACCCCTCTCAAATTTCGAATGCAAGAGATTTGTGCTCCGTGAGCATGGGGGGAGCTCGGGGAGCAAAAACGCAAAAAAATTTTTTTTTGCTTTTTGTGTTTCACAAGCCCCTCCGGAAAAGCGCAAAAAAAACACAAACATTTTGTCTTCTCGTTTTCATTTTCACTCTTTTCTCTCCTTAGATCGATTCGAAAAATGTCTCTTGGGAGATATTAGACACACACACATACATACACAACTTCTGGAGAGCTTCTGCCCCCTCAATGTTTGTTTTGTGACGTTCTCTCCAATTATTTTCTTCTTATTTTCTTCTTATTCCTGAAAGAAATATTCAGAAACCCCTCTTTTTTTCCGTACTACTTACGTTTTTCTTACATGCGCTGGCGCGCCGTCAGCCCCTGTCTGTGCCGGGTTTTTTGTTGTTTCCCTATTAAATTGTACATATATTCACTCCTATTCCCCGAAAAAATAGAAAGAAACCATCAAAAACCACCCAAAACTTAAAAAAAAAAGGAGTCTAGCGCACCTGCGGCGCGTCGACAGGTCGCGGAGAACACCGCGCACCTCTACGCCCTTTGCCACGTGTTCTCAAATGTGCGCACGTGGCCGAGTGGTTAACGAGGTAGACCGGTAGGTGGAGGGTTTGGAGTTCGATTTTTTCTGGGCTCATTCTTTTTTTTACTTTTTTTGAAATGCACTTTTTCGATGTCTGGAACCTTTTAGAACACTTTTTGTTAGAGTTTTCCCCCTCGTCACACATTTTTTGTTGGATTTTTTTCTTTAAAACGCCATGTTTCGTGCGAAAAGTCGAATCGGAAGTCGACGGCGACTTCCGATTCGCGCGAAAACTCCCCGACTATGTATAGATCTAATGCTTTGAACTTTTAGAGTCAGAGGAATGGATGCCACAGTAATGACCTGATATGGAAAAAGAAGAGATTTAGCAGTAGAGCGCATTTTAGAAAATTGAAAAAGAAAGAAGAAAAAAGTGCATTTGGATAATTGCGTTTTATTGGATTTTTTTCGGGCGGGGGAATTTGGTTTGGTGAGGTCCGTAGATCACGACTGCAAGAGAGCTTCCACTCCGTAAAATGTCATTTTTCATTTTGGATTGACGGAAAACGGAAATTTCCTATATTTTCCCCAATTTTACGGAAAATTGACGTTTTTCTTTTGTCTTGACATCATAATATATTGAATCCTTCCAGGTTTCCGTTCAATCTTTCCATTTTTGAGCCTAAAAATTTTTCATTTTTCATTTCCTACTCTTAAACCCACTTTTAATCAAAACTAAACCTACCACAATACTCGTTACAAAAAGCAAAAAATATTGGGAGGTCAAAAGAATCGAACCCCCGATGGTCAGATTACCAGCCGGACTCGTTCCCGGGTACACCACGAGTGGCGGCCGGCGGTGCGGAACACAGAGTTGTGATAAGGCTGCCGCCTCCGCCGCTTTATCACAACCCTCGGAGTCGCGCAACGGTCGGCGCACCTTTGGTGTACCCGGTAACAACTCTGGCCAGTAATCTAAACATCGCGGGTTCGATTCTTTTGACATTCCATTATTTTTTGCTTTTTGTAACGAGTATTGTGGTAAGTCTCTTTCCCTATTTGGAGCTCCAGAACATGACGTGACCTCTTCTAGAATTCTTCTAGAATTCTGAATCCATCCTCTACTAAAACCCATTGGATATTCTCTTTGAGAACCCAACCACAATACACAAAAACAACATTTTCTCTCCATTTTCTTCTTTTTTTTCCATCTCTCTCACGAGTTTCCGCTCCTAAAGAAGAGCTTTTCCATCTCCCTCTCTCAATCAGATAACATGCGTTTCTCCTCTTTTCGTTTTTCGAAGAATCCAATCCATTAAGCCGCGAAAGGAAAAAAGTGGGCGTGGCCTACTTTGATTCGAATTAAATGGGCAGGAGGAGTACCTTCTAGAAAGTAGTTTCTTTCACTATTTATTTTTCTGCGTAGTTTGAAAATTTTGATCGGCAAAATTTTTGATCTACACATTGCTTTTAAAAATGCTTAAAACAAGCCGCCCGAGATTCATGATTCATCAAAGATCGCATTCCACTTCGAGGTAGGTTATTTTAAAAAAAATTATCTGAAAAAATTTTTTTTTCATAAAAAATGTTTTTGTGTTATTTGGAACATCCTCTATAAGCTCTGGAGACCCCTTTTTGACCTACTTACTCGATTCTTCACTTTTTCCCTCTTCTCCCCCTATGATGTCGTCCCTCATCATAATCACATGATGGGGCACGGACTCCTCTCCTGAAGAATCTAAACGCAGGAAAATCACGTAGATGGCAAAATTGACTGAAAAGAAGGTTTCAGACATCGAAATAGTGCATTATAGAAAAGAAAAAAAAGAAAAAAAAAGAATGAGCCCAGAAAAAAATCGAACTCCAGACCCTCCGCCTACCGGTCTACCTCCTTAACCACTCGGCCACGCGCGCACTGTTGAGAACACGTGGCAAAGGGCGTAGAGGTGCGCGGTGTTTTCCGCGACCAGTCGACGCGCCGCAGGTGCGCCAGACATTGTACCACATCGTAAATACATGGCTATGGGTGGTTTTTGATGAGGAAAAAACACTGAATATATAATTTTATGAGAGGAGAAATAGAAAAACAAGAATATAAAAGAAAAAAGTTATTTACCCTCTCGAATGTTCTACTCTTTAAAAAACACCGCGTAAATAGGCGTGTCAACTGCATCTCGTTAGGCAAATGAGAAAATGCGATCATTTTTTCTCTCATTCTCATTTTTACTGCTGAAAACGCCACACGTCTCTCACTATTACTACTTTCTATTGAAATTCCCGATGATTCTATTGAGATGGTGTGTTTTTTTTTAGAAGGTTTAGACAGTTTGGCGGTTTTGAAACTAAAAAATTCGAATTCAGCGTAAAATTTTACCCTACTAAGGCTGTTACGCGACGCTCTAGGACCCTCTGGCACCCCAGGAAGGCCCCGTGGCCTAGAATTCCAAATTTTGGAAAACTAGTCCCCGCACTCAAAAACCATCATATCATACCATATTCAACTTCCTGAGTCCGAATTTCACATTTTCAGCCCTCAATTCCCTCGTTTTGACCTTGAAATCCATAATTTTTTGCAGTGTGTCCGAGAAGGGCGCCTCGTTCAGCACACCACAGGCGAATCGGAAGAACAAGGTGAATGGAAGTAGAAGGATGAGCGATTCGAATAATGTCGCCTACAGTAATGGGTCGAAGGTGAGGGGGTGATGGTGGCCGAGTTTTCCATGGCCGAACTTTTTTCGAAATAATTTTTTTGTTTCAGAAATCCTTCGAAGGCAACATTGAGAAGTGGGAGCCGAATGTGTATGAGAAGGTAAGTCTGTGGGGTTTTCTAGGTTTTCTAGGCCACTAGAACATTAGAAATTGAAAAGCATTTAGTAAAAACAAAAAACAAAAACATTTTGGTCGGGGCAAAACTCGAACCCCTGACCCACCTCCTATCTGTCTACCTCGTTAACCACTCTGCCACGCGCACACACTTCAGATATCACGGTGGAGGGCGTAGAGGTGCGCGGTGTTTTCCGCACCTTGTCGACGCGCCCAAGGCACGCCAGTCTCCATTTTTTCAGATTTCCCTCCTGAATATCACTGAAATAACCCCCGTTTTTTCAGGAACTTCTACGCCGTACGTGGTCTGATGAGTTTGATAATCTTTACGAGCTGGGATCCGCCATCTACTGCTACATATTTGACCATAATCCGAACTGCAAACAACTGTTCCCGTTCATCTCGAAATATCAGGGAGACGAGTGGAAAGAGTCGAAGGAGTTCCGGTCGCAGGCGTTGAAATTTGTGCAGGTATCGTTTATGGGAATTAACACAAAAAATAAGAAAACAAAGTATTTTTCAAAAAAAAAATTTTGAAATTTTTTTGTGCCAACTTTGAGGTGTCCCCTTGGTGTCACGATTTGTCCCAACTGTCCCATATTTATATTTTTCTGGTAGACCATAAGACGGGCTACATTTTTCTAGTTGGCAACTTTTTGATAGCTATTCATGTTTTTAAGATACACGTGTTTGAAAATGACTCTTTTTTCACTTTGGTTCTAACTTTTACATGTCCCCTTGGTGTCACTTTTTGTCCAAACTGTCCCAAATTTATATTTTTCTGGTAGATCAAAACAAGATCTCCATTTTTGTAGTTGACAACTTTTTGATTGCTCTTCACGCTTTTGAGATATGCGTCTTTAAAGAGGGGGAGGCGAGAGAGTGTGCGAAAAGAGGAGGGTGTCTCGCTTCTCTGCGTCTCCTCCCCCTCAGCTCTCTCATTCGTTTAAGTCGGCTATCTTTAAAGGCGCATATCTCAAAAGCTTGAAGAGCTATCAAAAAGTTGTCAACTAAAAAAATGGAGATCAAGATTTGATCTACTAGGACATATAACTTTGGGACAGCTGGGACAAAATGTGACAGTAATGGGACATGTCAAAGTTGACCGATTTTTTTACTTTTTTTTCCAAAATTTTTGGTATTTTTGGGTCCCCGCAACGAAAATAAGTCAGTTTTTTATAATTAAAAAAAAGAAGTTATCCAGACGCTCGCGCAAGTGGTCAAAAACATCTACCATATGGAACGGACGGAATCGTTCCTCTACATGGTCGGACAGAAACATTGCAAATTTGCTGATAGAGGATTCAAGCATGAGTATTGGGATATCTTTCAGGTAAGGCTTCTATAAAATATTGAATTAAAGCGTGGCCTAGAAAACCAAGAGTTTGAAAAAGTTAGGCCACGTAACACTTTTTCGAAGGAACACAATTTTTAGCGGGTTTTCCACGTTTTCTAACAAAAAATCAGTAGTTTGAGCTTCCAGACCCTTGAAAACGCAAAAAATCGAAAAAAAAAACTTGGTGGCCTAGAAACCCAAAAATTTGAAAAAGTTCGGCCATCAATTTTTTTTTGAAAAAAAAAACGTATTTTTGGGGTTTTTAACGATTTTCGATGCAAAAAACCCCAAAAAATTGAAAACAGAAAAGTTAGGCCACCAGTGAAAAAGTTCGGCCACCATTTTTTCCTGGAAATTACATTATTTTTGGCGGTCGTTTTCACATTTTCACACAAAAAATCATGAATTTGAGTTTTCAGGCGCTCTAAAAAAGCTCAAAAACTCAAAAATATTTTGGATGGCCTAGAAAACCAAAAGTTCGGCCATCAGGTTTTTTTTTTGAAAAACAGCAAATTTTAGTGGTTTTGACGATTTTGAATGTATAAAAACAATTCAAAATTTCAAAAAACTCAAAATTTACAAAAAAAAATGCGTGGCCTAGAAAACCAAAATTTGAAAAAGTTCGGCCACCGAATTTTTTTTGAAAAAAAGTTATTATTCGTTGTTTTTCTAATTCTTCTCATGAAGACCATGAGTTTGAGCCTCCAAATCCTCAAAATCTAAACATTTTCCAAAAAAACTGCGTGGCCTAGAAAACCAGAAATTGAAAAGTTAGGCCACCGAATTTTTTTTTGAAAAAATCGTATTTTTGGGGTTTTTAACGATTTTCAATGCAGAAAAACACCAAAAAATTGAAAACAGAAAAGTTAGGCCACCAGTGAAAAAGTTCGGCCACCTACCAAAAAAAATTTTTTTTATCTAAAAATTCAAATTTCCCGCTTAAATTCCTCATTTTCAAATATTTTTTCTTGCAGGACGCAATGGAATTTGCACTGGAACACCGTCTCTCCACGATGGCCGACCTCGACGAGGCGCAGAAAAAAGACGCGGTGACGGTGTGGCGAACGTTGGCACTGTACACGACAGTACACATGCGAAATGGATTTATCGACGGTCTGAAAGGTGTCAACAAGTTTCCGCCGTTAGTCTGAAAATCGATTATCGATTTTTCGAAAATTTTCGAAAAAAAATTTTTTTTTTTGAAATTAAAAATTTTTTTTCCCCCAAAATCAATTTTTTATATTTTTATGTCTTAAAGCCTCTTTCCCACTGTGATTTCTCTGTTTTCCCCCATTTTTTTCTGTAATTTTTCGCTTTTTTCACCACCACTCAAATGCAAACGCGCCCCACCGAACTTTACGCGGGAAATTTGAATTTTTGAGTTCAAAACACGATTTTTTTCAATTTTCATTGATTTTTTGGTAGTTTTTCACATTTTCGAAATTCCCAAACATTTTTTCGGTGGAGCGCGCTTGCATACCCCGTGAGCGAGGGACTCCAGTCATCAGCTAGTCAGGGATATTTTTGAATTTTTAAATTTTTTTTCATGTTGAGAAAAAAATCGATAAACCTCATTTTTTGTAAATAATTAATTTTTTTTGTGTATTTGTAGTGAATTTCTGGAAAAAATCGATAAATTTTTTTTTCTAAGTTTCGAAAAAATTTGATCTCAAAAAAATCCGCCAATTCCTGCTGATTCCAATGGTGGTATTTTCAGAGTTTAAAACGCGCTCTATCGAATTTTACAAGCGGTTTTCTGTTTGGTGGCCGTGGCCGCGAAAATGCGAAACCTCGCCCACCAAATAGAAAAATCGCTTTAAAATCCGACAGAGCGCGTTTTAAACGATGTAAATACCACCATTGGAATCAGCGGGAATTGGCGGATTTTTTGAGATGAAATTTGAAAAAATTTTCAAAAAATTTCAAAAAAATGAAATTTTTTTTTCAAAAATTTACATTTTTTTCAATTAAATAAATCACTATTTTATAATTAACCTAAACAATGAATACCAGTACAATAAGACACAATAAGTATATTAAATACAAAAAATTCAAAAAAAAAAATTAATGGGCGGCCTCTTCGTCCTTCTTGAACTGTTCGTACTGTTGCTCGGTGAGCAATTTCTTGAGCTCATCCTCCGATTTCACTTTCAGTTTGTACAGCCATCCCTTCTCGAATGGACTCTTATTGATAAGCCCCGCCTCCTCTTCCAATTTCACGTTTTTTTGGGTTACTGTACCCGAAATGGGCGCGTAAATGTCGGATGCCGCTTTGACTGATTCGACGGCGCCCGTCGAATCACCCTTTGAGATTTCGGTGCCCTCGTCGGGTAGTTCGATGAACACGACGTCGCCGAGTTGTTCCTGGAAAATGCGCTCTATTGAGAATCGACGTCGTGTAGTCCTCGTGGACAAGTCAATTTTTGGAAAATAGGAAAATGTGCTGATTTTCGACAAAAGTAAGATTAAAATCATGAAAAAACACAAAAATCTACGAAAAACGAAAAATCGGTCGTGTACTCCTCGTGGACAAGAGGAACTTTTTTTGGAAAAATGTGGTTTTTGGTCGATTTTTGGTCAATTCTCATAAATTTTTTTGTCAAATTGAGTGTTTCTTGATGATAAATTGAGAAAAATCACAAAAAATTATAAAAAACGAAAAATCGATCGTGTAGTCCTCGTGGACAAGTCAATTTTCGGTGGATTTTTTCGATTTTAGCCATTTTTTTCTGTTTTTGAAATTAAATTGAGTGAAATAGCTCAATTATAAGTAAAATTAGTGTAAAACCATGAAAATCGGTTGTGTACTCTTCGAGGACAAGTCTGGTGGTGTTATTCCAGATTTTCGCATATTTTCGCATATTTTCTTACAATTTTCAAAAAAAAAATTGGAAAACAATGCCACACACTTCAAACTTGCTATTTATGACTGAAATTGACAAAAATCGACCTAAAAAACCCAATTTCCCGAAATTCCTCTTGTCCACGAGGAGTACACGGCTGAATTTCGGTAATTTCTTCGATTTTTGTCAAACTTTCACGATTTTTTACGATAAATCATCTGAAAACACACAATTTGACCAAAAATCGACAAAAATCGACCAAAAACCACGAATTTTCCAAAACATTTTTTCTTGTCCACGAGGAGTACACGGCTAATTTTCATGATTTTTCAGGATTTCGATCAATTTTTTTCGAATTTTCATGAAAAATCATCTAGAAACACTTAATTTGCCAAAAAAACAAGAAAAATCGACCAAAATTCACATTTTCTCTAAAAAATTTCCTCTTGTCCACGAGGAGTACACGGCTAAATTTTATGATTTTGATCAATTTTTTTCGAATTTTCACGAATTTTCAGCTGAAAATAAGGAGTACTAACAGTGGCGAAGTCGGTGATGCCAACGGTGCCGACACCGTTCTCCACGACCACCCATTCGTGCTTCTTCGTGTAGAGACGGCCTGAAAATTGACTTTTTTTTCTAAAATTTTGAAAATATTTAATTTTTTGTATATTTGCGCGTAGAAGTGAACACCGCGACGAGAAAATGCGGAAAAATGAATTTTTAGAGTTAAAATTCGCAAAATTCAAAAATTCAAAGTCTGCAAGTGCGCTCTAATGAGAAAATGCGATTTTTGGCCAATTTTTCACATTTTTAGGGCTAAAAACCGCGATTTTTCGCGATTTTCACCCGAAAAACCAACCAGAAGAGGCGAATCTCACTGCGGAACGGAGGGAAGGTGCGGAACGACGAAGAAGGCTCATGCCTGAAAAAAATCGATAATTTTTTTTCGATTTTTGATGGTTTTTGGAGAAAAAGAAGAAATAAAGTGTTGCGAATTGTATTGGGCAAGGGTCTCTTCGTCGTTATCAGTGTGTTCTGTAGATCATAAAATTTGCGGCGGGCATCAAAGATTAGATGATACTCAAAAACGGCAAAAAACATACAAAAAAACGAGTTTTCAGTCGGAAAAAATGCTGAAAATGTGATCATGGCCGAGTTTTGGGTTTCTAGGCCATCGATCTAACGAGGCCTAGAAACCCAAATAGAAAAAGTTCGGCCATTATCACATTTTCAGCATTTTTTGGACTGGAAACTCGTTTTTCGGTGTTTTTTTCGCGGTTTTTGCGTATTTCCATAAAGATTTACATGTTTTTCTACTCATTTTGACCAAAAAACTTAAAAAAAACAATTTTTTGAAAAAATTGAAATTTTGGATTTTTAGACAAAATTTTACATTTTTTCAGTTTTTTCAGGGTTTTCATGAAGTTTTACAGCAAAAAACTAACAAAAAATGTGAAAATTAGAGGATTTGAGCAACAAAAGGAATATTTTTATGATCAAAAACCGTTTTTTTTTCAGATTTTTGCAATTTCAAGAATTTTTTCAGTTTTTTTCATATTTTTAGCCTAATTTGACTATTTTTTCTGCATTTTTCATGTGAAAATACCCAAAAAAGCTCCGTTTCCTCAAGTTTTTCTAGTTTTTCTCTCGATTTTTAGTTTTTTAGTGTACTTCGTTCAACTCGCCTGTTCTCCTCTATTTTCTCACATTTTTGCATACCTCCTGGCTCAAAAAATAAATCGATAACTCACTTATTTTTTAAAAACTCAATTTTCCCAAAAAAATCCACGAAATTCGACTATTTTTTAATCTGAAAATGAGCGAAAAACACGTTGAAAATCGCACGAAAACCGAAAAGTCCGCAAACACCGAGACGCACAGTCACGTCCAATGCGTGCGATTTGACGACGGATTAGTTCGCGGAAATTACTGTTGGAGAAGGCTGAAAAGAATTGCAGTTTTTGTGAGTTTTTGTCTGTGAAAATGAGATTTTTCAGGTTTAAAATTGTGGAGAATAATCTGAAATTATTAATTGCAAGTTATTTATCCAGAAAATCCATCTAAAATTGGCGAAAAAATAATTCCAAAAAAAAAGTTGTTTTTTTCATAAAATAAAAATAAAATTCCAATCAAAACGTTTATTGAATAGCGATGGTTGTCATCAAATACCCTTTCCCATTGTGTTTATTTCCGATTCGCCCCCATTCATAACACATTCTCTGCTATCAATGGTGTGAAGCGAGACGGCCACTAGCAATATTTTGAGCATTTATTATAGTTTTTGGCTGTAAAAACGTCTATTTTTAAGAGAAAAAAACCGAAAAATGAGTGGGGGTGAGTTGAAAATAGTTGAAAATCAAAAATTTGAAAAAATAATTTTGAGCTTGAAAAAAAAAATGAAAAAAATCGCGGAAAAATACTTAAAAATGCGAAAAATCTGTTTAAAATTACCTAAAAAAAAATAAAAAACGATTTAAAATTCAAATTTAAGGAAAAAAAATTTTGCAAAAAAAATTTTTTTTTTCATTTTTCCCCAAAAAAAAATCATTTTTAGACCAATTTTTTGAGTAAATCTCAATTTTTTGCTCAAATTTTCAATTCCGGCTTACAAAATTGGCTTTAACTTCATTTTTATGATAATTTCGTCATTCCCTTCAAAAATATCCGAAAAATTGAATTTAATAAAATATTTTAACCTTTTCCGACCGAAATTTAGCGTTTTTTTCCTGATTTTTACACTGAAATTTGATTTTGACTATATTTCCTCTTAAAAATCAAAAAAATTGAACAAAATCGAGTCGATTTTGCCAAAAAACTAAATTCTGGACATCCGGACACCGGGGAGGTCGTGACAGACTCAAAACATAAAAATTTGCTGAATTTTTATTGATTTTTGGTGAAAAATCATAAAATTTTCACCAAAAATTCAAAAAAATTAGCTTAAATCACCTCTAGAATCGAAATTTTGACATCCGGACATCCGGACATCAGAAAATAGTAAAAAGTTGTCGATTTCTGATCAATTCTGACCAATTTTCAGTAATTTTCATGCAAAATAACAGATTTTTTGGCTATTTTTACCCCTAAAACACTGAAAATTCGAAAAATTCTACTCAAAATAGTCAAAATTCAAATTTTTGGGAATCCGGACATCCGGAGACCCAGGAAATTGTGACAGACAGTAGTAAAAGTGGTCAAATACCAAAATAAACCGATTTTCAGCTAAAAAATTCAGAAAAATCAACCAATTTCGTTTTAAAAAAAGTTAATTTTTCCCAAAAAATAAAATTTTAAAAATTGAAAAAAAAAATTTTCAAAAAGTTTATAAATCTCCACTAATCTGGGGATTAAAACCACAAAAACCCACACAAAAACATTTTTTTAAATCCATTTCAATCAATTTTTCGAAAATAAAATGCTTTCAGAAAACTCTCGAAAGTACTCACTAGGAGTCACACCACGCGCCGCCCTTTCTCGTGTCGACGCCACGTCGACACCCTCTTTGGACGTTCCGCAGAAGGTGAGTAGGGGGGAAATTGGGGAGAAAAATAGTAAAATTTAGACATTTTGAGCAAAAAATTCGAGAAAAAACGGTTGAAAATACATGAAAATAGACGAAAATCAGATTGGTGGCCTAGAATCCCAAAAAATGGGTTTTCAGGCCATCAAATCCCGTTTTTAACAGTTTTCTGCCTGATTTTCTGTTAAAAATCATTCAAAATAGTTTAGGCAAAAAATTCGAGAAAAAACGGTCTAAATAGACAAAAAATCGAATTGGTGGCCTAGAAACCCAAAAAATCGGATTTTAGGCCGTGAAATCCCGGTTTTAAACAGTTTTTAACTGGCTTTTTAGCTTAAAATGAATCCTCAATAGTTTAGGCAGAAAATTCGAGAAAAAAACGGTCAAAAATAGATGAAAATCGACAAAAATCGAATTGGTGGCCTAGAATCCCAAAAAATCGATTTTTAGGCTATAAAATCCCTGTTTTCAACTGTTTTTTACTGGCTTTTCAGCTCGAAACTACCAGTGTGTCTTCTCGAGAGAAAATTCTCGAGAAAAGGAATTCTCGAGAAATTCTCGAGAGATCTCTCGAGAGATTTCTCGAGAAATTCTCGAGACATTCTCGAGAATTCTCGATAGTTCTCGAGAATTCTCGAGAAATCTCTCGAGAGATCTCTCGAGAATTTCTCGAGAATTCTCGAGAATCTCGAGAATAGGTTTTTGAAAATTTTGTTTACTATTTATGGCGCGGTGCGGAATTTCGGAGTGTCGTTGTTTTTTTTGTCAAATATTTGTATTATTAAAGGTTTATTGACAAAAATATAGTTTTAATCAATTTAATCTCAATCTCTATTACACTTGTTCACATACTTATTTTAGTAAAATTGGTTTTTTGTGAGTTTTTCGTGAAATCACTCCTCGAGACCTGAATTTCTCGAGAATTCTCGAGAAATTCTCGAGAGATCTCTCGAGAGATTTCTCGAGAAATTCTCGAGACATTCTCGAGAAAAATTTCTCGAGAATTCTCGAGAAATTCTCGAGAGATCTCTCGAGAATTTTCTCGAGAATTTTCTCGAGACCGTCTCGAGAAGACACACTGGAAACTACCCAAAAACCCGCTTTAGGCGAAAAATTTGAGGAAAAATGGTCAAAAATCCGAAAAATAGACAAAATCCAATTTGGTGGCCTAGAAACCCAAAACTCGGCCACCACTGGAATTTTAGAATTTTGGGTTTTAGGACGGTTAGAAATGAAATTTTCACAGGTTTTGGGGAGTAGATGGCCTAGGAATTCAATTGGGTGGCCTAGAAACCCAAAACTCGGACAAAAATGTCATTTTCAACAATTTTTCATCAAATTTACCTCCTTTTTATGCACACTTCGATGCATTTTTCCACTTTTTCTCGGTACGGTTCGGGAGGTGCAAAAGCATCGAGAAAAAACGGTTGAAAATAGACGAAATTCCGATTGGTGGCCTAGAAACCCAAAACTCGGCCACCACTGGAATTTTAGAATTTTGGGTTTTAAGCCCATTAGAAATGAAGTTTTTACAGTTTTTGATAAGTTGGTGGTCAAGGAATCCAATGAAAGTGCGGTGGCCGAGTTTTGGGTTTCTAGGCCACCAAATTTTTTGTTGAAACTAAGCAAAAAAGACCGAAAAAAGCGGAAAAAAACAGCCAAAAACTGCAATTTTAGATGGAAAATCGGACAAGAACGCTCATAACTACTGTAAATTACTATAAAACAACGAGTTTAAACTGCAGCATCCACTAAATTAATATAATAATGGCTCAAAGCACTATTCAAAAATTTGGTGGCCTAGAAACCCCAAACACCTATTTCTAAACATAAAAATCGAATTTCTATCTGAAAAATTGTCAAAAAAAATCACAAAAAAAAATGGTGGCCTAGAAGTCAAAAAGGCCAGGAAAATGAGTTTTTGAGCTCAAAAAACATTCAGAATGGCCTAGAAATCAATATTTGAGTTTCTAGGCCACTATTCAAGGCTCTAGCTCCAAAAATACCGTTTTTAACCGAATTTTTGAGCTTAAAACTCCCAAAAAACCCATTTTTTCCCCTAAAAATCGCCTAAAACTACTGTAAATATGAGTCATTCGAATGCAATAAAACGATGTAATCATATTGCTTCTGTATGTTTTTGGATCCCTCCATCGCTTTTGAGCCGTTTTTTGTATATGTATGGGAATATATACAAAACGAGAAGGCAATAAGATATGGGAACAAGGAAGATTTCATTTTATTGTATTTTCTGATATCAGACGACGCTTTTTTCTCCTGATATTTATTTATTCCTACTCTGATACTGAAAATTGGGAAAATGCATCGAAATTTGCATAAAAAAGAGGTAATTTTGAAGAAATTAAGGCAAAAAATCGTGAAAATAGTTGTTTTTTACCCCAAAAACATTTGAAAATCGCCAAAAATTGGTACCATGGCCTAGAAAACTCACTTGGTGGCCTAGAAATCCAAACCTCGGCCACCGAACTTCAATTGGATTCCTAGACCACTTACTCATCAAAAACTGTGAAAATTTCATTTCTAACGGTCCTAAAACCCAAAATTCCAGTTGTGGCCGAATTTTGGGTTTCTAGGCCACCAATATTTTTTTTCGAAAATTTTCAAACAAAAACGTTATATTAGGTTTCTAGTGTCAGAAAAACCAAAATATCTATTCGAAAACGGTGAAAACCCGAAAAAACTGCGAAAAAACACGAAAAATCTCGAAAAAAATTTGGTGGCCTAGAAATCCAAAACTCGGCCACCGAACTTCAATTGGATTCTGAGACCACTTACTCATCAAAAACTGTAAAAACTTCATTTCTAATGGTCTTAACATCCAGAATTCTGAATTTCCAGTGGTGGCCGAATTTTGGGTTTCTAGGCCACCAATCGGGTTTTCGTCGATTTTCGTCTATTTTTGGCCGTTTTCTCTCGAATTTTTTGTTAAAAGTATCGAAAAATCGGTTTTATAACGTCCCTATAATCCTAAAATAAAAAATCAATAAAGATTTTTTCAATTTCCAGACAACAAATCGTCGATTCTCACTCGCCGCCACCTTCCTCGACGCGACAAAATCGAATCGAAAGACATCGTTGTGTGTTGGTACGTTTGAACGTTCTCCTCGTTAAGTCACACAAATTTTACAAAAAAAATTCAAAAAAAAAGAAGAAAAATCGAGAAAAATAGAGCGATAACATCGGGGGAAGAGTACTTTGAAAGGGGAAAGAAAGGAGTGGTGGGAAAATAACACGAAATATGGTTTTCAATATAGAAAAATAGATCAGAAATCACTCTTTTCCACGAAATTTCAATAGTTTAGGCAAAAAAATCGAGAAAAACGGTCAAAATAGACGAAATTCGATTGGTGGCCTAGAAACCCAAAACTCGGCCACCACTGGAAATTCAGAATTTTGGGTTTTAAGACCATTAGAAATGAAGATTTTAGTGTTTTTGAGGAGTAGATGGTCTAGATATCCAATTGAAGTGCGGTGGCCGAGTTTTGGATTTCTAGGCCACCAAACTTTTTTTCTCGTTTTTTCGTAGTTTTTCACTGTTTTTCATAGATTGTAGATAGATTTTTTTGGTTTTCTGACACTAGAAACCTAAAATAACGTTTTTGTTTGAAAATTTTCGAAAAAATAAATTGGTGGCCTAGAAACCGAAAACTCGGCCATCGACTTTTTTTTTCGAATTTTTCGATTGAAGCTCGATTTGTTAGAGGAATTTAGTTTAAGAGCAGTTTTTAGCGATTTCTACAACTTAAATCTCTCAAAAAACCATGAAAATCGCTCAATTTTTTGTCTGGTGGCCTCATACTTGTCAAATCACGGGCCGGCCCGCGGGCCGGCCCGGGCCGGGCCCTCGGAAAATTTCAGGGCCCGGGCCGGCCCGCAGGGCCCGCAGCAAGCTTTTTTTTCAATATTTTGACGGGCCGGCCGGAAGATTTTTTTAGCGGGCCCGGCCCGTGACAAGTATGGGTGGCCTAGTTTTGGATTTCTAGGCCATCAAATCGAAATTTCACTGAAACTGCGTTTTCTACCACTTCAAAATGTTCAGAACGATTAAAAACAGAGAAAAACGGCGAAAACAGCGAAAAATGTTTGGTGGCCGAGTTTTGGATTTCTAGGCCACCAAAATTTTTTCGAGATTTTTTGTTTTTTTTTCATAAAATTTTTGAGTTTTAAGTGATTTTAGGTGTTTCTAAGCACATAAATCTTTAGAAACACCATATACTACCGAAAAATCAAGAAAAAGCTTGGTGGCCGAGTTTTGGATTTCTAGGCCACCGAAAGTTTTTCGAGATTTTTTTGATTTTTTTCAAATTTTTTTGAGTTTTAGGTGATTTTAGGTGTTTCTAAGCACATATTTCACACGACCATGTCATCTAAACCAACATTTCTTATCAATTTTTATTACTTTTTCCCTCCCTCTTCCCAAAAATGTATCAGTCACCCCTCCCATCTTATCGTCACTTTCTTCGCCCCGTCTTTAATTATTATTATACTGAAATATAATGTCGACTAGAATGACTAACGTGAAAATCCGTCCGACGATTTCGATGAAATTCAAAATGCGACCGAAAAAGTTGGAACGACCGGTGTCTGGGGACTTATCCCGCCAGTTGGAGGGACTCGACTTGCATTTTCCGAATTGGAGACGAGATATGAGTGTTGACGAGGAGAATGGTGCTTTTTTGAGTGAAAAATTGTGAAAATTTGGTGTTTTTTACCCCAAAAACCCTCAAAAATCGCTGAAAATTGACCATGGCCTAGAAAACTCACCTGGTGGCCTAGAAACCCAAAACTCGGCCATTAGCAGTTTTTGATTGTTTTTGAGTGAAAAATTGTGAAAATTTGGTGTTTTTTACACCAAAAACCCTCAAAAATCGCTGAAAATTGACCATGGCCTAGAAAACTCACCTGGTGGCCTAGAAACCCAAAACTCGGCCATTAGCAGTTTTTGATTGTTTTTGAGTGAAAAATTGTGAAAATTTGGTGTTTTTTACACCAAAAACCCTCAAAAATCGCGGAAAATTGACCATGGCCTAGAAAACTCACCTGGTGGCCTAGAAACCCAAAACTCGGCCATTAGCAGTTTTTGATTGTTTTTGAGTGAAAAATCGTGAAAATTTGGTGTTTTTTACCATAAAAACCTTAAAAATCGCTGAAAATTGATCATGGCCTAGAAAACTCCGACTCGTGGCCTAGAAACCCAATACTCGGCCACCAAACATTTTTTCGCGATTTTTGCCGTTTTTCTCTGTTTTGAGTGATTTTGAACCTTTTAAAGTACGAAAAACGTGTTTTCAGTAGAAATTTGAGTTGATGGCCTAGAAATCCAAAACTAGGCCACCATTCGAAAAATTACTTTTTTTCTGAATTTTTAATTTTTTTAAACTGTAAAACATTATTTTGCACGGATTTCTGCAATTTTCAGCAATTTTTATAGTCCAAACTCCTCAAAAACAGTGAAAATCGAAAAAAAAACAGATTTGGTGGCCGAGTTTTGGTTTTCTAGGCCACCACTGTAAAAAGTTGTTAGAAACTTTCAATTTGCTTCTAAAACTGTTAAAAACATCGTAAATAGGTCAAAACCGCGAAAAAACACGGTGGTGGCCGAGTTTTGGGTTTCTAGGCCACTATTTCTGGTTTTCTAGGCCATGAGTTTTTTTTTCCGATTTTTTCACGGTTTAGGGGTAAAATTAGTGGTTTAAAGGGGTTTTTGATAGTTTTAAAGCCTAAATATTCCAATTTTAACCTATTTTTTGCAGAAAAAGACTATCTCAACCACAATCGAGTAGTCCGCCCGGCGTCGGCCGCCATCGTCGACACCGACCACCTGAATCGTCCGCTTTTTTTCGAGCGAAACGAGGAGAAGGCGAGCTTTCGAAGCGCGCGTAGCGATTCCATCAAACCCCAGGCGAAGAGCCGTCGAATGGGACGAGCGATGAGGGTGATTGTGGTCGGAGGTAAAAAAGTCGGAAAGACCGCCATTTTGAGACAAGTCGCGTGTGTTGAGGATATTACGAATAAGGTATGTACGAAAAATGAAAAAGTTCCAGAAAAAATGAGTGAAAAAATCGAAAAATTCACGAAATTTGGGTCGGTGGCCTAGAAACCTAAAACTCGGCCAGCAAAGTTATTAAGTGGAAAACTGAGTGTCTAGGCCACCAGATTCCAGAAAATCTAAAAATTTGAGTCGATGGCCTAGAAATGCAGTTGGTGGCCTAGAAACCCAAAACTCGGCCACCAATTTTTTTTGCCGGTTTTTCTCTGTTTTGAGTGTTTTTTAAACGTTTTGAAGTGCAAAAAACACATTTTCAGTGAAATTTTGAGTTAATGGCCTAGAAATCCAAAACTAGGCCATCAAGTTAATTTTTCCGAATTTTTTAGATTTTTTCACTGTAAAACGCTATTTTACAAGGAATTCTGCAATTTTCAGCCATTTTTATAGTCTGAACCGCTCAAAAATCGTAAAAATCGCAAAAGCTTGACAATTTGGATTTCTAGACCTCCAAAAACTCGGCCACCATCGTGAAAATTCAGAAATTTGCAGTTTTTGCCATTTTCGGCGATCAGAATACTTAGAAAAAATCAAAAATAAGATGATGGCCGAGAAAACCAAAATTCACGATTTCTAGGCCACCAAACCCATAGAAACTCTCAAAAAAACATCGGTGGCCTAGAAATCCATTTTCTGGAATTCTAGGCCACCGACCTCCCCGATGGCCTAGAAACCCAAATTCTGAATTTCTAGGGCACTGACATCATTGATGGCCATCAGATTATAGGAAGCATCAAAATTTGAATCGATGGCCTAGAAATGCAGTTGGTGGCATAGAAACCCAAAACTCGGTCATCAATAATTTTTTGTCATTTTCGGCAATCAGAATTCTCAAAATTCACTCAAAAATACGACGATGGCCTAGAATACCCAAAAATTGGTTTTCTAGGTCATCACCATCCCTGCTGGCCTAGAAAACTCAAATTCTGGATTTCTAGGCCACCGACCTCCCTGATGGCCTAGAAACCCAAATTCTGGATTTTTAGGCCACCGAAACCTCTTCCATCATTTTCAGCCATACGAAGCGACAATCGAAGACACGTATCAAGTGTTGCTCGAAGAGCCCGACAAAGCCCGCGAAATTCTGATACTCCACGATACGGCGGGCGTCTCGAATTACGGTCCAATTGAGCTGAAAAAAGCCTATGTTCAGGCGGCGGACGCGTTTGTGCTGGTCTACTCATCAGCCGATTATGAGTCATTTAATCGAGTCGATTTGTTGAAGAAATGGATTGATCGACAGTTTGGAAAGGATAAGAAAGAGGTGTGAAAATGGCGAAAAATTTGGTGAAAATGCTCGAAAAATGAGCTAAAATCGCTTAAAAAAGGCTCAAAATGAGCTAAAATCGGCTGAAAACGCTCTAAATCGCTCTAAAACTGAATAAACATTGGCTGGGGCGCCCGCGGCGCGGAATTCCTTTAAATGGGCTAAATATCGCTAGAAGTTCACTGAAAATGAGTGAGGCTGGGGCGCCTGAGACGCGATTTTTCTGCTAAAGTCGCTAAAATCGGCTCAAAAACGCACTAAAATTGAGTCAACTGGGGCGCCTTCGGCGCGAAAATCGCTCAAAATTCGCTAAGACAGACTGGGGCGCCAGCGGCGCAAATAATTTGAAAATCGCTCTGAATTCACCGGAAATGAGTGAGTCTGGGGCACCTGAGACGCGATGTAGCAGCTAAAATAGCTTAAACTCGTCTCAAATTGCTCAAAATCTCACCAGAATTGGGGAAGAAACTACTGGGGCGCCTTTGACGCGTTTGAATAAAAAAATTCGGCTAAAATGGTCGAAAAATGGCTCAAAATGAGCTGTAATATCTTAAAATCGGGCCAATTCGCTCAAAAAACGCACTAAAATTGAGAAAAAAAATCGTCTAGGGCGCCTTAGACGCGATTGAGTAGATGTTTGTTGAAAAATTGGCTAAAATCGCCCAAGATTCACTGAAACTGAGCTGAAACAGTTTTCTAACGAAATAGAAAGAAATTATCTGAATTTCAATTGAAATTTTTGAAAAATCAGGGGAAAAATTAGCTAAAAATAGCCAAATGTGACCTTCCTTCACTAGACAAACGATCAGCTGACAATTTGTCAAAAACAGAGGACAGCAACTTGTTATTGAAAATGTATGGGGCGCCTTTGACGCGATTGAGTACGTTTTGGTTGACAAAAATTCTACAAAAATATGTTAAAATCGCTCAAAATTGACTAAATTCTTTGAAATCGGCTAAAAATTTAACTGAAAATGGTCAAAAATGGCTTGAAAACGTACATCAGTATTGTCTGGGGCGCCTTTGACGCGGTTGAATGGAAAAATTCGGTGAAAATGAACGAAAAAGTCTGAAAATTGCACAAAAGGGCGGTCTAAATGGAATTTTGTGCAATTTTCAACATTTTTCGATTATTTTCACCGAATTTATCAAAATCAATCGCGTCAAAGGCGCCCCAGCCGATTTTAAGCGATTTTAGCTGCTAAATCGCGTCGCAGGCGCCCCAGCCTTACTCCCTATCGGTCAATTTTGACCGATTTTTAGTCTACTTCAAGGAATTTTCACTATTTAAAAAAGTGCAGATGCGCCGCAGGCGCCCCAGCCTGTCTTAACGAATTTTGAGCGATTTCGCGCCGAACGCGCCCCAGCCGACTCTTTCGATCATTTTCACCGAATTTTTCTTATTCAAACGCGTCAAAGGCGCCCCAGATAGTTTTTACTCAATTTTCGCGTGTTTTTGAGTAATTTGAGCCGATTTTAAGCGATTTTTCGCCTATTTGCGCCCCAGCCTGTCTTAACGAATTTTGAGCGATTTCGCGCCGCAGGCGCCCCAGCCGGTTTTTAATCAATTTTAGTGCGTTTTTGTGCCGATTTTAAGCATATTTTGAGCCATTTGTCGTAAAAATCCGAAAATTTGCAGGTCCCTATCGTGGTTTTGGCGAATATGAGAGACCGACCGGCGACAGTGGATAGTGCATTCGCTCATAGTTGGGCGGCACGTGAGAAAGTGAAATTGTTCGAAGTGACGGCGAAAGACAGACAGAGTCTTGTCGATTTCATTCATTACGTCGGACATCGACACTTTCATCCAACTAGTGAGTCATTTTCAGATCACATTTTCAGACATTTTCAGATTAGACTCCGCCCACTTTTTTCTAGAACGTTCTTATCGATTTTTTTGAGGAAAAGAATGTAAAAATATTCTCCGCTCTTTTTCCGAAGAAAACAGAAAAGTAATGCATTTTTTAAACTATATTTCAAGCCGAAAAACGCAAAAAATTTGCTGAAATCGGCTGAATTTAGGCTCCGCCCCTTTTTTTTCTAGTTTTCCATGTTTCTTTCAAATTTACTCGCTTTTGCTGAATTTTTAGTTAAAATATCTCAAAAATTGGTTTTCAGTCATTTTTCAAACCGAAAATTCGAAAAAATTTAGCTGAATTTAGGCTCCGCCCCTTTTCAGCAATTTTTAACTGATTTTTGTTGATTTTGAACCGTTTTTCAATGGTTTTACACGATTTTTCCCTTGAAACTGTCTGAAAACGCAGTTTTTAGTCGAAAAATTGAGAAAAATCATCAAAACGAAAAAGCAACGCGCCGCATCTGCAAAAAGGGGCGGAGCCTAATTTTTTCGAAATTTAATCGATTTTGTTCATTTTTCACTGTTTTCGCACTGAAACTGGCTGAAAATTACGATTTTTAGCGAAAACTATCATTTTCAGACAAAAACCCCAAAAAAATTAAGCTCCGCCCCTTTTTCAGCACCCTAATCCTCCCATTTTTCAGAAGAATCGAAATTCTCGCTCTCGAAAAAGCTCAAATCGGAAAAGTCGACGAATCCGGCGATTCTAATGGACTTTTAATTGTCTAAACCTCATTTTTTGTGATATTTTTCTGAAAAATTTTCAAAAGTTATTTTTTTTCTGTGATTTCCCCCTTGGCCATAATTATCGATTTGTGCCTTCTGTTTTCCCCAATTATTGATTTTTTTCGCATAATTTGTACCCAATTATCTATTTAGGCACCCATTTTTACAGTATTTCAGTCAAAATTTATGTCCCGCCCCCAAAAAATTAAATTATGCACTATTCAGGTCCCCTGTATGATATATAATAATGAAGTTGAGTAATAACAATTAAAGAAAAAGTGGGCGGGGCTTAACAATCAGAAAAAAGTGGGCGTGGAGACAATAGAACAATAATTGATGAGTGAGAAGAAAAAAAGTCGAGATTTTTGTAGTTTGTAGTCTGTAGTTTGTAGTTTGTGCCTTTCAGATTTTGTGTTGTTGCGGGTGATCGTAGTAGTTGAGTTCTGGAATTTTTAAAAATTAAATATAATTAATTAACTTAATTATTCAAATTCTTACCAGAATAACCTCCGGTTCGTGGACTCGTCGCGTGATCCGGCGCACTCTGAAACTGGTGGGGGTTATGAGTGGTGGCCTAGAAACCCAAAACTCGGCCACAAACAGTTTTTGATAGTTTTTGAGTGAAAAATAGTGAGAAAATCGAGAAAAACAGTATTTTTCACGCGAAAACCTTCAAAAATTGACTTTTTTGAGAGAAAAATCCTGTAAATTGGGTGTTTTTAACCCAAAAAACCTTTAAAAATCGTCAAAATCGCTGAAAATTGATCATGGCCTAGAAAACCCCATTGATGGCCTAGAAATCCAAAACTCGGCCACCTAACTTTTTTTCGTGGTTTTCGCAGTTTTTCTCCCTCAAAAATCATCAAAAATCGCTGAAAATTGATCATGGCCTAGAAAATTCCGACTGGTGGCCTAGAAACCCAAAACTCGGCCATCATCACGGTTTTGGTGAAAGATTGGGCTTTTGCATCAATTTTTGATCTGAAAACGGCTCAAAATCGCTAGATGGCCGAGTTTCGGATTCCTAGGTCACGAAAAGTGTAGTTTTCTGTCAAAAATTACAAAAAGTTGCGGAATTTCGAATCAAATGCTCTAAAAATTTCGAAAATCTCGTTTTTATGATGATTTGCAGACATTTTTTCCAATCCAAGCACGTCGCAGGCGCCCCAGACGACAAGAGGCTAGATTTAAGCCGATTTTAAGCGATTTCAGCTTCTAAATCGCGTCAAAGGCGCCCCAGAATCACTCAATTTCTGTGAATTTTAGTGATTTTCAGCATATTTCAAGGAATTTCGACTATTTATAAAAGTGGAGACGCGCGTTGCACGCGCCCCAGATAGTCTTAGCGGATTTAGAGCGATTTCGCGCCGAAGGCGCCCCCGACTCAATTTTAGTGCGTTTTTGAGCGATCTGAGCCGATTTTAAGCGATTTTAGCTCAATTTGAGTCATTTTTCGAGCATTTTCAGCCCAATTTCTCGATTTTTCGCAATTTTTCCGCCATTTTCCTCCCTACCAACCGGTAAAGCGGCAGCTTCCGATACATATTTATCGAATAGAGCTCCGATGACCTCCTCCGTTTTCAAGAATCCATTGGTATCCATCATGAAATAAATGAGAAGAATTCCGTCGGCACACAAATAGTGATGGACGAAATTGTAGCGATGATCTTGGAGACGCGAGTCGAGTGGTTCGCCATCCAATTTCTTCTTTATCAACTTGTAGATCATCACTTCGTTTAGTTTACGACTTCTGATACGGAATATCCATTTGATTGTTCCAATCACTGAGAGAGAGGCCAGCTGGAAAAATCATTAAAAATTTGAGGTTTTTTAGACGAAAAATGAGATTTTTAAGAGAACAATTGCGACTTTTTCGGGTAAATTTGAGCAAAAATAGCGAAAATTGGAGGTTTTTTCGACGATAAAAGTGATAAAAATGAGATTTTTAAGCGAAAATTGCAGTTTTCCAGGAGAAAATTGTGACATTTCAAGGGTTTCTGAACAGAAAACGAACTTTTCAAGTGAATTTGAGCTGAAAATCGCCAAAATTAGGAGTTTTTAGTCCAAAAAAGTTATAAAAATGCATAGTTGACAAGGCGGACCCGACTTCAAAAAATGACCATTTTTTCCAAAATTTTTTCAATTTTTCATAGAAAATGTGACCATTTTTGACTATTTTTCAGAATTTCTTCTAATTCTGAATGATAGTCGAAAATTTGACTTTTTCACGAAAAAATTCAAAAAATTATCAAAAAGCGTCGTTTAGTTTACGACTTCTGATACGGAATATCCATTTGATTGTTCCAATCACTGAGAGAGAAGCCAGCTGGAAAAATTGGCGGTTTTTGAGCAAAAAATAGATATAAAAATGATGTTTTTAAGCAAAAAATTGCGACTTTTCGAGGGTTTTTGATCAAAAATTGAACTTTTTTGGGTAAATTTGAGCAAAAATAGCGAAAATTGGAGGGTTTTCGACGATAAAAGTGATAAAAATGAGATTTTTAAGAGAACAATTGCGACTTTTTTGGGTAAATTTGAGCAAAAATAGCGAAAATTTGAGGTTTTTCGACGAAACAAGGGATGAAAGTCAGATTTTTAAGCGAAAATCTGAATTTATCTAAGTTGTTCACCCAAAAATTGAACTTTTTCTTGTAAATTTGAGCTAGAAATGCAATTTTGAGATCGGTGGCCTAGAAAACCAACAATCAGGAAAGTTAGGCCATATAAGGACTGGTGCTTTTTTGGGCGGAACAATCGTAAAAATTAAGATAAAAATGAGATTTTTAATCGAAAAATTGCGACTTTTCCAGGTTTTCTGAACAAAAATTGAACTTTTTCGGGTAAATTTGAGCAAAAATAGAAAAAATAGGAGGTTTTTCGACGAAAAAATGGATGAAAAGAGATTTTCAAGCGAAAATTGCAGTTTTTCCAGGTGAAAATTTTGATTTTTCCAGGTTTTCTGAACAAAAATCGAACGTTTCAAGTGAATTTGAGATGAAAATCGCAAAAATTGAGTGTCTTTAGACGAAAACGTGATAAAAATGGGATTTTTGGTTGTTTGGTTAAAAATATAATTTTAAAGTTAATTTGAGCGGAAAAGTTGAAAAAATTGAAATAAAAATTTGGATTTTCGAGGTTTTTTAAACCAAAAATACAACTTTTTCGGGTAAATTTAAGCTGAAAATGCATTGGTGGCCTAGAAACCCAAATCTAGGCCACCAAGCTCAAAAATGGCGACTTTTTGGTCATTTTTTATCGATTTTTGAGTGAAAAATCGTGAACATTGGGTGGTTTTTACTCAAAAACCTTAAAAATCGCTGAAAACTGATCGTGGCCTAGAAAATTTACTTGGTGGCCGAGAAACCTAAAACTCGGCCATAGGCAGTTTTTGAACGTTTTTGAGTGGAAAATCATAAAATTGTGGGAAAATCTCGAAAAAACAGTATTTTTCACCAAAAAATGAGCCATGGCCTAGAAAACCAAAATTGGTGGCCTAGAAACCCAAATCTAGGCCAGGGGGATCAAAAATGGCAGTTTTTTATCGATTTTTACGTCAAAAATATCGATTTATGGACTTTCTAGGCTTTGGTGGCCTAGAAACCCAAATCTAGGCCACCAAGCTCAAAAATGGCGAATTTTGGTCATTTTTTTATCGATTTTTGCTTTAAAAATTGCGATTTTTCTCGATTTTCGCGTGAAAAAATCGATTTTCCTTACCACAAGAAGCCAAAAATACAATCCGATGAAGATTTTCTCGTTGATCACATTCATCGGAATAATGCATTGTGCTTTATGATTGACAAACTTATTCACCGACTCTTGTAACTGATATTCACAACCGACGAGTATCGGAAAATATTGGAATCGATTGTAGGCGTTCTCCGTCAGAATCGCCGCGAATTTCTGTTTATCGGTGAATGAATAGAATTCTGGAGGTGTACGGATGGGCGGGGTGATGAACTTCTCCAGGAGCTGCAAATTGGGCGTGGTTTGAAAGACTCCGCTCACTTTTTAAGAGGAAAATTGGCTAAAATCGGTGATTTTTCAGCGATTTTTCACCATTTTTCATATTAAAAAAAATTTATTTTTGCTGTTTTCAATAAGTTTTCAGAAAGGAGAGGCTCCGTCCACTTTGAGAGAGGCTCCGTCCACTTTGAAAGAGGCTCCGCCCACTTTTTAAGAGGAAAATTGGATGAAATCGGCAATTTTTCAGCGATTTTGAGCCATTTTTAATACTTTTCATTCATTTTAGCTGATTTCAATCAGGAGAAGCTGAAATTTGGAAAAAATTGGGATAAGGGGGCGTGGTTTGCAAAATGCTCCGCCAGGGATGTGCCTATGGAGGCGCTTTGGGCGCTGAAAGATTTCAAAGTGGGCGAAAATGCGACGAGAGAGAGTGTGTAAAATCGAGAGAGTTTGTCTGCGTCTCTCCATTTCGCACACTCTTTCTCGTCGCATTTTCAAATTTGGGCTGAAAATGCGAGGCGCTCAACGCCACCCGGGCACATACCTGTGCTCCGCCCACTTTTTAGGGGGAAATATGGCTGAAATCGAAGCAATTTTCATCAGTTTTCTACAATTTGAAGCCATTTTTCATACTTTTTAATTTTCAGCTGATTTCATTGAATTTTCAGAAAGGACAGACTCCACCAGGAATGTGCCTATGGAGCCGCTTTGGGCGCTGAAACAATTCAAAGTGCGCGAAAATGCGACGAGAGAGAGTGTGTAAAATCGAGAGAGTGTGTCTGCGTCTCTCCATTTCGCACACTCTTTCTCGTCGCATTTTCAAATTTCGGTACATACCTGGACTCCGCCCATTTCTTAGGTAGAAAATTGGCTGAAAATGGGGAAAAATAGCCTAAAATCGATCAAAAACTGCCGATTTCAGCCAATTTTCATCCGAAAAGTGGGCGGAGCATCTCCTTTCTGTTAATTTCATTAAAATCAGTTTGCTGAAAATCGCTGAAAAATTAAGGCTGAAATCGGCTAGAAAGGAGAGGCTCTGCCTACTTTTTAAAAGAAAAGAGGATAAAATCGGCAGTTTTTGATCGTTTTTAGGTTATTTTCAGAATTTTCAACTAGTTTCAGGCTGTTTTTCGTTGATTTCAGACGAATTTTGAAGATTTTCATCAAATCTGGACTGTTTTCTACCAATTGTTTTAGCAGATTTTCAGAAGTTTTTCTGCCAAAAACACATCTTTCAAATTTCCAAAACGATTTCAACCAATTTTCAGCGATTTTTGGCGGATTTTCATAGAATTTGAGTTATTAGTGGGCCAATTTCAATCGATTTCAGCCATTTTTGACCGGATTTTCCTTACATCAAAGCCCCAAGTCTACGAGACAGGTTTCCATTCAATCGTTTTTCTGCAATTTCAGCCAATTTGAAACGAGTTTAGCTGGATGATTTCGAGTTGATTTTCAGCCATTTTCAGTCAATTTCTGCTATTTTTCAGCCGATTTTCAGGATTTTAATAAAAGTTTGACCGGTTTCTAGGTAAATCAGGCAAACAATTTCAACCATTTCTGGCTGTTTCTAACCGATTTCAGCCAATTTCCTCTCTGTTTCCCTTTAGTCGATTTCTACCCAATTTCTGGTATTTTCAGCCGATTTTCAAAATCTGGGTCAATTTTGAACAATTTTCAGCAAATTTTCAACCGATTTCAGCCGTTTTCCAGTCATTGTTCAGCCGGATTTCCCTTACATCGAATCCCCAAGTCCACGATTCGACATCCAAGAATTTGCAGACCAAATTGATTTGAACAATGACGTTTGTGATGAAGAACAACTTCGTAATACTATAAAGAACACTGGGAAATGCCGAATTGAATGTAATCCACGAGAAATATCCCATCTTGTGAGCACGTCGATATTTGAAGTGATCATGCATATAACTGACAAGACGATCCACTTTCTCTTTTGTCTTATCGAACGTCTTCTCACTGTTGATCTTTCCAGCGTAGTCCACAATGAACGCCATGTCTATGTCTGCAAATTTCAGAGATTTTTAGGCGAAAAATTGAGTTTTTTGAGCTGAAAATGATGGAAATCTGGTAAAATTATGTGGAAAACTACTTTTTACTGTCAATTGAGAATTTTCGGGTGAAAAATGATACAAATCAGCCGAATATTTTCGTGAGAAAAGTGAACAATGCGGTGAAAACACGCGATTTAAGCCAGTCTGAAAAATTGAACATTTCAAGGCTGAAATCTACGAAAATCGGGCAAAATTAAAGCATTATCATGTGACAGATGGCTCAAAATATAACTTTTTGAAATAAAAATGTAAAATTTTCAGCATTTTTGGGTGAAACAGAGCAAAATGCTGTGATTTTCAATTAAAAAACCTTTTAAAAACTGTCGAAAAATAGTTTTTAATCAGTTTTTTTTTTCTTCAGATTTTTCAGTATAAAAACGCGAATTTCGATGCTACAAACGGACAAATCGCATTTCTGGCGGATTTTCTTCGAAAAATCGCTGAAAATCTCAAATTTTGCTCGTTTTTCGAGTTGTGCACCTAAATTACGGTCTAAAAACTCGATTTTTAATGGAAAAAAACCCAAAAAAACTGGCAAAAGTAGTTTTGAAGTCAGATTTTTCAAGCTGATAAGGATGATTTATAATACTATTATGAATTCATTTTTATCTGTGCATGGGAAGACCGCGCCGCACTCGCGCGGCGGCCACGCCCATTTCTTGCGGCAGTGTTCAAAAATGGAACGCAGCGTTAAAATGGGAGTGGGCGTGGCCGCCGCGCGAGTGCGGCGCGGTCTTCCCATGCACAGATAAAAATGAATTCATAATACAGACGTAGAAATCGCTTTATGGCGAATTTCATCGAAAATCACAGAAAAACTAGCATTTTCTTACGATTTTCTCAAAAAATTGGCTGAAACTACGGATTTTGACCGATTTTCAGCAATTTCAGCCAATTTTAACTGCTTTCGGCTAATTTAATGCCAATTTTGTAACAAAGTTTTACCCAAAAACGCGATTTTCCATGTAAAAAATTCAAAAAAAACAGAATTTCCAGCCATTTTTCACCCAAAAATCGCAAAAAAACCTGGAATTTTCCAGATTTTCCCTTGTTTTCCATCATTTTCAGCCCATTTTTCCTCTATTTTAACTACAAACAAATCAATTTCTACATGTAAAATCACTGAAAATATCAGCTTTTGCTAGTTTTTCGAGTAATACACCTAACTTTTAGTTCAAAAACGTGATTTTAAATGAAAAAACCAGGAACAAACTGTCGAAAACTAGGTTTTCAGCAATTTTCAGCCAATTTTGTAGGGAAATTTCACCCCGAAAACCCGATTTTCACCTAAAAATCGCAAAAAACCAGGAATTTTCCAGATTTTGCCTCGATTTCCATCATTTTCAGCCCATTTCTTTCTGAGCTAAAAAATAGCGAATTTTCCCGAGTTTTCATCGATTCCACTAGAAAATCAGCGCATTTTCAGCCGATTTTCACCCAAAAATCGCTAAAAACCTGGAATTTTCTAGATTTTCTCTGAATTTCCATCATTTTCAGCCGCCCATTTCTCTTCTCTTTACTACTAACAAATCAACTTCTGCATATAGGACCAACACCAGAATGGAAGAAGAAAACAGCAGACTTGAAAAGCGAAGAAGAACGGAACCCATTGATAGTAATTAACTGATCCATCATCTGAATATGATCCGAATTCCGATGTTCCATTCTTCACTTCGTATCGAAATGTACCGTAGAATAGGCAGAAGTTGTGGATGTATTCACGCCACGATTTCAGATCTGAAAATGAAAAAAAAAATTGGTGGAAAATGGGAAATTTGACTCAAAAATCGCTGAAAAACGACATTTTTGGATTAAAAATGAATTAAAATCGGTGAAAAATGAAAAATTTTGACATTTTCCGGGGGAAAATCGATCGAAATCGGATTTTTTGGGATTAAGCTAGGAAATAGTGGTTTTTTCGAAAAATCATTTCAAAAATTGCATTTTTCCAATGAAAAATCGCTTAATATTGTATTTTTCGAACAAAAAACAATCTGAAAATGAAAAATGAAAATTTAAAGAGATTTGGAGGTGAAAAATGTGAAATTTGACTGAAAAATCGTTTAAAAATGTTATTTTTAGTACGAAAATAGGTGGAAAACGAGATTTTTGTTGAAAAAAACGGTTTTTTGGAGGTTTTGAATATGAAAAACGGGGAAAATTTCAAATTTTCTGGTGAAAATCGGTGAAAATCGAATTTTTTCAGCGATTAAGATGGAAAATAGTGAAATTTTGTCGAAAATATCATTTTTTGAGCATTTTTTTGAGCAAAAATGGTTAAAAATTCGATTTTCGAACAAAAATCGGCTGAAAGCGCACTTTTTACCATTTCAGATAACGATTTTGCTGAAAATCGCTAGAGATCACTGATCTTAACCGATTTTCAGCAAAATCTTTATTTGGAATAGTAAAAGTCCGATTTCCACCGATTTTTATTCGAAAAATCCAATTTTGAGCAATTTTTTATTGAAAAATGCCATTTTTCAGTGATTTTTCTATAAAATTTTGCGATTTTTCGCTGAAAATCACTGAAAATCAATGTCGAAACCTGCTAAACACCGAAATCATAGTCCCCACTTTCAAAAACACCAATAAATTTAGATTTTTCACTCTGAAAATACTCAAAAAGGGTTTTTTTTCTCCAGAAATATCATTTTAAAGTAAATTCAGAGTGGAAAAGCCGACTTTCTAGCAATTTTTTGAGGTAGAAACCATAAATTTCAGATTCAGGAGGTTTGAAAGTGTGGAATCACCAATTTTCAGAAAAAAATTTGAAAAATTCAAAAAAATTTTAAAATTTTTTTTTGATTTTTTATGTATTTTTCGTCGCAAAACTCAATTTTCAGCAATTTTCCACGATTTTCAGAATTTTTCTGCATATTTTCAGATTCTGGATGTTTTTTGACCAATTTTCAGAAAAAAAATTAAAATTTTTTTTTTGATTTTTCAAGTATTTTTCGGCGAAAAACTCAATTTTCAGCGATTTTTCAGGGGTTTTTCAGCATTTTTCGCCGATTTTTCCCGATTTTCCACCCAAAAATCGATAATTTTAACAAAAAAAATTTTCCAAAAAAAAATCCAAAAAATTGACCATCATGTTGCTTGGGAAGCATGCAATCGATGGGATTTCCAAAGTGTTGTTTCGCCCCGGTGAGCAACACAAAGAATCCGAGCAAATAGACGGTGAACAGGTGCAGACGATCGTAGAATTCGTAGAGTTTCGCCGCTTTGAACGGTTTCGTGATGAAATCGCCGATTATCGGTATTTCCCAAATCATTTCGAGTGGGAAACTGCAAAAAATCGATAGTTTGGACGTGGTTTTGGGTATTTTCGAAAAAAAAATTTGGAAAAAATCTCACTTTTTGACGGAAAATCGGTGAAAAGTGAGTAGCGATCGAAAATTGGCGGGGGATACAGTAATCCGTTTAAAGGCGCATAGAGTGTCGGGGGAGCGATGGGTCTCGCAGCGAATTTAGGTTTTACTGTATTTTTGAGGATTTTCGGTGTTTTTTCGCCGGTTTTTATAGTTAAAAACTGAAAAAAAGAGAAAGAATTGGTTTGAAAATTTTAAATTCTAAAAATGAGCTGTGTGCAATCGCGCTCTACTGCTAAATTATTATTATTATTATTATTTATTTACGCATGCTCGATACGTGAAAATTATGAGTTTTTTTTTCAAACGGATGCTTTTTAGTCGGTTTGAGAAATAGAAATAAACTAAGCTTCTCTAAATCCCTAAAAGAAGGTTAAAAATAGTCTACTTTTAATTTTGGAGATATGTGCAATCGCGCTCTACTGCTAAATTTGTTAGTTTCACTCTGAAGTCGTGTTTTTTTGTATTTTTCACAGGTTTTGAAAGGAAACACTGGGTGGCAGGGTTGGGAAAATCCTCCTGCCCGGCCCGGATTCAAAAATGTGCACAATTTTTTTGAAATTTTTTTGAAATTTTCATAAAAAAATAGTCAAAATTCTCCAATATTCTCGTACGCTTCAATTTTTATCGATGTTCCAAAAAATAGTCGAATATTGGACTTGGAAAGGTTGAATCAAGGATTCTTACTCAACTGAGATAAACTTGTGCCCGGGTGTCAAAAGAATTAAAATTATTCCAAGTTTTAAAATAACTTACCATCATTCGAATCATCGCTTGCTTCTCACTGTTGCATCGACTTTGTTGTCCATGTCACTGATTCCTTCATCCATTGTTGCACATGTTGATTTTTATGAAAAAAAGCAAGATTGGAGGATGTCAATTGAAAAGAAACAAAGAACACATTTTTGTTGTACTATTTATTGAAATTTTGATATTCTCTAGATCGGGAGGATTCAAACCCGCGTCTACTGAAGTAACCCTCAGCCCGGATAAGTATAGACCTCACGCAGCATAACTGACCGTGTCTAACCGGAACCGACACAGATAAGAATGGTGGGGGAAGTTAAAGTGAAAAAGAAGTTATCCCATTTTTGGATATTTTTATGAAATTCTGATATATTCTAGTTCGGGGGGAGGATTCTCCATGATTCTAGGGGTTCAAACTCACGTCTATCAAACCGGCGGTCGTATCATTCATCTCGATCTGTTGATTTTTTGGTAACCGCCATCCTTCACGACGATTCGTTTGCTCTGTCCACATGACTTCAGCACTGAAAAAGAAAACACTAATTTGTAAATTCAGTGAGTATACAGAGAAGAGAGAAAGAGACAAGAAAAATCATTGTTATGGGAATATTTCAAAGATGGTCAATAAAAAAGAAAAAATAGAATAGTCACCATCGAGTACGGAGAAATAGTAGACGACTGAGCCAAGAATATGAGAATAGGAGACTCGGGGCCAGTGGGCGGAGTCTAGCAGCCATCTGGTGGTCTAATATAATAAGTGATTTCTCATGGAGATAAGTGAGCAGGTTGTTTGTGTTAACAGTAATAAGACAATAGGAAAATTCAAATGAATGTGAAATAGACGACCGCCATCTATAGAATGACAGGTGTGTCCTTTAATCCGACCGTTCAAGGTTCCAAGTTTCCCACAAAGACCGATTTCCCAAGGAGATAAGGAGGCAGATGGTAATATGTGAAGGAAAATGTCCCCTACAATATACCGAAGTAGGAATAATAATAGGGGACAGCGAAAACAATTTTTTGTTAAACTTTGACAGTAACTGAAAAATGAAAAAGAATACGACTATTTGGGTAATTTGAGGCTTTCTGGAAACTTTTAAAACGTGAAATTGTGACTAGAATGTACGAAATCAAAATAACGCGGTTTGAAACATTGAAAATACTAGCCCGTCAGTCTCAAAATCGCGTAAATTGTGTTCTAGAAGAGATGTCGACAAGCAGTTTCTGCCAATTTTCAGAAAAATTAGTCACCAAATTAATTGGTTTCCTGCAGACTAGTGTTCTCGATCAATAATACAGTACCCCCATTTCATACAGCACCTCACAGCTATTATTCGTTCTCGTACCCCCGAATTTCGTTACGTGATCCATCGAAATATTGACAGGTGTCCCAACTTGGTACATGTTCTTATTTATAAATGTGAAGATGACGGTTCGCGTATTCTTTTTTCTTTGCCGCGATCTGTGTACTTATTGCTCTCCTTGACACCTGTCACTTATCTTGATGGGAAATCTAATAGATGATGACAAATAGGCCACGCCCCCATGCCCATATGACGCTAGGTAGATAGAATACAGTCAGTTCTCCCTCGCACTCTCGTTTTGTGCGCTTTTTTTCTTTCTAGATTCCTTGAATAATTTTTTTCAAATTTCGTGGGCATTAGAAATGCGTTGAACACTAAGATTGTCGGTTTTAGTAATTTTTCAAACCTTTCCACCAGTCAATAGTTTACATTTTGAAACACGGGTTCTCCAATGTGATGTTCAGGGCGGTTCTTCGGAATTATCCTGTTCTCTAACCGTGAGTGCCTGTGACTAAATTCACTTGTGTAGTTCTGTATTAATTAGATATTTAGTCTTAAAAATACTTTTTGTAACACGGGTTCTCCAATGTGATGTTCAGGGCGGTTCTTCGGAATTATCCTGTTCTCTAACCGTGAGTGCCTGTGACTAAATTCACTTGTGTAGTTCTGTATTAATTAGATATTTAGTCTTAAAAATACTTTTTGTAACACGGGTTCTCCAATGTGATGTTCAGGGCGGTTCTTCGGAATTATCCTGTTCTCTAACCGTGAGTGCCTGTGACTAAATTCACTTGTGTAGTTCTGTATTAATTAGATATTTAGTCTTAAAAATACTTTTTGTAACACGGGTTCTCCAATGTGATGTTCAGGGCGGTTCTTCGGAATTATCCTGTTCTCTAACCGTGAGTGCCTGTGACTAAATTCACTTGTGTAGTTCTGTATTAATTAGATATTTAGTCTTAAAAATACTTTTTGTAACACGGGTTCTCCAATGTGATGTTCAGGGCGGTTCTTCGGAATTATCCTGTTCTCTAACCGTGAGTGCCTGTGACTAAATTCACTTGTCTAGTTCTGTATTAATTAGATATTTAGTCTTAAAAATACTTTTTGTAACACGGGTTCTCCAATGTGATGTTCAGGGCGGTTCTTCGGAATTATCCTGTTCTCTAACCGTGAGTACCTGTGACTAAATTCACTTGTCTAGTTCTGTATTAATTAGATATTTAGTCTTAAAAATACTTTTTGTAACACGGGTTCTCCAATGTGATGTTCAGGGCGGTTCTTCGGAATTATCCTGTTCTCTAACCGTGAGTGCCTGTGACTAAATTCACTTGTGTAGTTCTGTATTAATTAGATATTTAGTCTTAAAAATACTTTTTGTAACACGGGTTCTCCAATGTGATGTTCAGGGCGGTTCTTCGGAATTATCCTGTTCTCTAACCGTGAGTGCCTGTGACTAAATTCACTTGTCTAGTTCTGTATTAATTAGATATTTAGTCTTAAAAATACTTTTTGTAACACGGGTTCTCCAATGTGATGTTCAGGGCGGTTCTTCGGAATTATCCTGTTCTCTAACCGTGAGTACCTGTGACTAAATTCACTTGTCTAGTTCTGTATTAATTAGATATTTAGTCTTAAAAATACTTTTTGTAACACGGGTTCTCCAATGTGATGTTCAGGGCGGTTCTTCGGAATTATCCTGTTCTCTAACCGTGAGTGCCTGTGACTAAATTCACTTGTCTAGTTCTGTATTAATTAGATATTTAGTCTTAAAAATACTTTTTGTAACACGGGTTCTCCAATGTGATGTTCAGGGCGGTTCTTCGGAATTATCCTGTTCTCTAACCGTGAGTGCCTGTGATTAAATTCACTTGTGTAGTTCTGTATTAATTAGATATTTAGTCTTAAAAATACTTTTTGTAACACGGGTTCTCCAATGTGATGTTCAGGGCGGTTCTTCGGAATTATCCTGTTCTCTAACCGTGAGTGCCTGTGATTAAATTCACTTGTGTAGTTCTGTATTAATTAGATATTTAGTCTTAAAAATACTTTTTGTAACACGGGTTCTCCAATGTGATGTTCAGGGCGGTTCTTCGGAATTATCCTGTTCTCTAACCGTGAGTGCCTGTGATTGAATTCACTTGTGTAGTTCTGTATTAATTAGATAGTCAGTCTTAAAAATACTTTTTGTAACACGGGTTCTCCAATGTGATGTTCAGGGCGGTTCTTCGGAATTATCCTGTTCTCTAACCGTGAGTGCCTGTGATTAAATTCACTTGTGTAGTTCTGTATTAATTAGATATTTAGTCTTAAAAATACTTTTTGTAACACGGGTTCTCCAATGTGATGTTCAGGGCGGTTCTTCGGAATTATCCTGTTCTCTAACCGTGAGTGCCTGTGATTAAATTCACTTGTGTAGTTCTGTATTAATTAGATATTTAGTCTTAAAAATACTTTTTGTAACACGGGTTCTCCAATGTGATGTTCAGGGCGGTTCTTCGGAATTATCCTGTTCTCTAACCGTGAGTGCCTGTGACTAAATTCACTTGTGTAGTTCTGTATTAATTAGATATTTAGTCTTAAAAATACTTTTTGTAACACGGGTTCTCCAATGTGATGTTCAGGGCGGTTCTTCGGAATTATCCTGTTCTCTAACCGTGAGTGCCTGTGATTAAATTCACTTGTGTAGTTCTGTATTAATTAGATATTTAGTCTTAAAAATACTTTTTGTAACACGGGTTCTCCAATGTGATGTTCAGGGCGGTTCTTCGGAATTATCCTGTTCTCTAACCGTGAGTGCCTGTGATTAAATTCACTTGTGTAGTTCTGTATTAATTAGATATTTAGTCTTAAAAATACTTTTTGTAACACGGGTTCTCCAATGTGATGTTCAGGGCGGTTCTTCGGAATTATCCTGTTCTCTAACCGTGAGTGCCTGTGATTGAATTCACTTGTGTAGTTCTGTATTAATTAGATAGTCAGTCTTAAAAATACTTTTTGTAACACGGGTTCTCCAATGTGATGTTCAGGGCGGTTCTTCGGAATTATCCTGTTCTCTAACCGTGAGTGCCTGTGACTAAATTCACTTGTGTAGTTCTGTATTAATTAGATATTTAGTCTTAAAAATACTTTTTGTAACACGGGTTCTCCAATGTGATGTTCAGGGCGGTTCTTCGGAATTATCCTGTTCTCTAACCGTGAGTGCCTGTGACTAAATTCACTTGTGTAGTTCGGTTTGAATTAGATAGTCAGTCATAAAAATACATTTTGTAACACGGGTTCTCCAATGTGATGTTCAGGGCGGTTCTTCGGAATAATCCTGTTCTCTAACCGTGAGTTCCTGTAACTAAATTCACTTGTGTAGTTCGGTTTGAATTAGATAGTCAGTCATAAAAATACATTTTGTAACACGGGTTCTCCAATGTGATGTTCAGGGCGGTTCTTCGGAATAATCCTGTTCTCTAACCGTGAGTGCCTGTGATTAAATTCACTTGTGTAGTTCTGTATTAATTAGATATTTAGTCTTAAAAATACTTTTTGTAACACGGGTTCTCCAATGTGATGTTCAGGGCGGTTCTTCGGAATTATCCTGTTCTCTAACCGTGAGTGCCTGTGATTGAATTCACTTGTGTAGTTCTGTATTAATTAGATAGTCAGTCTTAAAAATACTTTTTGTAACACGGGTTCTCCAATGTGATGTTCAGGGCGGTTCTTCGGAATTATCCTGTTCTCTAACCGTGAGTGCCTGTGACTAAATTCACTTGTGTAGTTCTGTATTAATTAGATATTTAGTCTTAAAAATACTTTTTGTAACACGGGTTCTCCAATGTGATGTTCAGGGCGGTTCTTCGGAATTATCCTGTTCTCTAACCGTGAGTGCCTGTGACTAAATTCACTTGTGTAGTTCGGTTTGAATTAGATAGTCAGTCATAAAAATACATTTTGTAACACGGGTTCTCCAATGTGATGTTCAGGGCGGTTCTTCGGAATAATCCTGTTCTCTAACCGTGAGTTCCTGTAACTAAATTCACTTGTGTAGTTCGGTTTGAATTAGATAGTCAGTCATAAAAATACATTTTGTAACACGGGTTCTCCAATGTGATGTTCAGGGCGGTTCTTCGGAATAATCCTGTTCTCTAACCGTGAGTTCCTGTGACTAAATTCACTTGTGTAGTTCGGTTTGAATTAGATAGTCAGTCAAAAAAATACATTTTGTAACACGGGTTCTCCAATGTGATGTTCAGGGCGGTTCTTCGGAATAATCCTGTTCTCTAACCGTGAGTTCCTGTGACTAAATTCACTTGTGTAGTTCGGTTTGAATTAGATAGTCAGTCAAAAAAATACATTTTGTAACACGGGTTCTCCAATGTGATGTTCAGGGCGGTTCTTCGGAATAATCCTGTTCTCTAACCGTGAGTTCCTGTGACTAAATTCACTTGTGTAGTTCGGTTTGAATTAGATAGTCAGTCAAAAAAATACATTTTGTAACACGGGTTCTCCAATGTGATGTTCAGGGCGGTTCTTCGGAATAATCCTGTTCTCTAACCGTGAGTTCCTGTAACTAAATTCACTTGTGTAGTTCGGTTTGAATTAGATAGTCAGTCATAAAAATACATTTTGTAACACGGGTTCTCCAATGTGATGTTCAGGGCGGTTCTTCGGAATAATCCTGTTCTCTAACCGTGAGTTCCTGTGACTAAATTCACTTGTGTAGTTCGGTTTGAATTAGATAGTCAGTCATAAAAATACATTTTGTAACACGGGTTCTCCAATGTGATGTTCAGGGCGGTTCTTCGGAATAATCCTGTTCTCTAACCGTGAGTTCCTGTGACTAAATTCACTTGTGTAGTTCGGTTTGAATTAGATAGTCAGTCATAAAAATACATTTTGTAACACGGGTTTCTCCAATGTGATGTTCAGGGCGGTTCTTCGGAATAATCCTGTTCTCTAACCGTGAGTTCCTGTGACTAAATTCACTTATGTAGTTCGGTTTGAATTAGATAGTCAGTCAAAAAAATTCATTTTGAAACACGGGTTCTCCAATGTGATGTTCAGGGCGGTTCTTCGGAATAATCCTGTTCTCTAACCGTGAGTTCCTGTGACTAAATTCACTTATGTAGTTCGGTTTGAATTAGATAGTCAGTCAATAAAATACATTTTGAAACACGGGTTTCTCCAATGTGATGTTCAGGGCGGTTCTTCGGAATAATCCTGTTCTCTAACCGTGAGTTCCTGTGACTAAATTCACTTATGTAGTTCGGTTTGAATTAGATAGTCAGTCAAAAAAATACATTTTGTAACACGGGTTCTCCATTGTGATGTTCAGGGCGGTTCTTCGGAATAATCCTGTTCTCTAACCGTGAGTTCCTGTGACTAAATTCACTTATGTAGTTCGGTTTGAATTAGATAGTCAGTCATAAAAATTCATTTTGTAACACGGGTTCTCCATTGTGATGTTCAGGGCGGTTCTTCGGAATTATCCTGTTCTCTAACCGTGAGTTCCTGTGACTAAATTCACTTGTGTAGTTCGGTTTGAATTAGATAGTCAGTCAATAAAATACATTTTGAAACACGGGTTTCTCCAATGTGATGTTCAGGGCGGTTCTTCGGAATTATCCTGTTCTCTAACCGTGAGTGCCTGTGACTAAATTCACTTGTAAATTGGAATATTTAAAAGTATTTTCTGTTTTAGCCTGAATCAATATATTGATGTGCATTCAAAAACTTCAAACTGAAATTTCTCAGTTAATACTTTTTAATTTCTCTGTAAATTAGCTGAAAAATAGATTAATGTGCGTAAAATCTGATGCGTTTTACCGTTTGTCGATCTCTTTTTCGAAAAAAAAAAATACGCAATTTGATGTCTGTAAACACCGAGAAGACGTTCCACTATACAATTTTCAGCCATTTTTTACGTGTTTTCCGCCCAAAACCATAGATCAAATGATCAAGTTGCGTCTCCTTTTTCCTAATATATATATATAAATGATGACAATTGTTCTCTAGTCTCCCTTCTTTTATATATATCATCATTTCCCCCCTGCTTTTCCCCACATAACCCGTTCCCCCCTTCATCGAAAATCTCCTATTAATTGGATTGTTTTGTTTTTTTATTTATTTATTGTTGTCTCTGTAATCTGATTTATTCCGTTAGCTAAAAGTTTTAAATAAAAAAATAATAATGAACAAAGAAAAAACCAGTGATGATGATGGCGGAAGGATACTGCGGTGGTGTAAGAAGTATTTGTTGGAAGGTGAGTCGCTACGCAGTCTGCTTAGCTAGAATCATCGCAATTTTGCGGTAGAGCGCGGTTGTTGAATCATTTTTTGTCATTTTACGGTTTTTGCGGTAAATGCTTCTTAAAATGCAGAGTTATGAGTCGCTACGCAGTGAATACATGTGTAATCTCCAATTTTTGCAATAGAGCGTGGTTACTTACGTTTCTTACTCACGTTTCTCTTCAAAAGTTTCGAAAAAAAATCGTTTCAGGCCAACAACTCGACGAGAAACATGCTGAGAAGGTCAATAATTTCCCTGCAAATCCCACAATTGCTGACTATTTTTTCATCAAGTACCGGAAGTTTGTTGCGGTTCTGATACCTTTCTGTTTTGTGCATGTAAGTGTGGGATGGGTTACTGTAGGAAGCAAAATTCTAGCAGAATTTGAAAGAAATAGTTTAGGATTGGGTCATTTTTATCGGTTTTAATTGAGTTTTGGCATATTTATTGGCCTAGAATCCAAAATTTTAAGGTTTCTAGTCCAACATACTCCACCTCCAATTTCTTCCAGACCCTCTGGTGGTGCACCGCGTTCCGCTACAACTTCTTCCCCCTCTACCAATCCTACTGGCATATGCCGGTCACCATGATATTTGGAGCCCTGGTAGCCGGGATGACAGCAGAAGGCGCCGGTGCAGTAGCATTCCCTGTAATGACCCTAGTCCTCCACCTGGATCCCACAATAGCCAGGGATTTCTCACTAATGGGGCAGTCGATAGGTGAGTACAGTACCGTGCAGTAAGATATACAATTTGACCTTTTGTGTTACGGTATTTCTGAAAAAGTAAAATATATGTAAACCAGAGTTGCGGGGACTTCCGACTTCCGTTTTGAAAATTTTACTTCCGACTTCCGACTTTCGTTTTCGGATGTTTACTTCCGACTTCCGTCATTTCATAAAAGTGGAATTTCCGAAAAGTATATTTTGCAGAAATACAAGGAAAAATGGTCTAAAAGGGCAGAAAATAGGCTTTTCTTCAGCCAAAAACTAATTTTCCACTGACTTTCGCGAATTTCATGATATTTTCTTTGGGAGCTTTTAAATCTTTGCGAAAAAATCTACTTCCGGGCATTTTTTCACTTCCGACTTCCGACTTCCGACTTCCGTTTTCAAAATTTTACTTCCGACTTCCGACTTCCGACTTCCGGGCATTTTTCACTTCCGACTTCCGACTTCCGTTTTCAAAATTTAACTTCCGACTTCCGACTTCCGTTTTAGAAAAAGTCACTTCCGCGCAACTCTGGTGTAAACTATACAGAACACAGGTAATTTATCACGAAAATTTAAAAAAAAATGGTCGAAATCCTGAAAATTATAAAATTTTTTCATGTTTTTTTTGACAAATCAAAAGTTTCTTGATGTTTTATTGTTAAAAATCGCAAAAATCTGAAAAAAAAGACAAAAATCGAAGTAAAACACCGATTTCCACAAAATTCCGCTTGAAAATATCTGGAAAAAACCGCCCAACATTAAGTTTTCCAAGAAATCCTGCTAAATTCATGATTTTTCAGCATATCGATCAATTTTTTTTGAATTTTCACGATAAATCATCTAGTATCTCTAGAAACCCTAGACCTGAAAAAAAAATTGTGAAAAAAGAGCCCAAATTCACATTTTCTTCAAAACATTAAGTTTTGCAATAAATCCTCTTGTTCACGAGGAGTACACGGCGAAATTTTATGATTTTCTGGATTTCAATGATTTTTTTGAATTTTCATGATAAATCACCTTTGTTCTGTATGGATTCCACATTATTCACTTTGTAGGACAATCAGTGGTACCGTAACACCCTCTGGTCATTTTCTGCTACGTAGGTGGCCTAGGATTTACACGGCCATCGATTTTATAGGCATGATGTCTTCCCTGGTGTGCGTTGTTTTTATGAAAGTGAAGTTTGAGTCGATGGCAGTGATATTTGGGATCCTAGGAGCGATTCCAGGCTTCATTTTTGGTGTTCATTATGTAAGTTTTTCCAAAAAAATTCTACAAAACGCCAGAAATTCCCAGAATTTTTCAGTTCGACCCCCTGTTCACTGGCGCTCAAAAAAAGATGATGTTTGTCTCGATCTGGACGGCGTTCGCATTTGCCTTAGGCCTTTTAAACGCTCAAAAAAAGCGACCGACTTTCGTAAAAATCCCCGGTTTCTCCGTCTGGAAGGCGGCTGTTCTCTTTCTCACAGGAATTGTCGGGGGCGTCTTTGACGCGTTCGCCGGGAGCGGAATAGACATTTGTATGTTCTCGATAGTGACGTTGTTGTTTAGGGTTAGTGAGAAGACCGCCACACCGACGACGATGATTTTGAAAGGTAAATTTTGAATGGTGGCCTAAGATTTTTCTAGGCCATGAATTTCAATTTCACAATTTCAGGAGTCGTATCGGTTTTTGGGTTTTGGTATCGTGGCGTCATGATGGGCGATATTTCGGAGACGGCATGGAAATACTTCGCGGTGACTATCCCGGTGGTAGCGACAATGGGTGAGTAGCGACTCGGTAGCGATACGTAGCTAAAGATACCGCAAAACAAAAGTTGGGAGACATTAAAAGCCTCAAACTCTTTGTATTCAAAAATTGTGTCCTTTATGTTTTGAGGGCGGAGTCTAAACTGGAATTTTCGACAAAAAGGGAAATTTTTCACAAATAGAGCCTTGTAAATCTACACTGACTCTCGTAAATCTACACAAAGTGGGAAACATCCGAAAAGCAATATCTCTTAAACCCACATGACTGCTCCGTAAATCCGCACAAAAACGCAAAACCTCGTAAATCAACACAATCGGTTGCTCGAAAAAACCGTATTCTTGTATGACGCAAGATACGTAAATCTACAAATGGCTCCAAGGCGTTTCAAAACCGCGGATTTTCAATTTTCATTTGAATTTTCAGGCAGTGTAACTTTGAAAAATTGTCAGTGTAAAAATGTCAGTGTAGCTTTTCACTGTTTTTTTGCTCAATTTCGCTGAGCACCGACTTTCGATACAGAGCCTTGCAATTTGTTTTTCACAGGTTGTGACTAACCAAGTAAATTTGTCTAGCCACTTGTTAGTTCAGTATCGAAAGTCGGTGCTCAGCGAAATTCAGAAAAAAACAGTGAAAAGTTACACTGACATTTTTTCAAAGTTACACTGCCTAAAATTCATATGAAAATTGAAAATCCGCGGTTTCGAAACGTTTTGGAGCCATGTCCTACATTTGTTTTGGTTTACCTATCTTGTGTCGATTTACAAGACCGTTTCGTTTTGGATTTTCCGATTTGTGTCGATTTACGGAGAATCAGTGTTGATTTACAAAAGAAGGTTTTTTCATGCCGTCGATTTACGAGGCTTCTCGTTTTTGTGTTGATTTACGAGGAGCAAGCCGTGTGGATTTACAAAAACATAGTTGAGACGGTTTGTGTTGATTTACGAGAGTCTACAAGAGATTTACGAGAGATATATAGTTTTTACAAGTTACACCAAGTTTGTAGTTTTACGAAGAATAGTGTGGTTTTACAACCGCTCGGCTATAAAGCTATAAATAGTTATGTCGATTTACGGCACACCAGTGTCGATAATGACAATGACACCTTCTTGTGTAGATTTACGCGAGCAATGTGAAATTACAGGAAGTTCAAAGTCATCTCAGTTTGAAAAAGCTACAGTAAACTCAGTGTCGATTAACTGAGCGTCCGTTGTTTTTAGGTGGTAATGACTCGTGTCGATTTACTATATTTATGTAGATTTACGGAATATGGAGCTGTGTCGATTTACGATAGCTCGATTCACAAATTGTGCGGATTTACGGGATGATTAGTGGCGATTTACGAGAGTTAGAGTTTTTGAGTTATGTGGATTTACAGGGCTTGTGTTGATTTCCGATTTGTGTCGATTTACGGAGAGTCAGTGTCGATTTACCAACCGCCACCACCAATTTGTCCCCTTCCTCCTTCAACTATACCCATTATCTTTGCAGCACCAATTGGCTCATTCCTCGGCTCGCATCTCCATCGACAAGTCATCGCCGGCCTCATTTACGTGTTGGAATTGGCCTCCCTGATTGGTTTTCTGCTCACTAATCCCTCGTGGCCACTCATTTCGATTGCAGGTACACCCTTTCTTCTTTTTCTCTTTCCAGAATAATGTTTCAGTGGCAATCATCCTGTTGGGTTTCGCGTTTTTCACACTCATCGCCAAGTCCGGAGAGGGGTTGATGAGGGGATTGGAGGAGCGAGAGAGTGTGGAGAAACGAGAGAGTTTCGAGATGAAGGCTTGAATAATTTAACGTTTTTTCCACTTTTTTCTTATTTATGAACCCGTTTTTTGACATTTTTAAGTGTAAACTACATAAAAAATGAAAACTGAGAGATATCGGTGTGTTTGTGCATCCGGATTGCGGATTTTCAATTTTCAAAATGGTCAGTGTAAAATTGTCAGTGTAGTTTTTATGTATTGTCCCAATTTCGCTGAGCACCGGCTTTCGATACGGAGCTAGGACTTGGCTATTCTAGGTAAGAAGGGTGTATTTTCCTCGTTGCAAATCAAAAATTTTAAAGTTTCGAGCTTCGTAAATCGACACGGACCCTCCGTAAATCTACAAAATATGATTTTTTAAAATTGAAACAACTCGGAATTTTGGTAAATCAACACAAGCCCTGTAAAAAATCCACATGACTATATGTAACTCAACATCCTGAACTCTCGTAAATCGTCACTAATCTTCCGTAAATCTACACAAGTGGAAAATAAAGCTTCCGAGAAGCAAGAAAAGCTTGTAAATCCACACAACTCATCGTAACTTGGGAACTGAGCTATCGTAAATTGGCACAGCCTATTTTGTAAATCCACATAAGTATAGTAAATCGACACGAGTCATTTTAACTTGAAAACAGCGGAAGCTCAGTTAATTGACACTGAGTTTACTGTAGCTATTTCGAACTGAGACGATTCTGAATTTCCTGTAATTTCACATTGCTCGCGTAAATCTACACAAGAAGTTGTCAATGTCATTTACCCGTAAATCGACAAGTGCTGTGCCGTAAATCCACATAACTATCTATAGCTTTTTTAGCCGAGCTGTTTTTTGTAAATCCACACAAGCTCCGTAAATCTACACGAATTTATAACTTCTGAAAACCAAGATCTCGTAAACCCACATTATTTCGTCGTTGCTCGACGGAAAACCGTTCTTTTGTAAATCCACACTGACTGCTCCGTAAATCGACACAAATCGGAAAATCCAAAAGGATACGGTTTCTCGTAAATTGACGCAAGATACCGTAAATCTACAAAAAACCGTATGATATGGCTCCAAGGCGTTTCAAAACCGCGGATTTTTTCAATTTTGATTTGAATTTTAGGCAATGTAACATTGAAAAATGGACAGTGTAAAAATGTCATTGTAGCCCCTGGTTACTGTCATCTAAACTTTGCTGAGCACCGACTTTCGATACTGAGCTAACACGTCAAGTCAATTTGAGTGAATTCTAGTCACGATTTAGCTCCGTATCGAAAGTTGATGCTCAGCGAAATTGAGGCAAAACAGTTTTTCACAACCCCGGATTTTTGAACCCCTGGTTACTGCCTTGCCTCAATTTCACTGAGCGTCAACTTTCGATACGGAGTCTTGCAACGTGTTTTTTCACAGTTTGTGACCAGCCAAGCCAAACTGACTTGTCACATGTTAGCTCCGTATCAAAAGCCGATGCTCAGCGAAATTGAGACAAGACAGTGACCAAAACACAAAAGCTACACTGACATTTTTACAGTGCCTAATTTTTTTGCGCTATCGGGTTCCCTGTAAATCCCGTCGTTCTCACCACTTTTAACTACGTGCCGCCCGTTTTTTTGGCACCACCAAAGCTCTCCTCCAGAAAAGTCGAAAGTATGCAATTATCCCTTTTCTCACTTCTCGAGTCCCCCCCTCAACTTCTTCTAAGCCACTTTTTACTACTACTACTACGACAAGTATTTTCAATTTTTCCCACGTACTTATTTATCAGAGTACCCCCCTCTTGACATCTACAACTACAACTACTAGTAGAGTGTCATAAGTCTTCTGAAGTCTCTTTTTTTCCTTCCGGGGGTACCCAAAAGCCGTCAACATTCATGATCCCTCTATTCAACGCCTCTTTTTTGACACTAAACTAATTTGGACGGGAGGGAATGGAGGGGATGGCTTATGGAAAATGATTAAATTTGGGTTTCGTTCCATATTTTTGACACTTTTTGAGTTTTTATATATAGCTTGGGGTTACTGTACTTATTTAGTTTATTTAGTTTACTTACAAGGGAACCTTTTAAGTGGTCCTTAATGCCAGCGAAAACGACCTATACAGTTCGAAAGAGGATGTTTCAAAACCTAGAAATCAACTTTCAAAAGTTGCTTCCGTGACCTGTAAGTGTCTGAAATTGCCATCTGAAAATTGACCATTTTTACTATTGATTTGCTGCATTTTGCCCTCTCGCCTCCTCCAAATCCTATCACGTTTGTAATAAACTGCGGCGACACTTTAAAAACGTGTTCGAATGGCGCAGGTGGTTTGCGTCTACGTGGAGGAAAAAACTGAAAACTTTTCTGAAATTTTTTCAGAAACCTGCAATTTTTTAATAGTCTTATTTATATTCATGTGGTAGATTAGATCTAGACCTTCATTTTTGTAATTGACAACTTTTTGATAACTCCGCCCACTTTTGAGATATGCGCCTTTAAAGGTGGCAACTTAGTGGCGGTGGTTACAGAGAAGCACACTTTTAAAGGCGCATATCTCAAAAGTGGGGGGAGCTATCAAAAAGTTGTCAACTACAAAAATGAAGATCTAGACTTTACCTACCAGAAAAATATAAATTTATAAAAATTGCGCAATTCATTAGGCTATGATACATCGTCAAAATTTGGGATTTTTCAAAAAAACTTTAATTTTTTTGAAATTTTTTGATTCGCCTATTTTTCCAGTTTTTAGTTATTATGACTGGAATGTATGGTTACAGAATAATCTGTCTTTCTGTCGGTCTGTGTATCCGGATGTCCGTCTGTCTCAAAACCCGTCCAGTTGTGTATTATTGGGATTGGCTGACCCTAAAAACCCCAAAACTTCAATTTTCACAGTTTTTCAAGTTTTTTTACGTTTAAAAACCGCAATTTTTGAAATTGATGGCCTAGAAGAAACCTAGTCCATCATTTTTGTAAAGGTACAACGGGGTACCAAAATGAAAACGGTGTCAAAAAATTTTAACCCGTAAAACTTAAATAGTTCTGAGTTGCTGGCTCGGTGACCTAGAATCCCAATTTTCGGGGTTTCTAGGCCACCAACTCAAGAATTTGTGTTCCTAGGCCATGACCACTTGAAAATTTTCGAATGTTCACAAAAAAGAAAAGTGTGTGCACTACTAATTCATTGAAAAGGCGTCCCGCTTTTCAATTTCTCTGCGTCTCTCACCACCCCACACTCTTTTTCTCTCTCTCGCTCAACTTAAGACATCCCCCCCCCCCCCCCATTAGAAAGGCCTCCTTCTCTTCTTCAAAGTTCCCAGGAAAGGGGGCGGAGCCTATTTTGAAGACGTCGTGTCGCACAGAAGCATACGCACACAGCCATAGCGGGTGTGGGTCGTCATTTTTAGCACTTCTCTTTTTTTGAGGAGGAGGACGTCTTCTTGTTTTTTTTTGTTGTGAGGAGAGAAAAAGTGTCGAGGTCCATTCGGCAACCACTATATCACTTTTTCACATCTTCACTTTTTTTTTGAAGAAGGATGAGTGAGTGACTTTTGACTTCTGAACACTTTTTTTGTTGGGAGGAGGAAAAGTATGATTGGTGACCTAGAAATCCAAATTTTGGGGAGCCAGGCCATGACCTAGAATTCTAAATTGGGAGTTTCTAGGCTAACTGGAAGCTAGGGGGGCTAGCTTACCGAAAAATTGTGTTTCTCTTTTTTTGGGGTTTCCTAGACCAAGTTCTCTCGGATGGTTGACCTAGAAATCCAAATTGTAAGTTTGTTAGTTTTTGACTAGATTTCTCAAATTTTGGGTTCTAACGGTAATGTAAATAACGTGAATTCGCGCTACCTTGATCATTTTGGTAAGTTCTGAGCGTTTTTGGTTTCCAGACCGCCAATTTGACTACCAGTCTGTGGTTTTTCGGTTGGTGGTCTGGAAAACCCAATATGAAGAAAAATAGGCTCCCAGACTGTTGAGTTTACGGCAATTCCAAAAATCTGTGGTTGGTTTTGGTATAAAAATTTACGTTAAAATGTTTTTTTTTTCAAATAACTTGCAATCCTGTACAGTCTGAAAAACTTTTGGGGAACCGGGGACTAGTTTTCTCGAACTTTGGATTTCTAGGCCACCAACTGTGAGGCTAACTAGGGAAGGCACTCGAGCCAGTGTGGGGTTATGGGGCGTGACAAATATCATTGGAAAGCAGAAAAAACGCCGATTCCAAATATATATTCAGTTTTTGCCCTCGAGGCCTGGTATTCGAGAAAAACGGGGTCAAAGTTTAGACCCTCTGACAAGTCATTATCTTCCTGACGTGTATCGGCATGGTGGCCATGGTGTAGGCCATGGTAGTAAGGCTACGAGATATTCTGAAGTCAAGACATTTGAAAAAAGACATATTGTGTTTAACTTATTTACAGTACCGTAAGTTACATCTCGACAAAGTAATTTTTCCCTCAAACCGACCCATTTCAGTGCAAAATAGTGCGATTTTTGAGCTGTCTTCTTAAAATGACCATAAGGGAGTGTCCGTACAAAAAAGTTGTCAACTACAAAAATGGAGCTCTGGCTTTGTTCTGTGTGGTGTATACATAATTTACTTTGTGGAACAATCAGCAATACCGTAGCACCCTTTCAAAGTGGGTCATTTTCAAATGAAGATTGCTTATCGTACTGTAGCTTCTCTCCTCCTTGGCCTGACTTTTCCCCGATTTTGGGTTCCTAGGCCACCCCATTATTCCATACGTACTAATCCCCCTACTCCCATCATTTTCTTGTACTTCTTCCCCCATTTCTCCACCCGCTTCTTGCAACATTTGAGCCCTTATGACACTTGTCCCCCCCCCCCCTTTTCCACTCCTCCACTCTTCCCCATCATTTCAAAAGAAAAAGAGTACTTCTCCATCCATCTCGTAGTGTTCTCTATCAAAATCATCATCGTAGCTACTACACATAAATACGAGAAAAAGAAAAAAGGGGGAAAAATTTTGTCACATAGATATCTTTTCTTTCTTTTTTTTGCTGTTTTTTGACAGCTGACTTATTTGAGAGATGGGAGAGATGATCAGAGAATGTGTTCGTTTTCTCTTTTTGTTTTATTGCCTTCTTCAATAGATATCTCATAAAAATGTTTGCGTTTTTATGTGTTTTTACACTTTTTCCCCTTTTTTTGTGAAAATCTTGAAAATCTGACTTTTATATTATAGCTGAGATAAAAATGAAAGTGCGCTCTATTGATAACAATATTTTTATATTCAAAATTAGCAATATAGCGCATTTGCTCTTGCTTTAATTAATGGTAAAAAGATAGTGAAAAAGTGAAAATCTTTGCTTTCTAGGATTTTTTGTTAATTTTTTTTGTTGATTTTTTGCAATTTTTGAGATCCCGTCACGACTTCATTTTTTGTTCATATTTTTTGAATTTTATATTTTCTGATAGATTAATTCTAGATCTCCATTTTTGTAGTTGACAACTTTTTGATTGCTCCCCCCACTTTTGTGATATGCGCCTTCAAAGTATCGCTTCTCTGCGTCTCCTACCCCTCTCTCCCTCGCGCGCACTCTGGAAGTATGCTATCTTTAAAGGCGCATATCTCGTAAGTGGGCGGAGCTATCAAAAAGTTGTCAACTACAAAAATATAGAGCTTGGTTTGATCTACAAGAAAAATATAATTTTGAAAAATTTGGACCACATAGGATACCGTGACGGGCTCTCAAAAATAATCATTTTCTTTGAAAATAATTTTTTTAATTCCAAAAAATTTTAAGTTTTTTTGTTTTTTTGTTGCTAATTTTAGTTTTTTAAAGCTTTTTAAATCAAGTTTGATAATTAAAAAACAGAAAACACTTAAAGTTATTGATAATGCAAGTACGCTCCAAAAGCACAACCAAATTTCACAGCGGAGCGCATTTGCTACATCAAAATACTCAAAATCGCAATTTTTGAGTTTTATGTTTAAATTTCAAATTGACAATAGTCCTATCAGATCATATCTCCGTAAATCCACACAAAATTCTTTGTAAATTTACATTTAAGTTTTTTGGGAGGCTAGCAAAAACTCGGCCACCAAAAAATTTGATTTTTTTCAAGAACCTTTAGGCTCCGCCCCCCAAAACCTTAAAACCGTAGCCGTGACACTTTAGACCCCTCAAACTGCCCTGTACTCTACAAAAGTTTGACCTTACTGTTTAGGGGGCGGGGCCTCAATCCTAAAATAAGAAATCGAAGTCCGCCTTTTTTGATTTTTGGAAGGTAACCGTAAATAGCTATTTTAAGCCTTAAAACCCATTTTTTGTTGGTGGCCGAGCTTTTTCACGGCCATAGCTCCTGGAGCAGTCCCCCCTTTCCATCTACACCACTAATTCCTCACTTCATTATCCTCCCCCTTTTTCTTGTTTGCATTCCTAATCCCTCCCATCGTCTCTCATTTCAACTTTTCCAATTTCCGGAAATAAAATTAGTCATCCGTCCCCCATTTCCAGGTTTCCCGAATGAAATGAGATGACTTCTTTGTCTTCTTCCACTGCTATCTCTCCAGAATGCGACGTCGAGAACATCTTCACGTCTTCCAATACCTTCTACTTTTGATCTACGCCTCCTCTAAAAATGGTTACTGTGCATCGGAGCACGAATGCAAATGTATTCTGTTCAATGTGACGAGTGGCGGATTTCAGAGTCCGGAGTTTCCGGCGCCGCTTGAAAACGTGCCATGTCTGTTTTATCATTTTCAGGTGAGACTACACTTAGAATTCAAAAAATTGGATAAAATCGCTTAAAATCGGCTAAAATCGGCTAAAATATTTTCAATTTTTGAGATCCCGTCACACCTTCCCCTTATGTCCAACTGATTCAAATTTAAATTTTTTTAATAGATCAAGTCAAGGGCTACATTTTTGTAGTTGACAACTTTTTAATTACTTTGCTCGCTTTTGAGATATGCGCCTTTAAAGATTACCACCAATAGAACGAGTTTATGAAAAATGGTCAAGTTTGACGTGTCCCCTTGGTGTCAGTTTTTATTCAAATTGTTTTGATATTGCATTTTTTTTATAGATTGAACAAAGGGCTACATTTTTGTAGTTAAAAGTTTTTGGATATGCGCCTTTAAAGATAGCCTACTTCCAGGCGCCAGCTGAGAGAGGGGAGGAGACGCAGAGAAGCGAGACACCCTTCCTGTTTCGCACGCTCTCTCGCTCTCTATCTTTAAAAGTGCATATCTCAACAGTGTGAAGAGATAGAGAAAAGTTGTCAGCTACAAAAATGGAGATCTAGACGTGATCTATCAGAAAACTATAAAATTCAAAAAATTCGAGTGTAAAATAAGATTGTGACGGGATCTCAAAAATCGCAAAAAAGTATCAATTTTCAAGGGTTCAGCTGAAATATTTTAGAACATCCAAACATCCGGACCTTTTGGAAACACATACAGACAAATTTTTACAACACTACCATTTCATAAACTCAATGGCTGACAAGCTACTAAAACTTGCTTCAATGAGTTTGGCAGCACCGCCACCGCCTCATTTTTGTTTTAAATGTTCAAATTTTTTATTATTCTGATAGATCAAGTCAAGGGCTACATTTTTGTAGTTGGTAACTTTTTGATAGCTCCGCCCACTTTTGAGATATCCTAATTTAAAAAAAACCAACTTCCAGAGTGCGCGCGGGGAGAAAGGGAAGAGACGCAGAGAAGCGAGACACCCTCCCTTTTCCACACGCTCTCTCGCCCCCCAATCTTTAAATGCGCATATCTCAAAAGCGTGAATAGCTATCAAAAAGTTGTCAACTACAAAAATGTAGCCCGTAATTTTTTCTACCAGAAAAATATAAATTCAAGGCAATCGGACTAGAAGAGAGAGCCGTGACGGGATCTCAAATAATTTAAGGTTTTTTTTTAAATATATATTACGCTTCCAGGCCCCACCAGACCACATAATTCGTCTAACCTTTGATGTCTTCCAACTACCGCCCAGGATTGGAGTGTAAATTTTTCAAAAAAACTTTTTTTTTTCAAAAAAATTCTATTCAGCTGCTCGTCGTCAATTATGCTCTTCGACCATTCGCTCGACGGACTCATCGAGTTCGGCGAGCGTGCCGACTTTGAGTTTTGCGGAAAAGAAATCGCGTCGGGCCGACAATTCTTTTCAAAGTTAGTCCCCCCCCCTTTTTTTGTCAAAAAAAACCCAAAAAAACCAACAAAAAAAGAAAGAAAAAAATGCTTCAGAGAGCAGCACTTTCTATTGCAAATTAGCAGTGGCGGGAAGGAGGCGGCGCGTGGATTTCGCGGCACGTTTTTGGCGATTCCGAAGGCGAATTTCACGAGTGACGCCGTCGAGATGGCCGAGTGTAGTTATCGGGTCGAGAAGCAGAAGGTATGGGGGACATCGGGACATTTGGATATACAGATCGACAAAAGGACAGATTACCGTGTAACCATAGAATCATAATAACTAAAAACTGAAAAAAAAACTTTTAACTTCAATTTTTTTTCAAAAAAGTTTAAAAAAAGACATGGAACGGCAGCAAAGGGACATCCGGACATCTGGACAACCATGTGGACATCCGGACGCACCGGCAGACAGACAGACAGACAGACAGACAGATAGGACAGACTCTGTGAACCCCTTACAAGGGAACCTTTTAAGTGGTACCTAATGCCATCAAAAACGACCTATACAGGTCGAAAGAGGATGTTTGAAAACCTATAAATCAACTTTCAAAAGTTGCTTACGTGACCTGTAAGTGTCTGAAATTGCCATTTGAAAATTGACCATTTTTACCATTGATTTGCTGCATTTCGCCCTCTCGCCTCCTCCAAATCCTATCACGTTTGTAATAAACTGCGGCGGCACTTTAAAAACGTGTTCGAGTGGCGCAGGTGGTTAGCGTCTACGCGGAGGAAAATTTTGGGCTGGTTCGACCCCTTCGCCATTTTTTCTTTTTTTTTGTGTGATTTCTTTTTTTCCAGTTTTTTTCATTGGTTTTTGGAAGCTATCATAAAAGTTTGGCGGCACCTCCATCTGTCAACCGGCAGATCTCTCTTATAATCACCAATTGAAAGGGATTCAGAAGGGTATCACGTTGATGGTGGTACAAAAAAGACTTTTATGATAGCTTCCAAAAACCAATGAAAAAAACTGGAAAAAAAGAAATCACACAAAAAAAAAAGAAAAAATGGCGAAGGGGTCGAACCAGCCCAAAATTTTCCTCCGCGTAGACGCTAACCACCTGCGCCACTCGAACACGTTTTTAAAGTGCCGCCGCAGTTTATTACAAACGTGATAGGATTTGGAGGAGGCGAGAGGGCGAAATGCAGCAAATCAATGGTAAAAATGGTCAATTTTCAAATGGCAATTTCAGACACTTACAGGTCACGTAAGCAACTTTTGAAAGTTGATTTATAGGTTTTGAAACATGCTCTTTCACCCTGTATAGGTCGTTTTTGATGGCATTAGGTACCACTTAAAAGGTTCCCTTGTTAGGTTCAAGGTAAGCGCTCTATTTTTTTAAACTTTTTTTGTGGGCGTGGCCTAAAACTTTGATTTTTTGGCATCCGGACATGCAGACACGCAAACTGATATTCGGACATTTGGATTCACGGACATACAGACAGACAGAAAGTCAAAATCGGCTATGAACTGTAAGATAACTGTGTGAAGACGTCCAGGCGGGTTTTGGGACAGACGGACATCCGGACATCTGGGTACACAGACAGACAGATAGACAGATTATTGTGTAACCATACTTTATAGTCATAATAACTAAAAACTGGAAAAATAGGCAAAGCAAAAAATTTTTGATTTTTTTTTGAAAAATTCCAACTTTTGAGATCCCCGTCACGACTTTATTTTTCATCTAAATTTAAAAAATTTTATATTTTTCAGGTGAAACAAAAATCGGGCTACATTTTTGTAGTTGTCAACTTTTTGATAGCTCCGCCCACTTTTGAGATATGCGCCTTTAAAGTTTTGCTTCTCTGCAGCCTCTCCCTCTCTCACCACCAAATTTCCGCCTTTAAACCCGGATATCTCAAAAGTGGGCGGAGCTATCAAAAAGTTGTCAACTACAAAAATGAAGCCCTTACCTTGATCTATCAGAAAAATGTAATTTCACAAATTTCGGCAAATATAAGACGGAGTTACAAAATGTCAAAAATGCTGAAATTTGAAATTTTTTTTTAATTTAGAAAAAAAAATGTTTCCAAATTTTTTTTTCCTTCAAATTCCCAAATTTTCAAATTGTTATTTTAATTATTTCAGGCAATAATCTACTCTCCCCAGTACCCCTACTACTACCCGTCTAAAGTCAATTGCACATACCATGTGCCACAAAGGAAAGGGTTTCAGGTAAGTGGACGACTCCATGGCCTAGGAAACCAAAAGTTGGGGGAAGTTAGGCCACCAAAGTTAGGCCATTGACTTTAGTGAACTTGTTGATTTAAGAAAACAGTAAGTTTTAACTTGAAATCGATTTAAAAAACTTAAAAACAAGTTTTTACGGTTTTTTTCAATAAAAATTATGTTTTCTGAAATTTTTTTGTATTCAAGTTTTTTAAGTCATTTTTTCCGTAAATTTTAAATTTTGGTACCCCAAATCTTCCAAATTCCTCTCTCAGAGTTACAGTAAGCTGTTTTTCTCGATTTTATGTTTTTTTCCGTCAAAAAAATTTTTTCTGAAATTTTTTTTCTTCAAGTTTTTTAGGTCAATTTTTCCGCAAATTTGAAATTTTGACACCTCAAACCTTCTAAACGCCTCATTTTTCCAGATAATCATAAATTCCATCGTAATGGACATCGGCCGCGACGCAATTCTTCAAATTTTCGAGTCGGTCGAGGGAAAATTCGAGAAGCGTCTCATCGAAATGGTGACGTCCGTGCAGAAATCAATTTACGTCTCGTCGACCGCCTCGCTTCTGATTTATTTCTCCGCCGGGAATAACGACGTCGAACGGGTGAGCCGAAGCAGGCTTTTTGCACTTTTTTTGTTTAAAAAAATCGGGTGACAGGAGACAGATGGCTGGGATCCTTAGAAGGGAGGAGAAAAGTACAATTTTTTGAAAAGTTGAAGGGACCCCGTAAATCCACACAAGTACTACCGTAAATCTACACTAAACAAATTATCTCATGGGTGAGTAAGCTAAGCTCGGTCACCGTAAATTGCGTTTCTTAAAAACCCTAAAAACCCTGTTTTTTACCCTGAAAACCCTGAAAACCCTAAAAACCCTAAAAACCCTAAAAACCCTAAAAAATCCTGAAAACCCTGAAAACCCTAAAAACCTTGAGAATTTCAAAAACCCTGAAAATCCTAAAAATACTAAAAACCCTAAAAATCTTAAAAACCCTAAAAACCCTAAAAATCCCGTAATGAATATTTCATTCAAATTTTATAAGCTCCGCCCCAAAACAAGATTCAAGACGAAGAACCTGTACAAGTTTAAAGGTGTCTAACCTCTTGTTTTGGGGGCGGAGCTTAAATTTTTTTAAATGAATCTGTGTAGTCCTCGTGGACAACCGGGTCTCTATGACAAAAACCCTCCATAATTTTGTTAATTCTGGTGCTGAGGTTTTTGAAAATTGATTAAGAATCCTCACGTCTTCAGCTATATACATTTTGTTCAGATTTTTTTTGATGCCGTGCAGTAGAGCGCGGTTACTGTACTTTGGAAAAAGGAAATTACCAATTTGGGTTTCTTTTGTTATCGGAGCTCTCAAAATTTTGAAAAAAAAGTATTTTGGAGATTTTTAGCCAAAATTTATTATTTTCGTCTTTCATAAACCATTGAGATTAACGTTTTGGGCTACTTTACAGGAATTTTTAGCGATTTTGACCAAAAATACGAAAATGTTTTATTATTTCCCATCAAAATCATCTTAAATCCACTTCAAATCAAGTTCCCGTAAAAATAAAAAAAAAAACAAAAAAGAATCTGCGTTCGGGGGGAATCGAACCCCCGTCGAATGCTTGGAAGGCATCCATGCTGACCATTACACCACGAACGCGCACACCGATCTCACCTCTAGAGGGTAGTGAGGAGAGTGCGACGGCAGCAAGCTAACGGCTGTCGCGCCTGCGACGCACTTTCTCAAGGATAACATGATTTTTGGCATTTTTGTCACTTTTCTAGCTTCTCAAGTCCCTAGCAAACCTTAAAACCCCAAAAATCATCCACTTTGACCACTAAACCACTGAATCACTCCAAAAGAAAAGAGAAATGAGATCAAACAAGATGAGAAACATGGGTAGCGTGAGAGTTTGTGTTTATTTTATTGACACAAAGATTCAAAGTCAATTTGTGGGAGAGACATGAAATTAGAATAACAATGAATGACGGGAGAGACATCGAAAAACAAAAAAAAAGGGCAAAACACAAAAATTACGCAAAAAGTGATTTTAAGCAACAAAATTGAAGGAAAAATGTCTGTCCAGATGTCCGGTCTGAAACATTCCGTTTGTGTGTCTGTCTATCCGGATGTCCGCTAGAGTCTCGTTCGTCCAGGCTAGACACTAGACACCCCTTAATTGAAAAATGTGTCCGCCGTCGCTTGAAGTGTGTCATACTAATGTGTGTGAGGAGAGGGTGAACACATAATGTTTTTTAAAAGTTTAAGATCTGAAAACGCGCTCCACCAGACATTTTGGCGCCAAATTTGCTTGAAAATGACAAAAATCACGTTATCCCTGAGAAAATGCGTCGCAGGCGCGACAGCCGTTGGCTTGCTGCCGCCGCACTCACCTCATCGCCCTCTAGAAAGGAGACAATTGTGCGCGTTCGTGGTGTAATGGTCAGCATGGATGCCTTCCAAGCATTCGACGGGGGTTCGATTCCCCCCGAACGCAGAATGTTTTTTGTTTTTTTTTGGTTTTTAGGGAATTTTGATTTGAAGTGGTTTTAAGATGGTTCTAATGGGAAATGGTCAGAAAATTTTGGGTTTTTGCTTAGAAATGGTAAAAAATCCCAGAAATAGCGAAAAAGTAGTTTTGCGTTGAAATTAAGCCCAACACATCTATCTCAGTGATTCATGAAAGTCCAAAAATAAAAAATTTCGCCTAAAAATCGCAAAAAGTCTCAAAAACTTATAATTTGAAAAACGTAAAGCAAACGAACTCTGATAACAAAAAACGCAAATTTCAAAAAAAAAAGTGAATTTCCATTTTTTTTTTCCGAATTACAGTAACCGCGCTCTACTGCACGGTATCAAAACAATTCTGAACAAAATGTATATAACTAGAAAGCTGAAGACGTGAGCATTCTGAATCTGTTTTCAAAAACTTCTTAGCACCAGAATTAACAGAATTATGGAGGGTTTTGGTCATGGAGACCCTGTTGTCCAGGAGGACTACACAGATTCATGTCGAAATTTTGGGGTGTTCCATTAAAAATGTGGTATTCGGTGACATTATTGCGATTTTTAGGATTTTTTGCAAAAAAAAAACGGAATTCGTGGTGGTCGAGTTTTTTCTAGGCCTTCGCGCTATTTAAGCAATTTTAAGGTTTTTAAGGTTTTTTTTAGTGATTTTAAGTTTTTAAGTTTTTTAAGGTTTTTAAGCGATTTTAAGCTATTTTAATAGATTTTAGGCGATTTTGAGCTATTCTAAGCTTTTCCAGCTTTTTAAGTGATTGAAAGCGATTTTAGGAGATTTTAAGCTTTTTTTAAAGTGATTTTAAGTTTTCAAGTTTTTTAATGGGTTTTAGGCGATTTTAAGCAATCTGAGGTTCCGTTTTGAGGTTTTTCTTCAGGACCTCCACATTTTACCAGAAATGTTTCAATGTCCCCCTCCCCCCTTTCGAAATCCATCCGTCTCCTAAACCCATTAAACGTAAAACCCCCATTTTTTCCCTAAATGGGTTTTTTCTCTTCTCTCCCCTCCCCCCCTCACGTACACAAAGTAAGAAAAAGGGGGAAAAAGAAGAAAAAAGGGGGCAAAAAGTTGTTGTTGCAGGCAGTTGGCTTCGTAATCGAATTGCAGTACTCGAATGCGGTTTGGAGCCAATCTCCGGGTGAGTAGTCCCCTTCTTCTTCGTCTTCTCCGCCGTGTCCAAAAGTGGGCGGAGCCTCCCTTTTTCGTGCTCAAGGGGAGCCCTCTTCTTGGCATTTTAGTGTTCATTTTATTCTACGTAGCCTACGGAAAAAATTTCACTAAAAAAAGAGTGCCCAACCAGGGTCGATCATTTTTATGCTAAAAATATTTCATGTGATTTTTATCATACTTCTCGAACATGTTCACGGTAAGACTCTAATTGAGGGGGAGATGGAGATGGCCTAGGAAAACCTAGGCCATAGCCTAGAAAATAGATTTTTGAGAAAGTTAGTCCACCTAGAACCAACTTTAACTGTTATAGCAATTGCGCACAACCGGCCTAACTTGAAATCGCAAACTCAAAAAAAAGTTCGCGGACTAGAAATCCAAATTTTTTGAAAAACTAGTCCCCCTTTTTTGCATATAAGCGTGTAGACAAGATTTTTGATGTCCTAAAGACGTAAAAAGTTTTTCCCCCAAAAATTTGCATAACGCGCTCCGTTAAATCTTCTGAGGACTAGATTTTGTCATATTTGGGTATCTAGGCCACCGACCCCAAAATCTTGTTTTTCTGCACAACGCGCTCCATTGGAGTGTCAAAAAATACAAAAAAAACACTTTTCCTTGAAAATGTTTTAAGCATTTTTTTCAACGCAAAAAAATTTTACGCCTATTTTGGGATTTCAATGCAAAAAACGCAAAATTTTCTGATTTTTAAGCTTCGGGGACTAGATTTTGCCATATTTGGGTTTCTAGGCCATGGACACCAAAAACAGGAAAATTTTGTTACAATTAACGTAAAAACGTTTTAACGCATAGCAAGTGCGCTCTACTGAAATTTTTTGAATTTGGGTTCCTAGGCCAGAATTTTAAGAATTTTTTACGCCAGGGACTAGTTTTCTCATTTTCTGTTTTCCTAGGCCACCTCCCTCTCCCCCAGAACATTCCACATCCCACCCGCCTAATAGTTTTACACACCGCAGAAGCGTCAACGGACTGTCAGCTGAACGTGAACTCGGAGAATTTCAAAGAGGGCCAACTCTCGTCGGATAAAATCGGCCGTTTCACGTCTTCATCGCTACCGACGAAATGTCAAATTGTGCTACAAGGCTATCCGAATGAGAAGATTAGTGTCAAGTTTACGCACTTCAATTTGTATGTGCCAGATAATAAGAATGTGACGAAGCGGTGAGTTTTCGCAAATTTTTTCAAATTGCTTAACATCGCACAGCTCCTTATGAGTTTTAACCATACTTGTCACGGGCCGGGCCGGGCCCGCTAAAAAAATCTTCCGGCCCGGCCCGGGCCGGCCCGTCAAAATATTGAAAAAAAGCTTGCTGCGGGCCCTGCGGGCCGGCCCGGGCCCTGAAATTTTCAGAGGGCCCGGCCCGGCCCGGCCCGGCCCGGGCCGGCCCGCGGGCCGGCCCGTGATTTGACAAGTATGGTTTTAACAAATTGAGTCGCTACGCAGCGAATTCGGCATCTTTTGACATGCGATACGGAGTAGAAAGGTCATGAGACTTTTGAAACACTTTTCGATTAAAAACTGTTCTGAGTCGCTACGCAGCGAATTTGGAAATAGAACAACGATTATTGTGAAATTGGAAGATGTTTTTGAGTTAATAAGTCGCTACTCAGTGAATTTGGAATTTTTGGCATTGAAGATTGATACGGGCTTACGTTTTTTGTTATTCAAGTGTGGTTGGTAATTTTTGTGCAATTACACAAAATTTTAATCTCAAATCCCCTTCACAATATTTTTAACGCAAGAATAATTTTACGCCAATTTTGATATTTTAGCGATTTTAGCGATTTCTATGCAAAAACTCAAAAATTTCTGATCATTTCCCGTTAGAACCATCTTAAATCAACTTCTAATCAAAATTCCTTAAAAATAAAAAAAAACAAAAAACAATCTGCGTTCGGGGGGAATCGAACCCCCGTCGAATGCTTGGAAGGCATCCATGCTGACCATTACACCACGAACGCGCACATCGATCTCTCCACTTGAGGGCGGTGAGGAGAGTGCGGCGGCAGCAAGCTAAACGTCTGTCGCGCCTGCGACGCGCCGCCAAAGATGAAAATTTCCATGTTTCCAGTTGCACGGAAGTGGACAACCTGTCAGCAGATGTACGTGTCGGGTCCCGTCTATCGAGAATCGATGAGTGGTGTGGAAAACGGACGCCCCCGAATCTGATGAGCAGTTCAAACCTGTTACAGTTGGAGTATAACACTAAAGTTTGTGAATTTTCTGAAAAAATCGATAAAATTAAAATTTTTTAGTCCTCCAAAGCAATTCGAGAGAGCACAAATGACAACATTGGCTTCCAGTTAGAATACAAATTTCATACCGATTGGAATATGGGAAATATGAAGGCGAAGGTGGATAAGAGGAAAGGTAAGCATATATGGCCTAGCATTTTCTAGTCCCCCCAAAACTTTTAAAATTTAAATATTTAAACTCGGAAAACATGACATTTTCCAGAGTGCCGCTTCTCATTCAACTCATCGGAGCACACAAACGGCAAACTTTGGTCGGCCAACTATCCGGGCTTGTACCCGCGCAATGTCTATTGTGAATATATATTCCATGGGCGGAACGATCAAGTCGTGCATATTCATTTCGAGTATTTCGATATCGAGGGGTTTAATCAGTGAGTTCAAAAAATGAAAAAAAAAATTTGGCGCGAAAAATTCAAAATTTCTTTGTCCTGAAATTACCCTTATTTTTAACTCAAAAATCATGAAAAATTTACTTTTTAGCTAGCAGAAATCCTTAAAACTCCGAAAAATCCATAAGCAAAAAAACAAATAAGTTTTTTACCAGGAGCAAAACTCGAACCCCTAACCTTCCACGCGGTAGCCTGACTTCTTAACCGCGAGACCACGCGGGCATCGAAATGAGACATGGCGAAGGGCGTAGAGGTGGCGGCGGTCTAGCCTGTGGTCCAAAGGCGCCCAAGGTGCGCCAGATTGCAGATAATCGCTCGGAGTCCAAAATTTCGATGAAAATCCATAAAAAGCCCTAAAAATAAATAAAATTTTGCAGATGCGACGAAGCCACCCAAAGCGACTATATCCTCTTCTCCAACTACCAAACGCACGACCGAACGAACCGTCGATTCTGTGGAAAAACAGCGCCAAAAGGCCCGATCCTCTCGGAATCCAATTATTTCCGAATGATTTTCTCGACGAACGACATCTTCGACGCCACCGGATTCTACGCTCACTACCAATTCATCACTCAAGAGAAATCTCAAATCAGCCGGGTCAAGCTAACGATATCTTCTAGCCACACTCCGTTCTCAACCATCTTTTTTTATGTGATATTTTCATTATTATTGATTTTTTGATATATATTTTTAAAAATAATTATTGAATAATTTAGCTTTTAACTGTCTACTATAGCCTGCATTCATATATCTCATTTTCTAGTCCATAAATGATAACCTTTTTCTATTTTTGTTTTGATTTTTGAGATCCCGTCACGACCTCATTTTTCATTCGAATTATTCTAATTTTTAAATTTTCTGGTAGACCAAATCTAGACCTTAATTTTTGTAGTTGTTAACTTTTTGATAGCTTTGCCCTGTTTTGAGATATGCGCCTTTAAAGATTGCATCCGAGAAGAAGCGTTAGTAAAAATTGGTCAAACTTGAGATGTCCCCTTGGCGTCACATTTTGTTCCACCTGTTCCAAATTTATATTTTTCTGATAGATCCAATCAAAGTCTACAATTTTGTTGTTGACAACTTTTTGATAGCTCTGCGCACTTTTAAGATATGCGCTTTTAAAGATTTGAACCTGTGACGGCGAGAAAGAGAGAGAGGGCATAGGGGAAGGGAGACGCAGAGAAGCTAGAAAGCTTTAAAGGCTCATATCTCAAAAGCGTGAATAGCTATTAAAAAATTTTCAACTACAAAAATAGAGAGAAAAGCTTAATCTACAAAATGAAGCAAGAAAAATTGACTGTGGACCAGAAATAAAAAAGTTACGGTGTTATAAAGTTTTTGTGTTTTAAAGGCGCATACTGTAACTGTTAAAATAGTCAAAACTGGTACACGCCGTTATACAAGTACGACTACAAGTACGGTTTCGTCATAAAGATGGATATCTCTCCCTCCGCGTTTCGAAAACATCGAAAAACAAAAACCCGACCCAGATAAGCATCGCAAATAGTATAAAACCATCTCCACTATTCTCTAAACTTCACATTTCTCGTCTCCCATGTCTTACAGTACCTCCTACTATTTCATACTGTCGTCGACGATCGGCTGCTCGCTGATCGTCGTCGCCTCGCTGCTCACCCTCTACTCGATCTCCTTGGACATCCAACAATTCGAGATGGACATCAACAATGACATGATTCATTTCAAGACTCGCGCAAATGATGTGTGGGATCGTATTGTCAAAGGTGGATCGGGACCATCCAACCAATCTCCATCGTTCGGACGGTTGATCCTTGCCAAGAGAGCCGCTGGGTATGCGACCGGCGATTCTGCGCAATGCAACTGTGCCGCACAGTCAACCGGTTGTCCCGCAGGACCTCCTGGAGCACCAGGACAAGATGGATCACCAGGAGAACCTGGGGAACCTGGAAAGGATGGTGAGGCAGGAAGTGCGGGACAAGCGGACTCTTTCCTTGGCGCTGAAGGAAACTGTATCAAGTGCCCGGCAGGACCACCAGGACCACCTGGACCCGATGGAAATGCTGGGCCTGAGGGACCAGCAGGACCCGCTGGCGCTGACGGAGAGGCTGCTGGACCAGGACTTGCAGGACCGCCAGGAGAGCCTGGACCAGCTGGACCAGATGGTCAACCAGGAGCACCTGGACCTGACGGAGCGCCTGGAGCTGCTGGAACAAAGAGCACAAATCAACCGGGACCACCTGGACCACCAGGGCCACCAGGACCTGCAGGACCAGCTGGAGAGGATGCAGCGGCGCCAGTGTCACCACCAGGACCCGCTGGACCACCGGGACCACCTGGAAAGGATGGAGGATCGGGAGCACCTGGAGCGCCGGGAGGACCGGGAACTGATGGAGCACCTGGAGCCGATGCAGCATACTGTCCATGCCCACCGAGAACACCTGGATTGGGAGAGGCTGCGCCAGACGCTGCACCAGAGGCGGCTCCAGCTCCAGATTCTGGAGCATCCGCTGGATCCGGAGCTGATGGAGCCAAGGGAACATACAGTGGAAGTGCCGTCGTTCGCCGTCGTGCTCGCTACTAATTTGTGTATTTTTATCGATTTTCTTGAGATTTTCTTTTGTAATGAACATTTTACCGGCATTTCATTGTCTTGGTTATCAATGTTTTCAGGTGCATTCAAGGTTGTGCCAAAGAAACAAGCTCCGCCTACTTTTTTGGTGAGAATTCAATTGAAAATGATTCAGGAACAGGAATTTCGAAGTTTTTCTTTCAGATTTTTGTGAAGTTTTACATTTTAAACACGACATATCAATACAGAACATTATGCTTCAGTAGTTCGTTGTATCTCAACACATATTTTGATTAAAAAGTAATAAATTACGGTAAATACATACAGAAGTTATAACAATTCCTCGTTGAAAAGTGATCTGAATGAAGTATGGAAAAAAGTTTTAAGCCGGATTATTTTTTCAGATATTTATTGCCTATAAACTGATATGACATTTGTTACCATTGCTGATAATGCGTACTGATTGTTCATGTCTTTCAAGTAGTGCTATGTGGTTAATCGATTGAAATAAAATCTTTAAAAATATGACCTTCCAAGACTTAAATTTGCATGTATTCTTAATATTTTTGTCCAGAACGTTAACATGCAACAAGAACTTTCAAATGTCTATCGATCAGTCTATCTTTCACTGAAATCCGTCGAGAAATGACAATTTTATGGTGGTTCAAAGCATGCAACAACGCAACTCCGACAGTCTCATCGACTTTTCATGTATTTTATTGCAGATGATTGAAACAATGAAGTCGTTTGAATCGACTCGGTTTCCAATTCTCTCTTGATTCGTTTTACCGTCGTTTGCATCGATACATAAGCATGCTGGTTATTCTTGAGATCTGGATTTTCACTGAGAATATCAACAATAACAATTATTTCCAAGTTATTCCATTTGAAGCAATCAAGGCAACTTTGTCGTACGTAGCAGCTCACTCCGCTCACTTTTGAGATTGTGAGAGGATTATCAGCGGTCCGTCGGTTATTCTTACTTTGCCTTTTCATTTAAAGTCCGGATTTTCGGTTCTCACATTCAGATTCAGATTTCAGTTTCAGGTTCAGACTCCAAGCATTTTTTCGATTTGTTCACTGTTCGATGGACTCCGGAAGCTCTACACTCTACGGAATACGAATTGATCGCATTCCGCACTCTAATGCGGAATGCGATCAATTCGTGAACAACTTGCTTCACATCAACGATTTATAAGTGAAAAAAAAAACCAAAATCCTGTTAATCGATTGTTTACAATTTTAAACTGATCGGTCCTACAATTAAAGAAATCGCTGAAAACAGGCAAAACTGACGGCAACTCCATGCTCAAAACCAATGATGATTTGCCATCTTGCTCTGCTTACATGTTTCAAGTCGGAAGTTGAGCTTATCTAAACTATTCAAACAAATTCTATACATAGATGTGTTGCGGTATGAATAAACAAATTGCTTATGGATCTACCCACGAAGAAAACTTGTACCATTTAATGCAATTTAATTCTATTCACGAATGCAATTTAATGCATTTTTTGCATTTTTGTGCCATAAAAATGCATTATTTTGCGTTCGTGGGTAGGCAAGTATTCTTCGTGGATAGATCCATTACTGGAATGAACTTATTTCAGGTGTTTACAGGACTTCCGCGTTCTTTATCGATCATCTTTTCAATCAGAGAGGGTATCGTCTTGTATAACATTTTTTGAGAGTATTTGATGACCAATAAAACAGTTATGACCAGCCGACGCTTGAAAATGAGATAATCGGACAGAAATTGTTCCAATTTTCCTTCGAACGGACCAAGTTTCACGAGAAGGAGGCTGTTCTAAGCCCGAAAAACGAAGACATTTCGTTGATTTTCATTGATTTTTCATGTTTTTCAGATGTTGGAGACACCAAAACTGTATAGTCTTTGATTCTCTTTTGTGTGGAACAATGAAGGAAACCGTGCCGCACACTAGCTGGCGCTTTGCTTCTCTCATTTCCTTCATCAGGTGACTGTGAGCACATCCAGCATATATTCAGAAGGGAAATACTCTGATTTCAAATCCAAATCCAGAACTTTCAATTGTTTGCAGATCACTAATACTGTTAATCATTTGCTTAGCTGGCGTTTCTGTAGTTTATTTCTGATCACAATACCCTAATTGAACAATCTGATCCAATCGGTTCAATCGTTTTCCTTTGGAAGTCGTTGACCACTGCAACATTCTCCAAAGTTATGACTCTCCGAAGAATGAAACGAACAGAATTGGTATCACTTTGGATAGCCGGTCCAAATGTCAACTGATCGGTCCACCTTTCAACGAAATTGGTTGAAAAAATGGGGTTCGGATGATACAATGAAGCATGTTTTACGGTTTACATCGATTTTTATGCTTTTCGGATGTTCAGAACAGTATTATAACAAGAAAAAATCAATCGAGCTTATCTGAATCATCTGTCTAGTTTTCGAATCCTCTCTTTTCTTGAATCGAACGAGAATTTAAGAGAAGAATCTGTTTTTTCATCAAGCCATAGAGTGTAAATTCATCGATTTCAGTTAGAAAATCGGATTCTTCGAGATTATTTCAGGTTTTATACGCCCAATAAGCTTCTCTCAGATGCCTTATTCAGAGCGAAACTCCAAAATCAGACAATGGACATCGGGGATAGTGCAAATTTGATGAAGACTCACTCATTTTATAGTGCACATTTCGATATTTTGTCGATTTTCATACAAACCACAAGTTTTTACAAACATTGCGGATTTCGCTAATAAATTACATCAATTTTCACAGAAAACTGCAAAGAAATCTGTGAAATTTTCATTGTTTTCTAGAGGAACAATGATTTTTAGCTACCTATTTTGTCTCGCCGATTTCTCAGTATTGCTTCGAAATTTTCTGATTTTAAATATATTTTTACATTTTTGAGTTCTCAAATAACTGATTTCTACAAAAAAGTTCTCAAAAAAACAAAAAAAATGAGTGAAAATCGCGAAGAATAAATGTAAAAATGCAATTGTTGAAAAATTGCAATCGCGCTCCACTGACACACACTATGGGAGGGGATTCAAATTTCATTCTTTTGCTTTTCTGTTCATTTGATTTTCACTGGTTTTTCGACTGATTTTCGCAAACCTTCTCAGTTTCATAAGTTTAAAAAAACCTATAGGTTACAAAAAAGTTATTAACTTTTTTTAAATATGTGAAAAATAATTTTTCAAAAAAAACGAGAAAAATATTTTTTTTTCGAAATTTTTTTTTCAAAATAATTCAATTATTATTCCAGTCACTAGATTATCCACAAAACATCAAAATTTTATTGAAAAATCAGCAAAAAATTCGAAAAAAACGCCGAAATGAACGGATGATGCAAACGTGCTCCACTGGGCCACGCCTACTTTTTACAAAAAGAGTGATATACCGTTTCTCCAGTGATTTTCGCTCATTTTTCCTTATTTTTTCGTTATTTTTGTCGATTTTTTTGCATTTTTAGGTGAAAAGACGCGTTATCTTGATGGAAAACAATCAATTTCCGTCGAAAACCATAGAAAAACTATTTTTTTCAGCCAAAATGACTGAAAATCATTTTTTGCAGTTTTTCGTTGTTTTCAAGTCGAATTTCTAGACTTTTTGTGTCCAAATAGATTTCGAAGCCTTTTCTCCAATTATTTTCACCCAGTTTTGCGCAAAATTTGGCTACTTTCATAGATTTCCCGATTTTTTTTTGCCCATTTTTGAATTTCGCTGAAAATTTCTCAAATCTTTGAATTTTTTAGGCACTTTGTTGTATTTTCGCAAGAACATCTTAGAAATGAAGCTTACAGACCGAAAAATCTGGAAAAATTTTAATTTTTTCGAATAAAATTCATATTTTACGTCATTTTTCTTGTTATCGGCGCACTATGCTGTTGGACAGAAAAAGCGAGAAAAACTAGCATTTTCCGTGTTTTCACAATGTTATAGAGCTTAGATTGCTATGAAGCGCATGTTCCTTCTTGAAAAATGATTTAAATTCATCGAAATGCAAAATTTTTGTGTTTTTCAGCAATTTTGACCTTAAAACCTTTTCATCTGCTCTGTTTTATGTTTTCTTTTGTTAATTTCTTGTTCTCTCGTCATATTTTCACTTTTCTACTCTTATCCTTCCGTTTTTGTGTTCATTCCGTCGAATTTTAGCTTTTTTCCCGTTATTTTCCGTATTCCCCGTGTATTCAACTGTCTTTTCTCAGAATCCCCTCTCGAACAACGACGAGGACGACTCCCGGGACAAAAATGAAGAAAAAGAAGAAATTTTTAATTAATTTTTTTAAAAATAAGTTATTTTTATTAAAAATTGCAACTTTGTTTTATCTATTAATTCTAATGTCTGGTTTAACCTCCAGTTCCGAAATTATTTTGTTTAATTGTATACTTTTTCAACCTAAAGCGTTGAGCCCCCTGAATTTGGGGGGTTCCGCTGAAAAACTAACTTTTCTGGCCCTCTTCTGATTATCAGGAGAGGACTTCAGAAAACAAGTTGAAAATGGTTGAAATCTGGGATTTCAGCATTTTTCAACCTAAAGTTTGAGAAAAAAACAAAAAAATTGCTCCGAACCCCATGAAAAACGCGCGCCGCTAGTAAAAGGGCACCTTTTCAGTCCGCGAACCGCCCATTTCCACAGAATGTGGACGGAATGCGCTAAAAAGACCAAAAAGCTCATTCAGAACCCCGCGCGCAGAGCTTGCTGACCATTTTTTCGTCAATTTTAAAAAAATCGAATTTCCGACGTTTTTTTGTCGGAAGTTCCGAAAAACTCCAGAAAAATTGGTTAAAATAGGTATTTCCAGTAAAAAAAACAATCGAAACATGTGAAACACTCTGACAGACCGTCCCTGAAAGCTAAAACATGAAATTGCTCCGCTTTTTCAGTTTGAACTGTGAAAAATAGGAAAAATCAGCTGAAAATCACTTAAAACTCACCTTTCCCCTCCTTTGCACTCTCCCCAGCTGCGAAAAGGTGAATTTCTGACAAAGCGATCGGAAAAACACTATTTTCCAGTGAAAATTGCATCAAAACTCTAAAAAAAGCTAAAAATATGGAAATTTGCACTACCCGCGTCTCCTTAGATGTAAACGCGCTCCATCGCAACTTTTTCACCTCATTTCTCACTGTTTTTCATACGTTTGCAGTGGAGCGCGTTTGCTGACTACAAAAACTTTCCTCCAAAACGGTCTTACTGGCCCTGCTATTATATAGTAAGTTCGCTCCACCGCACTATCCGATTTTTGAAAAATATGAGAAGCGTGCCCCAGCGAAACGCGAATTACGGCCAAAAAGTTAATTTTCAGGGATTTTTAGCTGAAAATTTGGTTTGACCTGCTTATGTCCTCAAAAACCTCTAAATTTTGTATAAATGAGGTCTTTCGGATGTATTTGCGCCCAACTGCACCTTCCGCCGCGCTTCTGTAAATTCACTATTCGTTTCGTGCTCCCCACTCGAACTAAAAGCGCGTTTTTGCATCCCACATGCTTACAGATAGCAGGCGCGCTCCAACGCACAACCTCGCAAATTTTGCTCGAAATTTGATTAAAACCAGACAAAAACCACCAATTTGACCTTCGTGGCCTAGATTTGGGTTTCTAGGCCACCAAGATCAAAAAATAACAAAAAGTCCCCATCAGAACGACAGGAGATTAGTTTTCCCTGTTTTCAGCCCCTAAACTCTCGAAATTTTCATTTTCAGATGTGGAAATCGCCTGTCTCGTCAACGGCACATATCGATAGGAAGCGAAAAACGGAAGGACCGTCGTCGGAACAAAGGAAGTCATAGGATCAACTTTGGATGAATCTCGGAGGAAGCAGTCTCGTTGTCGGTAGGTCGAATGTTGAAAAATTGAAAAAATTTTGTTGAAAACCATCATTTTTGACTGAATTATCGATTTTCACGCGAATTTTTTCAGTCTGAATGTCTTATGCAAAATTTGCGCTGAAAAACTATCAAAAAATCGCGAGAAAACTGCATAAAATCGCTGAAATGCGCATCCCACATGCTCAAAAAGAAGCAAACGCGCCCCACCGCACTCCCTCGCCCTAACAAGTCATTTTTCTCTGCGTCTCTCTATTCCCCACGCTATTCCGGAAAAAAGTTCGCTAGGGCGCGTTTGCCGCATCAGGAGTACCCTGTCCCTGCTCCCACTCATCACCTGTCGAAATTCCCCCTTCTATATGCTGAACCTCTTCGTGGTGAAGGGGATCAACAGAATATCTATTCTGGCTAATCAGCATAAATTTTGATATAGGAGATGGGAGCTTTAGATTCAAAAATATAGAAAAAAATGCTTAAAAAGTCATAAAAACTCATTAAATCCCCCAAAAATCCACCTGTTGCAAGCGCGCTCTACCGAAATAACCTATTTTTGTTCTCTGCGTCTCTTCATGCTCGGTTGGGCGCATTTGCAACTATCAGAAATCAAAAAAATCCCTATCCTTCTCACTCTCACTATCGAAATTCCCCCTTCGATGTGCTGCACCTCTTCGTGGTGAAGGGGATCAACGCGAGCACTTCCTCCTGGAAGTGCTCCGGCTAAGACAGCACCACTTTTGAATAGTGAGAAGGGCAATTTTGGGATGAAAACAGAAAAAAATTGACAAAAAATGTGAAAATTTTGATTTTTTCAAGAAAAAATCACAAAAACTATTGTTAAGGACCGCTATTACAGTGTGGAGCATGTGCGCTCCACTGGAAAACCCAAAAAACCAAAAATTCCCCTTTTCATTCTTCAGAAGTGGTGCTGCACAACTACCACGGAGGTTCGGCATATTGAAAAGGCACAATTTTCCAATCGTATACTTTTTTTGATTGCTAAGACTGAAAAATCCCCGAAAACTGGGTGTCCTTGTTTTGAAATGTCGAGTAAGTGTGCTCCATTGAACTCCTATCGAAATAGCGTGTAAGATCGAGAGACACAGAGATAAAGAACGTGTTTCCGAGATGATGTTCGTTGGAGCGCGTTTGCACTTCCAGTAATTCAACTTTCTTTATTTCAGGTACCTCGACGCGTCACCGTCACCCCAGCCAACGTCAACTCTTCAACGACACAATTGGATTTGAAGGGAAGAATGGAACAATGGAATGGAGGATCCCACCGGATGAGGACGGTCAGTGACGGGGGGATCTGTGAAAAATCACAGAAAAACTTAATTTCTCCAAGCTTTTAAAATTTCGGACCCGCTAATTCGAAATTTCGGTAAAACTACAAAACTGTGGCCTAGAAACGTCTTTTTTCGAAAAACTAGTCCTTCACTCTTTCCTTATGACCAGAAATTCCCCTAAAACCTCTAAAATATGCAACCCTCAAAATGCAAACGCGCCCCACCGCACTCCCTTTCCGTAACGCGTCCTTTTTCTCTGCGTCTCTCTACTTCCCACGATTTTTTGAGAGAAGTTCAGTGGGGCGCGTTTGTCGCATCTTGACCACAACGCCATTTGTGTATCAAGATGTCCGCCTGTTTTGGGGCTGAAATGTCAATTTTTGCTATAAACGTCTGAAAAATCTGTGCATCTGGATGTCCAGATGTCTTCGCTCGCCTTAAAATTGCTTAAAAAGTCATAAAAACTCATTAAATCCCCCGAAAAAACCCACCTGTTGCAAGTGCGCTCTACCGAAATAACCTATTTTTGTTCTCTGCGTCTCTTCATGCTCGGTTGGGCGCATTTGCAACTATCAGAAATCAAAAAAATCCCTATCCTTCTCACTCTCACTATCGAAATTCCCCCTTCGATGTGCTGCACCTCTTCGTGGTGAAGGGGATCAACGCGAGCACTTCCTCCGGGAAGTGCTCCGGCTAAGACAGCACCACTTTTGAATAGTGAGAAGGACAATTTTGGGATGAAAACAGAAAAAAATTGACAAAAATTGACAAAAATTGACAAAAATTGATGGAAATCTCGAATTTTCAGCCAAAAAAAGGTCTGGTACCACAGCTAGCAGGGTGTTGCAAGTGCGCTCCACCGAAAAAACCAAAAAAATCAAAAACTCCCCTTCTCATTCTTCAGAAGTGGTGCTGTACAGCTATCCCGGAGGTTCGGCATATTGAGAAGGCGAAATTTTCCAAATTTCTACTTTTTTTGATTGCTAACACTGAAAAAACCCCGAAAACTGGGTGTCCTTGTTTTGAAATGTCGATTGAACTCCTCTCGAAATAGCATGTAAAATCGAGAGACACAGAGAAAAAGAACTATTTTTCGAGGGGATTTGCGTTGGAGCGCGTTTGCATTCACCCTAATTCAACTTTCTTTATTTCAGGTACCTCGACGCGTCGCCGTCACCCCAGCCATCCTCCCCACAGCCATCTACAGTACCTTCGTAGGATCTGGGCCCCGCAACGTGTCGATTTACGCTCGTAAATCGACACAAGCAGTGTCTAGGACCAGGATCGGAAAGTTTTAAATTTTTTCGTCTCGAATTTTTTAAATAAATTTGAATTCAAATTGATATCCACGTGTTCTGTTTTTAATTTGCCAAATTCTCTGGTTCATTTCCAGTCTTGTTATCTGTGATTTATTTATTTTTAATTACTTCCTATCCCCCTCCTGCCACTCCTCCATCCCCGAATCTCTGAAAATCCCGATTTTCAGAAAAAATTCGAAAAATCCGGGTTGACAGACCCGTCGACTTTTCGAAAAAGTCATTTTCAGACATTTTTTTTTTCGAAAAATGGGCGGAGTCAACCTAGAATTTTCGAATTTTTGGACATAATAATCAAGAATTTTTTGCAGCGGTTATCTGGATTTTGAGTAGTTTGTTGGAGTTTTGAGATTAAAAAGGTAAGTAAATTTCGAGCTGTCTGGGACCCTCAAATTTCGAAAACCGCAAAATTTCCCCTAGAAACTAAAAATTCACGTTTTTAACATTTCCCCCCTGAAAAATTTGGGTCCCTTGAAAAATCGGGAAGAATGGGAGATATCCCGGAGAAAAATTATCAAATTTTGATATATTTCTCCAAAAAAATGGGAATCCGAGTTTCGAGCTCAAAAGTCCCCAAATCGAGATGGTTTCGTCGAAAAAACGAAATTTTCCATCTTTTCCGGCTGAAAATCTCGAAAAAGGAGCTCCGAATGCTCATTTTCGAGTTTTCAAACTTTGTGCTCAGCTTGAAGTCTTGAATTTTCACCAAACAACTCCAAAAAACTGGTACGAAATTCAAAAAGTGGGCGTGGCTTATCCGTTATGGGCGGAGCTACAGTACCCACTTGAATATCAGAACCAATTTGGAGGTGAGCACATCCCAGAAACCATGAGAAACTTGTTTAAATTTGAAAGTGGGCGCCGGATGAAATCCTAGTGTACAGTAGCCCCGGATGAAATCCTAGTGTATCGAAGACACAAAAAATCGATAATTAGTGTAGTGACTGATGATTTTGTGCTGAAAATCATCATTTTTCTGGAAATGGGGACTCAGAATTCCATCTGAAACATTCGTCTGTCTGTGTGTCTGTCAACCCTTAGTTTACCTTGAAAATTGGAGGATATTTTTGAATGTCTACCCAAATATCTCCTATTTTACTGGAAAAATCTGGATTTCTGGCTGAAAATTCTGAAAAAGTGGATGTTCCCTGTGATTTTCCATTCAGAAAAAAAAAACTGAAAATCTGCGAAAAAAGTGCTCTGAATGCTCATTTTCGAGTTTTCAAAACTCCAAAAAACTGGTACGAAATTAAAAAAGTGGGCGTGGCATTTCCGTTATGGGCGGAGCTACAGTACCCACTTGAATATCAGAACCAATTTGGAGATGAGTACATCCCAGAAACCACGAGAACTTGTTTGAATTGGAAAGTGGGCGGGGCTACAGTACCCCAGGGTGTCTGCAATTCCAGTCCACACTGTATCGAAGATAATTAGTGTTGAGACTGATGATTTTATGCTGAAACCTTTCTAGATTTCTGACTGAAAATTCTGAAAATGTGGTTATTCCTTGTGATTTTCCATTCAGAAAAAAACTGAAAATCAGATAATCTGCGAAAAAAGAGCTCCGAATGCTCATTTCCAACTTTTCAAATTTTGTGCTCAGCTTGAAATCTCGAATTTTCACCAAAAAACTCCAAAAATTGGAAAGAAATTTGAAAAGTGGGCGTGGCTTATCCGTTAGGGGCGGAGCTACAATACCCAATGCAATTTCAAAACCATTTTGGAGATGAGTACGCCTGAAAAGTGGTTGAAATTCGGAATTTTCAACTTTTGGAGCCCAGAAACCATTCTTCAAATTTGGAAATGGGCGGGACTACAGTATCCCTGGAATTCCAGTCCAAAGTGTAGCGAATATACGAAAAATCGATAATTACCCCTCTAATTAGTTGACCCTAATTAGTACTGTATTTCTCCATTTTTCTTCGTTCGATTACCACTGCGCTAACTCAAATTTCATGATTTTTCATGACATTTTCTCATTTTACCGCTGAAAACTTGAGTGTCCCATGAAAAATCGGTCAGAATAGGATTTCCCCGGAAAAATCTATCAAATTTAGATATATTTTTCAAAAAAATGGAAATCGATAATTACCCCTCTAGTTAGTTGACTCTAAATAGCTCAGTCTATCCAGTTCGCGCACAATCTTCACGTTGTCAATCAGATTGTAATCTCCCTTGTAGACGTGAAAATTCGGCACCTTTCATCTGTCACACACGGTATTTAGTTAATTAGGGTACTGTGTAGTTTCACGACCATCTGCCAAAACGGATGTCTAAACAAACAGCAAATGGCGTTCACATTGTCACACGTCTTCTCGAAAGAACGCTACGTGGCATTATTGATTGATTCCCCTCCCACGCATACCGTATTTCTCCTTTTTTCTTCTTCCGATTACCACCGCGCTGAGTCTAATTTCATTAATTTTCATCACCATTTTCTCATTTCTCCTCTGAAAACTCGAGCATCCCATGAAAAAACGGTCAGGATAGGATTTCTCGAAGAAAAATGATCACATTTTGATATATTTTTTCAAAAAAGTGAGAATCCGAGCAGTCACGGACTCAGAAAATCTTTAATATGAAGTAGTTTTGCTGAAAAAAACGACATTCCCCGCCTTTTCCGGCTTAAATGTGCGAAAAAAGAGCTCCAAATGCTCATTTTCGAGTTTTCATACTTTTTTCTCAATTTGAAATTTCGAAATTTCACAAAAAAACTCCAAAAAAGTGGTACGAAATTCAAAAAGTGGGCGTGGCATATCCGTTATGGGCGGAGCTACAGTAACCCCTTGAATTTCAAAACCATTTTGGAGAAGAGTAGACTTGGAGCATTTGAAGGTGAGAACATTTGAAACGAGTTGAATTTCGACAATTTCAACTTCTGATGCCCAGAAACCATTTACCATTTTTTCATGATTTTTCATCACCATTTTCTCATTTCTCCTCTGAAAACTCGAGCATCCCATGAAAAATTGGTCAGAATAGGATTTCTCGAAGAAAAATGATCACATTTTGATATATTTTTTCAAAAAAGAGGGAATCCGAGCAGTTTCGGGCCCAAAAAGTCTTCAATTTGAAGTAGTTTGGTCGGAAATAAGCATTTCCAGTTGTTTTCCTTCTGAAAATTTGAAAAAAAGTGAACACCGAATGCTCATTTTCGGCTTTTCGAATTTTTTTCTCAGTTTGAAGTCTCGAATTTTGAACGAAAAACTCCGAAAAATTGGAACGAAATTCAAAAAGTGGGCGTGCCTTCTCCGTTATGGGCGGAGCTACAGTACCCATTTGAATTTCAAAACCATTTTGGAGATGAGATGGTTAATTTCAGATTTGTGAGCCCTGAAACCACGAAAAACTTGTTTAAATTCGAAAGTGGGCGGGGCTACAGTACCCCAGGATGTCTGAAATTCCAGTCCACACTGTATCGAAGATAGTTAGTGTTTAGACTGATGATTTTATGCTGAAAGTTATCATTTTTCTGGAAATAGGCACTCAGAATTCCATCTGAAACATTCGTCGTCCGTCTTGAAAATTTGAGGATATTTTTGGATGTCTGACCCAAATATCTCCAATTTTGCTTGAAAAATCTGGACTTCTTGCTGAAAATTCCAAAAAACTGGTTCCTCGTTGTGATTTTCTATTCAGAAAGGAAACTGAATATCTGCGAAAAAAGAGCTCCGACTGCTTATTTTCGAGTTTTAAAACTTTTCTCTGAGTTCGAAATTTGAAAATTTTTCCAAAAATTGGTACGAAATTCAAAAAAGTGGGCGTGGCATATCCGTTAGGGGCGGAGCTACAGTACCCACTTGAATTTCAAAACCATTTTGGAGATGGGACCACCTGAAAAGTGATTGAAATTCGGAAATTTCAACTTTTGGAGTCCAGAAACCATTCTTCAAATTTGGAAATGGGCGGGACTACAGTATCCCTGGAATTCCAGTCCAAACTGGAGCGAAGGCACAAAAATTCCAAAAATTGGTACGAAATTCAAAAAAGTGGGCGTGGCATATCCGTTAGGGGCGGAGCTACAGTACCCACTTGTATTTCAAACCAATTTTAGAGCCCTTAAAATTGTTGATTTTATCAATATTCTCATTGTTAGGTAATTTAGAGCACTGAAAATTACTTATTAGCTCAATATTCATAAAAAATTCCCATAACTTCCAAAATTTCAGATAAGAAAATGGAAGAATTACAACAGAAATACAACACACTCCTATTGAAGGAAGAGTACCACCAGCAAGAGGTGGACTACCTGCTGGAAACTGCTAAAGAGTGGGAAACGGACAATGCGAATCTGGTGAGAATGTTTTTCTTTCACTTAGTTCTGCTCCAATATCCCAATTTTTGAACCGAAATTGAGATTTTTGTTCGGAAATACCTGATAAAAGACCCCGTTCTGTCTTCCTGTGTTTGCCACTTTTGATCATGTCCAAAATTTGAAAAGTGACATAAAATGCCTTTTTAAAGGTTCTGAAATCAAAAACCTCGAAATTCAGAAAAAAAATCGGTCAGAATCGGGAAAATTGCTTTTTTACAGGAGAAACAACTTGTTGAAGAAAGAAGCAAAGTGCGAAAAATGGAAGAGGAACATGGAGTCGTTTTGAATCTTCTACGAAAGAAGAAAGATGCTGTATATTGGAAGGAAGAGGTAGGGAAAATGGTGACAATACGAAGAACGTTAGAGAAATGGATGAAGTCGATGAAATAATGCAGAAATAGCCGAAAAAACTGTCAAAAATTATATTATTCCGGTAGAAATACATACCGGCGTAGTCTTTACTAGACTGAAAATTATTTCAGTTTTTTCTTCGAAAAATTCAAAATTACCATAGACTTTTTTGTACCAATGACATGACAAAAATCTTTTCACTACGAACACTTAACTTTTTTTACTCCAAAAACACTAAGTTAACTCAATTTGCAGCTGGAAAGAATGGCGAAAGGTGAAAGATTGAGTGTGAGAAAGGTTCAAACCGAACTCGAAAATGAGATCAAGCTTATCGAACAAGATGATGAACAATCGATTTTACAAGCTGTAGGCCTTATTGATCAAATTTTCAAGGTAACGATTAGCAGTTTAGTGGGAAAAAGGGGAAAATTGTATACTCGGAGATAGATAAAATTGGTGATCAAGAAATTAAAATGTCTTTAAAAAGACAAAAACGGCTATCAAAAAGTCCTAATCTCCAAAATCCGTGTTTTCAAGTAGAACGACAACTCGTGGTCCGGTATTTAGATCTCCGGAATCCTAAAAGAATATTTTTCAAACCCAATTTAGTCAGGAGGTATATACGATAAATCCCACTTTTTAATGCAAAAAGCAGTTTCATTATGAATTTTCCTGCCAAAAAGAGTTATGATTTTTTGAACTCTAAAGATATTTTCGGCAAAAAGTACTTGAAAAACTGAATTTCTGTGAAAACTAGCCAGCAATCAAGCAGAAAAATGGTCGTGCTTTCTTGTTTTCCGATTTTTCAACCAAATTTTAGGCTAATTACACTAATTAGTTGAGTTAATTACCCCAAAATTAAACTGTAAACCCACATGTTTAATTAGATCTGAAAATCAGGGATTTCATCTGAAAATTGCTAAAAAAGTCAATCTGAAAATGTGTCAAATAGATTGTCAGTTTTGCTCATTTTCTAGTACTTTGGAGCATTTTCAGTTACTCAGAAGTTTCCTAGGAAAACATCGGTATTTCTATAGAGAGATCGAGGAAAAATCAAAAATTTCTAACTTTTTAACCAAATTTTCAAGCTAATTACCCTAATTAGTTGAGTTAATTACCCAAAATTGAGCTGTTAACCCACGTACCTAATTATATCTGAAAATCAAGGATTTTATCTGAAAATTGCTGATAAGTCACTCTGAAAATGTAATTTGTCAAAATGACTGTCGATTTTGCTTATTTTCTAGTACCTTGGAGCATTTTTTGATTATTCAGAAATTTGCCAAAGAAAAATCGGTATTCCTACAGAGAGATCGAGAAAAAGTCGATACTTTCTTACTTTTCAACCCAATTTTTAACTAATTACACTAATTAGTTGAGTTAATCACCCAAAATTGAACTGGTGTAAACCCACGGGTTACTGTAGCTATAATAATGAGGCGTCTTTTTTTGTTCAAAACATGCTGAAAACAACACTTTCACGTTAAAATCTCTTAAATAGTCCTTTCTATAATTCCAGACTCGCAAGGAACGCGACATCTTCGGAGAGCTCGAAGTACCTGCCGACAAGTTTTATGGAGCCGGAACCGCCCGTTTACAATGCCAAACGAGCTTCAAGATCGGAAGTCCCGAAGATCGTATGCCGCTCCCAGTGATTCATGCTTTTGGTCTCCTCAAGAAGGCCGCCGCTCTCGTCAACACCGAGTTCGGACTCGACAAGAAACTCGCCGACGCTATCAGCCAGGCCGCTGATGATGTTGTCAACGGAAAACTCGACGATCACTTCCCACTTCTCGTCTGGCATGCTTCTGCTTGGGATACAAACGTCAATGAAGTGATCTCCAACCGTGCCATCGAAAATATGGGAGGAAATCTCGGATCGAAGACGCCAGTTCATCCTGATGCCCATGTTAACATGTCTCAGACCGCAAACGCTACTTTCCAGTCTGCTATGCATATCTCCGTCAGCATTGAAATCCACTCTCGTCTTCTTCCGGCTCTGAAGAAACTACGTGCTGCTCTCAACAGCAAGGCTGAAGAGTGCAAAGATGACTTCAAGATCGGACGGACCCACACTCAAGACGCCGTTCCACTGACTCTTGGACAAGAGTTCTGTACCTATGTGCAACAACTCGAAAATTTGATCGCCCGTGTCGAGTCGACTCTCCCACATCTCTGCCAACTCGTCGTCGGAACCGGACTCAACACCAGCAAGGGATTCGCCGAGAAGCTCGCCACCACCGTCACCGAACTCACCAAACTCCGGTTTGTCATATCACCAATCAAATTCAAGGTTCCCGCAGCCCCAGACGCTCTTGCCGAGGTGCACAAAGCACTCACGACAGTAGCCGAAGTTTTCCTTAAAATGGGAAGCTTCTTGGGATCCGGACTAAGATGTGGACTCGGAGAGCACTCGCTTTCAGAGGACGAGCCAGAAAACCTGAATTCTCACCGCGAGGCCATCACCATTGTCGTCTCCCAGGTTTTGTGTAACCAAGTAAACAATTTTCAGCTTCTCTTTGCCTTTGTTATCAATTATATTCCAGGGAGCTGTGACCGTCGGTGGATCCAATATCAAATTTGAGCATGACTTCTTCAAGCCAATCCTCGCCCGTACCGTGCTTCATTCCACTCGTCTTTTGTCTGAAAGCGCTGACAGCTTCACCGAACAATGTGTTAATGGAATCGTTGCCAACAAGGAGAAGACTGTCACGGTTGGTGAAAGCCCATACATGTTTAAGTTCCTCTAGTGCAATGTTTTTTTAAGTGTATAGGTCGGGAAAAAGTGGAAAAAAAAATTTTACACGTTTGGTACACATCGAGCGATTCTTCTAAATTTTTGAATTTTCAATAGAGCTCCAAGCAAAAAGTTTTTGAAAAACTAGATTTTTCGTCAAAAAATGGAGAAATTCAAGAGAAAAATTATTTAGAAATCAATGAAAAGTTGAAATTTCGGTGGTTTTACCCCAATCAATCAGAATTTTTCGAATTATTCTGGGAACCGGTCATTCCAAATGAGGAAGTCCAAGAATTCCGAATGATAGACTACAGTAGCCAGTTGTCCATTCTTGTCCATGAAATCCCTTCCATTCTCACAATCGATAGTTTCCTCTGTATGCGTGTATTTAGATCTGAGAACTGAGATGTTGATTAGGTAATTTAGTTGATAACTCACTTGTAGTTCTTTTCTCTCTCTTTTGAACTCCATTCCGTATAAGAGATATCCTTCAGAAGAGCATCCCAATCTGGAGCATCTTTGAATCCGTCTAACTTTAGTCGTCTCAATTTTCTATTATTTCCCTCAATCCAGTGATGGAGGAATTCATTGATATCAGATTCTGTGAACTGGTGATTTCCCAGATTAGCGATTTCACTATCCAACGCCTTCAAGTCTTCCAGAGGCATTTTACCAAGGTTTGGTACACGAAGGCGGGAGAAGTGAAGGATCTGGAAGTGGGTTTGGATAGTAGTCTTTCGAAAACCTTACTCACCTTTTTGTAGTCAAAGTCAGGACTCAATTTGCTGAAAATTGTAATTCCAGTGGTTGGTTGAGTCTTCTCCAATAGATATTCACAGTCTTCATTCGATAGTGTCTCTTTCCTCCCTCTAATCTGCACATAATCGCATTTCCTAAAAATCGAATGACAAAGTACTCCTCTCATTGCATTCAGTGTGCTCAATTCAATCCCAATAGAGTATTCCATTCGATAGAATATCTTGTCCATATGTGTCAACACATGCACAAGGCCGTATCCAAATTGGTTAGAATTGCAATTAATAATTTGTTGAGTTGTATTTTTCCCACTGTAATAAACGGTTTCAGTTGTTCTCGAGAAGAAATTATTTGAAACTAACCAAACATCGATAGAAATGTTGTTCACCTTCATCTGACCTACTACTGGTTGAGGTGTTTTAAGAAATTCAATTGCGAACTTTCTTTCAGTGCAGCTCTCATTAAAGATAGTTATTTTATCCACAATTCCATTGACAACATGAACCGTTTCAACCGATATTCTGGCTAGATTCAGCACATTCAGCATACGACGAGACACTTGAGACAATTCTAATCTGAAAATAAATCGACCCAATTTCTCAAATCCTAGAAGAGTTCCTTGGATATATTGATTTTTCTTGAAAAAGACTTACATCTCCATTATCTCCATGGAACGAACTATTTCTGAGAAAACCAGCAAAGGGAACGATAGCAACTTTATAGAACTCATTGTGCAAGAATCAAGAGCAGAATCAATATTTGTTTGAATATGTATATTTCTGGTGCAAAGACGCATTCTCCGTGTGCAAACACACTATTTATCGATTTCTCTCGGTCCTAGAATTGCAATCCTAAGGAGAGAGCAGCAGTTTTTCATATACAATTCCACTAGCTTTACAATTCCAATAAAAATTAAAGTAAGCTGAAAGGAAGGCTCCCAAACTTGAGAAAAATTGAACCTTTTTGAAGTTTCGAATCCTATAATCAAATACATTTTGCAGGAAGCCATCGACAATACCAAAGAATAGACTCTCGACAAATCCACCAAGTTATCCCCATTCTTATTGACTTCAAAGTGATTCTTCCCAATTTCACTTTTTTCTGGTCTTCCCCACCCATGAGTCTCATTAGTTTATTCCGTTTTTCTCAAATCAAATCTGACCCATCACTCGTTTATAATTTCCAATATTCTTTTCATTGTTTTCCTTCCTTTTTTCCTTTCCCATTTTTTATATAGTAATCGAGGTCTCCTTTTTAAATTCCATTTATTCAATGTTTCCCCACTCCCCAACTAAATTTCTTCGATTTCACACAATTTCTTCGATTTCACACAATTATGAATTATCTTTTTGAAGAAGCAAGGAGATCCAGAAACAAACGACTGAGTTCACCAATTCCACCACAGAAATTCCAATAATTCTCACATTTTTTTTTGATTTTTGATTTTTTTAAAATTAAATTAAATTTTTTCAGTAGAATCTCAAAACGTGTGTTCCGTATCTTCTTATTTTTTTCTCATTATTATTTGTTGTTAAATATCATTGATAAAATTGTTGGTCTTTTGTGTTTGATTATCAAAATTTTCTAGAAGGCTGTTTGTGTCTATTCCCGCAGATATCTTGACAAAATAACTCTAAAACTCATTGAATATTCCAGGAAACTGTAGCACCTTTGTCGCCGATATCTTTAAAAACTAAGATGGTTGTTTAAATCGATAAAAAATATCTGAAAACTGAAAATTTTAATGTCAGGCACATAATTTTCACGATATTCCAACCAAAAATCATCCAGAAATTGTGTTTTTCCATCGAAAATTTCACATTCTGTAATTCTCGCGAGATTGGTTATTGAAAACTGCAAGCAATTCGATTTCCCGACTTGAAATACTCATAAAAAGAATTTCTAGCAATTTTCACTACTGAAAACTTAATTTTCTAGAAATTTCGACCAAAAACGAGCTGAAAAATACATTTTTTTTTGTCGAAAACTGAATGAAAATCGTCTTATTTCTGACAAAAAACTATTTAATTCGTCTCTACTTCAAAAAATCTCTCTATTCTGACAATTCGAACGAGAAAATGGGGTTTTTGAGTGAAAAATTGAATTTGTTCTGTTAAAAACCTAATTTCTGACGATTTTCAACTCAAAAAACCGGCATTCTGAGCTGAAAATCAAGATTTTCAGACATTTCTGAACTTTTTACCCGAAAAAATAACTCAAAAACACCAGTTTTCGGTATTTTCCTATCATCTTGACTCAAATTCTGTAACCGCGCTCCACCGAAACCCGAGAAGAGAGTGTGACGATCGAAGAGACGCAGAGAGCGAGAGCGATGGGTTTCGCTAACAAGGAAGCGCTGATTTCCAAGTTTTCCTCAATTTTTAGCGCAAAATTATCATATTTTTCGAATATTTCACAAAAAAACTACCTGAAAATCGATATTTTAATCTGAAAACTCTATTTTTCAGTCTGAAAATCGACATTTTCCATCGAAAAAGTGAGTAATTCCAATCGAAAATCTGAAAAATGTCTGTGTCTCTCATTTCCACACACTCTTTTCTCACTGTCTCAATGGAGCGCACTTGCAATTCTCATCAATTTTCAGATTTTTCAAGAAACGGAGCTGACAGCGAGGACACTTTTGAGGTAATTTGTAGTAAAGTTGGCTGAAATTTATGATATATTTTCAGCCGAGTGGACGATTCGGTTGGTTTCGAATGGAGGACGTCGAGTAGCGGTGGAGTGGAGTGTCGAAAAGGGTTTCTCTGATAAAAAATTGATAAAAATGATAATTTTTATTATTTCAGAAGCGATGGATTCAATTTGGATGGATTTGATGATGGAAACGATGATCGAGGAATCGGGTTGCCGGGAAAATAAGAAAAAAACTGGAAATTCTGAGATTTGAAGGCAATTTGAAGGGTTTTTAGAGCAGAAAAATGAAAATTCACTGATATTTTTGACTGGAAAAAGCTGGAAAATTGGAATTTTTGGCGGCTCGATGACTTTTTTGGTGGTTTTTGATAAATTTTTCACCGAATTTTCAAAAAATTCCAATTTCCCGGTTGTTCCAGTCAAAAAATCGATGAGTTTTTAATTTTCCGCTCTAAAACCCTTCAAATTGCCTTCAAATCTCTGAAATTCCAGATATTTTCTCATTTTCCAGCATTTCGATCCCTCAATCATCGTCGCCGTCTCCAAATCCGTCTTCTCCTAGAATTCATTCGAATCGCATCGCTCAACCAATTAACATCAACGTCATCTGAAACTCAAATTTCAATTTTCGAGCTGAAAACGTGTCAAATATAACATTTCTTGTCCAGATTTATACTCTTTTTGACAATTTTCCACTCAAAAACCCAAAAAAAGTGGTTTTCTGATGATTGTTTGCAGTGAAAACTAGTTTTTGAGAGGAAAACCCGTCGAAAAGAGTATAAATCTGGAATGAAATGTTGCATTTGACACTTTTTCAGCCAGAAATCTGGAATTTGAGTTTCAGATGATGTTGATGAAGATCCGATGAGCGATGTCATTCAAATGGATTCAGGGGAAGACGGATTCGGCGAGAGAGACGACAATTGAGGTTTCGGAATTCTAAAAAACAGGAAAAACTGAAATTTCTGAGATTTGGAGATAATTTGGAGCATTTTAGAGCGGAAAATTGAATATTCGTCGATATTTTTGACTGGAAAAACTGGAAAATTGGAATTTTTAGCTATTCGATGACTTTTTGGTGGTTTTTGAGAAATTTCGCATCGAATCGTCAAAAATTCCAATTTCCCGGTTTTTTCAGTCAAAAAATCGATGAATTTTCAATTTTTCCGCTCTAAAATCCTTCAAATTGCCGTCAAATCTCAGAAATTCCAGTTTTTCTCGTTTTCCTGCATTCCGATCCCTTAATTATCGTCGCCGTCTCCAAATCCGTCTTCTCCTTGAATCCATTCGAATCAAATCGCTTATTTGATCTTCATCAACGTCATCTGAAACTCAAATTTCAATTTTCGAGCTGAAAACGTGTCAAATATAACATTTTCCACCGAAATATACATTTTCCGACAGTTTTTCACTCAAAAACCCATAAAAAGTGGTTTTCTGATAATTTTTTCGAGTGAAAACTAGTTTTTGAGGGGAAAACCCGTCTAAAAGATTATAAATCTGGAATGAAATGTTGCATTTGACACTTTTTCAGACAGAAAACTGAAATTTGAGTTTCAGATGATGTTGATGAAGATCCGATGAGCTGTGCGATTCGAATGGATTCAGGGGAAGACGGATACGACGATAGAGACGATGATTGAGGTATCGGAATGCTAAAAAACAGGAAAAACTGAAATTTCTGAGATTTGGAGATAATTTGGAGCATTTTAGAGCGGAAAATTGAAAATTCACTGATTTTTTTGACTGGAAAAACTGGAAAATTAGATTTTTCTGGCGACTCGATGACTTTTTTTTGAGTGTTTCTTGAGAATTTTTACATCGAATCGTCAAAAATTCCAATTTTCAGGTTGTTCCAGTCAAAAATCGATGAATTTTCAACGTTTCCGCTCTGAAAACCCTCAAATTGCCTTCAAACTTCAGAATTTTCAGTTTTTTTTCTTATTTTCCGGCATTCCGATCCCTCGGCCATCGTCTCCGTCTCATCATTGAATCCATTCGAATCGGACACTCACCAAGTCATCGCCTTCACTTCGGATTCAGAAATCTTCGAAAAATGTGTTTTTTTCTCAAAAAAATGACTCTGAAATCCGAAAATTCGATGTGAAAACTGATATTTCGATACGAAAATTCAGAAGAAATGTGACTTTTAACGGATTTCCAACAGATTTTTCGATCGTCTAAGCTGATTTCCTAGCTAAAAACTTTCAAAATGTTTTATTTCAGTGATAAACCAGTTTTTAACCTGAAAATCAGCTTTTCTGATCGAAAAACCATGGAAAATATGCAAAAAAGTCACATTTCTCTTGAATTATCGGAGCATAAGTTTGGCCATCGAATTTTCGGAATTTTAAGTCATTTTTCAGAGCGGAAACTCATTTTTCTATGATTTTGGAATTCGGAGTGACAGCGATGACTCGGTGAGTGATCCGATTCGAGAGGATTCAATGAGGAGGATATGGCGACGATAAGAGGTATTTCTTAATGAAAATTTCTGGAATTATGATATTTTTTTCAGTCGGACTGACGATACGGATGGTTTCGGAGGGATGACGTCGGGAAGCGGTGTAATCGGGAGTCGATGGATTCGATGCGATTGGAGAGGGCGACTGGGAAACCAGAATGCTGGAAAACTGAAAAGAAGCTGAAATTCCAGAGTTTCGGAGACAATTTCTAAGGGTTTTAGAGTGGGAAACCGATAATCTCTTTAAAAAAGCAAAAAATCCAGTTTTTCTATCAAAAATGTCAATGCATTTTCAATTTTTCCGCTCTAAAAACTCTCCAATTGTCTTCAAATTTCAGAATTTTCAGTTTCTTTTCCCATTTTCTCAGCATACACTCAAGTATCGTCGCCGTCTCCAAATCCGCCTTTCCTTTCGAATCGGATTACTCACCGAATCATCGCCGCTACTCCAGATTCAAAAATCTTCAAAAATGTGTTTCCGCTCTGAAAAATTACTTGAATTTCGAAAATTCGATGGCCAAACTCATGCTTCGCAACGAAAATTCAGAAGAAATGTGACTTTCTGCAGATTTTTAATGAATTTTCGATCGGAGAAGCTGATTTTCAAGCTGAAAACTTTCAAAATGTTTCAGTTTTCGGTGATAAACCAGTTTTCAACCTGAAAATCAGCTTTGCGAAAAAAGTCGAAAGGAGTCGATGAATTCGATGCGATTGAAGACGACGATTGGGATACCGGGAACCTGAGAAAATAGGGAAAAAAGCTGAAATTCCAGAGTTTCGGAAGCAATTTTGAGGGGTTTTAGAGTGGAATTTGATATTTTAACAGTTTTTTGACGGAGAACAGCTGGAAAATGGGATTTTTGAATGAAAATTTATTGAAAAAACAGTCAAATCATCTTTAAAATCCGATTTTTTCAGCTATTTTTGTAGAAAATATCGATGAATTATTCAATTTTTCGCTCTGAAAACCTCTAAATTGTCTTCAAATTTCTGAAATTCCAGCTTCTTTTGTCTGGCGCACCTGTGACGCCTTAAATTCGAAAACTGTGAAACGATAATAGAAATTAGACACACTAGAAATGGAGATTATAGATTTCGTTTTTCGAGAAAATTCAGAAAAATTTATTGGAAAAACTGCAATGTCTCTGGTGTGCCTTCAACGCGTTTTTCATCTCAAAATGTTGAAAATTTGACAATTTTTCGACAATCCGGATGATGTCTGGTGTGCCTTTGACGCATTCTTACGGATTTTGACACGAAATTTCAGTTTTGCAGCTGAAAAGTTCGATTTCCGAATCAAATAGTTTTTTTTCTGGCGCACATTCGGCGCGTTTTTTTTCAACTCAAAAAAGAATAAATGGCCGCTTGAAAAAAAGGAGAATTTTCTGGATTTATGGCCTAAAAATCTTAAAATTTCAATTTCTGTCCGCTATCAAAATTCCCCAATTGCGCTCTACTGAAATACACATGTTTACTAGTTTCGGTAGAGCGCGCTTCCTATTTTTCTGATTTTTTTTCTCAAATAGTCATTTCATCGACTATTTTATAGACATAATCAGAAAAAAACCAATAAATTTATTTTTCCGAAATCTCATCTCACAAATCCGTCGAAATTCCTCCTTCTTATTATGCTGAACCTCTACGTGGTGAAGGAGATCAACAGACTGGTTCGAACCAGTCTGGCTAATACAGCATATCTTTTTTTGGTGAAAAATTGAGAAGATGGGGGATAAAAAAAATATTAAATTGAAAATTTTGAGAAAAAGTGGTTTTTTTCGGTGAAAAACTTCTGAAAAGCGGTTTGAGAACTCAAAATTTCTTGGAATCATAAAATCGGGGGCGCGGTTGGCGCGTTTTCAACTGGAACGACTAGAATAGGGTTACTGTAACATTGCCTCAGAGCTAGAAGTCGGCTGGGGCACCGTCGACGCGTTGGAAACTGAATCCGGCGAGAAATGAGTCAGGCGCGCCATTGGCGCCTTCTGAGAACTAAAAATTTCTGGGAATCATAAAATCGGGGGCGCTGTTGGCGCGTTTTTAGCCGGAACGACTAGAATAGGGTTTTTTACTACGGTATTTTTGCAAAAAAATTTTCGATGATTTTTCTGGAATGTATTCCTCAAAAACCTTTGAAATCTACAAAAAATCGGAAAATTTTCAAAAAAATAAGTTTTTTTTTCAGTTCTGAACTGAGAATATAAAATTCTTCTCGAAACTTCAGGCCCGTTCCCTTCTATTTTTTGAGTGGTCTGACTGAATTCCGTGAAACTCGAAACGCGCCGACAACGCGCCAGCTCATGTTTTGGAAATTCAACGTTAGCGCTCCAGAAGTCTCGATTATTCGATGCGAAAGCGCCGAGAGCGCGCCAGACTCATTTCTAGCCGGATTCAGTTTTTTTAGAAATGCGTCGACGGTGCCCCAGACGACTTCTGGCTCTGACGGCATCGTTACAGTAACCCTGTTGTGGGCGGCCCGATTGGGAAGACGCCAAAAGCGCCCCCGATTCTATGATTTCCAGAAATTTTGAGTCTCATTCTGAAAATCGGTTTTTCTGAAAATTTGCACTGCAAAAAATTTATTTTATCCCCCATCTCATTTTCAACCAAAAAAGATATGCTGTATCAGTCAGTAAGATTCGATTCGAACCAATCTGCGGATATCCTTTAAGAATCTCCTGAAGGATTTTTTGAACTCTGAAGATATTTTGGGCTATCTGAAAAAATGATGAGAATAGCAAGCGCGCTCCATTGAGACAGTGAGAAAAGAGTGTGTGGAAATGAGAGACCCAGACATTTTTCAGATTTTCGGTTGGAAATATTCACTTTTCCGATGGAAACTATCAATTTTCAGACTGAAAATTACAGTTTTCAGATAAAAATATCGATTTTTATGGTAATTTTTGGGTGAAATATTCGAAAAAATAACAAATTTCCGCTAAAAATGGGAAAAGCTTGGAAATCAGCACTTCCTCGTTACCGAAACCTATCGCTCTCGCACTCTGCGTCTCTTCGCTTGTCACACTCTCTTCTCGGGTTTCGGTGGAGCGCGGTTACTGAATTTTAGTCAAGATGATAGGAAAATAACGAAAACTGGTGTTTTTGAGTTATTTTTTTCGGGTAAAAAATTCAGAAATGTCTGAAAATCTTGATTTTCAGATTGGAATGCTGGTTTTTGAGTTTAAAATTGTCAGAAATTAGGTTTTTAACAGAACAAATTCAATTTTTCACTTAAAAACCCAATTTTCTCGTTCGAATTCTCAGTATAAAGTGATTTTTTGAAATAGAAATTATTAAAAATGATTCTCAGCTAAACATTTCAAATGTGAGCTGATTTTCAAACAGTTTTCCATGAGAAAAAGTGTTTTCCATCTCATTTTCTAAAAGAGAATCTTGCCAAAATTGCAGAATATGAAGTGTTCGGAGGAAAAACAACCGCTCTGGATGATTTCTAGTGAGAATTTCGAAAAAGTTATGAGTTTTTTTTTCAGTTTCTTCATATTTCCATCAAATTTATATCGACTTTGGCCATTCTCGCCTGAATTTTGAAGAAATCGACGGCGGTGGTGCTGAAATTGACGTATTCGACCTGGATAAATGGGATTTATTGTTGTTTTCTCGAAATTAACTGAATAAACTGAAAACGAGTGGAAATAATTAGAAGTTAGAAAAAATTAGAAGTAAGAAAATTGGCGTCGATTGTGGTGTTTCCTCAACACTTCTCTGGAAATGCCGATTGAGTTTTAGAGTCTTTTTGGAGGGATGAAAGTGAGAACTGACTCGATTAGTCTTTTCTCAAATCTAAATAAGTTCAAATCAAATAAAAACTTTTATTCGAACAATAATTGAATTCAGATGAAAATGACTGTGCTTACTTTATGACAATATAATGAAAAGCGATTGGAATGAGAAATTGATATATTTGTTGATTGACGGGATGACGTAATCGGGGAGGACAGGCGGTATCTACCAGAGTTGCATGGAATTCCGACTTCCGACTTCCGACTTTCGGGCATTTTTATCATTCCGACTTCCGGATAAGAAAAATCACTTCCGACTTCCGGATAAGGAATTTTAACTTCCATGCAACTCTGTTATAAACTACAAAATAGAAATCTAATCGAATATTTCTTGGAGCCGAAGAAATCGATAAATAGCATGTTTGCAGACGGTGAGTGTGTGTCGTCGCTCAAGAATAATACACATTCAAACGCACCCGGCTATTGATTCTCTTTTTTGACTTTCTAGATGAATTCTATGAAGTTGTTATCGTTTCCTGTGCTGATTTTCTCAGAAATCGTTCGTTCGATGGGAATAATGGAAGTGTAAGTAATGTCGAGTGAAATCAATAATTTCTAGGTATCAAACATTTAGAGTATTTGAGAAATTGAGTACCAGTAATCAATCAATTATAGCTATGTTGCCTTTCAGATTCGAATTGTCTCAGGTGTCTCGTCGGATGCTGAATTGCCTTGTTCTAGCTAGAATTCCGGTTAGATGGATCGGTGTTTTGTGTGGAGAACTCGATCTGATTGGTTTCTATGAAGAACATAGTTTGACAGAAAAAGAGTTCGCGATTAAATTTGTCAAAAGTAGTAGGTCAGATAAAAGTGAACAATGTTCATCTGTATGTTTGGTCAGTATCTTAGAATTTCTTTCCGTCATAAAAGCTATGTATTACAGTGAAAAAAATACAGATGAAAGAACAATTTATTGCAATTCCAACCAATTTGGATATGGACTTTTGCATGTGTTGGCTCATTTAGATAAGATATTCTATCGAATGGATATTGCACTTGGATTTCATCTGAGTACACTGAGTACTATGAGAGGGATACTGTGTCATCCGATATTCAGAAAATGTTATTATATGCAGTTTCGAGGGGAAAATGGGACATTGTCGAATGAAGAATGTGAATATCTATTGGAGATTTCCAACAATGAAAAATTGATTGTTTTTGTGTGCAAAAGAAATAAAAATAAGAAGGTGATTTGAATATTTTTATCGAAATCACATTTCAGGTTAGTTAAGCAAGACATCAGGTTAGTTAAGCAATACATTTGTATTTTAATTTTTTGTTTGAAAAAAAGCAGCAGAACGGTAAATTTAATTTGAAACTTATGATATAACTGATTTTGAGAGTTTCCTCTTCAGTTTTCCGATATTTCTCAAAAACAACCAGAAATCGAAGAGGAAAATGATTAGATAACTGAAAAAATCAAATTTCGAACATTCAACACAATTAGAATTATTCGAATTATTCTGGGAATCTGTCATTCCAAATGAGAAAATCCAAGAATTCTGAATGATAGACTACTGTAGCCAGTTGTCCATACTTATTTTTGAAATCTTTTCCGTCCTCACAATCGATGGTTTCAACTTCATCAGTGTATTTAGATCTGAAAAATAGAAAACTAACAGTTGAGTATTTGAGGTGACAATTCACTTGTAATATCTTCCTCTCTGTTTTGAATTCCATTCCGTATGAACGACATCTTTCAATAAGATATCCCAGTCTGGCGCTTCCCTGAATCCGTCTAACTTAAGGCGTCTTAGTTTCCTATTGTTTCCCTTGATCCAGTGATGTAAAAATTCATTGATATCAGATTCTGTGAATTCGTGATTCCCCAGATTCGCAATCTCACTATCTAACGCCTTCAAGTCTTCAAGAGGCATTTTTCCTAGATTTGGTACACGAAGGCGGGAGAAGTGAAGGATCTAGAAAAAGTTGTGGATAGTAGTCTTTCTAAAACCTTACTCACCTTTTTATAGTCAAAGTCAGGACTCAATTTGCAAAATATAGTGATTCCAGTGGTTGGCTGAGTCTTCTCCAATAGATATTCACAGTCCTCATTTGATAATGTCTCATTTTCCCCGCGAAACTGCACGTAATCACATTTTCTAAAGATAGGATGACACAGTAACCCTCTCATTGAATTCAGTGTATTCAGTTCAAATCCGAATGCAAAATCAATTCGGTAAAATATTTTGTCAAAATGGGTCAACACATGCACAAGACCGTATCCGAATTGGTTGGAATTACAATGAATGACTTTCAGCCTTGCGTTCTTTTCACTGTAATTCACAATATTAAATCAAAACTCAAACTGAGTCATTTCTAACTAACCAAACATTAATGCGAACATTGTTCACTGTCATCTGATCAACTACTGGTTTAGGTGTTTGAACGAAATGAATCATGAAATTTTCATCTAGAGGGCACTCTGTTTCACGGATACATATGACAGCAGGAAAGCTCGCTACTTGAACAGTTTGAACCCGAATTCTTGAAAGATGCAAGCAATTGAGTACGCGACGAGACACTTGAGACAACTCGAATCTAAAAATTAAAATTGAAAAATATAGAGAAATCTATTTTTCCTGATTTTTCAACTGCTAGACTTACATTTCCATTAACCCCATTGAACGAATGATTTCTGAGAATATCAGAAAAGGGAACGATAGCAACTTTATAGAACTCATCGAGCCAGACAGAAGAAAAATCAATAGACAAATACGGTCGAACAGTTAGTTCTAACGTGATGACTACGGCCAACGGGCACTCTGCGTCTGCAAACACTCCGTACACAGGATTTCCCGATTCTAGAGATACTGACTACACACTCGTTCAATATTCCAGCTTTATTGATTTTTGAACTTGTCAGGACTGAGACTGTTGTAGCGCTCTTACATCTGTGAAAATATTGAAACTGTCTTTAGTTTTTAATTATGAATTATCTTTTTGCAGAAACCTGGATGGCCTCAAAGCCGCTTCTGATCACCTCGACTCCCTTCAAAGTATTACAAATTATGATTGTTTCTTTCTTTCTTTCATCCATTTTACACCCGCTTTCTCTCTCTCGATACGGTTTGTTTGCAACTCATTTTTATCTGTTTTCCAGTTGTCATGAAGCATTTCTTCATTTCTTATCCCATTTCATAGTTTCTCTCGATTCTTAAGTTTCTCTCGATTGTCTTTTAGGACCTCATTTTTATTCACTTTTTCCCAGTTGAAAAATGAAAATTATGAAAGTTCTCTTCTTTTTTTGTTTTATTTATTCTATTGTTCTATCAATACCAATGTTTGATTATCAAAATTTTCTAGAAGGCTTATTGTGTCTATTCCCGCAATTATCTTGACAAAATAACTCTAAACCTCATTGAATATTCCAGGAAACTGCAGCACCTTTGTCGCCGATATCTTTAAAAACTAAGATGGATGTTGAAATCGATAAAAAATATCTGAAAACTGAAAATTTTAATGTAAGGCACATAATTTTCACGAAATTCCAACCAAAAATCATCCAGAAATTGTGTTTTTCCATCGAAAATTTCACATTCTGTAATTCTCGCGAGATTGGTTGTTGAAAACTGCAAAAAATTCGATTTCCCGACCGGAAATACTTATAACACGAATTTCTAGCGATTTTTTACTACTGAAAACCAGATTTTCTAGAAATTTCTACCAACAACGAGCTGAAAAATACATTTTTTTTGTCGAAAACTGAATGAAAATCGTCTTATTTCTGACAAAAAACTATTTAATTCGTCTCTACTTCAAAAAATCTCTCAATTCTGACAATTCGAACGAGAAAATGGGGGTTTTGAGTGAAAAAATTGAATTTGTTCTGTTAAAAACCTAATTTCTGACGATTTTCAATTCAAAAACCAGCATTCCAATCTGAAAATCAAGATTTTCAGATATTTCTGAATTTTTCCCTGAAAAAAAACAACTCAAAACGCCAGTTTTCGGTATTTTCCTATCGTCTTGACTCAAATTCTGTAACCGCGCTCCACTGAAACCCGAGAAGAGAGTGTGAGGGGCGAAGAGACGCAGAGTGCGAGAGCGATGGGTTTCAGTGGAGACCGGCTAGCCAAAAAGAGCTGATTTCCAAGTTTTCCTCAATTTTCAGTGCAAAATTATCATATTTTTCGAATATTTCACTTAAAAATTAGCTAAAAATCGATATTTTAATCTGAAAACTCTATTTTTCAGTCTGAAAATCGACATTTTTTATCGAAAAAGTGAGTAATTCCAAGCGGAAATCTGAAAAATGTCTCCGTCTCTCATTTCCACACACTCTTTTCTCACTGTCTCAGTGGAGCGCACTTGCAATTCTCATCAATTTTCAGATTTTTCAAGAAAAAGAGCTGGCAGTGAGGACGATTTCGAGGTAATTTGTAGTAAAAATGACTGAAATTTATGATATTTTTTCAGTCGGATGGACAATTCAGTTGGTTTCGAATGGAATGGAGTGTCGGAAAGGGTTTCTCTGATAAAAAGTTGATAAAAATGATCATTTTTTATTATTTCAGAAGCGATGGATCGATTCGAATGGGTTTGAGGAGACTGAGGCGACGAAATGCCGGGAAAATGAGGAAATCTGAAAATTCACAGATTTGACGGCAATTTGAGGGTTTTTAGAGCGGAAAAATCAAAAATTTATCACTTTTTTGACTGGAAAAACTGGAAAATTGGGTTTTCTGGCGACTCGATGACTTTTTTGTGGTTTTTGAGAAATTTTGCAACGAATTGTCGAAAAATTCCAATTTCCCGGTTGTTCCAGTCAAAAAATCGATGAATTTTCAGTTTTCCGCTCTAAAACCCTTCAAATTACCTTCAGATCTCTGAAGTTTCAGTTTCTTTTCCCATTTCCCGGCAGTCCGATCCCTTAATTGTCGTCTTCATCATCAAATCTGTATTCTTCTCGAATTCATTCGCATCGCACAGCTCATCCGATCTTCATAAACGTCATCTGAAACTGAAATTTCAATTTTCGAGCTGAAAAAGTGTCGAATCTAACATTTCTTGTCCAGATTTATACTCTTTTTGACAGTTTTTCACTCAAAACCCCAAAAAAAGTGGTTTTCTGATGATTTTTTTGCAGCGAAAACTAGTTTTTGAGAGGAAAACCCGTCTAAAAGAGTATAAATCTGGAATGAAATGTTAGATTCGACACTTTTTCCGCTCGAAAATTGAAATTTGAGTTTCAGATGATGTTGATGAAGATCCGATGAGCTGTGCGATTCGAATGGATTCAGGGGAAGACGAATTCGACGATGGAGACGATATTCGAGGGATCGGAATGCTAAAAATAGGAAAAAACTGGAAATTCCGAGGTTTGAAGATAATTTGGAGCATTTTAGAGCAGAGTTGATAATTCTTTGATTTTTTGACTGAAACAGCTGGAAAGTTGGAGTTTTCCGCTATTCGATGACTTTTTGGTGGTTTCTAGAGAAATTTTACATCGAATCGTCCAAAAATTCCAATTTCCCGGTTGTTCCAGTCAAAATATCGATGAATTTTCAATTTTTCCGCTCTAAAACCCTCAAATTGCTGTCAAATCTCTGAAATTTCGGTTTTTTTGCCATTTCCCGGCATTCCGATCCCTCGAATATCGTCTTCATCGTCGAATTCGTCTTCTCATTGAATCCATTCAAATGGAATCTCTCACCGAGTCATCGTCGTCACTCCGAATTCAAAAATCTTCAAAAACTGTGTTTTCGCTCAAAAAAATGACTTTGAATTAAAGAAATTCGATGACAAAACTGATGGTTCGGTACAAAAATTCAGAGAAAATGTGACTTTCTGCAGATTTTTAATGAATTTTCGATCGGAGAAGCTGATTTTCAAGCTGAAAACTTTCAAAACGCTTTCTTTTGTTGATAAACCAGTTTTCAACGTGAAAATCAGCTTTTTCGATCGAAAAATCCGGGGGTACTCGATTTTAGAACTCGGAAAAATAGAACTGTGACAAAATAAAACTGTAACAATATATAACTGACAAAAATAGAACTGCTACAAAGTGGAACTGAACACAATGGAACTGTTACAAAATAGAACTCCACGAAATAGAACTCGAAAAGATAGAACTGCTACAAAATAGAACTGCTACAAAATAGAACTCTACCACTGGTTTTGAAAATGCTTATTGGGCTTGTCTAATAAAATTTTTTTCAGTTTTTCGTTGACTATTAAATAGACAAAGACTTTATCTCCATAAAATAAGTGTTTTTACTCGACTTTTCTCATCGAAAATTGGTTCTAATTCTTCTAAAAAGTCATGAATGCAAACGCGCTCCAATCGAACTAGAGTTCTATTTTGTAGCAGTTCTATTTTGTAGCAGTTCCATTTTGTGCAGTTCCATTTCGTCGCAGTTCCATTTTGTTCAGTTCTATTTTTGTCAGTTTTATATTGTTGCAGTTTTATTTTGTTGCAGTTCTATCTTTCCGAGTTCTAAAATCAAGTACCCCCAAAAATCCATTGAAAATCTGCTAAAAGTCGCATTTCCTCTGAATTTTTGTATCGAAGCATCAGTTTTCTCATCGAATTTTCGGAATTCAAAGTCATTTTTCTGAGCGAAAACTCATTTTTCGAAGATTTCGGAATCCAGAGTGACAGCGATGATTCGGTGAGTGGTTCCATTTGAGAGGATTGAAATTTATGATATTTTTTCACTGAAAAAATATCATAAATTAAAAAAAATTTTCAGTCGAATCGACGATTCAGATGGTTACAGAAGGGGGACGTAGAGTAGCGGTGGAATGGAGAATGCGATTGGAAATTGCGACGGGATGTGTTTGGTGATGAAGACGACGATTGGACTAGCTGGAACCTGAGAAAATAGGGAAAAAGGCTGAAATTCCAGAGTTTCCGAGGCAATTTCTATGAGTTTTAGAGTGGAAAACCGATAATTTATTGGTATTTCTGATGAAAACAGCTGGAAAAACTCTTGATTGAATTCGAATTTTCGCAAAAAATCCAGTTTTTCTATCAAAAATATCGATGAATTATCAATTTTTCCGCTCGGAAAACTCTCCAATTGTCTTCAAATTTCAGAATTTTCAGTTTCTTTTCCCATTTTCTCAGCATACTCTTCATATTTTCCATCATTCGGATCTCTCGGCCATCGTCTCCGTCTCATCATTGAATCCATTCGAATCGGATCACTCACCAAGTCAACGCCGTCACTCCGGATTCAGAAATCTTCGAAAAATGTGTTTTCGCTCTGAAAAATGACTTTGAAATCCGAAAATTCAATGAGAAAACTGATGCTTCGATACGAAAATTCAGGGAAAATGTGACTTTTAGCAGATTTTAAATGGATTTTTCGATAGGAAAAGCTGATTTTCAAGATGAAAACGCACAAAATGTTTCAGTTTTCGGTGATAAACCAATTTTCAACCTGAAAACCTGCTCTTCCGATCGAAAACTCATTGAAAATCTGCAAAAAGTCGCATTTTCTCTGAATTTTTGTATCGAAACATCAGTTTTCTCATCGAATTTTTGAAATTTTTAGTCATTTTTCTGAGCGGAAACTCATTTTTCTATGATTTTTGAATTTGGAGTGACGGCGATGACTTGGTGAGTGATCCGATTAGAGAAGATTGAAATTTATTATATATTTTCAGTCGAATGGACGATTCAGATGGCTGCGGATTTGAAGACACCGAGAAGCGGTGGAATCGGGATTCGATGCTATTGGAGAGGGCGACAGGATGTGATTGGAGTCGATTGGGATAGGAGAATGCTGGAAAATTGGGAAAAAGCTGAAATTCCAGAGTTTCGGAGACAATTTTGAGAAGTTTTAGAGTGGGAAACCGATAATTTATTGGTATTTCTGATGAAAACAGCTGGAAAATCTCTTGATTGAATTCGAATTTTCGCAAAAAATTCAGTTTTTCTATCAAAAATGTCTATTAATTTTCAATTTTTCCGCTCGGAAAACTCTCTAATTGCCTCCAATTCTCTGAAATTTCAGCTTCTTTTCCTTTTTCTCAGCATACACTCAAACATCGTCGCCGTCTTCAAATCCGCCTTTCCTTTCGAATCCTCTCTAATCGGATCACTCACCGAGTCATCGTCGTCACTCCGGATTCAGAAATCGTCGAAAAATGAGTTTCTGCTCAAAAAAATGACTTTGAATTCGGAAAATTCGATGAGAAAACTGATTCTTCGATACAAAAATTCAGATGAAATGTGATTTTAAGCATATTTTCAATGGATTTTTCTGTCGGAGAATCTGATTTTCAAGCTGAAAACTTTTAAAACGCTTTCGATGGTTTTCGAAAAAAAATTTCTGTCAAAAGTATCAGTTTTTTAGAGAGAATTCGTCATAAATTTCCGAAAATTTCAGTTATTTTTCGCTTCAAATATTCATTCTTTTTGGAATATTGGTGGTTTTGGAATTCCTAGCAATAGCGTTGGGATTTGAGTTGTTTTTTTTCGAACTTGAAAAATCCATCTCAATTGACTATTTTCCAGCATGTTCTATCTAAAATTAGCAAAAAATGAGAAGTTGGGGGACTAGGTTTTTCTAGCGGTGGAAAGTTAGGCCAAATTAGAATTTTTTGGATTTATGGCCTAAAAATCTTAAAATTTCAAATTTTGTTTTCTATCAGAATTCCCCAATTGCGCTCTACTGAAATACACTTGTTTACTCGTTTCGGTAGAGCGCGCTTACTATATTTTCTGTTTTTTTTCTCAAATAGTCATTTCATCGACTATTTTATAGACATAATCAGAAATAACCAAAAAGTTAATTTTTCCGAAATCCCATCTCAGTTCCGTCGAAATTCCTCCTTCTTATTATGCTGAACCTCTACGTGGTGAAGGAGATCAACAGATTGGTTCGAAGTTCGAACCAGTCTGGCTAATACAGCATATCTTTTTTTTGGTGAAAAATTGAGGAGATGGGTGATAAAATAAATCAAATTTTTAAAAATTTTGAGAAAAAATGGTTTTTTTTCGGTGAAAAATTTCTGAAAAGCGGTTTGAGAACTCAACATTTCTTGGAATCATAAAATCGGGGGCGCGGTTGGCGCGTTTTCAACTGGATCGACTAGAATAGGGTTACTGTAACATTGCCTCAGAGCTAGAAGTCGGCTGGGGCACCGTCGACGCGTTGGAAACTGAATCCGGCGAGAAATGAGTCAGGCGCGCCATTGGCGCCTTCTGAGAACTCAAAATTTCTGGAAATCGTAAAATCGGGGGTGCTGTTGGCGCGTTTTCAGCCGGAACGACTAGAATAGGGTGTCATTTTCACTACAATTTTTTGCAACATTTTCTTTTCTGAAAATTTTACAAAAAATCCAAAAATCGCCAAAAAAAAACTGAGAATATAAAATTCTTCTCGAAATTTCAGGCCCGCTTCCTTCTATTTTGTGCGGATTCTGACTGAATTCCGCTGAACTCGAAACGCGCCGACAACGCGCCAGCTCATATTTTGGAAATTCAACGTTAGCGCTCCAGAAGTCTCGATTATTCGATGCGAAAGCGCCGAGAGCGCGCCAGACTCATTTCTCGCCGGATTCAGTTTTTTAGGAACGCGTCGACGGTGCCCCAGACGACTTCTAGCTCAACATTAGAGGCAACGTTACAGTAACCCTATTCTAGGCGGCCCCATTGGGAACCCAATACACCATGAATCTAGAGTTCCAGAAATTTTGAGTCTCTTATCTGAAAATCGGGTTTTCAGAAATTTTTCACTGAAAAAAATTATTTTATCACCCATCTCTCATTTTTTTAACCAAAAAAGATATGCTGTATTAGCCAGACTGGTTCGACCTTCGAACCAATCTGTGGATCTCCTTTAAACTGAACGATTTTTTGAATTCTGAAGATATTTTGAGCTATCTGAAAAAATGATGAGAATAGCAAGCGCGCTCCATTGAGACAGTGAGAAAAGAGTGTGTGGAAGTGAGAGACACAGACATTTTTCAGATTTCCGGTTGGAAATATTCACTTTTCCGATGGAAAATGTCGATTTTCAGACTGAAAATTACAGTTTTCAGATAAAAATATCGATTTTTTTGCTAATTTTTGGGTGAAATATTCGAAAAATAACAAATTTGCGATAAAAATGGGAAAAAATTGGAAATCAGCACTTCTTCTCTCCACCGTAATCCATCGCTCTCGTTCTCTGCGTCTCTCCGTTCTTCACACTCTCTTCTTGGGTTTCGGTGGAGCGCGGTTGCAAAATTCAAGTCGAGATGATATGGAAAAGCTGAAAATTGGTGTTTTTGAGTTATTTTTTAGGGAAAAAGTTCAGAAATGTCTGAAAATCATGATTTTCAGCTTAGAATGTCGATTTTTGTCTTGAAAATTGTCAGAAATTGGTTTTTAACTCTGAAAAAAAACATTTTTGCACAATTTTTCAGGTAGAAAAACATTTTCTTCATCGAATTCTCGGAATAGAGAGATTTTTTGAAATAGAGACGAATTAAACGGTTTTTAGCTGAAAATTTCAAAAATCAGATAATTTTCAAGCAGTTTTCGATGAGAAAATGTGTTTTCCAGCTCATTTTCGGTCGAAAATTGAAGAAAATCAAGTTTTCAGTGATGAAAATCGCTAGAAATTCTTGTTATGAGTATTTCAAGTCAGGAAATCGAATTGCTTGCAGTTTTCAACAACCAATCTCGCGAGAATTACAGAATGTGAAATTTTCGAAGGAAAAACACCAGTTCTGGATGATTTTTGGTTGGAATTTCGACAAAATTATGTGACTGACATTAAAATATTCAGTTTTCAGATATTTTTTATCGATTTAAACAACCATCTTAGTTTTTAAAGATATCGGCGACAAAGGTGCTGCAGTTTCCTGGAATATTCAATGAGTTTTAGAGTTATTTTGTCAAGATAATTGCGGGAATAGACACAATAAGCTTTCTAGAAAATTTTGATAATCAAACATTGGTATTGATAGAACAATAGAATAAATATAACAAAAAAGGAAGAGAATTTTCATAATTTTCATTTTTCAACGGGAAAAAAGTATTTAAAAAAAGAGGACCTAAAGGACAGTCGAGACAGAAAGTATGAAAAATGAGAGAAAAAATCAAGAAATGTTTCATCTGGAAAAAAAACATAACATTTAGATGCAAACAAACCTTATAGAAAGAGACACCGAGTCAGAAATAGATGAAAGAAAGAAAACAATAATTATAATTGAATTGTAGTACAATTATTGTACTTCTTTGAAGGGAGTCGAGGTGATCAGAAGCGGCTTTGAGGCCATCCAGGTTTCTGCAAAAAGATAATTCATAATTAAAAACTAAAGACAGTTTCAATATTTTCACAGATGTAAGAGCGCTACAACAGTCTCAGTCCTGACAAGTTCAAAAATCAATAAAGCTGGAATATTGAACGAGTGTGTCAGTATCTCTAGAATCGGGAAATTCTGTGTACGGAGTGTTTGCAGACGCAGAGTGCCCGTTGGCCGTAGTCATCACGGCAGAACTAACTGTTCGACCGTATTTGTCTATTGATTTTTCTTCTGTCTGGCTCGATGAGTTCTATAAAGTTGCTATCGTTCCCTTTTCTGATATTCTCAGAAATCATTCGTTCAATGGGGTTAATGGAAATGTAAGTCTAGCAGTTGAAAAATCAGGAAAAATAGATTTCTCTATATTTTTCAATTTTAATTTTTAGATTCGAGTTGTCTCAAGTGTCTCGTCGCGTACTCAATTGCTTGCATCTTTCAAGAATTCGGGTTCAAACTGTTCAAGTAGCGAGCTTTCCTGCTGTCATATGTATCCGTGAAACAGAGTGCCCTCTAGATGAAAATTTCATGATTCATTTCGTTCAAACACCTAAACCAGTAGTTGATCAGATGACAGTGAACAATGTTCGCATTAATGTTTGGTTAGTTAGAAATGACTCAGTTTGAGTTTTGATTTAATATTGTGAATTACAGTGAAAAGAACGCAAGGCTGAAAGTCATTCATTGTAATTCCAACCAATTCGGATACGGTCTTGTGCATGTGTTGACCCATTTTGACAAAATATTTTACCGAATTGATTTTGCATTCGGATTTGAACTGAATACACTGAATTCAATGAGAGGGTTACTGTGTCATCCTATCTTTAGAAAATGTGATTACGTGCAGTTTCGCGGGGAAAATGAGACATTATCAAATGAGGACTGTGAATATTTATTGGAGAAGACTCAGCCAACCACTGGAATCACTATATTTTGCAAATTGAGTCCTGACTTTGACTATAAAAAGGTGAGTAAGGTTTTAGAAAGACTACTATCCACAACTTTTTCTAGATCCTTCACTTCTCCCGCCTTCGTGTACCAAATCTAGGAAAAATGCCTCTTGAAGACTTGAAGGCGTTAGATAGTGAGATTGCGAATCTGGGGAATCACCAATTCAAGGAAGTTGATATCAATGAATTCCTCCATCACTGGATTAAAGGAAATAATAGAAAATTGAGACGCCTTAAATTGGATGGATTCAAAGATGCTCCAGATTGGGATATCCTATTGAAAGACATAGTTTCAACAGAATGGAATCCAAAAGAGAGAAGAAGATATTACAAGCGAGTTGTCACCTTAAATTCTCAACTCCTAGTTTCTCTATTTTCAGATCTAAATACACTGAGGAAGTGGAAACTATCGATTGTGAGGACGGAAAAGATATCAAAAATAAGGATGGGCAACGTGCTACAGTAGTCTATCATTCAGAATTCTTGGACTTTCTCATTTGGAATGACAGATTCCCAGAATAATTCAAATAATTCTAATTGTGTTGAATGTTCGAAATGATTTTTTCAGTCTTTTAATCATTTTCCTTTTCGATTTCTGGCTGTTTTTGAGAAATCAGAAAACTCAAGAGGAATCTCTCTAAATAAGTTATATCATAAGTTTCAAATTAAATTTACCGTTCTGCTGCTTTTTTTTCCCAACAAAAATTAAAATACAAATGTCTTGCTCCACTAACCTGAGAAATTCCAGATGTGGACGTAGATGGGGCTGAAGGATCGTGTTTCTCCCTTGAAAGATGCCTCTTTTTCTCTGAGTCTCTCAATTTCGCACACTATTTTCTTTCGGTTTCGGTAGAGCGCGGTTGCAAGACGCTTATCGTGCCAATAGTGACATTCAGAAAAGGAAATGAATTGATTGATTTTTAGCTGAAGATTTCGAAAATTCAGATTGTCTTTATTGGGAAAAAGTGTCATATTTTTCAGAATGGAAATTACGGTCTCACTCATACAAGTTAACAAAGATATCAATAAAGGATAATAGGGGATTATGGAACATCGGAAAGTGAAAAGAGTGAAATTTTGAAAATCAAAATAAACATGAAGTTGAGAGTCGATCAGTGGAGAGTGTCTTCCTGGGGACGCTGAAAAATGTATTGGTTTATGGGATTCGAAGAATTTCAATTTTTATCAATCTTTAAACTAGGTACAGGAATCGGACATGAAAAACTGCTGCTCTCTTCTTCAGATTGCAATTCTGGGATCGATAATTGGTGTGTTTGCACACGTAGAGTGCGTCTTTGCACCAGAAATAAACGCATTCAAACGAATATTGATTTTCCTTCTGATTCCTGAATGCAATGAAGTTGCTATCATTTCCGTTACTGATATTCTCAGAAATTGTTCGTTCGATGGAAATAATGGAGATGTAAGTATTTTTCAAGAAAAATCATTAATTCCGAGGAACTCTTAAAGGATTTAGTATATTTCCTTTCAGATTAGAATTGTCTCAAGTGTCTCGTCGCACACTGAATTACCTGAATCTAGCCAGAATATCAGTTGAAACAGTTAATATTGCGAACGGAAGTGCTGATAAAATAATGTTTTTCAATAGAAGCTATACGGAAAGGGTGTTCCTTATAGAATTTCTGAAAACACCTCAGCCAGTAGTTGGTCAGATGAAAGTGAACGGTATTTCCATTGATGTTTGGTCAGTTTTGAATAATTTCTTCTCAAAAAAGTTTATTACAGTAGCAAGGATGCAACTAAACAAATTATTCAGTGTAACTCCAACCAATTCGGGTATGGTCTTGTTCATATTTTGACACATTTTGACAAATTATTCTATCGAATGGATATTGCACTCGGAATTGAATTGAGCACACTGAGTACTATGAGAGGGATATTGTGTCATTCGATTTTTAGAAAATGCAATTATATGCAGATTCTAGGAGACTCGGAGACCTTATCTAATGAGGACTGTGAATATCTATTGGAGAAGGCTCGACCAACTCTTGGAATCAGTGTTTGTTGCAAACTGGGTCTTGATTTTAATTACAAAAAGGTGAGTCTAGTGATAACAGTCGGGAAATGGGGAGATTCTGGAATATGGATTTAGACGGTTCTAGCTCAGCGGGTTACGTTTTCGTAGGTTGGAATCAGTCAGAGGATTAGAATTATCCACTTTAAGAGACTCATCTTATTCCAGATTCTTCACTTCCCCCGCATTCGTGTTCCGAATCTAGGAAAGATGCCTTTGGAAGACTTGAAGGCGTTGGATAGTGAAATCGCGAATCTGGGGAATCATCAGTTCACAGAAACTGATATCAATGAATTTCTTCATCACTGGATTGGGGGAAACAATAGAAAATTGAGACGCCTTAAATTGGATGGATTCAAAGATGCTCCAGATTGGGATATCCTATTGAAAGACATCGTTCATACGGAATGGAATCCAAAAGAGAGAGGAAGATATTACAAGTGAGTTGTTACCTAAAATACCCTATCAATATCTTAATGTTCAGATCTAAATACACGCATACAGAGGAAACTATCGATTGTGAGAATGGAAGAGATTTCAGAAACAAGGATGGACAACTAGCTACTGTAGTTCATCATTCGGAATTCTTGGATTTTCTGGTTTGGCAGGAGAAGGTGCTAAAGTTATCCCACCAATTCAACCTTGGTAAAAAACCTGAAATTTAAATTTTGCACTGTTTTGTCAACCTTTTTTTTGGGATTTTCGGTTATTTCTGACGAAATCCCGTGTTTTGGTCATTTTTGCTTAAAATATAATAAAATTGTAACATTTGAATTTTACATGTATTTGAGCGACCTCACAAACCTCGCCAATTTCGCTTTTTTCTTAAGTTTGGAAATTGATTCTTAGTAAATAGATACTTTTGGACGTTTCATCGTGATAGGTTATTTGGCGGATGCTGGTGGGTCGGGTCCTTCGGGATTTACCATAGCCCCTCAACCGAATACACCCCTTAACCGAATACACGTCAATTCAAAGTGAGCAACGTGTGTATTGATGTTTGGTTGGTTTAGAAGAATTCCTTTTTCGCATCCAAAAATCGAATCTATTAATTACAGTAAGAAGGACGAAAAATCATAAATTGTAATTCCACCCAACTCGGATATGGCGTCGTCCATATATCCATATATTTATCATTTTATTACATTATAAGAAACAAGTCAAAAACCCAAAGAAGAATGGTTGAAAAAACTGAGAAAATTGAAATTCCGGGAAAAGTGATACTTGTGGGCGGAGTTAACTCCGGAGTTAAAATCCTGGTGAAAAATGTTTAAGAAAGTTCAAATTATTGAGATTTGATCCAATCAACTAGCGCTTTCCGAAGTATTTTAGGAACCTATCATTCCAAACCAGAAAATCCAAGAATTCCGAATGATGAACTACAGTAGCCAGTTGTCCATCCTTGTTTCTGAAATCCCTTCCATTCTCACAATCGATTATTTCCTCTGTATGCGTGTATTTAGATCTGGACATTGAGATATTAATTGGGTATTTTAGTTGATAACTCACTTGTAATATCTTCCTCTCTCTTTTGGATTCCATTCCGTATAAACGATATCCTTCAGAAGAACATCCCAATCTGGAGCTTCTTTGAATCCGTCTAACTTCAGACGTCTTAATTTTCTATTGTTTCCCTTAATCCAGTGATGGAGGAACTCATTGATATCCGCTTCTGTAAACTGGTGATTCCCCAGATTCGCAATTTCACTATCCAACGCCTTCAAGTCTTCCAGAGGCATCTTACCAAGGTTTGGTACACGGAGACGAGAGAAATGAAGAATCTGAAAAAAGGGGAAATCTCTCGAAGTAGATCCTCTGACTCCCACTGGTACGAAAACTCAATCGCTTGATCTACACATGTACTGCGATATTGGGTAATGACGTAGCCAAACTCCATAATCTATCTCACCTTACTCACTTTTTTATAGTCAAAGTCAGGACTCAATATATTAAATATTGTAATTCCAAACTTTGGTTGAGTCTTCTGCAATAGATATTCACAGTCCTCATTCGACAATGTCTCGTTTTCCCACGAAACTGCATATAATAACATTTTCTAAAAATGGGATGGCACAGTATTCCTCTCATAGTATTCAGTGTGCTCAGTTCGATTCCAAGTGCAATTTCCATTCGGAAAAATATTCTGTCAAAATGTGTCAACAAGTGGACAAGACCGTATCCAAATTGGTTGGAATTGCAACAAATTAATCGCTCTTCTGTGCCCTTCTCACTGAAATACAGTGTTTTAGTTTATGAGACTCGGTGGAGCTTCTCAGAACTGACCAAACATCTATGCAAACATTGTTAACCTTCATGTGACCAATTATCGATTGAGGTTTTTGAAGGAAATGAATCACGAATACCTTTTCTGTGCGACTGTCGTCATCATAGAAAAATATCTCTTCTGGACTCTCGTTTACAACGGTAATCGGTTGAACAGGAATTCTAGCGAGACTTAGGCAATTCAGTATCCGACGAGACACTTGGGACAATTCGAATCTGAAAAGCCAGATGTGTAATAGGCTGATTTATAAGAGCATCACAACAATTCTCAACCTTGAATATTGTAGCACCTCAAATTTTCCAACAGTAACTCACATGTCCATTATCTCCATCAAACGAACAATTTTTGAGAATATGAGAAAAGGAAACGATAGCAACTTTATAGAACTCATTGCGCGAAAATAAGGAACATAATCAATAGCCGAATGTGAGATGGCAAGGAGGCTGCTGCCAATGTGGTCTTCTTCTGCAAACACGTCGTTTGCACGTCGCGCGGATCGTCCACGGCGTCAACAGAGATTTTGGGGGGTGTAGAGTAGTGAGAGTGATGGTGACTGACTAGCAGAGCTGCTTGAAAGACTGTCTTTGTTATTTGTTTTCAGAAAAGCTCAACAATCGGAATCAGTGTGAGGAGAAGTATTGAATATTTTGGGCAAACACGTTTATTCGGGAATATGTAATCTGAAAAAGTTAAAAATCACAAAATTTTGACCCATTTGATAGTGAAGCCTTGGTTTCTAGTGTATCTCAAGCGATTCTTTAAGATATTCGGATTTTCAATAGAGTTTTGAGCAAAAAGTATTTAAAAAACTGGATTTCGTTAGAAATATAATTTTTTTAAAGAATTATTCTGGGAATCTGTCATTCCAAACCAAAATGTCCAAGAATTCTGAATGATGAACTACAGTAGCCAGTTGTCCATCCTTGTCCATGAAATCCTTTCCATTTTCACAATTGATGGTTTCCACTTCGTCAGTGTATTTTGATCTAAAAATAGAGAAATTAACAGTTGAGTATTTGAGGTGACAACTCACTTGTAATATCTTTTTCTCTCTTTTGTATTCCATGCCGTATAAACTATGTCTTTCAATAAGATATCCCAATCTGGTGCTTCTTTGAATCCATCCAGTTTCAGTCGTCTCAATTTTCCATTATTTCCCTTAATCCAGTGATGGAGGAACTCATTGATATCAGTTTCAGAGAACTGGTGATTCCCCAGATTCGCAATCTCACTATCCAACGCCTTCAAGTCTTCCAGAGGCATTTTTCCCAGATTCGGTACACGGAGACGGGAGAAATGAAGAATCTAGAAAATGATGTGAATAGTACTCTTTCAAAAACTGTACTCACCTTTTTGTAATTAAAATCAGGACTCAATTTGTTGAATATTGTAATTCCAAGAGTTGGCCGAGTCGTTTCCAGTAGATATTCACAGTCTCCATTTGATAAGATCTCTCCGTCTCCTCGGATCTGCATATAAAGGCATTTTTTGAAAATCGAATGGCACAGTATCCCTCTTATTAAATTCACTGTGCTCAATTTAATTCCAATAGCGTATTCCATTCGATAGAATAATTTGTCGAAATGTGTCATCATATGAACAAGACCGTATGCGAATTGGTTAGAATTACATCGAATAGTTTTTGTACTTCCGTCTCTTTCACTGTAATACACAGGTTTTAGTTTTTGAGTCAAACAGGATTTTGTGAAACCAACCAAACATTGATGCAAACATTGTTCACCTTGATTTGGCCAATTATCGGTTCAGATGTTTTGAGAAAATGAATTCTGAGTTCATTCTCTGTTGGATTATTAGTGTTAAAAAAAGAAATCGCATCCCTCTGTCCAGTGACAACATTAACCATCTGTTTTGATATTCTTGCTAGATTCAGGTAATTCAGTGCCCGACGTGACACTTGAGACAGTTCGAATCTGAATGACAAAAAAGATAAAATTTGAAATATATCTTCTATAAATGATTGATTTTTCTTGAAAAAGACTTACATCTCCATAATTCCCATCGAACGAACAATTTCTGAGAATATCAGAAAAGGGAATGATAACAACTTTATAGAACTCATTCGGCAAGAATCAATAGTTGAGTACGTTGAGCAGAGTGTAATTCTGACTGAAGGACGCACTATCCGTGTGCAAACACACCATTTATCGATCTCCCCCTATTCCTGAAGTCCAATCCAAAGGAGAGAACCGCAGTTTTTCATGGTCAACTCCTGCATTCAAAACTCTTGAAATAAACTGCATGAATTGCTCCGAAACTCAAGAAAACATTGAAATTTCAAAAATTGTAGAATCTGGATACACAAATACCCACGCGTTAGTTGAACTGTACTGAAAACTGAACTTTATCGATGAAAACAAAATATTTGAGTAAAAAGTGAGTGAAAAACTGAATTCTGTTAAAAATAGCCAGGAATCCAGAAGAAAATGGTTCAAAACTAGTGAAAAGTTAGAATTTCGAGCATACAACTCAATTAGAAACTTTTGAATTATTCTGGGAATCTGGCATGCCAAATTAGAAAATCTAGGTATTCCGAATGATAGACTACGGTAGCCAGTTGTCCATCCTTGTTCCTGAAATCCCATCCATTCTCACAGTCGATAGTTTCTTCTGTATGCGTGTATTTAGATCTGGACATTGAGATATTGATTTAGTATTTTAGTTGATAACCTACTTGTAATATCTTCCTCTCTCTTTTGGATTCCATTCCGTATAAGAGATATCCTTCAGAAGAACATCCCAATCTGGAGCTTCTTTGAATCCGTCTAATTTAAGACGTCTCAATTTTCTATTGTTTCCTTTAATCCAATGATGAAGGAATTCATTGATATCAGTTTCTGTGTACTGGTGATTCCCCAGATTTGCTATTTCACTATCTAACGCCTTCAAGTCTTCAAGATGCATCTTTCCTAGATTTGGTACACGAAGACGGGAGAAGTGAAGGATCTAGAAATGGGTTTGAGTAGTAGAGTTTTTCGAAAACCTTACTCACCTTTTTATAGTCAAAATCAGGACTCAATTTGCTGAAAATTGTAATTCCAGTGGTTGGCTGAGTCTTCTCCAAAAGATATTCACATTCCTCATTCGACAATGTCCCATATTCCCCACGAAACTGTAGATAACTACATTTTTTAAATATCGGATGACACAGTATCCATTTCATTTCATTCAGTGTGCCCGATTCAATTCCAAGTGCAATTTTCATTCGATAGAATATCTTGTCCATATGTGTCAACACATGCACAAGACCGTACCCAAATTGATTAGAATTACAATTTATGATTTTTCCGACTACGTCCTTGCTACTGTAATAAATAATATGTCAAGACACGGTCTCCCACACTGCGAAAAAGAACTGCAAGAAACGTGAAGCCGATTTTTTCACGTTTTAATGCAATTTTTATCTGTATAACTTCTTTGGCAGAAAACTGTTTCAAACAAAAATTGCACATAATGTACTTGAGGAGGCTCTGAAACCGTTAAAATTTTCAGAAAATATGTATATTGGCTGAAATTGCTGAAAATCTCAATTTTCTGAAAATCGGTTTTTCTGTATCAAAAAAGGCAATTTCTGACCAAAATTCACGTTTTTGGCTCATAAGATAGAAAATATAATTTTTCACAATTCTTATGGATGGGACAATTTTTTCATCCATTGCGACGTCTGAAAACCGAAAAAATACTGCATTTCCAGTGCAAAAAGGAAAAGAATTGAATTAAAACGTGAAAAAATCGGCTTCACGTTTCTTGCAGTTCTTTTTCGCAGTGTGGGAAACCGTGCAAGAAGAAATTAATCAAAACTGACCAAACATTAATGCAAACATTGTTCACCTTCATTTGACCTACTACTGGCTGAGGTGTTTTCAAAAATTCAATTCGGAACACTCTTTCTGTACAACTTCTATTGAAAAACATTATTTTATCAACACTCCCATTCAAAACATTAACCGTTCCAACCGATATTCTGGCTAGATTCAGGCAATTCAGTGTGCGACGAGACACTTGAGACAATTCGAATCTGAAAGGAAATGTACTCTATTTTTGGAATTCTTCAAGAGTTCCTTGGAACTATAAACTTTTTTTGAAAAAGACTTACATCTCCATTATCTCCATCGAACGAACGATTTCTGAGAATATCAATAACGGGAATGATAACAATTTCATAGTATTCGGGAATCAGAAGAAAAATCAATAATCGGATGTGTTTTAATACGTACTATTCTTGAGCAAGGATACACAGTCTACGTGTGCAAACAAACATGAAAAGCTGCTGTTCTTTCGTCAGGATTGTAGTTCTGGGACCGAGAGAGATCGATAAATAGTGTTTGCACAAATAGATTGCGTCTCTGCACCAGAAATATACGCATTCAAACGACTATTGATTCTGCTCTTGATTCTTGCACAATGAGTTCTATAAAGCTGCTATCATTCCCTTTGCTGGTATTCTCAGAAATCGTTCGTTCGATGGGATTTGTGGAGATGTAAGTATTTTTCAAGAAAAATCAATAATTCCAAAGAACTTTTCAAGGATTTAGTATATTTCTTTTCAGATTAGAATTGTCTCAAGTGTCTCGTCGTATGCTGAACTTCATGAATCTAGCAAGAATATCGGTTGAACCGATTAATATTATAAATGGGAGGGCTGATAAAATAACTATATATGATGAGAGCAATACAGAAAGAAAGATTCTAATTGAATTTCTCAAAACACCTCAACTAGTAGTAGGTCAGATGAAGGTGAATAATATACGCATTGATGTTTGGTCAGTTTAGAAAAATTTCTTCTCGAAAAAGTATATTACAGTAGCAAGGATGCAACTCAACAGATTATTCAGTGTAATTCCAATCAATTCGGGTACGGTCTTGTTCATATATTGACACATTTAGACAAGATATTCTATCGAATGGATATTGCACTTGGAATTCAACTGAATACACTGAGGGCTATGAGAGAGATACTGTGCCATCCCATTTTTAGAAAATGTTATTATATGCAGTTTCGTGGGGAAAACGAGACATTGTCGAATGAGGACTGTGAATATCTATTGCAGAAGACTCAACCAAAGTTTGGAATCACTATATTTTGCAAACTGAGTCCAGATTTTAATTACAAAAAGGTGAGTCTAGTGACAACGGTCGGGAAGAGGGAGATTTTGGAATATGGATTCAGACATATCTAGCTCAACGGGTTACGGTTTCGTACCTAAGACAGTCTACCTATAAGTTGGAATCAGTCAGAGGATCAAAAATATCCACTTCGAGAGACTCATCTTATTCCAGATTCTTCACTTCCCCCGCATTCGTGTTCCGAATCTAGGAAAGATGCCTTTGGAAGACTTGAAGGCGTTGGATAGTGAAATCGCGAATCTGGGGAATCATCAGTTCACAGAAACTGATATCAATGAATTCCTTCATCACTGGATTGAGGGAAACAATAGGAAATTGAGACGACTGAAACTTGACGGATTCAAAGATACTCCAGATTGGGATATCCTATTGAAAGACATTGTTTATACGGAATGGAATCCAAAAGAGAGAGCAAGATATTACAAGTGAGTTGTTACCTTAAATACTCAATATCTATATCTTAATGTCCAGATCTAAATACACGCATACAGAAGAAACTATCGATTGTGAGAATGGAAAGGATTTCAGAAACAAGGATGGACAACTGGCTACTGTAGTCTATCATTCGGAATTCTTGAATTTTCTGGTTTGGCAGGAGAAGGCGCTAAAGTTATCCCACCGATTCAACCTGTGTTAAAAACCCGAAATTTAAATTTTGCATTGTTTTTCAACCATTTTTTATTCGTTATTTTTGACTATTTCTTACAAAATCCCGTGTTTTGGTCATTTTTGCTTAAAATATAGTAATAATAAAATTATAACGTTGGAATTTTACATGTATTTGGAGGACCTCACAAACCTCGCCAATTTCGATGTTTTCTTAATTTTGGGAGCAATTCATACAACTTCCTATAAGTTTTTTTTCGGAATTGTAAAACAAAGGAAGTGTAAATCTTGTCGGAAATATTATCTCAATTGAACTGATCTTCCTATTGAGATTTGATTTATCCCAAGTGTCTAATCGAATGTTGAACTGCTTGAGTTTAGCCAGAATACCGGTTGAAACGGTTAATGTTGGGAGAAACAAATCAATATGCATCAAAAATTACAGAATTAAAATATCGTATTGAGTTTCTTGAGTTCCCTCAACAGAATACACGTCAATTCAAAGTGAGCAATGTGTGCATAAATGTTTGGTTGGTTTAGAAGAATTCCTTTTTGCCTCGAAAAAATAGAATCTGTTTTTTACAGTGAGAAGAGCGACAAGACCTTTTATTGCAATTCCAATCAACTCGGATATAGTCTCTATATCCATATATTTAGCATTTTATTCATACTTGTCAAATGACGGGCCGGCCCGGCCCGGCCCGGCCCGGCCCGTCAGGCCCGTCTTGTCAGGGATATTGGATTTTTGAGAAAAAATTTCAATTTTTCATGCGGAAAAATTGACAAAAAGACACTCATATTATTCTATGAGAAAAGTCCGAGTTCATCTCAGTACACCTTAATCAAATTTGAAAAAATTTGAAAAAAAATTGAAAAAAAAATCCCTCCAAAAAGACGGGCCTGACGTTTTGAAAAAAAAAGCCCGGCCCGGCCCGGCCCTTGACAAGTATGATTTTATTAAATCTTAAGTAAAAATTACTAAAAAACGGGATTTTGTAAGAAATAGTCAAAATCCCGAAGAAAAATGTTTGACAAAACTAAGAAAGTTCAAATTATTGAGGTTTGACCCAATCAATTAGAACTTTTCGAATTATTCTGGGAATCTGTTATTCCAAATGAGAAAATCCAAGAATTCCAAATGATGAACTACAGTAGCCAGTTCTCCATCCTTGTTCCTGAAATCCATTCCATTCTCACAATCGATAGTTTCCACTTCAACCGTGTACTTTGATCTGAAATAGAGAAACTATGAATTGAGTATTTGATGTGAAAACTCACTTGTAATATCTTCCTCTTTCCCTTGGATTCCATTCCGTATAGACTATGTCCTTCAATAAGATATCCCAATCTGGAGTATCTTTGAATCCATCCAGCTTAAGACGTCTCAATTTCCTACTGTTTCCCTTAATCCAGTGATGTAGGAATTCATTGATATCAGTTTCTGTGAATTGGTGATTCCCCAGATTCGCGATTTCGCTATCTAACACCTTCAAGTCTTCCAGAGGCATCTTTCCTAGATTCGGTACACGGAGACGGGAGAAGTGAAGAATCTGAAAATGGATTTGAATAGTGGATATTTCTAATCCTCTGACTGATTCCAACCAATAGGTAGACTGTCACTGGTGTGCAAACGAAACCCGCTGAGCTAGGTGTGTCTTAAACAATAAGCTAAGAACCGCCTTAATTCTTACTCCAAAATCTCCCCCTTTCCAAACGTTGTCACTTCACTCACCTTTTTGTAATTAAAATCTGGACTCAGTTTGCAAAATATAGTGATTCCAGTAGCTGGCTGAGCCTTCTCCAATAGATACTCGCAGTCCTCATTCGACAATGTCTCATTTTCCCCCCGGAACTGCATATAATAACATTTTCTAAAAATCGGATAACACAATATCCCTCTCATTGCATTTAGCGTAGTCATCTCAATTCCGAGTGCAATATCCATTCGATAGAATATTTTATTCAGATGTGCCAATATATGAACGACACCGTATCCAAATTGGTTGGAATTACAATTTATGATTTTTCTGGCTGCGTCCTTGCTACTGTAATAAGCGGTTTCAGTTGTTCTCGAGAAGAAATGATTCTAAACTAACCAAACATCAATACGTATATTATTCACCTTCATTTGACCAACTACTGGTTGAGGTGTTTTCAAAAATTCAATAAGGAACACTCTTTCTGTACAACTTCTATTGAAGACCATTATTTTATCCGCACTTCCATTGACAATATTAACCGTTTCAACCGATATTCTTGCAAGATTCAGGTAATTCAGTGTGCGCCGAGACACTTGAGATAATTCGAATCTGAAAGGAAATATACTCTATTTTTGAAATTCTTCAAGAGTTCCTTGTAACTATAGACTTTTTCTGAAAAATACTTACATCTCCATTATCTCCATGGAACGAACGATTTCTGAGAATATCAATAACGGGAATGATAACAACTTCATAGTATTAAGGAATCAGAAGAAAAATCAATAATCGGATGCGTTTGAATACGTATTATTCTTGAGCAAGGATACACACTCTACGTGTTTGCACACGGAGAGTGCGTCTTTGCACCAGAAATATACGCATTCAAACGACTATTGATTCTGCTCTTGATTCTTGCACAATGAGTTCTATAAAGTTGCTATCATTCCCTTTGCTGGTATTCTCAGAAATAGTTCGTTCGATGGGATTTTTGGAGATGTAAGTATTTTTCAAGAAAAATCAATAATTCCAGAGATCTCTTCAAGGATTGAGTATATTTCTTTTCAGATTAGAATTGTCTCAAGTGTCTCGTCGCACACTGAATTACCTGAATCTAGCCAGAATATCGGTGGAACCGATTCATATTATAAATGGAATTGTGGATAAAATGACTATCTTTAATGAGAGCTGCACTGAAAAAAAGTTCCAAATTGAATTTCTGAAAACACCTCAACCAGTAGTTGGTCAGATGAAAGTGAACGATATTTCCATTGATGTTTGGTTAGTTTAGAATCATTTCTTCTCGAAAAAGTTTCTTACAGTAGCAAGGATGCAACTCAACAGATTATTCAGTGTAACTCCAATCAATTCGGGTACGGTCTTGTTCATATATTGACACATTTTGACAAGATATTCTATCGAATGGAATACGCTATTGGAATTGAATTGAGCACACTGAATGCAATGAGAGGGATACTGTGTCATTCTATCTTTAGAAAATGCGATTATGTGCAGATTAGAGGGAGGACAGAGACATTATCGAATGAGGACTGTGAATATCTCCTGGAGAAGACTCAACCAACCACTGGAATTACAATTTTCAGCAAATTGAGTCCTGACTTTGACTATAAAAAGGTGAGTAGGGTTTTTGAGAGACTCTAATACTCAAATCCTCTTCCAGATCCTTCACTTCTCCCGTCTTCGTGTAGTTAATCTAGGAAAAATGCCTCTTGAAGACTTGAAGGCGTTAGATAGTGAAATTGCTATTCTGGGGAATCACCAGTTCTCTGAAAGTGATATCAATGAATTGCTTCATCACTGGATTGAGGGAAACAATAGAAAATTGAGACGTCTTCAGCTGGATGGATTCAAAGATACTCCAGATTGGGACATCCTATTGAAAGACATCGTTCATACAGAATGGAATTCGAGGGAAAGAGAAAGATATTACAAGTGAGTTGTCACTTCAAATTCTCAACTCTCAGTTTCTCGTCTTTCAGATCAAAATACACTGATAAAGTGGAAACTATCGATTGTGAGAATGGAATGGATTTCAGAAACAGGGATGGACAACGGGCTACTGTAGTTCATCATTCGGAATTCTTGGATTTTCTGGTTTGGCATGACCAGTTCCCAGGATAATTCAAAAATTCTAATTAATTCAATCCCCATAATCATTTTTCTCTTGGATTCCTGTTTAATTTTTGACAAAATCCAGTTCTTCAAATACTTTTTTCTTAAAATCCTATTAAAATCCATTAAAAATGGAGAAGCCCTAGAAACCAAAGTTTCACTATCAAATGTGTCAAAATATGTGATTTAAAACTTTTCCAGTCTTCATTTTCTCGAATAAACTTGTTAAGAGATTTTTGTCTAAAATATTCAATTTTCTTTACTATGACTCAGATTTTTGAGCTTTTTGAAATCAATCAACAAAGGCAGTTTCTCGAGCAGATCTGCTAGTCATCATCACCCTTATTACTCTGCACCGTCCAAAATCTCTGATGACGACGTGGACGGTTCGTCCGACGTACATCGTGAGAATCGACAAACGGCGTGTTTGCAGAAACGAGAAGGCCGTATTGGCTGCAGCCTCCTGGCTACACACATTCAACAATTGATTCTGTTCCTGATTCTTGCCAAATGAGTTCTATGAAGTTGCTATCATTCCCTTTGCTGGTTTTCTCAGAAATTGTTTGTTCAATGGAGTTAATGGAAATGTGAGTCTAGCAGTTGAAGAATAAATGGATTCAATTCAATTTATAGATTTGAGTTGTCTCAAGTGTCTCGTCGCGTACTTAATTGCTTGCATCTATCAAGAATTCGGGTTCAAACTGTTCAAGTTGCGAGCCTTCCCTCTGTCATATGTATACATGAAACAGAGAGCTCTTTGAGCGAAAATTTCATGATTCATTTTGTTCAGACACCTGAACCAGTAGTTGATCAAATGAAAGTGAACAATGTTCACATAAATATTTGGTTAGTTAATAATGATTCAGTTTGAGTTTTTAAAAAAATAATGTGAATTACAGTGAAAAAAGCACGCGTCAGAAAGTCATTCATTGCAATTCCAACCAATTCGGATACGGTCTTGTGCATGTGTTGACACATTTCGACAAAATATTTCACCGAATTGATATTGCATTTGGAATAGAACTCAACACATTGAATGCAATGAGAGGGTTACTGTGTCATCCGATATTTAGAAAATGTAGTTATCTACAGTTTCGCGGGGAAAATGAGACACTATCGAGTGAGGACTGTAAATATCTATTGGAGAAGACTCAGCCAACTACTGGAATTACAATTTTCTGCAAATTGAGTCTTGACTTCAACTATAGACAGGTGAGTACGGTTTTTGAGAGACTCTAATACTCAAATCCACTTCCAGATTCTTCATTTCCCCCGTCTTCGTGTTCCAAATCTAGGAAAGATGCCTCTGGAAGACTTGAAGGCGTTGGATAGTGAAATTGCAAATCTGGGGAATCACCAGTTCACAGAGGCTGATATCAATGAATTCCTCCATCACTGGATTAAAGGAAACAATAGAAAACTAAGCCGTCTGAAACTTGACGGATTCAAAGAAGCTCCAGATTGGGATATTCTTCTGAAGGATATCGTTCATACGGAGTGGAATCCAAACGAGAGAGGAAGATATTACAAGTGAGTTGTTACCTCAAATACTGAATTCCTAGTTTCTCGTCTTTTAGATCAAAATACACTGATGAAGTGGAAACTATTGATTGTGAGAATGGAAGAGATTTCAGAAACAAGGATGGACAACTGGCTACTGTAGTTCATCATTCGGAATTCTTGGATTTTCTTATTTGGCATGACCGGCACCCAGAATAATTCGAAAAAAAATACTTTTTTTGACGAAATCCAGTTTTTCTGTGACTTTTTTCTTAAAATCCTATTAAAAATCCAAGAAATCTAGAAGAATCGCTCAAGATGCACTCGGAACCACAGTTTCGCATTCAAGTATATAAAAATACGTTATTTACAATTTTTTCACCAACATTTTCCCGAATTAACGAGTTAAAGGATTTTTCCCCAAAATATTTAATTTCCTTCACTTTGAATCAAAATTTCAAGATTTTTAAAAACACATAACAAAGAGCAGCTCTGCCAGTCGGTCATCATCACTCTCACTACTCTACACCCCCCAAAATCTCAGACGACGACGTGGACGGTCCGCGCGACGTGAATCGTCAGAATCGACAAACGGCGTGTTTGCAGAAACAAGAAGGCCATATTGGCTGCAGCCTCCTTGCCAACACACACATTCGATTATTGATTCTGCTCCTGATTCCTGCACAATGAGTTCTATAAAGTTACTATCGTTCCCTTTTCTGATATTCAAAGAAATCGTTCATTCAATGGGAATTATGGAGATGTAAGTCTTTTTTAAGAATATTATCTCACTAGGGAAGGTCATGGAATCGGTCTGGAGTTACGGGATGTGACCTATATCATTGGAAAGGTGAGAAAGCGCTGATTCCAACTATATATTCAGTTTTTGCCCTCGAGGCCTGGTATTCGAGAAAAACAGAGTCAAACTTCCGAATAATAACAAATTATTGCCTTTCTGACACGCGAAAAGTATTTTGAAATTTTTTGAAATTTTCGCGTGTTAGAAAGGCAATAATTTGCCATTTTTCGGAAGTTTGACCCTGTTTTTCTCAAATACCAGGCCTCGAGGGCAAAAACTGAATATATATTTGGAATCTGCGTTTTCTCAGCTTTCAAATGATATAGGCCACATCCCAAAACTCCAGACCGAGTCCATGACCTTCCCTAGTCAATTGAAACTAGTCTTCCTATTCAGATTTGAATTATCTCAAGTGTCTAATCGAATGGTGTCCTGCTTGAGTTTAGCCAGAATATCGGTTAATGTTGTGCATGGGAGTGTTGATGTGATAACCATTTTTAATGAGAGCAGTACAGAAAGAATGTTCCGAATTGAATTTGTTGAAACACCTCAGCCAGTAGTAGGTCAGATGAAGGTAAACGATATTTGCATTGATTTCTGGTCAGTTTCAAATAATTTCTTCTCAGCATACATAAGAAACCGTTTATTACAGTAGCAAGGACACATCCAGAAAAACCATAAATTGTAATTTCAATCAATTTGGGTACTGTGTTGTCCATATATTGACACATCATTCAGATTCGAATTGTCTCAAGTGTCACGTCGGACACTGAATTAATTGAATCTAGCAAGAATATCAAAACAGATGGTTAATGTTGTCAATGGACAGAGGGATGCGATTTCTTTCTTTAACACTAATAATCCAACAGAGAAAGAGTTGACAATTCATTTTCTCAAAACATCTGAACCGATAATTGGCCAAATGAAGGTGAACAATGTTGGCATCAATTTTTGGTTGGTTTCACAAAATCCTCCTTTACTCTAAAACTGAAACCCGTGTATTACAGTGAAAGAGACGAAAGTACAAAAACTATTCGTTGTAATTCTAACCAATTCGCATACGGTCTTGTGCATTTATTGACACATTTTGACAAATTATTCTATCGAATGGAATACGCTATTGGAATTGAGCTCTGTACTCTGAATTTAATGAGAGGGATACTGAGTCATTCGATTTTTAGAAAATGTCTTTATATGCAGATTCGAGGAGACGGAGAGATCTTATCTAACGGGGACTGTAATTTCCTATTGGAAACGACTCGACCAACTCTTGGAATTACTATATTTTGCAAACTGAGTCTTGATTTTAATTACAAAAAGGTAAGTCCAGTGATAATTGTCAGGAAGGGTAGGAGTGAGTCTGGAATATGGATTCCGACGGCTCTAGCGGGTTAGGTTTTCGTACCGGTGGGAGTCTATCTATTTGTTCAAATGAATCTCAAAACAAGTATTGTCGTCTCCACGTAAAATTCCTATCCACTCCCAGTTCCAGATTCTTCACTTCTCCCGTCTCCGTGTACCTAACCTAGAAAAAATGCCTTTGGAAGACTTGAAGGTGTTGGATAGCGAAATTGCGAATCTGGGGAATCACCAGTTCTCTGAAACTGATATCAATAAATTCCTCCATCACTGGATCAAGGGAAACAGTAGGAAATTGAGACGTCTTAAGCTGGATGGATTCAAAGATACTCCTCATTGGGATATCTTATTGAAAGACATAGTTTATACGGAATGGAATCCAAAAGAGAGAGGAAGATATTACAAGTAGGTTATTACCTGAAATACTCAATCAATATCTCAATGTCCAGATCAAAATACACTGATGAAGTGGAAACTATTGATTGTGAGAATGGAAGGGATTTCAAAAACAAGGATGGACAGCTGGCTACTGTAGTTCACCATTCGGAATTCTTGGATTTTTTTATTTGGCATGACAGATTCACAGAATAATTCGAAAAGTTCTAATTGATTGGGTTAAACCTCTTAACTATTTTCCTTCTGGTTATTTTTTCACAAAATCCAGTTTTTCTAACTATTTTTGAATCCCTCGAGATGCAGTAAAAACCGAAGTTATGTTCTTTATATTAACTTTTTTTTTCAGCATTCATTTTCTCGAATAAACGTGTTAAGGGGATTTTCGCCCAAAATATTCAATTATCTTTGCTCTGAACCAGATTTTCGAGCTGTTTTGAAACCAGATAACCAAGTTCAGTTATCCGCACTCTCCTTACTCTCACTACTCTGCACCGCCCTAAATCTCAGACGACGACGTGGACGGTCCGCGCGACGTGGATTGTGAGAATCGACAAACGGTGTGTTTGCAGAAATGGGTAGACCTCCTTGCCAACACAGACTATTGATTCTGCTCTTGATTCTCGCACAATGAGTTCTATGAAGTTGTTATCATTCCCTTTTCTGATATTCTCAAAAATTGTTCATTCGATGGGAATCATGGAGATGTGAGTCATCTTGTAATTGTCTCTTACTTATAGGCGACTGACTGTTGAAGCATTCTAAGAATTAAGTAACTGACACATCTGGTTATTTAGATTCGAATTGTCCCAAGTGTCTCGTCGCATACTGAATTGCTTGAGTCTAGCCAGAATTCCTGTTCAACCGATTAGCGTTGTGAACGGGAATGCCAATCAGATATTCTTTTATGACGACGAAAGTCGCACAGAAAAAGTATTCGTGATTGATTTCCTTCAAAAACCTCAATCGATAATTGGTCAGATGCAGGTGAACAATGTTTGCATAGATGTTTGGTTAGTTTTGACGATTTCCTATTCGGCTAATAAACAGACATTTCCTTGTATTTCAGTAAGAAGGACATTGAAGGGCGAGTAATTTATTGCAATTCCAACCAATTCGGATATGGTCTTGTCTACTTGTTGACACATCTAGACAAAATATTTTACCGAATGGATATTTCACTTGGAATTGAACTTAACACACTGAGTGCAATGAGAGGGATATTGTGTCATCCGATTTTTAAAAAATGCGATTACATGCAGATTAGAGGGAGAAATGAGACATTATCCAATGAGGACTGTGATTATCTCTTGGAGAAGACTCAACTCAACTATGGAATTACAATTTTCAGCAAATTGAGTCCTGACTTTGACTACAAAAAGGTGAGTAAGGTTTTCGAGACACTCTACTACTCAATCCCTCTTCGAGATCATTCACTTCTCCCGACTCCGAGTACCAAATCTAGGAAAGGTGCCTCTGGAAGACTTGAAGGCGTTAGATAGTGAAATTGCGAATCTGGGCAATCACGAGTTCACAGAAACTGATATCAATGAATTCCTCCATCACTGGATTGAGGGAAATAATAGAAAATTGAGACGTCTGAAACTTGACGGATTCAAGGAAACACCAGATTGGGATATCCTATTTAAAGATATCTCCCACACAGATTGGAATCCAAGGGAAAGAGAAAAGAACTACAAGTAAATTCTAATTAATTCAAACCCCATAATCATTTTTCTCTTGGATTCTTGTTTAATTTTTGACAATATCCAGTTCTTCAAATACTTTTTGCTTAAAATCCTATTAAAAATTAATGAAAAATGAAGAAGCACTAGAAACCAAAGTTTCACTATCAAATGTGAGCAGCTTTGTTAGTCAGTCATCATCACTCTCACTACTCTACACCCCCAAAATCTCAGATGACGACGTGGACGGTCCGCGGGACGTGAATCGTGAGAATCGACAAACGGTGTGTTTGCAGAAACGAGAAGGCCGTATTGGCTGCAGCCTCCTTGCCAACACACACATTCGATTATTGATTCTGCTCCTGATTCTTGCCAAATGAGTTCTATAAAGTTGTTATCATTCCCTTTTCTGATTTTCTCAGAAATTGTACGTTCGATGGGAATTATGGAGATGTAAGTCTTAAGATTTCAGAATTTATGAAGCCAAACAGTTTTCCTTTCAGATTTGAATTATCTCAAGTGTCTCGTCGAGTACTGAACCTCTTGAAACTATCTAGAATTCCGGTGGCTAGATCGGTTAATGTTTTAATTGGTAAAATGGATTCAATATTCTTCTATGAACTCGGCAGTTCTACAAAAAAAGACTTCGCGATAGATTTTGTTGAGAAACCTCAATCGATCACCGGTCAGATGAAAATTAACAATATTTGCATAGATGTTAGGTTAGTTTTGAATACCTCCTAATAAATTGAAACCTTATATTATAGCAAGAACACAGAAAAACGAATCATCTATTGTAAATCTAGCCAATTTGAAGTTGCTCTTGTCCCCTTGCTGACACATCTTGACAAAATATTTTTCCAAATTAAATGGGCAATCGGAATAGAACTCAATGTATTGAATACGATGAGAGAAGTACTGTCGCATTCAGTTTTCAAAAAATGCAGATATTTGCAAATTCGAAGTGAAACAGAGGCACTATCTAATGAAGATTGTGAATATCTACTCGAGAGAACCCATCCTACATTTGGAATAACAATTCGTTCCAATCTGGACTTAAACTTTAACTACAAAAATGTTAGATAATAGCATTTGTTCCGTTTATTAATAATTTATGTATTAAGATTCTTCATTTTTCCCGACTCTCTGTACATAATCTAGGAAAGATGCCACTTGAAGACTTGAAGGAATTGGATAGTGAAATCGCGTATCTGAAGAATCACCAGTTCACAGAAACTGATATCAATGAATTTCTACATCACTGGATTAAAGGAAACAATAAGAAATTGAGACATCTTCATCTGGATGGATTCAAAGAAGCTCCAGATTGGGATGTCTTATTAAAAGACATAGTTTATACGGAATGGAATGCAAGGGAAAGAGAAAGATATTAAAAGTGAGTTGTCATCTTAAATACTCAATCAATATCTCAATGTCCAGATCGAAATACACTGTTGAACTGGAAACCATCGATTGTGAGAATGGAAGGGATTTCAGGAACAAGGATGGACAACTGGCTACTGTGGTTCATTATTCAAAATTCTTGGTTTTTTTGGTTTGGAATGACAGATTCCCAGAATAATTCGAAAAAAACTATTTTTGACGAAATCCAGTTTTTCAGTGACTTTTTCTCAAAATCCTATTAAAAACCCTAAAAATCTAAAAGAATCGCTCGAGATCTACATGTCTCAAAATTCGTGATATATATTAACTTTTCACTAAATTTTCATGAATTAAAATTTTTTTAAAAACATTTAGATTTATAGTACCTGAGAATGTTTTATTCATGATCAATCAAAAACAAAATAAATGACTATTCATACTATGATAAAATTGTTATCCATTCGAATTCGACAGTCTTAAGCCTGAACATGACGTCTGACAGCGGCGACACGCTTTCTGGCGACACGCTTCTTGGCGACAACTCTCTTCTTCGCAGCGACGGCACGATGACGGCTGACATTACGGTGACGGAGCACCGACGAGCGAGTTGGGCATGGACAGTAGGCGGCGTCCCCTCCTGGTTGTCCGTCGTTTCCTGGTGCTCCTGGCTGTCCATCGGATCCTGGGTGTCCTGGCTGTCCGTCTGGTCCTGGTGGCCCTGGTGGTCCGGCTGGTCCTGCTCCGTTTCCAGCTCCTGGCTGTCCTGGTGCTCCTGGCGCTCCTTGTGGTCCTGGCGCTCCAGCTGGCCCTGGTTGTCCTCTGGATCGCTGCCCGGATTGTCCTGGACGTCCCGGGTTTCCTGGTGCTCCTGCTTGTCCTGGTGCTCCAGCAGATCCAGCTGGTCCTGGTGGTCCTGGTGGCCCTTGTCCTCCTCCTTGAGCTGGTGCTCCTGGATTTCCATTTGGTCCCTTTGGTCCGGGGGCTCCTGCTGGTCCGGCTGGTCCTGGCGCTCCTGCTGGGCACTTGATGCACTCTTGCTTCTCATGGTGAGCTGGCCCGGCGACTCCTGGCTGTCCTGGCTTTCCAGGTCCTCCTGGTTGTCCGTCGTGTCCAGCATCTCCAGGAGCTCCTGGTGGTCCTGGTGGTCCCGCTGGGCAGTTAGAGGCCTGTGGTCCACAGTTACATTGGGATTGCTTCTTGTGGCGACGGGTGAAGACGCTACGGGCGACACGGGACGCATCGTCGTGGTTTACCATGGAGTTCCACGCGTCGTTGGCGAAGCCACGGAACTCGCCGAGCTCGCGCTGGCTCTCCTCGACGAAGGAATTGATGTCGGTGTAGATTTGGAAGACCGAGATGAGCGCGCCGAAGACGAAGAGACCGGAGAGACCGGCCATAACCGAAAGAAACGTTGCAGACGACATTCTCGAAGGAATTGTGAATTGGATGTGGTTTCAGACTGGCTTTTATACCATTTTTTTTCGATTTTTTTCTGTTTTTTTTGGTTTTTTCGAGTACGCGCGGTGTAAAGTCTTTTGAGAAGGGTGTAATTCATTTAGTGTCTTCTGATGAGTGGAGGGAATGGAGAGATAAAGGAAATGAAGAGACGCAGAGAAAAATTGAGAGGAGAAAGGGAGAACAGTTTCAGCAGTAAACGACGGTCAATACCGTTTTGTTGTGATAGGTTCCGATGGGAAGGTCAATTATTGCGGCGGGGAAATGACAAGGAAGTGGATTTTTTAATTTGGAAAAAAATTTCAGCAGAGGATCGGAAAAAGGTGAAAATAAGAAATTTCGAACCGAATTTTTGTAACAAGTAAAAACTGAAATGAGATCTATTAGAAACATTTAAAATTGGGACGATTGGCACAAAAAGTGACAGCTAGGGGACATGTCAAAAGCTCCGTATCTCAGAACTATGAGGAGCTATCAAAAATTTTTTAGTATAAAAATAAAACCCATTTTTGATTTATTAAAAAAGTATAAAGTTGGGATTGCTGGGACAAAATGTGACACCAAGGGGACATATTCAAAATTTGATTTTTTCCAAACTAGTTTTTCAAAATTTTTAATATTTTTTTTCTAAAACTCATATCTCAAAACCCTGCGTAGCTACCGAAAAGTTGTCAACTATTAAAACATAGTTCTAGTTTTCATCTATCAGAAAAATGTAAATATGGGGCCATTGGAACAAAATGTGACACCAAGGGGACATATTCAAAATTTGATATTTTACAAAATATTTTTTGTTCAAATTTTACTTAAGTTTTTTCTAAGATTCATATCTGAAAACCCTGAAAAGCTATTTAAAATTTGTCAACTGTAGAAATACCAGTCGGTTAACGCAGCCTAACGGCTGCTCAACCTCCTTCTCTACGCCACCCTTCTGGGTTTTACAGCGCCTGCGGCGCTTCTTGCCTGAGCAGTTCGTTCCTACAAAGCACAATTATAAAATTTTTCCTTTTCAGACTCAAATTCTACAAACTTTCCCAATGACTTTTTCTATCCTGAGAGAATATGGAATTTAGAATGATCTGTTTTTTAATTTTCGAATTTGAACTTTCTTCCTATGTTTTCCTTATTTCGAAACAATCTTACAGAAGAACGTGAACTTGATAACTCTTCTCTCTTCCCTCCCCAAAAGGCGAGTGATCATACCGATATGAGTTATTATTTTTTGACTGATCGGTGGCGATGCAGCCTCCCCTTCTCGGAATATGGCAGACTAAGACCATGTGTGGAATATGGCGACTAAGACCATATGTTTTTACTAAAGTTCAAGAACTTGAAGACTTTTCTATTCACATCTTCAAAAAATGGATTCAAAGTATTCTTCCTGAAGTTTTTGACTGATCGGCTGCGATGCCGTCTCCCTTCTCGGAATATGGCAGACTAAGACGGTGTTTTAACAAACTCTCATCCTAGAATTCTTTTTTTTAGGTAGCCGCGCAGCGACAAAGTTGCTTATTCACAAACCACCATCACTACTTGAGTAGCATTCTACCATTGTGAAATCTCTCAATGACTTTTCCTATCTTGATGGAATATGGAATTTAGAATGAGCGGTTTTTGAACCTTCCTGAAAGCAAGTAATAATTCAGATATCAATTTTTTTACTGATCGGCGGCGATGACGCCTCCCTCCTCCCTCCTCGTATGGCGAAATAAAATTATAAGTTTTAACAAAGCCATAGGGTCGCTGAAAACGTCATCGATTAGGCGCGATCTAATGCTAACCCCGAACCTTATGATACGTAACAGAGAAAAAAAAGTTTCCCGGTTCCTTTCTCTTTTACTTTTTATATTGTATGAGCATCTTCTTCTTTTGTAAGTAGTTTTCGTTGACTCTGAGCAGTCCGTTCTGTAACATATTCCCTGCTTTTCTAATAGGAACTCACAAATCTTCTCAGTGATATTTATCCTAAATTGACCGGCACTATTTCAAAAGACTATTTCAGAAAGAACAGAAATTTGGTAACTTTGCTTTTTTTCGAACGGGAAAGGATCATTGAAATATCAATTTTCGATTTTTGACTGATCGGCGGCGATGCCGCCTCCGTCTTCTAAATATGGCGCACTATGATAATTTTTTAACGAATCCTCATCCTAGAATTTACATTTCTGAAGGTAACCGTGCTACACCAAAGTTCCTTATTTACAAATCACCATCACTTCTTTAGTAGTATACTTTTTTCAGGAGTTTTGCACGTTTTGATTATTATCATTCAAAAGAGCAAATTCGAAACAATCGGTGTGCAAATTTATAGAGAATTCTCAAGGCACACGGAAAGTCAATTCCCTTGTTAGAAATTCGGAGTTCCTATACTCTTCTTCAAAAAATGCACTTACAGTAGTTTTTGAGTTTTTGATATGAAGCTGCAATCACCCAATATGATAGAATCGTAGCGGTGGGAACAGTGACAAAAGATTGGTGCAGATAATCACTTGACCCTTTTGATCTACGAAATCTTTACTGTAAAGAAGTTATAAACAACTTTCATATACTGGCTGTCTAAGTTCTTTTCAAAACAAAAAACCAAAAAAAAATTCCGACCTGGAGGGAACGAACGCACCACCGTGTGTGTGGGAGTCATCTGTGTAGACCGCTACACCAAATACGCGCGGCCGGAGCGCTCTCGAGAGTGCAGTTAAGAAACACTGAGTCAGTAGTATTAGGTTGATATTTTGAGCTTTCTACCACCCTGTTGGGACACACCTTTTCTCAACGCTTTTTACTGTTGAAATCGACATTGTCTCCAGAAGACGTCAAATTGTATATTTTTGAAAAAAGAAAAGTTTGGGCATCATCAGGGACAAATTTCCAATCGATCTGTCCAAATTTCATTGCAAACGGTTCAATACAAAAGGCGCTAGAGTCGGCGACATACGGACTTACAAACAGATCTGCTGAATATTATTAGTAAAGATAGTTATGATTTTGATTTATGAGAAAAATTAAAAATTGGGACATGTGGGACAAAATGTGACACCTAGGGGACATATTCAAATCTACCCAATTTTCAAAATAACTTTTTTGACAATTTCAAATTTTATAATTAATTTTCGAGTATAGTTCGACCCAAACCGCTCCCTCGTGTGTTCTATTGGGTAAAAATTATAAATGATGATGATAACGTTATGAGCAAATAGTTTTGTGTCAGTTTCGTCGTGTACGACAATATAGTTAGCTGCTGATAACGAGTGAAACATATAGGGAGCATATTTAAGTTTTGTGTGTATGTATATGTATGTTTGCCCCTTCAAATTGATTTTTAATTTCTTAATTTGTACATATTTATAGGGTAAAACATGAAGATTCGGATAGGTAAGCTGGATGTTTTTATAGTGATCGCCGCTGCTATTTGTCTGGTGTTTGGGATTGTCATGTGGGCGGCGTTCTCGTCGATTTACAGTAATTTAGTGATTCAGGTAATTTTGAAAAGTACAAAGAACACTTTAACAAAATTTTTTTTTTGGAAAAATGGGAAAATGGTGTCTAAAATCAAAAATAAGCATACCACCATGACCGTTACAAAAAGCAAAAAATAATGGCGGGGTTAAGGAATCGAACCCCGGTCGGTTTTTTGGTGGCCCGACTCCTTACCAGGTAGACTACATGTGTCACCACATGGTGGCGATCATGTGGTGAAAGGGCGGCGGCGCGCGGAAGACTTATCACCGTCTCAGGAGTCGCGCCGCCGGCCGGCACCAGTGGTGTACCCGGTAGCGATTCCGGCCAGTAATCTGAGCATCGCGGGTTCGATTCTTTTGCTCTCCAACTATTTTTTGCTTTTTGTAACGGTCATGGGGGTACACTTATTTTTGGTTTCAGATGCCTTCCCCCCTAAAAAAAACTTTTTCCAGAACCTTCGCCTGACTATTAACACCGACTCAAGTCTTGGATATTCTGCATTTCAGTATACCAACCCTCAGGTTGATAATGTCATGAAATTCTATTTTTTCAACATAACAAATCCGGATGAGGTGAAATATTACTCTGCTGCTCCAAGCTTGGTGGAAATTGGACCGTTCGCTGTGAAGTGAGTAGCAAGTGCGCTCTACTGAACTAATGGAAATCCAGTAGAGCGCGAATGCGTTTTAAATGTTGATTTTATGATTCAGAGAAAGCGAACAAAAGAAGTACATTGATTTCAATGGTGACAAGTCACAAATGTTTTATCAAAACTACAAAAGGTATATTCTGTCGAAGGACTACTCGTGTGATGAGTGCGACTGGGATAGGAATATTGTGTTTCCAAATCCACCGGGATTGGTGAGTAATGACAGCGTAGTTAAAAAAATAAACAAAAATTTTGATAAAAATTGTGAAAAATGATAATTTTTGAACGCTTGTAACTCATTTCGTTTTTATCCAAAATTTTCAAAATTACATTTTTCTAATAGATCAAAAATAGGGCTACATTTTTGTAGTTGAAAACTTTTTGATAGCTATTCACGCTTTTGAGATACGGAGCCTCAAAGTTAGAGCGCGCGAGAGAGCGTGCGAAACGAGGAGGGCGTCTCGCTTCTCTGCGTCTCCTCCCCTCTCTCCCCGCGCTCACTCTGGAAGTAGGCTATTATTAAAGGCGCATATCTCAACAACGTGAATAGCTATCAAAAAGTTTTCAACTACAAAAATGAAGCTCTATGTTTGATCTATAAGATGAATATAAATTGGGACAGGTGGGACAAAATATGACACCACGGGGACATGTCAAAGTTGGGAATTTTTTTCACTAAAATTACAATTTTGTGATAATTTTTTTTTTGAGGGCGCCGTCGGCTCCATGATCGACCCGCAGTTCCAAATCACTCGTACCGGGCGGACAATCATCGCCACCGCTCTAATGATTCTTGGCGAGTACCCGTTTGTGTGAGTTTTTTAGGCCACCGAAAATTTTCTAGGCCACCAAAAATTTTAATTCCAGATCCCACAAAGTCCGTGAAGTACTCTTCGATGGCTATGAGGACGCTCTGTTGTCTGCAGCACATTCAGGGGTATAGTTCAGTAGAGCGCGATTGCTCATACCTCAAAATTAAAAGAAATTTCTGTTCAGATCGTCACCATTCTTTCCGGAATTTACAAAGGCGACGGCGGGAGTATCGTACCAATTCCAATCCCCCAGATGCCAAAATTCGGGTACTTTCAAGGAGTGAGTATGCAAGCACGCCCCATTGACAAATTTTCAAACTTTTAGTATAACAACTCTCGCGACGAGGAGTACTGGATAGAAACTGGAAAAACGAATATAAATCAAATCGGTGAAGTGAAAAAGTGGGCGGGGATTACGGAGTTGCCGGCTTCATGGTGGACGACACCAGAAGCTAGGAGTATCAGAGGAAGTGGTATGTCTGTTTGAATTTTTAGTGAAAAATTGCATTTTCAGTGAAAAAATTGTAATTTCAGTAGAAAAAAGCTCAACTTTGACACGTCCCCGTTGCGTCACGTTTTGTCCCACCTGTCCCAAATTATATGAATCTTGTAGATCTAAAATAATGCTTCATTTTTGTAGTTGACAACTTTCCGATAGCTCTTCACGCTTTTGAGATATGCGCCTTTAAAGATGCGCACCTGGGAGGAGAGACGCAGAGAATCGAGAGCGGCTGACTGTCAGCGTCTCTCTCATCAAGGCGCCTAACTTCAAACGTTTATATCTCAAAAGTGGGCGGAGCTATCAAAAAGTTGTCAACTACAAAAATGTAGAGCTTGATTTGATCTACCGGAAAAATATAAATTTGGGACAATTGGGACAAAATGTGACACCAAGGGGACATCTCAAGTGTGACCAATTTTCTCTGTCACTTCTTCTCGGATGCTATCTCTAAAAGCGCATATCTCAAAAGTGGGCGGAGCTAGAGAAAAATTGTCAACTACAAAAATGATCCTCTAGACTTTTTCTACCGGAAAAATATAATTTCAGACACCGGAAGTTTCACCCAAATGCATCTCGACGAGTCATCCACCGCCGACATGTTCTTCTCTTTCATGTGCCGCTCGTTTACGAAAACTTTCTATCGAAAAGAGACGATTCAGTCGATACCGACAATGGGGTTAGTACCGCCTTAAAAATAAATAATTTTTAATCCGCTTTTCAGTTATCATATTGGGTATGACGAATGGGACACGACGTCTGATAAAAATGTGGGCTTCCGTTATCGAAATGTGGAGAAGAGGAACTATTTCCCGCAGTGGCCAAAGTGTGCGCCGTGAGTTTTGGGACATTCGGACGGTTTAAGACAACACGTTTAAGACTCTACGACTTAAAGAAAACAATTTTCAAGTGAAAAATTGATCAACTTAAACATGTCCCCTTGGTGTCACATTTTGTCCCACCTGTCCCAAATTGTATTCATCTTGTAGATCAAACATGTAGCAGCTTCATTATTGTAGTTGACAACTTTTTGATAGCTCTTTACGCTTTTGAGATATGCGCTTTTTAAGATAGCCAATTTGAACAGCGTGACACAGCGGAGGGGAGGAGACGCAGAGAAGCGAGACGCCCTCCTCTTTTTGCACGCTCTCTCGCCTTCTTTTGGGCCGCTGGCTTTGACGCTCCGTATCTCAAAAGCGTGAGGAGCTATCAAAAAGTTGTCAACTACAAAAATGTAGAACGTGATTTTTTTCTATTAGAAAAATATAAATATGAAGATACTGGACAACTTTCAAGACTGGTGGCGCGCTTTCAAAAATCTTTACTTTTTTATGTACAAAAGGTTCACTAAGTTCCTGATTTTTCAAAATGTAGCAAACCGTAAAGGTTTTGATAAACACTAATAATATAATTACTATCAAATTATATTATTGTTATAGTTAAAAAAATTTTTTTGAGATATTGCCCGTTAGAACCCTGGCTTTTCTCATAAAAGTTAGGAGTGTCCCCTTGGCGTCAGATTTTTTTCCACCAGCCCGAAATTATATTTTTCTAATAGAAAAAATCACAGGCTACAATTTTATAGTTGGCAACTTTCCGATAGCTCCACCCACTTTTGAGATATGCGCCTTTAAACTTTCTAACTTCTCTGCGTCTCTCCTTCTTGCGCTGGAAATAGGCTATCTTTAAAGGCAAGAAGAGCTATCAAAATGTTGTCAACTATCAAAATGTAGCGCGTAAAATTTTCTATTAGAAAAATATAATTTTGAAATGGCTGGTCTATTTCCAAGACCGTGACGGGCTTTCAAAGTTATGCTTTCAAAAGTAAGTTTTCCAGAAAAGGCCAATGCCAGCAATCCGGTTCAATCGACTGCTCCAAAAAAATCAATTTCTGTCATGCCTGTTGCGACGGTTCCCATTACAACGGTACCTATCTCCTCCCACCAGGCATGTTCCCCTTGGTCTGCTACCCGGGACGTCTTCAACCCACTCCGTTCGCCGTCGTCTATTCCCCTCCGCACTTCTTATTCTCTCCAGATGAAGTGAGGAGTACTGTAGTGGGGATGGCACCGGACGCCGAGAAACATGAACCAATGATTTATAATCATGAGACGTATAGTGGTACGACGTTGAGAGTGATCAATAGGCTGCAGGTTAACATGCCGGTGATCAAGTCACATGATGTTCCGTAAGTCGTTTTTGTTTTGTTTTGGGATCCTAGGCCACCAAAACTTAGCCATTATGAATTTTCATTGTAATATTCGGAATCAGGACGTCAAGACGGTTTGAATGAGTATAATCATGACTAGAATCCGATCAATTTAAATTTTTGGACCTCTATGCGCCTTTAAACTACAGTAACCCTGGAATTTCGTGGCGGGACTCAATATGAAGCGAATCTAGGCAACATTATAATCATTTGAAGCGTCTCAATGAGCTGAATTCGAATATCGCAATAAAAATTCGATCGGATTCAGTTTTAAGGTGGAAAACTGAATTTTTAATAACTTTTGCCTTCCAGAAGCAGCCAGAACATGCCAAACGTGATGATCCCGTTATTCTGGCAAGAGGCCACTCCCGTCTTCCATCAATTCATTTTCAACCAAGTCTGGCTGGGATTCGTGTTGGTACCCCGACTAATGCAGGTCCTGCAATTCGTTGCTATCGGTCTGGGACTCCTTCTACTCGCTATTCTATTCTTCCTGCAACTAAGAAAAGGGGATTCCGTGAAACCTGAAAGAAAAAGTTCCCTGGAGACTACTAGTCACTGGTTGTCATCTACATCGAGTAACCAGAGTGGCGGATTGAGGAGGATGTGAAATTAGAGAACTAATTTTTTTATTAAATGAAAAGAGATTGAGATTTTGCGTATAATAAAACAGATTATTCACTAATCAATTCAGTTTTAAAAATTCAAAAAGACCCATTTCGAACCGAGTTATGACGGTTCGAAATTGATGGCCTAGAAAAAAAAATTTTGAAAAAGTTAGGCCACGGACACATTTTCGAAGTTCCAGGTTTTTCCGAACAAAACTCAGTTTTTAGAATTCCAAATGATCCTTTTTAGTCGAGTGATGACGATTTAAAGTTGGTGGCCTAGAAAACCAAAATCGTATTTCTAGGCCACCAACTTCAAATCGTCATAACTCGTTTTAAGATGGGTCTTTTTGAATTCCGAAAACTGTTTTAGGCACCGTAGGTGAAGAAAAAAGGGTCCATGGCCTGGAAAAGTTTCTGGGAATTTTTGGTACTGAAGTGAGGTCGGCGGTCGTGTGAAAGTTCGGCCATTGAGGTTTTTTTGGAACTTGAGAACAAGTTTTTTTATAAAATGAAGAAATGATGATAACTACGACAGTGTTTTTGCGGCTTTTCAAAAAGAAAAATGCTTGAAAGTCCATCTTTCAAAAAAAAAAAACAAATTTAACGGTGAAATGACGCTTTTTATTAAAAACACATATTTTTACTGGTATTTTGTAAACAATTATTTTGATACAATACTGCTCAAAAGTATATTAAGTTCTGGTTTTTTCAGTTGAAAAGGTCCAACTTTGAGAGTGTGTCATGGTTATACTTATTGCCCCATCAAGTAGATTTTTAATGGATCATACAGATCAAAAATAGAGCTCCATTTTTGTAGTTGACAACTTTTTTGTACGGACACTCCCTAGAGAGTTATGGTCATTTTAAGGGGACAGCTCAGAAATCGAACTATTTTGCACAGAAATGGATCGATTTGATGGAGAAATTATTTCGACGATATGTAACTTGCTAGGGAGTGTCCGTACAAAAAAGTTGCCAACTACAAAAATGGAGCTCTACTTTTGATCTGTATGATCCATTAAAAATCTATTTGATGGGACAATAAGTATAACCATGACACAATCTCAAAGTTTGGCGTTTTCAACTGAAAAAGGGAAAACTTAATATACTTTTGAGCGGTACTGTAAGTGTATTGATTCAATTACCCCTTTCCCGTCTTCTTTTTTGTCTGCAATCAAAAAACGAACCCTACATTTCTTTTTTAAACTTTAAAACTTTTTAATTCTTCTTCTCTCCAACACAGCTATCATCTTCCTGCCTCGTCGCTGCGCCCCTTGCGAAACCTTCAAAACAATAATGTGATCTCATCTTGCTCTCGGCAAGTTTCAACGAAGATGAAGATGAAGAAAAATGTGTAGTAGTAGAAGATAGAGTTCAGAGGAAAAAAAGAGAGAGCGAGAGGATAAACGGGCGATCTGGAGAAAAATCTGAAGAAAAAAAGAGAAGAAGAAGAAGAAGAAGAGTTTCGTAGTGATCATAGGAAATTGACACCGAGAGAGAGGAGAAATAATGGGAGAGAAATGAAAGAAAAATGAGGGTTTTTTGATAATTGAATTGTCTCACGGAGATCGGCTGTAACTATCCAGTTAGTGTATATAAGGAAAAGTGGCCAATTAGAAAATTAAAGCTCTAATTATGACCAATTTAATAAATATAACTATAAAGCAGTTTCCCATCATAATGTTTATTGACCGGAGTACGCTTACTTACGCCGTGTATAAATGAAAATAAATTGGAATAGTTTTAATATTTCACTTAACAACTAAAGAACACTTTGAAAAAACACGTAAAAACACTCTGATACCTTAACATTCTATAACAATAGTACCGTGCAGTAAGATGCAGTAAGATGGCAGAATTTGCTGTTTTCAGTTGAAAATGATTTGAGAGAGTGTTACGGTATCCCTGATTTGTCCTAAAAAGTAAAATACGTAAAAACCAAACAAAACGAAAGTAGAGCTCCATTTTTGTAGTTGACAACTTTTTTATACAGACACTCCCTAGAGAGTTATGGTCATTTTAAGACAACCGCACTATTTTGCACTGAAATTGATCGATTTGAGGGATAAATCACTTTTTCGATACGTAACTTGCTTGGGAGTGTCCGTACAAAAAAGTTGTCAACTACAAAAATGAAGTTCTATCTTTGTTCTGTATGGTTTGTACATAATTTATTATGTGGGACACATCAGTGATACCGTAACACCCCCATGATCATTTTTAACTGAAAATGCCAAATTGTATATCTTACTGCACGGTAGTGTAGGTGAAGAGAGTATATTTAGAAAAAAGTGGTCAACTACAAAGATGGAGATTAATGTCAGTTCTATAACAAGTTACACATAATATCAGATGTTTCAATTTAATATTTTCAAGAAAACTCTGAAAACATTTTCAATTTTAAGTCGAAATTCAGGTTTTTTCATTAACAGCAAAAATTGACTAACTTTAAGTTTTTCAACCGGTCCTCTTTCTGGTTTAAATTTTTTAAACAATTGGTTTTATTCAATCATTGCAAATCACACCTAAACCTTCATTTTTTTAGTTGTCAACTTTTTGATAGAATGCCATCCCGGGTTACTGTACCTGTGCGAAGTTTCTATTGCGATGATGGGTATCGAAGGCTTCATAGGTTCGGAGAGCTACAGTAACCCGGGATGACATTTTGTCAAAAAGTTGTCCACTACAAAAATGGAGATCTAAATTTGCTTCATCAAATAACAAAATTTTGACTACATAGGGTACCGTACCAAAAGCTTAAAGTTGGTCAATATCTAAAAATCACAATTTTCAATCAGGCTCTAAATTTTGGCAGATTTCGTTTTCTGTCGGAAAGTTTATATATATATATATATATATATATACTTTTTCTGAAATTTGTTGCTCTTAAACCCTCTGGTCCCTTTTTCCCTCGACTAATTGGAGCCAGGTCAACACAAAGTCTTGTCAGCTGGTGGCACATGCCATGACACAATGGGTATCTTTTGTTTTGTTGTCTGATCGATGAGTCGTAGCATGAAAAAGAGATCTGAAAACGTATGAGGATTTCAACATTATTTCGAAATTTCTGATACTGAGCATGCCCAGTCAGATGACGGAGGTTTTACAGCCGGAAGTGTGGGGTTTTGGATAATAAAACAAGAAAAATGTTATTTTCTAGCTTACGCTTAAGGAAAACAACTTAAATTAAGGCACTCGAAGCTTAAGCGTTTGAATTTTTCTAATTTTCCCAAACTTTTGAATTTCTGACATACTGTAGGCCAACTCGGATGGGTCCAGACGTTTGGAGACCTACAGTAACCCGGGATGCTTGCAAAGCTATCAAAAAGTTGTCAATTACAAAAATGAAGATTTCAGGTTACCTTACCAGGTTTTTAACCGTTAATTTCAGTTTTGACGGCTTCTAAAGTAAAATGTGAAAAAATGTTACTATTACAGTTTGATAAGCTGTTTTCGAAGAGGCTCATAAAATTTTATTCAGGTTTTCAACTGCAAATATGATGTGTGCCAAGAATCAATGTTTTCCCTCAATGTTTTTTTGAGGTATTGTCCATTGGAACCATGATGTCCCCTAGATGCCACATTTTGTCCCAAATGTACCAATTTTACATTAATCTGATAAATCAAATCTAGACCTCCATTTTTGTGGTTGACAACTTTTTTGTACAAATCTTCCGGACTGAGATATAAAGGAAGTTAGGTAAGCCCTAATGCGTCAGATTTTCAGATATTTTCCAAAATTGACCAACTTCAAGTTTCTGGTACGGTAACACGTCTTACTGTAGGTTCTCAAAATTTTGGAACTTGATAAAACAAATCTAGATCTCCATTTTTGTAGTTGACAACTTTTTCGTCAAAGCTCACTGTACTGTAGCTGTGCAAAGTTTCTATTGGGTACCGAAGGCTTCGTGGAGCTACAGTACCCCAGGATGACGTTCTATCAAAAAGTTGTCAACTAGAAAAATGGAGATCTAGATTTTATCTACAAGAAAAATGTAAATTTGAACCTGTTTCACTTTTTGAAAGGTAGCCACTTGACAAGAATCTGAAAACCTTAGTCAATTATTTCCCAATTATTCAATTTCCTCCTTCTCCTCTCCATATCATCAATCCCCCATTAACCATTGTACCCTTCCACACCCCCACACACCCTTCGATACGTCCCAAAGACATTCTTCGGGACATTCGATGGCACACACTCAGTGGAAGTCACTCTCCAACTATTACAACATACATACATCTCAATTCTTAGCAGAGGAAAGGAAGAAGGAAGGCGAATAAGAAAAGAAGAAGCATGAGAGGGGAGCAAAAAAAGTGATCAGGAGCCATTATTATTGACTGGGATTTGAAATCAAATGAGAAAAAACTGAAAATAGAAAAACTGGAAGATTTGAGACACTGACTTGGGACCAGTTAGAGGATACATTTGAGAAAAAGTACCAAAACCTTTCAGACAAATCAAAATTGTGATTTTCAGATCTTGACCAACTTCAAGCTTCTGGTACGGTACCTTATGTTGTTAAATTTTTGGTATTTGATGAAGAAAATCTAGCTCTCCATTTTTGTAGTGGACAACTTTTTGATAGGGTTTCAGGGTATGCGTCTTTAAAGAGAATTTGGTTGAAACTGAAGGATTCTTCAAGGGTACATAAGGTACTGTAACTTCCAGAGCCCATGAAAAGTATGAGATATCAAAAAATTCTCAACTGCGGAATTGGGAAACGCAATTTTTTCTACTTAATGAAGGTGAAAGTTTCAAAAATGGTCAATTTTCAACGAAATTTCAAGCGAATCTGAAAAATTTCTCATCTTGGATTGCAGAATTTTCAACGCACAATTTTGAGCACTTGTCTCTACATCTGAAAATGTTGCCATTGTTCTAATTTTACATTTCCCCGATGCGTCAAATCTAGATCTTCATTTTTGTAGTTGACAACTTTTGTGTGATACCTCTCTGAAAAAAGATATAAGCACTTAAAAAAGACACATAACTTTTCAGTGAAAACTTCTACAAAAAAGTTGTCAACTACAAAAATGGAGGTCTAGGTTTGATTCAAAAAATTTGAATAGCTGGAATTTTTCCTTACCGTACCATTAGTTCCAATTTTGGTTTTGGGCCTCGTGCTGTAAAACGTCTGAAAATAGGTACAGTAAGATTTCTGTTAATTTAGTCAAGTTTCAATCTTCAGACTTTTCAGGTATACTCAAGGGTACTGTAACTTTTTGAGGTATATTGGAGTAGAGCAGCTGTTTTCGATGAAAAAAACTTAAATTTTCAGACTTTTCAAGCATCCCTTAGGGTACTGTACCACTGTAAGCTTTTAAAGTGTTTTTTCCAATCTATCCCTCATCTTTTGGCACCTTTTGGACACTACAAGGGCAAAAATTGTGAGGAGAGGACAATTTCTTATTTTTTGTCTCTTCAAAATATCTCTTTCTCCCTCTGTGCCAACTCTTCCTGGACGAGCTCATCCTTTTCTTCATCTTCCTGCCCGAACCAAACTTTCTCGGCACATAGAGAGAGAGAGAGAGTGAATGTTTAAAACCCAAGTTCTCTAACGTCTCTCCAATCGGCACACTCTCTCGCATATATCGTATCCCGCCAACTCGTTGGCAAAACACAACGGCATTTATCAGATACGCAGCGCCTTCGAGTGGGAGGGAGTTGATGTGCGAGAGAGAGAAAGAGGGATTACACTGAGGGAGAGCTCTCTCGCGGGCTCCCGGGGGCACTACCTTCGTGTGGAAGACGGCGGAATGAGGGATAAGGGGGATCGCGGAGGGGCGCGAGGGGATATATGTGTGTATCTCTCTATCCCTCTATCTCCTCCCGACGGCAACAGCCTCCCCATCCCCCCATCCCACCGCCGATCCCGCCAAGCACAATCAGTCAGTCTCGAAGCAGCCAGCCAGCCAGCAGCACAACATACAACAAGGGGCACCATTTGAAATATTATTATTCCCGACCATGTCTTTGTACCGTTCGCCATCCGCTGCTCTTCTGAAGAGCCCGTCGCAAGCCGCGTTCGGCTCACCATTCGGCAGCATGTCCGTCGCCGATCTTGGATCGCTCACCCGTCTTGAGGTAACTTCAACTTTTCATTATTTTTGATTGTTATCCTTGATTTTGATATCTATTTTTTTAAACTTTCCTAATTTTTTTAAAAGGAAAATTGAAATCCCAGAAATTTTAAGCTTAAGGGACCATTTTTAAAGCCTATTGAAACTCTAAAACCCCCAAAACCAAAAATCTAGAGAAATTTTAGAGAAATCTTTTATCCTCATCCCTCAAGTACCTAAAGTAAATTTGCTAGCCGATCCAAAATCTCTCGCTTAACCAGTTTTCTCTTTTTTGTGTGTATTAGAATGTGTGTAATTGAATCTTAGGACATCTCGCAACTATAGGGACGTTTTGAAACTACATATTTGGCATACTGTAGTTTTCAGCGTAAGCCTTAGTTAGTTTTTAGTTTCGTTTAAGTGTTTTCCCGCCGCTTAGGCTTTTCCAGTTATCGATTTTTTTAAATTCCAAATTAAGTATATCAATTTTGAACCCAAAAAAATAAATGACTCGAAACATCTTTTATCCTGCCATCCATTTGCTCATCTCTTTTTCTTCTCTCGCAAAGTATGTGTGTGCCGCCGCCACCGCCACATCTCTCTGCGTCTCTTCGTCTCCCACACTATTTCATCGCTTCCCGAGCCAGAGCTCCCACGCGTAGGCACCCGGGGAGGATTGTGTTGTGTAAAGTATTCGGAAATGAGGGAAAAGAAACCTTTTGGCATATGGAAGGAGGGGATTTATATGGAAATGGGTAAAAAGAAGGTTAAGCCTAAATTAAAATTTTGAGGTACTTGGGCTTAGTCTTAAAATTTAGAACCTTCTGGAATTTAAGCCTATAGGCTTAGGCTAAAAAATCTTTCTTCCAGAAAAATTTTGTCAGGCTTAAGCTACCTTAGGCAAGAATTTCAGCTATTTAAGTAGCCAAGCCTATAGGCTTAAGCTTAAGAACCTTCCAGAAAAATTTTCTTAGGCTTAGGCTACCGTAGGCGAGAATTCAGCGATTCTAGAAGCTAGACTTAGGCTAAAGAACCTTTTGAACTGATTCCTGAAATCGTACAACCTCTAGGCTTAGGCTAAGGGACCTTCCTGGAAATTTTTTTAGGCTTCAATTTTAAAACCTTCTAGAACCTTAATAACCGAAAAACCAAAAAAAATTGTTTTCAGGACAAGATCCGTCTTCTCCAAGAGGATTTGGAGTCCGAGCGTGAGCTCCGCAACAGAGTGAGTTACTTCTTTTGGACCCTTAAATCCTATAACCCAATAACAATTTCAGATCGAACGTGAGCGCGCCGATCTCTCCGTCCAACTCATTGCTTTGACTGACCGACTCGAGGATGCCGAGGGAACCACCGACAGTCAAGTAAGTACCACCTAAATTTTTGATTTTGTCTATAAATGGTGATTCCAGATCGAATCGAACCGCAAGCGCGAGGGAGAGCTTCTCAAGCTTCGCAAGCTCCTCGAGGAGTCCCAATTGGAGTCCGAGGATGCGATGAACGTGCTCCGCAAGAAGCACCAGGACGCTTGCCTTGACTACCAAGACCAAATCGAGCAGCTTCAGAAGAAGAACGCCAAGTGAGTGTCTATATTGTGTTTTTTGTGGTGTTTCTTTCATTTTATTCATCCTCATTTCGAAATTCTCTGCTCTTCTTCATACCTCTATCTTCATCTTGACGCTTCTAGGCGGAGGAGGAGGGGGGACCCAGTGTAAAATAACAAACGTTTCTTCTCCTAGGACCCGTGTGTTTGTTTCGTCTTCCAGGAAGAGATAGGCGAGATCTCTCTCTGATCTTTATGATCTTCTCTTTTCGTAATGCTTTCTTCCCGTTCTTTCGCGTGAAACACACACACACACTCCTGGTGGTGGTGGTAAAAAATAATGATATTAAAAAGAGTTGAGAAGAGATAGGATGGGATGGGAACATGGAGAGGAAAAGAGGGATATGAATATGATATGGGATCAAACTTCAGGGACTACTGTAGCATAGGTTACTGTACTTGCATGGAGTGTACGCTATATTTGGGTTACTGTAACCTAGTAGTCCAACATTTCTGAATTTTGATCAGTTTTTCCAGTGGTACTTATGGTATACTGTAGGTAAATATCTCATGTCTATAGGCTCTACGATAGATTTGTGGTACTGTAACTTAAATGTTGTTTCTTTTTCCATTAGTATTCATGGTATATTGTAGTTAGCTCACATAACCAATTTTTTATTCAGCTGAGTCCTAAACTACTTTAAAACGTTCTAAACTACATTTTCTGGATTTTGAGCTACCGTATTCTTTCAAATAGTTACCGTAAGAAATAATTTCTGCACCGTATCAAAATATTCTAATATTGAGACACCGGACATCTTAAATATATAAAAATTTTTGAAACAGAGAAATTCTAGAAGTCTCCTTCGCCGCATTTTACTACGGTACCTCAAAATTTCTACGGTACCTCAAAACAAGAAATTTTCAGAATCATCGATTTACAATATACTGTTTATTTAGAGTTTTAGGATCTACATAGCTAGAGTACCGTAACCTCACATTTCAAAAAGAGTGTAGTTACAGTAAGCTCTCTATTTGAACCGTCGACCCCCTTTAGCCAATATTTTGAAGATTTTGACCCCTGAAACTAAAAAATCAAGTATTTTATGTCTGTGACGCAAATTCTACACATGTTCCTATTTCCAAAATACTTTTCACCTGTCCCGTTCTACCAGCTGCTTCCCGCGGCCCCCTCTGACATCACCCCTTTATTGACACAGACACCCACGCAATCCTATTTTACAAAAACTAAACAAAACCCGATTCCAGAATCGACCGCGAACGCCAACGTGTCCAACACGAGGTCATCGAGTTGACCGCCACCATCGACCAACTCCAGAAGGACAAGCACACCGCCGAGAAGGCCGCCGAACGTTTCGAGGCTCAGGCCAACGAGCTCGCCAACAAGGTCGAGGACTTGGGCAAGCACGTCAACGATCTCGCCCAGCAACGTCAACGCCTTCAGGCCGAGAACAACGATCTCCTTAAGGTTTGTACGGCTTTTTTTATCTCTCATGTGATATCTGATCCAATAGAAGAGGGGGAAAAAGAGTAAAATATATAAAAAGAACCCCCTTTTTCTACTTTTTCCTACTTTTTTTTGCTACGCAGAGTGTGTGTGCAAATAGAGTACTCGAGATATTAGTGAGCATCCCTTGGCTCTTCCTCACACACGTAAAGGGGGACAGGGGACTTTGGCTTTACCAAAAATCTAAAAATGTATGATTTCAGGAGGTCCACGACCAGAAGGTCCAACTCGACAACCTTCAACACGTCAAGTACACCCTCGCCCAACAACTCGAGGAGGCTAGACGCCGTCTTGAGGATGCCGAGCGCGTAAGTCACGTCAAAATGTGTCAGATTATGTGTCAGGTGTCGGGTTACTTACTAACGCTTCCCCCCTAAACGGAAAGCGTTGGCTCTGCCATTCTGACGCAATGTGGGCACAACAAAGATCAAATTTATAAGAGAATCGTTTTTCAGGAGCGCTCCCAACTCCAATCGCAACTCCACCAAGTCCAACTTGAGCTCGACTCGGTCCGCACCGCCCTTGATGAGGAGTCGGTTGCCCGTTCCGACGCTGAGCACAAGCTCAACTTGGCCAACACGGAGATCACCCAATGGAAGAGCAAGTTCGACGCCGAGGTCGCTCTTCACCACGAGGAAGTCGAGGATCTCCGCAAGAAGATGCTCCAGAAGCAAGCCGAGTACGAGGAGCAAATCGAGATCATGCTTCAGAAGATCTCTCAACTCGAGAAGGCCAAGTCTCGTCTTCAATCCGAGGTCGAGGTGCTTATCGTCGACCTTGAGAAGGCTCAGAACACCATCGCCATCTTGGAGCGTGCCAAGGAGCAACTCGAGAGACAAGTCGGAGAGCTCAAGGTCCGCATCGACGAGCTCAACGTGGAATTGGAGGCTGCTCAACGCGAGCTCCGTGCCGCCAACGCCGAGCTCCAGAAGATGAAGCACTTGTACGAGAAGGCTGTCGAGCAGAAGGAGGCTCTTGCTCGCGAGAACAAGAAGCTCCACGACGAGCTTCACGAAGCCAAGGAGGCTCTCGCCGACGCCAACCGCAAACTTCACGAGCTCGACCTCGAGAACGCCCGTCTCGCCGGAGAGATCCGTGAGCTCCAGACCGCTCTTAAGGAGGCCGACGCTCAACGCCGTGACGCCGAAAACCGCGCTCAACGCGCCCTCGCCGAGCTCCAAGCTCTCCGCATCGAGATGGAACGCCGTCTCCAGGAGAAGGAGGAGGAGATGGAGGCTCTCCGCAAGAATCTCCAATTCGAGATCGACAGACTCATCGCCGCTTTGGCTGATGCCGAGGCCCGCATGAAGGCCGAGATCTCGAGACTGAAGAAGAAGTACCAAGCCGAGATTGCCGAGCTTGAGATGACCGTTGACAACCTCAACAGGTACAGTACCCCCGCCTCGCTAAGAATTAGAATGAAAAAACCTAAAATTTGTATTGCAGAGCCAACATCGAAGCCCAGAAGACCATCAAGAAGCAATCGGAGCAACTCAAGGTTCTCCAAGCCGCTTTGGAGGACACTCAACGTCAGTTGCAACAAGTTTTGGACCAATACGCCCTTGCCCAACGCAAGGTAAATTTTTAAAAATTTTCAACTTATAGCAACATTTGTACTGAATATGACACTTCCAGGTCGCCGCTCTCTCCGCCGAACTCGAGGAGTGCAAGACCGCCCTCGACAACGCCGTCCGCGCCCGCAAGCAAGCCGAGGTTGACTTGGAGGAGGCCAACGGAAGAATCTCCGATCTTATCTCCATCAACAACAACCTCACCTCGATCAAGAACAAGCTCGAGACCGAACTCTCCACCGCTCAAGCCGATTTGGACGAGGTCACCAAGGAACTTCACGCCGCTGATGAGCGCGCCAACCGCGCCCTCGCCGACGCCGCCCGCGCTGTTGAGCAACTTCACGAGGAGCAAGAGCACTCGATGAAGATCGACGCCTTGAGAAAGTCCCTTGAGGAGCAAGTCAAGCAACTCCAAGTCCAAATCCAGGAAGCCGAGGCCGCCGCCCTTCTCGGAGGAAAGCGAGTCATCGCCAAGTTGGAGACCAGAATTCGCGATTTGGAGACCGCTTTGGACGAGGAGACCAGAAGACACAAGGAGACCCAGAACGCTTTGAGAAAGAAGGATCGCCGCATCAAGGAGGTCCAACAGCTCGTCGACGAGGAGCACAAGAACTTCGTCATGGCTCAAGACACCGCCGACCGTCTCACCGAGAAGCTCAACATCCAGAAGAGACAACTTGCCGAGGCCGAGTCGGTGACAATGCAAAACTTGCAGAGAGTCCGCAGATACCAACACGAGCTCGAGGATGCCGAGGGTCGTGCCGATCAAGCCGAGAGCTCCCTTCACCTTATCCGTGCCAAGCATCGCTCATCGGTTGTCACCGGAAAGTCCTCCTCCAAGGTGAGTCCTTTTCACTAGAGGGTGGGGGAGGAATTTTTGTTCTACATTTGGGAATATGGTGAGAAGGTCACCGATATGGCTTCTGGAAATTGGGGGGAAGCAGAAGTTTTAGGCTTAGGCTTAAGCAATTTGAGATATTCCCTTCCAAGACCTAAATCTTCGGCTTAGGCTTAGCCAAATCTTAGAGCCGTCCAAACTCTTAGGCTTAGGCATAACCACTTTTTATTTGGGCTCACTCCTTTTTGGCATAGGCTTATCTAATTTCTCAATTTCAGCCAGTCTTTAGGCTTAGGCTCAATGGCGACCATTTCCTTAGGCTTAGGCTTAAACGGTTTTTTTTACTTTTTTACTTTTACTTTACTACGGTTTTTACAGCAGGCCTATATTTTGGGACTCCCTTAGGCTTAGGCTTAACTAAACTCAATTTCAGCCACCCCTTAGGCTTAGGCTTAAAGTTTTTTACTTAAGGTCCCCTAATTGGACTTTTTCTCTTAAACTTATGCATTTTCTCAATAATCCACCCTCGCGGTCCCCAGAATTTTTGAGCTTCTAGAATATTCTCCGCTTCTTCTCAAAAACATTTTCGTAGACAACAACTCCCTCCTGAGCAAGTGCCATTTATCAATAATTATTCCCTTCTATCATATTCTATTTTCAGATTTTCGTCACGGAAGACGATTATTAAGCAACATCACATCATCGCCACCACAATATATTCAAATATAAAAAAGCCGTCGCCACGCAACTTTCTCTCTCCATTAAATTTTGACTAATGTGTATAATTGTTTTATTTCTTCTTTTTCTCTTTTCTCATTTTTTATTGGCCTTCTACCGAATTTCTTTCTCTCTTTTTTTCTTATGCGCCCGCTTTTCCCCCCTTTTCTCTCTATCGTCGTCCCCTTTTTCACAAAATCTTCTCGACATTATCCTTTTTGTTCTCCCCCCGTCCCCCTTATTGTGCTTCTGACTGACTGTCCCTTCCCCACCCCACTTCGAACAATTAGGTCAATCGAGCGACCCCTTTCCCTTTTCCACCCTGCAATTTCCAAAAATCTTCCGTTTCTTTTTTGTTTCCCCGCCCCTGGTTGCATAAGAAATCGTCGTCAATAAAAAATTTTTGAAAAATTCTTTGAAAGTTTTATTGAGACGTCCTCCCTTGCAATTGAGATGATGCATAGTCCCCCCCCCGCCAACCAGGGTGTCATACGGTAGAGAGAAAAGAGTGTGTTATGCGCCTTTAATAATCGTTTCGTCTAGATGATAATTGTGTTCCTTCCCCCTCACCCAATGCCTTCCAAAACTTCTCTGATTTATATATATATAATATGGAATAAATTGAGAAAAAATATGTTTACAGGTTCTAATTAAGACGTTAAGCGAGCGACCAACTCAATTTCCCCCACCTGCCATGTGAAAAACAAAAATAAACTCTCGATAACAATGGGGAATTTTCTTAATGAGCAAGGGGAAATTGAGGCTGTTTGTGTCTATATTCTTTTTTCGAAAAAAAAAGCGAAAACTTTAAAAACGGTGTCATGAGGTAGTGTCATAACTTGCTGGATCAATTAGTTTGACACGCCCTCTTGGTGTTATAACTTGTGCCAAATGTCTCAAATTTATATTTTCCTAGTAGATCAAATACAGGGCTACATTTTCGTAGTTAACAACTTTTTGATAGCTCCGCCCACTTTTGAGATATGAGTCTTTAAAGAATGGTACGTCAAAGGCAAGAGTGTCCTTTCTTTGAAAGCGCATATCTCAAAAGTGGGCGGAGCAATCAAAAAGTTGTCAACTGCAAAAATGTAGCCATGAAAAAAATGTTGTAGTCTTAGTTCTTGGCTAAAGCTTATTGTTGTAATTAACTATTTTCTTGTAAACTCATTTTCTGGTCCGAATTTGAAATCCTTGCAAAAAATAATTTTTCAACGGGAAAAATCAATTTCCGCACGTTTTTATGCAGAAAAATGAAAAAAAAATACAATTTTTAGTTCAGAAAGCTAAATTTCTTGACAGTTCATGTTAAAACTCAAACATTTTGAGTCTAGACGCGTTCCGACACCAAAAAATTGGTCATTTTTTCACTAAAAACACTGTTTTTTGGGAATTTTCAGGCTGAAAAAGCTGAAAATCATGGTTTTTACGTCCAGAAATTTCTATACTTCCTAGAAGCTTGAAAAGTTGACAAAATCGTTGACTGTGAGCCACAAGCAAGTTTTCGGGGACGTGTTTTTATCAGACTTGTCAAAAATCGGGCCGGGCCGTATTCAAAAGTGGGTACCCATTTTTTACTAGAAATTTTTTGAAATTTTTCGGAAAAATAGAGTGAAAATGCTAAAATTATCATAAATTTTCACATTTTGACTCAATTTTAAAGTTTTGGTCAAAAACTATACTTTTTCCAAAAAAAGTTCTAAAAAAGTCAAAAAAAAGCCAAAAATTCAAACTTTTTTCAAAAAATGTTTCAAAACGGGCCGGGCCGGGCCGGGCTGGGCCGTGACAAGTCTGGATTTTATATAGTCTGTCTGTGTGCCCACTGTCCAGATGTCGTACGTCCGTTGTTCTCTGGAATTTATAGAATCTAAAAATTTCCGATGCAGACAAGTTTCTCTTTAAAACCAAATGTTCCTGAAATCCAGTTCAGTCAACTATATAGTTGTTATTATAATAGGAGAGATTCTGAGAAGAAAAAGAAGAATGTTTTGACCAACGAACACAGCAATTTATTTCAGCCTCAGGGAGTTTGGAATTCTGAAAACGTCAAATATTGGTTATTTTCAGAGAATACATATGTCTGGGTTTAATTTCTGAGAAAATGAATATGACGTTTTTTTTTCTTTTAGGCGTATGCTCAACGGGGTCTTTAGGCTCAGGCTTAAAGGATGACTAAAGTCGATACTTCAGGAATTTCTAAAAACTTTTATTATTGAAAAATTGAAAAAAAAAATGCATCAAAAACCATTTTTTCCTGAATCAAAATGACCCTTCGTGGAAGAGTTTCTTCTACGCGGTCGTGTAGTCCTCTCGGACAATATATTCGTTCAATTGCTCATTGTTTCCGTCATGTTTGCTTACTAGGGAAGGTCCTGGACTCGGTCTGGAGTTATGGGTCGTGACCTATATCATTTGAAAGCTGAGAAAACGCTGATTCCAAATATATATTTAGTTTTTGCCCTCGAGGCCTGGTATTCAAAAAAAAACAAGGTCAAAGTTTGGAAAAACCACAAATTATTGCCTTTCTGACACCCGATACTTTGCGATTTGTGCGCGTTAAATATACAATAAATTGTCATGTTTCCGAACGTTGACTTTGTTTTTCTTGAATACCAGCCCTCGAGGGCAAAAACTGAATATATATTTGGAATTAGCGTTTTCTCAACTTTCAAATGATATAGGTAACGTCCCATGACTCCAGACCGAGTCCATGGCCCCCTAAAAATATTTTTGCGATATAAATTGAACAAATGCTAAAATTTGTTCAAAACGGGAAATTTTGTCCGTGAGGACTACACGGCGGACTCTCTTGCCTCTGTCGCTTTGAGACCTATCGATTGCGTATTGATCGAGATCGGTCATTCCTTTTTTACGTATATAATTATTTTTCTTTAGTTCTCCGTTATCCGAATCCATAGGCTTAGGCTTAAGCAATTTTCTAGGATTAGGCTTAACCATTACCATTATGATACCATACTAACAAACCGGGCCGACATCTCGACGAGCTCTATGCCCACAACGGGCCGGATGGCTATTCGTTAATGTGCCTCGGGCCGGGCTAGAATGGCTTGTTTGGCCATTTTTGCGTTTTTTAGCACTTTTTCCCGGCCCGCGGCACATTAACAAATAGCCATCCGGCCCGTTGTGGGTCCCGGGCATAGAACTCTTCGAGATCTACATTTTGGTATATTTTTCAGCCCATAACATTGAGTTTGGAGCGAGTTACGGGACGGCCCGGGTCGGCCCGTTTCGGCCCGGTTTGCAAGTATGTCATTATTATCATCACCATTATAATGATTATCATTATTATCAAAAGATCCCAAAAATAACTGAAAAATGAGCGTTCTTTATCTTATTTCCTGTTCTCACCACTCAAAACAGCTTTCTGATTTCCGCTATTCATTTTTCCTTCTCTCTCTCTTCGGTTATTCTATTTCCGGGAATAGAACAAGAAAAAGAAAACGCGATGAAGTAGTATTTTTGATGAAAAACACATGTGCACTCTCTATGAGGCAAGAAATAGAGATTCAATTAATTGAGAGACACTTGTTTTGTGTTTTTTTTTCTTGTGCTCTCATTTATGTGAGATAGAGAGAGGGAGTGTGAAACCTAGTTTAGTGGATCGAAAACTAGGGAAAAAGCGGTCATTATTGAAATGAAACTGAGCAGAGAAACCGATGATCACATTAGGGGGTGCCCGGAGGGGGTTTCGTCTAGAATTCTGGGGCCTAGGCTATTGAAAAACAAGGATTCTGAAAAGAAAGTTATCAAAATTCGAATTCAAAGTCTTGTAACTTTGGCCATTTTGAGAAAATCTTGTGAAAATTTTGAAAATAGATTCAGAATCCTCGGCGATTTTGACATATGTAGAATTTGGTAGTTTGAACGTCAAAGTCTAGAATTCCGAATTTCGAGTTCCCAAATAAAATTTCGACCACCATGATATATAGATATTCAGGGATCTCTGCATTCCAAAACCTCGAATGACCTAGAAACTTAAACTATGAAAAACTAGTCCCTCACAGCTGAAAAATGAGCGAATTTTTGAGTTTCTGACGTTAAAAAACACTGAAATTGACCAAAGACTCGTTTTTTTAACAGAGCGCATTTCTTTTCCTTGAAATTTCGAAATTCCTTCGAAAAATGAGATATTGCGCGTTTTCATGTTCTTAGAAATTTTTTAATTCACATTTTGTTTATTACAGATTCCGATACTTCAGACAATTCTGAGAAACTTTTATTATTGAATCATATGCTGAAAATCGCGTTCTCCTGACTCAAAAGGAGCTTTGGTGAAAGAGTTTTCCGTGTAGTCCTCTCGGACAAGTTTTCTTAGTTTTTTCTATATTTTTGCAATATAAATTGAAAAAAAACGCGAAAATTTGTTGGAAAAAGTGAAGAAACGAAAGATTGAAGAAAAAATCTTGTCCGAGCGGACTACACGACCGCGCGGAAAAACTCTTCCACGAAGGGCCATTTTGAGTTAGGATAACGATTATTGACGCAATTTTTAGTCTATATATGTATATTTTCCACAAAATAGTAGTTTTCAAAAAATAGGCCCACCTAACCGAAGCTCACAGTACTCAGTGACAAGCATTCGGGAAATTTTTAGATTCTAGGTTATTTCCTTTTCATTTCCTTTACTTTTCCGTTCAAACTTCTATCCCGAACCTTATAATTCCCCCTTAAAGTTCGAAATTTCAAAAAGTTCAATTTTTTATTCCAAAATAGCTTCTTTTTTTTAAATTTTCATCCCGGATATCCCTCCACAACCTTTCCCATTGTATACTCCCCCCAAATCCATTGTATATTTCCCCGAAAGCTCAAAAATTCATTTCGAAAATGTTACTCATGTATATATACACGAATGTATAATTTCACGCTGTCCTTTCCCTTTTCCACTCTGATAGAGATCACCGTCTTCTTCTTCTACTCCTCAAAGTATTAGTAAACCTGACGAAACGAAACTTTAGGCATCGATGAGCACTCTCGTCATCCCCCCCCACCCCGGGGCACGAAATGAACGAAACGAAGTGAAAAAACTTTTGAGAATATTTTGGAAGCTGACTAATAATGTATGAGTAAATAGTGATTTTCTTGGAAATTTTTGTTTTTCAAGTGGAGAATTTTTTTTTGGTAGGAAATTTGATGACGAAACAGAATCGGAGATATGGGATAACAACAAATTATGCTTGATCGCTTGAAAATAACATATTTTTCGAAATTTTGAGCAAAACAGAGCGCGTTTGCTGGACTGGAGTACGGTAGAGCCAATTTTTCTCCTAAAAATGTTTTTTGGGTTTTCCAGGTTATGCGACTTTATTCAGAAAAGTAATTTGAGTCGCTACGTAGCCAAATGCATTTATTAGCACGGCACGCTTCTTACAACCGCGCTCTACCGATACCAAAAAAATTGTGTGCAAAATTGAGAGACTCAGAGAAAAATAGACATTTTTTAAGGGCGTTTCGGTGGAGTGCAGTTGTAATCACTGTACAGAGCTAATAATGTTCAAAATGTTAGTGGAAAATGAAAACGTAGAGAAGAGTCGCTACACAGCGAATTTTTAAAAATTTTTAGTAGAGCTCATTAGCATCATCAAAAAAGGTTTTTTTAATTGCAAACATACATAGAGTTTGCATAGCTTTACACATTTTCAGTACGAGTACAGTAGAGCGCGTTTTCCGCACGTAGCAAAATATATGGGTAACATGTTAGATTATGTGTTCAATTTTCAATATTTTACTGTAATTTACTATAGAGCGGATACAGTAGAGCAGATTTACCTAATTGAGTTTTTGGAAGAAATAAAATGATTTGAGTCGCTACGCAGCGATATTGAATTTTCTTTCGGAATTTTTGTTAGAGCGCGTTTTTTCACTGTCATCAACTAGAGCGAGTCTACTAGAGCGCGTTTTGCACCTAGAAAGATTTCAAAAGTTATCATTAGAGCGCAATTTCCTCTTGACCTCCCCGACCCTTCCTTAATTTGACCTCTAGACATTCCTCCTTTTTGCCTTTAATTTTCATTCCATCTAATGAAAAACGTGAACAACTTTTGAACTCAAAAAGTAAAAAAAAAGAGAATAAGTCATGCATCGTCTTCTTCTATCAGAATATTGAATAGGCGGAAGGGAAGGGCAATGACAAGAACTTTCTAGAAGACGAAAGGAGAGGTACACTGCACTTCCGAATTCATGTTATATCGAGAGACGACATATATATCTGTCTCCTTTTTTTGCTTTTTGACCTTTTTGTTGTCTCCTTTTTTGCCCAATGACCCCCATCCGTCCCCCTTCTCAGAAAATTGTTACCTTTTTTCTTAGTCTGTTTATTGACCAGAGTGTCTAGACCTGGACTAAGCTTGTTGAGGTCATGATAGGCATTGGATTACGCTTTTGAATGGGGGGTACCTCGGGATTACTGATATGATAGAAGAATTTTTGAGATAGAAGAGTGATGAGTATCAAAAATCTATGGTGACATCAAAGTTGGTTTAACAGAGACACGTTGAAATTGACGTTTAGGTATTTTGAGTTAGGTGTTTTGAGGTGCTAAGGTACTCAAGGTGTTTAAGGTGTTAAGGGTGGGCGCATTTTTGTATTTGACAGCTTTTTTTTGGAGAGGGATTCCCTGAATTAGTATGTCCATTTTACAGAATGTGGCCTTCCGATTAACTGTCGTCCCTATTTTTCTTGAATAGCAGGCTTCCAAGGACAAAAAGCAATCAAGTTTTGCCGTTTTCAGTTGATATTGCCCAACTTTGAGTGTCTGTCATGGTTATACTTATTGTCCCATCAAGTAGATTTTTAATGGATCATACAGATCAAAAGTAGAGCTCCATTTTTGTAGTTGACTACTTTTTTGTACGGACACTCCCTCGAGAGTTATGGTAATTTTAAAACGGCAGCTCAAAAATCGCACTATTTTGCACTGAAAAAAGTTGATTTGAGGGAGAAATTACTTCGACAATATGTAACTTACTAGGGAGTGTCCGTACAGAAAAGTTGTCAACTACAAAAATGAAGCTCTACCTTTGATTTGTATAATTCATTAAAAATCTACTTGATGGGACAATAAGTATAACCATGACACACACTCAAAGTTTAGCGTTTTCAACTGAAAAAGGCAAAACTTATTATACTTTTGAGCGGTACTGTATATATTTCGAATCAGCGAATAATCAGCTTTCCAACGACTCATGACTCCCCAAGACGGTTTCCGTACGTTATGTCAAAAATTCAAAAATAACGATTTTTCTCAAAATACCCAACCAGACTACGCAAAAACGGTCTGTCAAATTTTTTCGAAACTCCTGATAAAAATATAAAAGTTTCTAGGCTAGACCAAAAAGTGTCCCCTCTAAAAAACTGATCTCCCATTTTTGGTCTCTCCCTTTTTACTTCAAATTTGATATAATTCAATCATTTACTAAATCGAATTATGTATATTAACATGTTTCATATAATATATAACTTTGTTTTAGATATTTTAGCGGGGAACTACTAACTACTAACTAAAGTGGTCGAAAATAGTAGCGGAGAAGTTTTTGATCCAATTGTGTTTGTCAATTTTCTTCAGAATTACTGTACCTCTCAAAAGTATATTAAGTTCTGCCTTTTTCAGTTGAAAACGTCCAACTATGAGAGGGTGTCATGGTAATACTGATTGTCCCATCAAGTAGATTTTTAATGGATCATGCAGATCAAATGTAGAGCTTCATTTTTGTTGTTGGCAACTTTTTTGTACGGACACTCCCTAGAAAGTTACATATCGTCAAAGTAATTTCACCCTCAAAGCGATTCATTTTAGTGCAAAATAGCGCGATTTTTGAGCTGTCCCCTTAAAATGACCATAACTCTTAGGAAGTGTCAGTACAAAAATGTTATGTTCTCAACTACAAAAATGGAGCTCTATTTTTGATCTGTTCGATCCATTAAAAATCTACTTGATGGGACAATAAGTATAACCATAACACACTCTCAAAGTTGATAATTTTCAATAGAAAAAAACCCAGAACTTAATATACTTTTGAGCGGTACTGTATGCCCCGTTATCCCGGTTTGTCGACTCAAAATTTTGGCCCCTGATAATTCGAGTCCGTAGATGTTGTACTTTGAGCCAAGTAACGACCCGTCAAACTTCTTTCACCGAAGCATATCGCCATATTTTTCAACTATCAGTGGTGTATTCGGTCGCGCGGGTATAAGCGGCCACAACTCGGCTCACAGAAGAATTTCGCTCTACGAACTCAAAAGTATTAAAAAACCGAATTCTGGAGTTGTTTGAATGAGAACACTTCGAGGACTTTCCTTGTAAACTAATCAATTTCACTAACCAAGTTTTCACCCTCCTGCAGGAACAAGCTCTTTTTCTTATTCTGGAAATCTCTTTTTGTTTCCCACACTCGAATAATTCATCTCCTTCTGTTCAGTTTCATAACCACTCACTTTTTTTGCGAAATCTCTTCCTTCAAACCTTTTTGAGCGCTAAAAACTTATTTTTAAATTTCCAAGCCCCAGAAGAGTGTCCGCTGCTGCTGAAACAACAAACATTTCGGTGTGCCCGGCGGCTCCGCGGAGCCAACCAAACTAGTAATGTGTATATTTTGTGGCGTTGTGCATACCAAATGAATCATTCTCTCATTTCCTCCCCCCTTGCCGCTTCTCTTTTTTCCCACTTTTAACCTGTAGAGTTACTTATTTGAGTTCGCGGGCACAACTTTTCCGCTGGGCTGCACTTTTTTTTTTGGAAAAAGGGGGGAGGGAGAGGAAATAAAATTTTAAAATACATTGGTACTCTATTTTTTGGAAGTAAGTGAGGTCAGAGGTGTCCGGATGTCCGGGTGTCTCAATTTGTGGTGCCAATTTTAAATTTTTCAGGTTTTGATATTCCCATCATTTACTATCAAAGCTAGATCTCTATTTTTGTAGTTGACAACTTTTTTGGTTAAATTTTACCCCGGGTTACTGTTGTTTTGCAAAGTATCTATGATTCGAATAAGTACCTCAGACTCCTGCGCTATTAATACCTACAGTAACCCAATTTTTTGTTTGAAAATTTTTTATGAGCACTATTTTTTCAAAACTCCGTTTCTCAGTGGTGTCTGAACCAAAATTTTCAGTTTTTTGACTAAAAGATAGGTCTTGAAATTTTCTATAACATAAACGCAAAACTTGAAACTTCAAACAATAAAACCCTGCGTCTTACAACACCTTAAAATCAGGGTAATTTTCAAAAATGATAAAATTTCGAAATTTGGTGAAAAATTACCATTACCAAGTCAATTCTAGGTTTTTCTTTGGGTTTTACAATGCGAGCTGTCAGGGGGACTAGTTTTTCGAATTTAAGTTTTCTAGGCCACCAAACCATACTCATATCCGTCTTAAAAACCTATTAATTTTGGAAAAATTGAAAAAAAGTTGCCTTTACCTTATCAAGTCTAGGTTTTTCTTTGGGTTTTACAATGCGAGCTGTCAGGGGGACTAGTTTTTCAAAGTTAGGTTTTCTAGGCCACCTTGTTGGAAGTACGTACCTATCTCAAAAGCTTGCAGAACTATCAAAAAGTTGTCAACTGGAAAAATGGTGATCGATTTATAACATGATATCAAAAAAGTTAAAATATGAAGTGCTATGGTACACTGTGACATGTTCTCAATGAAAATTTTGCTAAAATTGAATAATTCTCCAATTTCCTGTTTTCCAAACCATCAATCACTATTTGCACCCTCCAAACATCTCCCTTCCTCTAATCTCATAATCATTGATCAAACCCCCAACATCCATCTCATTAACCCCTTTCCCTCTCTCTGAAACTCCGCCTCCTCTCCTTCCCCCCCTCTAAGCCCCGCCCCCTTTATTTTGCTCAGACTGCTCTCTGCGTGCGTCTCTCCGCAATCTCCATCTCTTCGTGTGTATGTGTCGGGAGGGGCTAGGGCACAGCTTCTCCTTTCCTTTCCCTCCCCTCCGTCCGCCTTTCCATTCAGAGAGCCTTTATCTTTGTGTCTTCTCCTTACTACTCGCCCTGTCTTCTTCTTATTTTTCAGCCCACTTTACAAGTTTTTGGTCACTTTTTGTTTTGTTTTTCGACGGCCCTCACTTCTTTTACTTTTCCTCATTTTTTTCTTCTTTCTGAATACTGCACGTGACGGATTTTCTTATTCGTGTGATGATTATATTGTTCCTTTCCCTGGAATCCCCAATTCCGGTTAATCCGTGACACCTCTTGAAAATACCTCAAATTTTCAGCTTATCTGTTAGGCTTAGCTGCCTGAGTCGGTCAAATCATCTTACAAGCAAAAACGCTTAGAAAAAAAATTTTGACCGTACTTGACCAGTCGAAATCATTTTTCAACTGGTTCTAATGTGGTTTCGCTATGATAACCCTTTAGGAATCTGGAATTTACCGGTTAGGCCACTTTAGGTGTCATACGCCGTACCGTAAAAACTTTTTCCCGTTAAAAAATTTTGACATGAAAATTTTTTGGTCTAAAAACTTTTTGACCATCCCGGACCGGTTCCAACATGGCTTTGCTATGATAACCCTTTACGAACCTAGAATTTACTGGTTAGGCCACTTTAGGTGTCATATGCCGTACCGTAAGGCAAAAACTTTTTACCGTAAAACAATTTTTTGCTCTAAAAAATTTTGCCTTAAGTGTTTTACATTTAAAAAATTTTGCCTTAAAATTTTTTTTGCACTAAAAATTTTTCCTCAACCTCGTCCCCTTCAAGGAAATTTTTTTGACCGTTTCTAACGGATTTTTGCTATTATTTTGGTACGAAACTATACCATACCGTAAGAAAAACAATTTTCCCTTAAAAATTCAATTTTTACCGTTCTGGGGCACTGCAAACCCCTAAAAACTCTAAAATCCAATTGTTTAGGTCCGATATGAAATTTCGCGTTTCTTCGTATTCCTCATGACCCCTTCCCCCCTAAAAGCAAAATTTGCAGCCACAATTTCCCAAAATCCGTTCGCTACCCCAAACCCCGGACTCGTCGACGCGTTCGCCAGCGATCACGCCGCCAATGCATCAACCGCAGCAGCGTCATCTCTCCACCTACCCGGCACTTCTGGAGCCGACGTGTCGTCGACGTCTTCCAATGCCACCGGACACCCATCTGCGACGAAGCAGCTCGCCGCGAATCCTCCCAACACCACCTCCATTGTCTCCAGAATACCGGTGCCCGTCCGCCGCGCCACATTTGGAAAGAAGGCCGTCGGGTAGACAGTTGCCACGGCCACCGACGGCCGAGCTCAACAATTTGACAAGTTTGGCTCAGAATGCTCCAGGCAACACCTCCCGGTGCTCCCTATCCCCGGTGTCATTGACACCCGACCCAACACCAGATGAGCCAGAATTCTACGAAGAAGAAGAAGAAACCGAAGAGGTCGAAGATGACGTCGAGGAGGAGTACACACAGGAGGAAGAGGAGGTCGAGTACGAGGATACGCCTGTAGTGGTGACACCTCCTGAAGAGGTGCGTCGTGTGTCGCCTGAGATTCTGATCGCGCCACCGCCACCCCAGCCACGTCGTCTGTCGAAATTCTCGGTGCATTCGCCGTCGATCGAGCAGGTTAGTCGAGCGTTTTTCAATTAGTGGCGACGGGAAATTAACGGGAATTTTTTTTTCTTTTTCTCTGAGCTTATAGTCAGGGAGACCCTTTTTTTGGGATTTTTAGTTTTTGAAGGGGGAAAATAGTCTATACATAGCGTTTTCGACCGGATGTGGAGAGTCACTTCCGTCGACCAAGCAGCTCTTGGGGGCTCAGAGAAAGGGCGCTAACTTTTAGAGGAGAGTGTTCGTTTTCACTAGCAAAAACGTCACTTTGTTTATCAAAATTCTTTTTTTCCCTCCTATTTTTTTGAGTCCAAGAGCACGTGGGAATATCGAGAGTGTTGCAATGAGGGGATTCATCACAACTAATCCCCAGTGTCCAGAAACGGGGAGAGAATTTTAATCCTTGGCGGTGATTCCTTCTTTTTCTGGGTGCTGGGGCGAAACTAGTAGTAGTCGCGGGGGTTCATGTTGAGTCATAGTATGTATAACACGTTTATCAGTTGATAGACTTCCAGAGTCCAAAAGTACGCGGGGGATAGGTGGGTGGATGGTGGTTTAGGTTTAGGCTTAACCCGTTTGGTCTGAGGAAAGGCCTTGTGACAAATATGATAATAAGAATTTGGGCTGGGCTGTGTGACCATTCAATAAAAAAACTTTAAATTTTTCGAGTAACATTTTTCAAACACCCCTATCTCTGTGACAACCGAACCAAATTTCTTAGTTTTTATACCAAATGATAGCTCTGGAAATCGTCTATAACATAAGTGCATTTTGAAATCCCAAAAATTTGACACCCGTGTCTTAGCATAGCGTCAAACTCTAAGTAGCAGAAGAAACCGGTCTACAAGCGTGCTCCATTGAGAAAAATGGGAAAAGTGTCGGAGGTCAAATTTTGGACGATATCGGCTTATTTTTGTACCAAAATGCGCGAAATTTTATAGAGAACTTGAAAAGAATAGATTTGGGCATGAAAAGTGTGAAAACTCATTTTTTGGGAGCTCAAAGTTTTTGGCGAGCTCAAAAATGATGACCAAATTTTTGAAAGGTGATACTGTACCGAAATTTATGATTTTTATACCAAAAGATAACAAAAATTAGTCTTAACACTTTTTATTCCTGGCTGTTCAACTGATTCTTACCAAAACTTTGGTCAAGACTCAAAAAAATGGAAAACTCAAAACCTTGAAACAGTGAAAAAAGGTATTTCCTATTTTCTACTTTACCAAATTTCGCGATTTTTTCACCATAAGATAGCTCTTGAAATTCTCATGTTTAAAAAATGTTATGCGTATCATAATCTTAGGGGAAAAGCTTAGAGCTTAGATCAAAAAACCACATACCCATATTTTTGGTCAATAACAAATTTATTCCGCGAACGCTATAATTTTCCATTAATATCCAAAATCTCAGACCTTATTCAATTACGCGGCTTGGTCTTTTTATAAGAATCTGTCCTTTTTCCCCCTAAAAATGGAAGGCGCCAAAACATTTGATCTGGTTGAGTGCCCCCCTTAGGCTTCTCCTCCTCTCATATTTCAAAAGCCACCACCACCACCTCCTTTTTTTTGACGCCTTCTTCACACTCTCATCTGAATTCTCCACGACACGAAAAATACGTGGGACACGTGACCCCGAAGGGCAATTCCAGTGTGTATGTGGTGATGAGCACAGCACTACTCGACGACAACAACTTTTTCCCCTTTTTTTTCGAAAATAGGGGGAAAGGGGAGGGGGGATGGAAAATTAATTCGAGTTTTATGCGAGAGCCTTTCCTCCTATTTCTCTTCGCTTCTTTTTCCTATTTTTTTTCGTAAGACGACGGGGCAGTAGCTGGAGCACACAGGGAAGCAAATGAGACGACGGGAAGCGGGTAATTTTGAGAAAAGAAGGTGCTTGAAGGGAGGGGGGGGGGAAAGAGCATTGAGATGCAAGACTTATACTTCGGAAGGAGAAAAAGGAAAACAGGAATAGAGAAGAGGAGCAGGAGGAGTAGGAACCAGAATTTTTGATATTGTAACTTTAAGGGGGATACCCTTAGAAGCCCTTGAAGCGGAGTGAGTCATCCGTGGCCTAGCTTTTCGATTTGGGGGTTCTAGGTCACCCTGAACACGTTGATTCTACTAATATAGGTTTTAAGACGCACTATTAAAGCAATTTCAAGATTTTTCTGAAAATTTTAATTTTCATCGGAATCTGTCGATTTTTGTATCAAATAATCGGGAATTTTAACGGGAATTTTCGGAAAAATAAATAAAATCAAAAAATCCAGTCAGAATACTCGAAAACGGCTCCAAGGAGAGACCGTGTGGCCGGGAAAATGCAAAACTGCTATTTTTGCGAGTTTCTGGGTTTTTGAGTCGGATTTTTTGCGTTTTTACAATCAATGAAGTCAAAAAGACAGAAAATCATTAAATTCTAATAAAAAGCCTCAAAGTCGCAAAAGCTTCACCCCCAAATGGTACAAAATATCAAACACGTCAACTTTCTCACCATGGCCGAGATTTTGCACCATGACCGAGTTTTTGCCTAGATATGCTGATTCTGAAAATGTAAATTTTATAGAAGGGAAAAAAAAAACTGATCAAGTTAAGTCTCTTCGAAAAACAATTTTTTTCAAAGTTTAAAAAAATTTGAAGTTTTTCAAGAATCTGCAACGCTGTGAATTTCTGATGGAATTTGGAGATTTTTGTACCAAAATGCGCAAAATTTTATGGAGAGTTTGTTTAGTATAATTTTGAGGGTAGCTCAGGGCTTGAGGTCTGAGGTCTGCGGTCTGAAAGATCTGATGTCTGACATTCGGTGTTTTTTGGATTCTTTGAAAATCTGAGAAGGAATTTAAGGTGTCGAGACCTCCAGCATCTAAAATCTTAGGCTATGTCGGATTCTAGGCCATGTGGAATTTTAGGCCATGCACCGATTAGCCATTTGACTCACACCCTCTTTCCTATTCCATAGTACATGTACTTTGAGACCATCAAGATTTCCTTTTCTCTCTCCAATTTCCATTTCCTTTGTCTATCCTCCCCCATTGACCAACTAGACAAGCCTTAAGCCTTTGACATCATTGGAATCGAATGACCAGACGTAATTTGTCACCGAAACTTTTTTTTCGAGAACTCTAAGCCTAAAAAACTAGAAAAACTTGATGCACTCGTCATCTTTCGGACCACAACCACATTTCTTATTCATATGCATTTTTAGGGGGGCGCCCTGCCCCTCCGCCAGCAGCAAAAGAAATTCATATCCAGAGAAATTCTAAAGGGGGGGGGGGAGAAAGCAAGGAAGAAAAAAAAGCAAATCAAATTTCGAGACTCGTCAGAAGGCGGGTGACGATAACCTCGGATCTCTGCTGCGGGGCTTTGTTTTCAGTTTCGCAGTGTCAAAATGGGAAAAAATTGGATTTTCCTTTGGAAATTTTAGGAAAATAAGGAAATCAGTGAGACGGCGCGGGATGGCTAACGAGCCGGCGCCCCGCCAATTTGATTTTCTTTTGTTGTTTGTTTTTCGGGTATATGGTGTGACATGACACCTTGTGATGATATTGTGGTGGTGATGATTAGGGGATACGGTAGTGTGGAGTTGTTGGTCGATAGACTTTGAGACTTTGGTGGCTTGCCGGGAAACAAGGAAATTTGGGGATCGTTGAGTGAGCCATGGAATCAGGGACCAGGAAACGGACAGACAGATTGGCACATATTTGAATAAATTAATAGAGATAGAGGGCTCTGAAAATTTTAACATTTTAGGGTTTTTAGGGTAATTTTAGGGTTTTCAGGGTTTTCAGGGTAATCATAGGGTTTTTAGGGTAATTTTAGGGTTTTTTTTGGGTTTTAGGGGGAATTTTTGGAGTTTTCGAAATTGTAGAGATTTGGGAACTTTCAAAACTCAGAAAGTCGGGAATTGGGGTTTTTGGGTTTTGGGAACCCGAAAAAATTCAGAATTTGAGATTTCAGTGATTTTTAGAATCTGGAACTATAAGATTCCGAAAAACAGGGCGTTAAAAAGTCGGAACTGGCCAAAAACCTGGTCTTGGTTTTAAAACGCTTTGAGAATACCTAAAATCCGTGAATTCTAAAATTTGAAATCACAGAAAATCTCAAAATCTCAAAATTCCTCACTTTTAGGCCCCTAAGGCCGTAGAGCACCAAATGTTTCGACATCTGGATAAACCGACAAACAGACAATTTCTCTTTTACGGTCACGTAAAAAATGTTTACGGTACCGTAAGAAACTATTCTAGGAGTGGCCTAGAAAAGCTTAGGCCACTTAGGTGTACTGTACTTTATGGCGACGCTTTCAAGTTTAAAGTTGAGGGGTACAGTAACCAGTTTATCCAAAATAGCCCCCCCCCCCCCATTTCCTCCTCTTAACTTCCTTTCCCCTCTAAAAACGGAATTTGTGTGTATAATTCACGCGTTCTTCCTTCCATCACAGACATGCAATCCCTTCCTCTTCAAGCAAAAAAACGAAAAAATATCTACTTGTTTTCATTTTTTTTGCAGTTGTTTTTCCAGCAGCCCGTTTGCGTGATGAGTTCTTTCCTGAATGAGCCGAGAGACACGCTAAACGGCGGGGCGTCTCAAATATTCAAGTACAGCTCTTGATTTCTGATATTTTCAGTTTTGAGGGACTGAAAAATTATAAAGAACAATTTTGCAGATCACCAGCAAGTCAAACTCCGATACCGAGGCGGACCCGATTGCTCATGGGTTGGATCCATCGTTGTACTCACCGAATGCTCCAATTATTATCGAAAATAATAATGCGGCGGCGGTTGTTCATAAATCGGTAGGTTGGATTTAAACATTTCAGTTTTTGTAAAAAAAAATATTTCAAAAAAAAAAATTTACCAACTTTGACCATCCATTGCCGACTTATTTTTATTACATGCTCTTCAACTTTATGTTTTCCTGGTAGATCAAGTCTAGGGCTACATTTTTGTAGTTGACAACTTTTTGATAACTATTCACGCTTTTGAGATATGCACCTTTAAAAATGAGTACCTTGAGAGCGACTCGAAGGATAGGGAGGGAGACGCAGACAGTCAGCCGATCTCGTTTCTCTGCGTCTCTCCTCCAAGACGCTTAATTTTAAAGGCTCATATCTCAGAAGCGTGAGGAGCTATCAAAAAGTTGTCAACTACAAAAATGGAGATCAAGGTTAGATCTACCAGAAAAATATAAATTTGGGACAGTTGGGACAAAAAGTGACACCAAGGGGACATGTCAAACCTGGTGGAATTTCATGAAAATCGAAGTATCACATTTTTGAAAATTCAAGTTCCTAAGCCTCAAAGTGAGTCATAGATACTTAGGCGAACGTGCGGACACGACATTTTTGAAAATTCGACTTTTTAACGGTATCTCAGTAGAGCACCATTGCAACCTTCAACATTTTTGAAATTTCCAAATCTGATATTTCCAGAGCGTCGCCTCAAGCTCCAGCCCCACACCCCAACAACCCCGTGGTCTCGGACTCCTCCATTGCTCCCTACTGTACTTTGCAGTCCGGAAGCGTCTACGTGTGACAATCACCAAGATTGAGGGTGAGTTTTTCAAAAAAAAAGTTCAAAGTTTTGATATTCTGACCTTCTAAATCTCTTTTCATTCTTCTATTTTTCAAATTGAGTGACGTTTCTTTTTTTTGTTGGAAAAGAAAAGAAGAAGAGACGGGGGAGCATCACAATAGTGTACACATACATGCAAATGACGTCTCGTCTCTTCTACTCAATCCGAATCTGAATCGAATCGTGTGTTGCAACAACCTTAAAGGGGGGGTCCTAGAAAAATGTGTGGTTCCTTGTTGGTCCTTGACCAATTATAACGCCCTAGACTACTTTTGAAGGTGTCTGCGTCTCAAGTTTTGAAAACTTTTGAAACTTTTTCCATACACACAACAAAAAACACGTCGAAAACCAAAGAAACCAAATACAGAAACATTTTTTGAAAAGAGGGACTAGCAGATTAGAATCCCACGGGAATATACATTGACTTCTCCAACCAAACCGGAAAAAATAAATGTTTCTTTTGGAAAGAGGGACCGAGTAATTTTATGCAGTTTTTTGATGTTACGAATGAAAGTTTTGAAGTGGTGACACAGCGAGGAGAGACGCTTAATGAGAGGGAAGTGGAAATGCACGTATTCTTGAGAAAAAGTTGTGCAGGGTAATTGTAGTTTGTAGTTAGCGAGGGATTTTGGAAGTTTTGAAACTCTTCTAGGGCACGGTTTCAAAATATCTCGATTTCAAAATGTCCCTCTTGACAGAGTCGGGCTAAAAATTTTGGATTTTTAAAAAGTTCGAATGTTTGAGTCTTGAGAGGATCTGTCTGTCGGTGTGTCATTGTGTCCGGATGTTTTTTACCACTTTTTTTGAAGTTTTAGAGTATGTAGTGCCCATCTGAACGCTTAGGAAGTCGAGTTTTCAAAAATGTAAAATTTTGGTTTTCTTGGAATTACAATGTCCCCTTGGTGTCACTTTTTGTCCCACTTATCCCCAATTTATATTTTTCTGTTAGATCACACCTAGATCTCTATTTTTGCAGTTGACAACGTTTTGATAGCTATTCACACTTTTGAGATATGCCACTTTTTCCATTGGAAGTATTTAGTATTAAGGAAAAATTCATCAAGTTCGAAGCTTTGTTCCAATCTTAAACTTTATTCCAACTGTCCCCAATCTATATTTTTCTGGTAGACCAAGCCTAGATCTTTATTTTTGTAGTCGACATTTTTTTGATATCTCTTCACACTTTTGAGACATGCGCTTTTAAAGATAGTCTATTTCCAATGCGCTGGACGAGACGCAGAGAAACGAGAGTGTCTAGCTGTCAGGGTCTCGTTGGAAGCGCGTATCTCTCTAGCGTGTTGAGCTATCAAAAAGTTGTCAACTACAAAAATGAAGCCCTTAACAGGATCTACACAACGAACCTAAATTTAGCGCGGAAATTTTTAAATTATGGCATCATTTCCAGGGTCAATTAACTCCGCAGGTCTCCATTTTCTTTGTTTGAGCGTTTTGAACTATTAGTTTCTTGATCTCCGATTTCCAATAAATCAAAAAATGTTTTAGCGGTTCTTTCTCCCTTTCCTCAAATCCATCAAACCAGTCGTTCGCTTCAGGAATCCTTCCATAAATCAAGACCCTCTCCTTTCCCCCCAATAAGACATATGACTTTTCCCACCGACTCTCTCATTTCCCACGTGGCCTTCCTTCTCTAGATTGTTGAAATGAAAAATGATGAAGGGAGACGATCGAAGATCTTCATTCAGCCTGATTAGAAATGCACATGCTCTTGAAGAGAGGTGATGGCACTTTTGGTGGGCTCCGCGAGCCCCACCAGCACAGCCAAAACTTACTCACCTGCACTATTTAGCCTCAAGTGTATGTACATACACAGAAAATGTGTGAGACGTCTTCGTTGGTTGTGTCCATCCATAAAAACCCGTTACATAGTCAATTTGTGATGCGCCAAGGGACTTTGGGCGCCGCCGTCGGAGAGAGGGTTCGACGGGTACAATGGGTGGTGGTGGGTGGTGGGAAATGAGCGCCATGTGACTTATCACAAGAAATATGAAAATTTTAAAAACCGAGGGGTTGAAATATAGTGGAAACGACGTCATAATGTTTGAATTTTTGGGAAAATGAAAATTTTTGAAAAATACGGGACCCTAGAGTCCTTAAAAACTTGAAACTTGTCAAAAACCAACAAAAACTATTTCAAAAACGATTTAGGATAAACAATTAGAATTTTTAAAATTTACGCTACCGTCAGAGACATAACTCCGAATTTTCGAAAATTAACTCGAAATTTTAGAAAACTTCAGGGAAATTCTGAAAATTAGCTTATTTTTTGCTAAAACTAGCCGAATTTCAAAATATGAAGGTTTTCTAAAAAAGTTTTAATGTAAAAAAACATTTTGGTGCACCTTCAAACCTATAACTCCAAAATTTTAAAATTTCTCCGAATTTGGCTGATTTGGGGGCTCAAAATTGCAGAAAGTTTATGCCCAAAACGTGTTGTACTTCAAAAATGGAATTTTCTGAAAAACTTGAAAAAAACATTTTGAAAAACTTTTTTAGGGCCTTGTACCTTCCTAAAATTTTTAAAGTCTTTAAGAAGGTCGTTATGGGGCTCAAAACTTAAAACTTAAAACTTAAAACTTACCAGGGAAGTAAGTACACAATGGACCTAGTTCAACTTTTTCTATAAATTTGGCTATAGGAAAACTTTGCTGGCTCATAACTCGGTTCGCGTCACGATTTTGCAGATTTTTCTTGCAGATTTGGAATCCTCAGGTTCAAAAGTACCTATCGTCAAATTTATTATTTTTAATGTATGAACAGTACAAAACTGTAACCATTTAATTTTTTGAATTTAAATCTATTCATTTCTAAAAATCAAACCCATATGTTGACACTAATTGTGTTTTCCGCCCTGTCACGCTGCTCAAAACCTTCTCTTCTCATAAAAAAACGACGAAGATGGAGACGTTGTTCCGGTTCGAATTAACATGCAATAGGATATTGAAAAGAGAAGAAAAGAATGGGGCAGAGAAAATATGAATAGCGAATTAGCAGGGGGGGACCAAATATTTTCTGTTTGTTGGTTTTTGCTCACTTCACTGGGCTCTATGCTCCAAAGAGTTCCAATTGGCGGCACAATCAGATTATCTTATGGGGAGGAAGAGATGAGACGCAAACTGATTCAATTTCGTTTTTCAGCACTCGCCGGGGAGCTGAAACCAGAAATGGAGATACATGCACTGTGTAAAGTGAGCATTCCCGGATTGAAGGGAGCCAAAGAGCAGACGTCGGAGACGAAGAGGGGACGGGATCCAATGTTTAATCATGTAAGTTTGGGAAATTGATGAAAAGTGTAAAAATCTATTGAAAACACAAAAATTTTTTTAAAAAGTGCCCGAGAAGGAAATCTTCCAAATTGCTCCAAAACAGACATTTTTGGGATTTAAAACGCTAAGAAATTCACGAAAATTTCAAAAACTATGTTAGTTATGCTGAAAAACTGCTAAAAACTGTAAAACCTCAAAATTTCAAATTTCCCCAAAAAAGACCGTTATGGGGCTCAAAATTTTGGATATTTTACGGGGATAATGAATAGATTTTTAGTTTTATCTAAAATCGGTTTTATCACAAGATATAACAGTTTTTGTGTCCAAAAAGTGTCCAAAAACTTTTTTTTTGAAAAACTTTTTACAGTGTTATTTTTTTTACTTAAGTAACGTTAAAAAACTCAAAAAACGTAATTAAAAAGAATCGACCGTAAAAAAACGTTTAAAAAAACGCAAAAAATAATCTCAAAATCTCAAATTTTTCCAAAAAGAGCCGATATGGGGCTCAAAATTTTGGTAATTTTACAGAGATTTTGAATATTTTGATAGTTTTACCTATTAATCTCAGGATTTGACACTTTTTGTAATAAAAAAATTGTGATACGGGAGAGAGTCGAACTCCTGACCTTTGGCTCCGAAATTTTAGAAATTTAATGTCACCCTTAGATAATTGTTTTTTTGCTCCAATATTTGCTGTAACTTGAAAAATCAAGACTTTTAGGTGCCCTGATCCAAAAAAATTGTCCTAAACCACAGATCTTCTTGCCACCTGATGCAGATTCCCTCATCTTTTGTCATTTTCTATTTTCGTCGCCCTCGATTTTCATCAAGTGGTCCTTGTCCATATACAAGACAGCATAAATCTGAGCCCCCACCCCGCACACATATTCAACATTCTATTTCGGCGTGTTGCATCACTAAATTAAAATTTCTCGAGTAGTAGAGAGGAAGAGATGACGTCGTGATGTTGCGGCTGCGAGCTGGAGATCGGAAGATTATGGAGAGGGGTCTAGACGTAATTGCGGCTGGAAATGTTGCTCTAATTAAAAATTTTCCGGGTTAAATTTAGATTCGTTGTGTAGATCAAGTTAGGGGCTTCATTTTTGTAGTTGACAACTTTTTGATAGCTATTGACGCTAGAGAGATATGCGCCTTTAAAAACCTGAGAGGGGAGGGGGAGGGGAGACGCAGACAGCCAGACACTCTGTCTTCTCTGCGTCTCTCCCCCTCTTCCTAAGCGCACATTGAAAATAGGCTAGCTTTAAAGGCGCATATCTCAAAAGCGTGAATAGCTATCAAAAAGTTGTCAACTACAAAAATGAAGCCCGTGACTTTTTCTACCAGAAAAATTTAAATTTGAAGCAGTTGGACAACTTCCAAGAGCGTACCGCGCTTTCAAAGTCGGATGATATAATTTTAGAGTACCGGGAATCTCATATTCTTACAATTCCCCTCTTTTTCCTTATATCCCTTTAAAAGTTACAACAAAAACACGACTAGAACAATTAGAGGCTAATAGCCTTCCCTCGCTCCTATTTGCATACATATCTCGATTTTATTTTCCAGGAATTCTTCTTCGACAATGTGACACACGAGGAGCTCGACACGAAGATTGTCCTAATTACGGCGTGTCACGCAGGCGGCGGAATTAAGGGAAAAGACATTGTGATAGGTGAGAGGAGAGGGACAAACATGAAGGGAAGCAACGGATTTGTTATTTAGGTGAAGCATCTGTGCCACTACGAGATATTCGAGAAATGAATACGAAGAAGGAGATCAAGTTTATCGAGGAGATCAAGGCGTTGGTTCCAAAGGTAATTTTTTTTGAATTTATACTTTTCTGATAGATCAGACCTAGATCTTCATTTTTGTAGTTGATAACTTCTCTCTATCTTATCACGCTTTTGAGATATGCGCGTTTAAAGATTGGGAGGCGAGAGAGCGTGCAAAAAGAGGAGGGCGTCTCGCTTCTCTGCGTCTCTTCCCTCTCTCTCCTGTTGCGCATATCTTCAAAGACGTTTATCTCGAAAGCGTGAATAGCTATCAAAACGTTGTCAACTACAAAAATATAGCCCTCCTTTTGATCTACCTGAAAAATACATATTTGGGACATTTCGGACAAAATGTGACACCAAGGGGACATGTCAAAGTTGATCAATTTTTTACCTGAAAATGTCTTGATTTGCGGTTTTGGAAAAGCACATATCTTTGAATCGTAAAGACGTGTCAAGAGCTTTTTTCTTGCAAGGTATCAAGTTTTCCCATTTGTACACTGCAAAACTTGTCTTACCATGTACAGTACCTCTGTCATGTCCTAAGTTTCCAATTTCCTGAACGCCAGCTTCCCCAAAAACTGTGTGAACTACTTTTTGCGTTCCAAAGCTACCTAACCACTTTTTTTCTTTTTCAGAAGCTCGGAAAAATCTACACCTCCTCCGTCATCGAGAAGGACTCCAAACGTTTGACCATCAATCTCAAGAAGGTCGACGCCCTGCCAAAGTGTGGTCTTATTGGTGCTCCAGGTACGTTTTTTTTTGTTTTTATTCGTGCAAAAAATTTTGTTATTTTGAGCTTGACATCTCAATTCCCATAAAATTCGTATAGTCTCTTCTTTTCACATTAGACCCCGCTGCCATGGGTGATTTCGTTTCTTAATGAGGTTGAGCTGCTGACATGAACTCTAGAATGGAGGGGGACGAAAGAATAGAAAGAAAAGGGGAAATTGAAGATGACAGGGACGCCGATTTATGGGAAATAGATGAATGGGCTACTTGGGGGACGTACTGGATGAAAAATGGAAAGGGGAATTGGATTTGGGGGATCTAGGGTAAGAATTTTGTCGGTATATGGAGGTACAGTAAGAAAACTGGTCGAGTCTATTGTAGCTATGGTTTGGGACACTCAACTTTTAGCAAATTTTGCAGTACTTGTGCTTGCGTTACTTACAAGGAGTGTTTTCTTTCAAACTATTCAAAAATCTGGAACCTGATACTTTCGAGTCCGTAGATTCCGAATTTGAAATAAAATGCTGCTAAATCCTTCTGTGAACCAAGTTATGAGCCATCACACTTTTCCTATGGTTAATTTGGCTCATAACTCGGTTTACAGAAGGATTCAGCAGAATTTTATTTCAGATTCAGAATCTACGGACTCTAAAGTCTCTCTTGTTAAAAACCTAAACCTGCAATTACTTAAATTTTAGTTTTCAATACCGAGTTCTGAACTGAACGCCTTTTTACTCGGTTCTTTTCGAACACAGTAAAATTTTGAAAACAGATTCAAAATCCTCATAACGCCAGCTTCCCAACCACTAGACGTTTAGAACGTTAACTAAATGGTCAGAATCGGGGGTTAGCGTTTTCAAGTGAGGACCACATCATAGCAAATTTGACGCTGATTCCGAATCTGTAATTCGTTTTTGCAACGGAAGTCTGTGAGAAAAGTTATGCAGGTTTTTATGAACAGTTTCAAAATTTATTTTTCACATAGTTTTCTAGGAATTTTTTGATCTTTCCGCAAAGCTTTGTTAAATTCTTATTTACCGTAAAAACTGTAATAGAAGCGCCCCTTTATTAGAGGCGCCCCTCTAATAGAGGCGCACCCTAAAAGGCGTTTTGAATAATAGTGGCGCACGCTCCAATAGAGGCGCCTTCTTAATATGTTCGAAATATTTCTTCTGGATTTCAATAATTACTTTTCGAAGTTCATGAAAAAAACAAAATAAAACTATTTTTTTCGTTCGAAGTACTGCAAAGTTTGGGGTTTTTGTGTAATTTTGTCAGCGAAAATGTTAGTTTGGTTAAAAATTGATGAATTAAAAGTTTAAAAAACAGCCAAACGAACAGGTTCAAAAATAGAGGCGCACCCTCTATTAGAGGCGCCCCTGTAATAGAGGCGCACTTTCGGAAGGGGGTTGAAAAATAGAGGCGCATGCGCCTATAATACAGTTTTTACGGTATACCTTTATTAACAGCTGTATCACAGAAAAACCCCATGAAATCATGTGAAAATTCAATTTTGACTCTTGCTCTTTACTTTTGCACCTACAGTGACTTCCGATGTACCAACTAAGTAGAGATTCGGAATCAGCGATACATTTTTGTCAGTTAATGTTCTAGACTGGAACCAAATGCAAGGTTGCAAAGATGACGTCGTGAGGATCCAGAATCTGTCTTCAAAATTTCAGAGCGATTGAAAAGAACCGAGTTATGACAGAAGATTTGAAAAATTTTGCGTATTTTTGTCTTTCCATTTTCCCACGCCACCCAAAAGTTCTGTTCCAAAAGTAGATCCCCGCTGCAAAGCATCTAATGAATACTAAATCATTTCTGACAGATTCTGAATCCCCTGGGACCTGCCCTCCCACTCAAAAAGTAGTGTACCCCAATTATTTGCTTTATGCGGAAAAAAAAACGGGGAGAGTCATAAATAAAAAATGAGCAGTAATAGGGGGGACCCATTTTTTTTTGTATAGTCGAGGGGGAAACGGAAGGGAGACGTCATCATCGAACATGACACGCTACCGGAGATCGCTTAAAGGCTGGAAAACAAAAATCAAGACTAGAAGACGTCAGGGACGTCAGGGGACGGCATCAGAATTCAAAATCCAGAAATTCCCATTAATAACTCATCAAAACTTGTTTTGCAGACGTTTGCGTCAAAATCACGTTGACACAAGGCGCCAAGACCCAGACAAAGTCCTCCAGAATTATCAAAAGTAGGTTATGATCTACACGGAATATCGGAGCATTGTTTGTTTGCAGGTACCTGCAGTGCGGTGTACAACGAGGCGGTGATGTTCCTTTGCGGGACGTCGAAAAACGATTTGGCACAGACAGCGATTGTGATTTCGGTGCATGACGCGCAGAGGTGAGTTGATTGAGGAAACGGTGTAGATCATATAAATTATCTTTTTGTTCAGAACATGCACCGGGGATGATACTATCGGATGTGCTTACCTTGGAGTCGGTGCTATTGATAAGTCGGAGATTGATCAGTGGAAAGGGACCACGGAGCACTTGGGGAAGGAGTATAAGGTGAGGATACTGAATATGAATTCAGAATTTTTTAAACGTCGAAATTAGCAAAGTTTTGAGACTTTAAAGTTTCTTCAGTTGCTTGAAACGGTGTATCTTGGCTCATACTGATCCTAGAAAAATTTTGAACCCTAATTCAGAATTTACACAATTTCAGCTTTCAAAAAATATATAATATGTATGCTTTCAAATAATAAAAAACCGAAATTTTCAAAATGCAAATAAATTTTTTAAAGTTTTTTTAAAACAAAGTGCCCCTAAGACCCAGTACCACCAGAACCTCAAATTTTTGATGTATAATAAAACAAGTCTAGATCTCCATTTTTGTAGTTGGCAACTTTTTGATAACTCTGCAGAGTTTTGAGATATGCGCCTTTAAAGATTAGGAGACAAGAGAGGGGGGAGACGCAAAGAAGCGCTTATTTAAAGGCGCATATCTCAAAAGTGGGCGGAGCTATCAAAAAGTTGTCAACTACAAAAATGTAGATCTACACTTGTACTGTAACATATCTAAAGTTAAATACTATGGGATAATAAGTAGGGCCACAGCACGCTGTCAAAGTTAGCCAATTTTCAAATAATTTTGAATTTTTCAAAATTTCACTAAATATTGAGCCTGGTGTGTGTTTGTCCAGATTTCAATTTCTGCAGAATACTTTTTTTTACTTAAATCAGAAGCTGGTTATAGAGTCCCAGACCTGGAACGGGCCGGGCCCGGGTCACAGTACAAAAATTTGAAATTTCGATTTATTGAAGTTTTTTCAATTTTAGCAAAATAGTCATATTGCCATCGATTTTAAGCCTTTATTTAAACTTTTTAGGCCAAATTTCGGCCTACTTATAACTCTCAAAACCGCACAATTTTCCAGGGAAACCACACGCTCAAAGCGCCCCAAACAGCGCCACCCGTCCACGTGGCAGAGGCCAACGACGATGTTGCAGCGGACGACGAGGACTAACCCCTTAAATTATTTGATCCATTTTCATCCGTAGACCCTGTAATTTATCTAATCCCTATCCTTCCCCCTCTCCCACCAAAACTTTTGTGATGTCTCATTAGCCCCCTCCTCCTCCATTTCCGCGTATCTCTCACTCCCATCTTTGGATGTCGAGTCGAAGAACGATTTCTCTTCGTCCGCTCCCCCCTTAATTAACCAATTAAAATCGGCCTTGAATTAAGAAAAAGTGCCAAAAAAACACCTTTTAGAATATCCTATATTCTCCCGTTTTTCTATCCATTTCATTGATACTTGTGTCCCGGCTTTCATTGATTATTTTATATGATTTTTATCTGATTTTTCAAAATGTTCCATATCGAGATATTTTGATATATATATAAGTTTTCTAAATTCATCCATTTTCTATCAATCTCTCATAATTCATTATCAAATATGAACTTTTTGCGGTCAAAAAAGTGTTGTTTTTGGTTTTTTGGGGTTAAAAGGATATGAAATTCATTTAAAAATCGACTCATATAGAAAATACTAAAAATTGCATGTTCTTTCCAAGAAAACAAGTCCTGGGAGAATCGAAAGTGCAGAATACGTGCAATTTTTGAGTTTTTAGAAGAAAAAGGTGGAAAAAGTGAAAACAACATGTGTGAGGGGGGACCCTTCTTAGGATATGTTGATGTTTAGAGTCGGTGGATAAAATTGAAAATGCACTAGATATAAGGAATAAAGGTTACGAAGTGGTGGTGGCGAGTGACAACATTTATTATTGTCTAGACAAAGGTCCCTAAGGGAAAATAAGCCGGAATGATAATGAGATTAGAATAGAGGGACTGAAAATAAATCTGCATAAAGAAGTTTACCGCGGTTTTAAAAAGTCGGGTTTCAAAACATCTCTGTACGACTTTTGCAATAGTTTTCCAAATGTTTACCAGGATACTGTAGCGGATACTGTAGCACCGAAACTTCCAAGTCAATTTTGTTAATATACCAGACCTTACAGTACCTCAAGGTTACATCTTACAAAAAACTTGTCTAGTGGTTAAAAAAATTGATGATGACAGTTTTTTATTATTTTGTATTTAATTAAAACGTACTGAGAATCCGGAAAATTTCACTTTTTTAGCCATCACTACTTTTTTTTGAAAAAAAAAACTCCCTCGGTTATAATATAAACATTCATTTTCCTAATACTCAACTTTTTTGTACGCAGTGTCTCCCTATTGTAGAACTAACTAGGGAAGGTCTACAGGTGACCGTGGAGTTATGGGATGTGATCTATATCATTGGAGTCCTGAGAAAACGCTGATTCCAAATTCATATTCAGTTTTTGCCCTCGAGGCCTGGTATTCGAGAAAAACGAGGTCAAAGTTTGTACCACTGACAAGTCATTACCTTACAGAAAGTAATAAGACCTTACAGTATGTTAGTAAGTAATTGTCCTTGTCAGATTTTCATGCTGTACAGGTTGTTAAGTTTAGGTTGTATTTGAATTTATACTTTTCTTGTAGAGCAAAATTAGGGCTACATTTTTGTAGTTGACAACTTTTTGATAGCTATCCACGCTTTCGAGATATGCGCCCTCAATGCTACACACCTATATTCGGTTCTCCTGCTATCTGTGTTTAAAGGCGCATATCTCAAAATTGAACACTTGTCAACCGCGCCAAAACGGGCCGACACGGGCCGGCTCGTAACTCGCGTCAAAGTGAATATTATGAGCTGAAAAATATACCAAAATGTAGATCTTGACGAGCTCTATGTCCGTGACCTGCTACGGGGGCCGGATGGCTATTCGTTAATGTGCCGCGGGCCGGGCTAGAATGGCTTTTTGGCCATATTCGCGTTTATCGGCACTTTTTCCCGGCCCGCGGCACATTAACGAATAGCCATGCGGTCCGTAGTATATCACGGACATAGAACTCGTCATGATCTACATTTTTGTATATTTTTCAGCTCATAATATTCAATTTGAGGGGAGTTACGAGCCGGCCCGTGTCGGCCCGTTTCGGCCCGTTGACAAGTATGCAAAATTGTAAATAGCTATTAAAAATTTGTAAACTACAATAATTAAGCCCCTGATAGTTCTCAGCTGCTCATTTTTAACTGAAAACTGCAAGTGTTACCCTGGTGCTCCAGCACTCTACCCATCAATGCAATCTGACCTACTCTACTCCCACAACCCTCTCTTCAACATACTGCTGCAAAATCTTAAAAACATATCAATTTCCCCATCTCCATAATGGGCGTAAAACTACTCATCCCGTCCGGTGTCGAATGTCACACCCAAAGACCCTCTAATTTGTTTATGTGAGAAGACTCAGAAACAGCGGCGGCTCATCTCTTTTACTCATTTTCATTTCAATTGATGGGCTCTTGTTATCCCCACTCATTACTCTTGTTGGACCACCCCCCTACTCTAAATCATCCTTGACCCCCCAATGACCATATGCTCTTACGATATGGGCTCTTGAGAGGGGTATTAGTAGAAGGGGAGACATGTTCCAATGTTTGTGTATGGGTTATGTCATGGTTTTAAGGTTGCTTTTTTTGAATGTTAATGGGTTACTGTAGAATCCACGTCTTCTAAAATCCTGAAAATTACTTAAAATGCAAAAAATGGGCGTAAGATGTGTAGACATGTCCCCCTGATGTAATTTTTTGTCCCAATTGTCCTAAATTTATATTTTTGATAATTGACAACTTTTAAATAGATTTTCAGGATTTTGAGATATGTGCCTCAGAAGAAACTAAAATGAAATTAAAAAAAATTATTTTCAACAATATCGATTTTTCATGTCCCCTTGATGTCATTTATGGTCCCAACTGTTCCAATTCTATATTTTTCTGATAAATCAAAACTAGGGCTATTTTTTTGTAGTCAACAACTTTTAAATAGCTTTTTAGGGTTTTGTGATATGAGTCATAGAAAAAATTAAAGTAAAATTTTTTAAAACTATTTTCAAAAATATCAAATTTTGTCATGTCCCCTAAGTGTCATTTTTTGTCCCAACTGTCCCAATTTATATTTTTTGATAAATCAAAACTAGTGTTTTATTTTTGCATTTAACAATTTTGTGATATCTCTGCAGAATTTTTAGATATTACTGTTTGAAACATTAAAAAAAACGTTTAATTAGATTTTTCCGTATTTTTTTTTTGGAATTATAATTCATAGTGTTAAATTCAACTAAATTCAACTACTGACCTAAAAACCAAACTCAAAACCCTGAAAAACTAGTCCGTCTCGTTTTTTTGTGTTTCCCGCTAAAACCAACTTAGCACAAGCTACTACTCACAAATATGTATATTTTTAACTTCTCATTTTTCTGACTAACGAAAAAAAAAACTAATTGTCTCCTCCTTCTTTCATTTTTTTGAGTCCATTTACTACCTACTCCTCCTTTCTTCTTTCTTCACTTTTTATGGCTTTTTCTTCTCCATTTTTTCCAACTTTTTTTCTTTTTTTCTAGCTAGACGTGTCGTATGAATATACATATAGCATCGATATGAAGTATATGGACTCTCTGAAATTCGGAGCCCCATGGGCTCTACTTATCGTATCGATCGGTTGGATTTGTTATCAGAATGTGCAGATTCAGGAGTTGCAGGTATACTGTAGTTAAGTGGAATAGAAAAAACGAGAGTTTTCAGGCAAACCGCCATAAACGAGAGCTGAATTCAAATTGGTTGCCAAAAACCGATGATGATACTACTATTTTCATGCCAATCTACGCACAAGTGTCGGTAAGTTAATAAGGGCGGTCTAGGATCCCCAAATTATAAATTTTAGGCCAAAATCAAAAAAAAAAAGCTATGTTTGACATACCCCCTTGGTGTCACACTTTGTCCCATTTGTCCCAATTTTATATTTTTCTTGTAGATGAAGAATAGAGCTACATTTTTGTAGTTGATAACTTTCTTATAGCTTTGCGCGCTTTTGAGATATGCGTCTTTGAAAGCAGTAATTTTTAATTTTTGAACAAATTAGAGGCGATGACGCAATCTGAATTTAAATTGAAACCATTTTGAATTTAAAATCATCTTGTAGAGCAAAATTAGGGCTACATTTTTGCAGTTGACAACTTTTTGATAGCTCCGCCCACTTTTGAGATATGCGCCTTTAAAAATTTGGGGGCGAGAGAGCGTGCAAAACAAGGAGGGCGTCTAGCTTCTCTGCGTCTCTTCCCTCTCTCCTCGCGCGCGCTCTGGAAGTAGGCTATCTTTAAAGGCGCATATCTGAAAAGCGTGAAAAGCTATCAAGAAGTTGTCAACTACAAAAATGTAGCCCTATTTTCGATCTTTAAGAAAAATATAGTTTTGAAAATTTTGGAGTAAAACGAATGAAGTTACAAGCTTTAGAAAATTCTCTTTTTTTCACTTTTTTTTCAAATTTTTTGATTTTTCAACTAACATGGAATGTACTTCTGTTGCTACCCCTAAAGTACCAATTTTTTTTGCTCATTCGATGAGTTTTCCCGAGAGAAAATGACCCATAAAGAGTTTTCCTGTGACGTGACCTCGTTTTTGAGAAATTGAGATTTTTCAAAAAATGCAATTTTTTCGAAAAATTTTTTTCATTAATTTTTTTCATTATTTTCCTGGTTTGTTCAAAAAAAGAGTTTAGAACATAATTATAGCAAATTTTATGTAGTTTTTGACAAAAATATGAAACTTATGAAAAAATAATTTTTTGGTCCTGAAAAAGGTCAAAATGTGACACCCTCCAAAAAAAAAAATTTTTTTTTCGAGAGCGGCAGAGGTGACATTCATGTGGTAAGAAAGTACAACTCATCTGGATCATTTTTCTATATAGCACTATAGTTGCTCCCTGGCAAAAATTGAGGAAAAAGTTGGTCTGAAAATTTTCATTTTTCGAAAAAATGTGACATGTCAGAAATGAGTTCGAATTTCTAACATTGAATAAGTTTCAATGAAAATCTTTTCAGAATAAAGATTTTCAGATTGTATTCCATGATTTTCAAACAAAAAAGTTCATCCCAGTTGACTTCTCTTGTCATAGCACTCGTTCAAATATTGCAAGTTTTTTCATATGGTGGAAATTCAATTGCTCATAACTCCTCTAAAACTGAAGCAAACAGGCTCAAAAACGCTGAAAAACTTAAAAATAACTAGTGCTTCTCAAAAATCATAATTGGGTTGTTTTTCCAAAAATTATTTTTTTCGACTTTTGATAAGGGGGGACCACATGAAATTTTTCCAGAATCTTGAAAAAATTTTTTTTTTGAAAACAACCCAAATTAACGGTTTTCAGCATCTATTCTTGTTTATAAACTTGTTTTAAGTTGTTTTCAAAAAAAAAAATATTTTCAAGTTTCTGGAAAAATTTCATGTGGTCCCCCCTTATCAAAAGTCGAAAAAAATAATTTTTGGAAAAACAACCCAATTATGATTTTTGAGAAGCATGAATTATTTTTAAATTTTTCTGCGTTTTTGAGCCTGTTTGCTTCAGTTTTAGAGGAGTTATGAGCAATTGAATTTCCACCATATGAGAAAACTTGCAATATTTGAACGAGTGCTATGACAAGAGAAGTCAACTGGGATGAACTTTTTTGTTTGAAAATCATGGAATACAATCTGAAAATCTTTATTCTGAAAAGATTTTCATTGAAACTTATTCAATGTTAGAAATTCGAACTCATTTCTAACATGTCACATTTTTTCGAAAAATGAAAATTTTCAGACCAACTTTTTCCTCAATTTTTGCCAGGGAGCAACTATAGTGCTATATAGAAAAATGATCCAGATGAGTTGTACTTTCTTACCACATATATGTCACCTCTGCCGCTCTCGAAAAAAAAATTTTTTTTTTGGAGGGTGTCACATTTTGACCTTTTTCAGGACCAAAAAATTATTTTTTCATAAGTTTCATATTTTTGTCAAAAACTACATAAAATTTGCTATAATTATGTTCTAAACTCTTTTTTTGAACAAACCAGGAAAATAATGAAAAAAATTAATGAAAAAAATTTTTCGAAAAAATTGCATTTTTTGAAAAATCTCAATTTCTCAAAAACGAGGTCACGTCACAGGAAAACCCTTTATGGGTCATTTTCTCTCGGGAAAACTCATCAAATGAGCAAAAAAAATTGGTACTTTAGGGGGGGCAACAGAAGTACATTCCATGTAAGGTGGATTTTCCAGAAAAAACACATTCGAAAGGTGTGCATGGAACACTTCCATTCCTTCAAGCACTACCGTGAGCTGGAAAAACCATCGACTCGCCAACCATCCCCCTCAGTGGTGAAGGAGCTTAAGAGAAGTTGGTTCAAATTTTTGATCTACTTTTCCCTAATCAGAAAATTCTTTCCAGAATGCTCTGCGGAAGTCTCATTTGGTCAACCCGTCTTAATCGGGGAACGTAAAAACCCGGAAGGCTGTGCGTATTTAGACGGTGGTCACTGGCACGTCTGTGAACTATCCCATGGCTATACTATGCTATCATTCAAGGGGAATCGACGGTTGAATAGTTCGGAGACACGGGCGGTCCAGTTTCTACCGTATCCCTTTGATGGGACAGATAATATGGTGTATAACAACACGATGTGGTATAGTGAGAGTGATCGCTTGATAGCCTATAATTTGAAGACGGAGAAGTCGAACTCGATATATTTGAGGACTTCCTTGGTGAGTTATGACATTCAACTGAAATATCAAATTAAGGGCTACATTTTTGTAGTTTACAGATTTTCGATAGCTCCGCCCACTTTTGAGATATGCGCCTTTAAAAATATTCCGTTTTAAAAAATTGAGCCAACTTTGAGAGATTCCCTTGGTGTTATGTATTGTTTCCATAGTTCCAAATTTACATTCAATTTACAGATCAGTTCCAGATCCCTATTTTTGTAGTTTTCAGATTTTCGATAGCTCCGCCCACTTTTGAGATATGCGTTTTTAAACATAGCATAGCAAAAAAATCCGAAAAATCTTGCACTAATTTTTAAAGGCGCATATCTCAAAAGCCTGCAGAGCTATCAAAAAGTTGTCAACAACGAATTTGTAGCTTTTGTTTTGATCTACAAGATAAAATAAATTAAAACCAGAAAAAATCAAATTTGACAAAAAAATGACCCCAAGCGGGATCGAACCCTGTTATCCATTCTCATAGTGGTGCATCTTGAGACCAATTCGGCCAAACTTGTTTTTTTTCTAAAAATGTGGTGTCCGACATAGAAAACTAAGGTTTGAATAGTTTTTAACGTTAGAAATGGAATTTTCCGAAAATTTTTATGCTCAAATCACATTTCGCTGTTTATAACTCAATTTTTTAAAATTCAAACAATTTCCAACTTTAAAGACGCATATCTCGAAAGCCTGCAACCCTATCAAAAAGTTGTCAACTACAAAAATGTAGCCCTTGAGTTGATCTACCAGATAAATATATATATTTGAGCAATTCCTTACAAAATTGGTTACAAGATACACTTTCAAAATTTCAAAAAGCAAAAAAAATTAATTTCAAAATTTTTCAAAATTTTTCAAAATTTTTCCAACTTTTTTTAGGACCCCATCTACGCCAACTCCTCATCCCGCCTGGACGTTCAAGCCGAAGAGCACGGAATCTGGGTTCTCTATAGAAGACGTGACGAGAAGATTCTCTCGGTCAGCCGGGTGAATGTACACACAATGCAAGTGAGTGTCCCTCCCCGTTTTCCCTCACTCTCATCATGCGCCCGCGTCTCCCCTCTTTTCGTGGGCCTCCTTAGCTCAGTTGGTAGAGCGTGAGACTTTTAATCTTAAGGTCAGGGGTTCGAGTCCCCTAGGTGGCTTGATCTTTTTTTTTCTTTGTTCTAACTAATAGAATTTTTAATGTTTTAATTTCAGATCGTTTCTAACTGGACCCTCCCTTCCATTGACACTTCCACTATGTGCAACGCTTTTGTCAGATGTGCTATACTGTACTCTGTGGAGTGTGATGGGACAGTGACCCCGGTCTATGATTTCTATAGTCATACGTATATTCAAGGACGGAAAACTGTTTGGGAAGGATTGAGTCAACCGATTGGAAATGTGCAGTATGATCCGAATAGCAAGGCGATTGCAGTGTATGCGAATGCGAAAATTTATAAAGTTCCTGTTTTGCAATAATTTTTAATTTTTTGGTGTCAAGGGTCGGCGGTCGTGAAAAAGTTAAGTCAACATAGACTTTTTTCTAAAATTACATTTAAAAATGATTTATTCACCTTTTTACGTATTAGAGCCATTCAGACAGCAATGGAGTACTAAATTGAAAATAATTGAAAACTTTTATTTGGAAAATTTTTTTCGTACTTTTTTGGGTTTTTGAGTTTTTGCAAAGAATACAACCATGAAAATCAGTATTTTTACTAAATTTTCAGTAAAAATACGTGTTTTTAACGTACAACTGTCATTTCACCAAGTTTGCTGAAACTGAAATTTTCTAACAAAATTTTCAGTGAAAAATGAGTTTTAAAGGAAATAGCATCATTTTATCGTTTAAAAAACAATTGTTTCGAAAAAATGGACTCTCAACAATTTTATCTTTAAAAAAAACCTCAAAAAGCTTTTTTTTTAAACCAAAAACTTGGTTTTCACTTAATTCATCCTAATATTTGATTTTTTAAGTACCCCGATTCTCCCAACTGGCCTAACTTTCCCACGGCCGCCGTTCGTGAAAACACGTTTTTGAGTTTTTGCAAATTTGCAGCTTATTTTTTTTGCAAATGAATTATATCTCTTTTTCTTCTAATAATACACATCTTTTTCATTTTCATCTTTGTTGCAACTTGCCAAAATCAAGAAAAATTAGTTGCAGACAAAAAAAAACGACGGGAAAAGGTTAAATGAATTGGATCAGTTTTTTCCTGTGGATTCTGGCACATAGTAATTGTCCGGCATCCCAATTTGTGTAGTTTTTGTAGTTTCCTTGCCCGTCAACTTTTTATACCTAAAAACTCAAATTGCTATTTCTCAATCAACAAAATTCTCACGTACTTTTCACTCAGCGACATTGGAGTTTCATTTGGGAACCTCTCTTGAAATTCTAGTCTTCTGAAAACAAATATCGGGACATGATGCTTGAAATTAACTCCTTCCGCGTTGCGAACCAATCTGACGAGATCACGACAATCCTCATCGGTGAATTTGCTCATGTTGCTGAAGGTAGAAAGTTTGATAAATATTTTTTTTTTTAATTTTTACGGAACAAGTTTTTGTGCACGTTTGATCAGTTTTTATAAAAACAAATTTAAGCGGAGCAAGAAATTGTGCAGCGTCTCGTTGGTTTTTATAAGGAATGATGATAAGGATGGAGTGAGGAATATTAGGTGACGGACTCTTTGTAATAAAAATACGGTAATAAAAGAATAGAACTGTCGCCAGTTTTTAAACAAACTATGTTGAGTCATTTTTTGTCTTCTTTATCAGTGTACTCAAAAAAAACAAAGTGTGGCGCAAGGCCAGTAAGAATGATGAAACAATTTATTCGTTTTGAAACTTACAAACAGGGAAATTATGGTACAATACAGTAATACACTAAAAAACAATGGAAATCAGTTTAAAGTCGAACAATGATGCAGTTTGTAAGAACTGTAGATGTAGATGAAATGCGTTACCATTGTATGTTAATTATCGTATTTATTTTTAGAGAATTGTTGCCAGGATGTCAGATTTCTGGTTGAATTAAGTTTCGAGGATCATATGAAGCTTTACTTGTTTGATTTATCTAGTCGACGTTCTAACTCATAAACATCATTATACGCTCTTCAACTTCAGCGTTCAATGCTCTATACGCCTCTAATTGTGTTCGTCTGCCTTTTTTGTCCATTTCTGATCAAGTAAAATCCAAATTTAAAAAACCATAGTTTTGTTAACAATCTTTATTCAGTTACAGTTAAAACCACAGATGAATAAAGCGAATTCCGGATTGGACCGAATCAATGTTTACATCCCTCCAATCCACGAATCAGAAAACTTTTTACCATATTAGCCACGGCTTCCTAAAATTGATATATAGTTTTTGGTAGTACTGTATATAAATAAACCACCTCCTCACGTTCGTTGACCTTGATTGCAGCGATTTGATTGCTGAGATCTGCCATCTCATGATTGTCCTCTTCAAGTTGAGAAACCATGTTTGCCAAAAGGTTAAAGAACGTTTTGAGAGTTAGTGTCCTTCTCCTTGGCTCTGGTTGCTGCGCCTCGCCATCCCCATCTAACTCAAATTCTCGGTTTTCGTCTGGCATCAGTTTATAACTATGTTTTCCGCCAATTTCAACTTTGCGACTATAATAATACAATATTCATTACAACTTTGAACGCTTCAACAACTCACATTCTATACTGCTCTAACAGCTCTGTTTCAGTTAATCCCCTGACAGCCAAATCCTTGTTAAATCTTAAAAATTCAGAAGTTTTTTTTGTTTTTTTTATAATTGGTTTTCAACGTACTTGGCACAGAGTCCCAATGGAGTTCTGAGTGGAAATGCTTCCCTAAATATTTGTCCATCAAAAACGGGATCAGGAACCCCTGTATCAGAATCGTATTCACCCGAATCAAGCGCCAATCTGACAAGTTCTCTCATTTCCTGCCAAGTGTATCTCATGCTGCTGAAAGAAAATTTGTTTTTGGGAAAAAAGGAAAAAATTTAACAAAAAAATGATCAAAGAAAAGCGTAGAGACTGGTTGAATGTGCTCGCTTAGAGTAGTACTCCTACGAGTTGAGAAGTCATAAATTTCACTATTTTTTAACATATAAGACGGTGGAAATTTCAAAAGTTCAGAAACTTGAAGAAAAATTTCAAATATTCAAAAATATTTGGACCACCCCAATTATGACAGAGCAGATTTATTAAAATATAAAAACTGGATAGCAGATTTTCCAAGTTGAAAATTCTGGACCAATATTGAAGATCTGAAAAAGAAACATTTTCACGTGAAGTTTATTTTGGAGCAGATTTTTCAATTTGAGAAATCTGGACAGAAAATTTTTTTGTTGTTATTTTTGCCGTGAGTTCCAACTCATCCGTTTTTCGTGGTTTTCGAGTAGAAATTTAAACTGGAAATTCTGGATCGGGAGATATGTTGAGAAGGCGAAAAAATATAAACTTCTGAAATTTAAAATATTTCATTCAACACCTAGCTGCAAATATCATTAATATTAAATTCAAATCAAACAAATTTGGAAAAAGTCAGTTTTATTGATTCGGTTTCAAGTGTTTGTTTCGAATTCAGAATTTTATTTTGTTTTCTTCGTTTTTCAAAAAATTAACGATATTTGCAGATAGGTGTTGAATGAGATATTTTAAATTTCAGAAGATTCTATTTTTTCACCTTCTCATCATACCGCCCGATCCAGAATTTCCAGTTTAAATTTCTACTCGAAAACCACGAAAAACGGATGAGTTGGAACTCACGGCAAAAATAACAACAAAAAAATTTTCTGTCCAGATTTCTCAAATTGAAAAATCTGCTCCAAAATAAACTTCACGTGAAAATTTTTCTTTTTCAGATCTTCAATATTGGTCCAGAATTTTCTGCTATCCAGTTTTTATATTTTAATAAATCTGCTCTGTCATAATTGGTGTGGTCCAAATATTTTTGAATATTTGAAATTTTTCTTCAAGTTTCTGAACTTTTGAAATTTCCACCGTCTTATATACATTTTTGTGAATTCTAAAATGTTCATATTTATTTAAATTTATTATAGGTTGTAGTTCAATTTGAGGTTCATAAATAAATTTACTTTAATAATAAACGGTCTTTGGTGCAATAAAATATAGCAAAGGAAGCAGCGGTCTAATTTCAGCAGAGCAGCACAGAAGCAATCTTTCCGCAACACGGAACTCCACCTCATCAGGGCAACACTCCACGCTTCTATATTGCTAGTTTCTGCTAAGTAAAACGTTCGAAAGAAAAACGGAGCGAGTGATTGAATGTGCACGCCTCGTCGGTTTTATAGGAACTGATGAAGAAGATAGAGCGCGGAAGTTGGAGAGACCCTTGCACATAAATACGGTGATAAAAGAGTGAAACTGCATTCAGTTCTGCAACAAACGATGGGACTATGATGAGTCATCTCCACGCTTTTCGATCAACTTTTGTTCTCACGGAATATAGAAGATATTCAAAGTTTGAAGACCACCACCCACAAAAAATGGGAAAGTGAAAAGAGCTCACAAACAATGCAAATGTGCAGTACTAACCAAAAATCGCGAAAGTATTATTTCCAAAAGTGAGAGATGGCAGGGAAAAAATATTCTGTCCCTCGTAAAACTTACAAAAAGACAGAAGAGGAGGATTTAATTGGATTGCTATTAGAAACATATGGTAAGTGACTTTTTTCGAATTTTTCAATGAGAGTCAGTGGCAACCTCTTATGCACACTCTTCGCTCTAAATATCTAAAATCACAACATCAAAAACGCTCCAGGTAGAATGCAAGACAACAACCGCATAGTTTACTAATAACAACCTGTACCCTGTTAGAAACTGAACACAATGTACATGGTTTGTTGAAAAATAAGAATAAGAATAATCTCCAACAAGAGGAGGTGCCTATAAGGGGTATGATTAACATAACAATAGAGGGCTTTAGAAAAGATAACAATATGTTTTCAAAATGATGACAAAAGAGTCAGCTTTTTGGTTTTTTTCGTCAGAATATGATACTGAAGATTGGTTCATGATCTCGAAATTGATTCATGATCTGGCACAAGATCAATACATTAAAATTTCAATAAATCACATAATTTCCAGAAGAAATAAAGAAAATAATAATATATGTGTGGTTGTCGACAAAATCAACAGGCGAGCGGAGTGGTGTGTTGGAGGAGAGGAACGGTGTTGAAATGGTTTGGCCTCCTGCAAAAAAGTATATATGGCATGTTGAATTCACCTCACCACATGAATTTTGAGAAGACTATGGATCAAGAATTCATATTAGACCGTTAAAATTTCAAAATGTTATTCAAGCGAATTGAAAAATGGATTTCTGTGAATGACCTGTACAATATTTCCGAAAATTTGAAATATTTTGCAATAAACTGACAATTGCTAAAAAAAGTTGTCTCAGCGGCAAGTGACGAGTACAACACAAAAATTTGGAATATGCCTATTCAAGCTGTCCTCAATACCTGGTAGCAATTTGGAACGATTCCAAACTTGCGACCCCTTGAGGTTCCCTTGTTAAACCTGTAGTAGTTATTGACTACGTGTCATTAAAAGTCCGACAATGTTATGCAATCTAAACAAATTGTTATTTGAGTTTGGTGTATCTGTAAAAACTTGGTGTAATAGGAATTTATTCAAATCTAGCTGGAATCACAAGAAGTATAAAGCAAATCAAGATCGAATATCAAATCAGACATTCCAGTGCCCGATCGCTCTTAATCCACCTTCGAGAAAAACGCGGATTTTTTCCTCCACAGTATCCTAAAATTGTTATGTATAAAAACAAAAGGCTACACATTCTTACTTCGTCAGCACTTTCATTATCGAGATTGACTTCTTCCATACGCTGGATATATCTCATACCGCGGGCTCCAAGATTACGAGTTATTTCCTCTAAATCAGCGAAAAAATCAACAAGTGGTTCTTCCTCTCCGTCACTGTCACTTTGATCATTTTGAAGCTCCTCTGCACCTGGATCCACGTTGTCTTGGTTTTCAGCATCAGCTGGTACAACGACGTCTCCGGCTGCTGGAGTCACTTGATCACTATAAAACGAAAAATTGGTTTAAACAACACCACGAAAAATTGTGAAAGACTCACTCCTCATATTCGAGCTGCAACTGACGATGATGTTTTTTCTTCTTCTTTTTTTCAGTTTTGGCGTTTGGTTTGAAAACGTCAGCTGGTGGAGTTACTGGATCACTATAAAATAAAATTGTTTGAAACCGCTTTATTGGTCACAATTCTTGGTCATCATTGGTCAAGATGGTCAAATAGAATGTTGACCAACAACATTTAAAATTTAAAAAATTATCAAAAACTCACTCTCCAAATTCCATTCGAAGCTCTTCTTTTGTCTTCTTTTTAACTGCCAAGTCAAAGTTGTATCTGAAAGTTTTTAATTTTGTTTCTACAGTACCGTGCAGTAACTTATGCAATTTGGCATTTTTCAGTTGAAAATGACCAGCGGGTGTTACGGTATCTCTGATTGTCCCACCAATTAAATTATATATAAAAGGTGGAGCTTCATTTTTGTCAATTTTTGTAGTTGACAACTTTTTTGTACGGACACTCCCTAGAACCTATTGACAAAGTAATTCCTCCCTCAAATCGTCCCATTGCAGTGCAAAATATAGTGATTTTTGAGCTGTCCCTTTAAAATGACCATAACTCTCTAGGGAGTGTCCGAACAAAAAAGTTGTCAACTACAAAAATGGAGTTCTACTTTTGTTTTGTATGGTTTTTACGTATTTTACTATGTGGGACAATCAGTGATACCGGAACGCCCTCAACTAAAAACGGCCAAATTGTATATTTTACTGCATGGTACTGTATGTTGGACTTCTTATAATGAGCTGATCCACTCAAATCACAATATTTAAACATACTTAGAATAAAGAACAGCTGGAGTCCTGTTAGAATTGAGTTCATCCTTTGCACCCTTGAATACATACAAAGGAACATGACGAGTTATATAACGACCTCCCCGATTGAGCACGTAGTTCACAAGCGCTCGACTTTCCTCCACTTCAAACGGTATTCTCGTTCTTGGTTGTTGGCGACCACTCATTTTAGCTGAAATCACATTATTGTTTCTAAGGAAATTTTTTTACGTTGAAAAAAAACCATTGCAAGCAAGTGACTGAATGTGCAAGCTCGGTCGGATTTTATAGGGACTGTACCATAAAAACGGTGATAAAAGAGTGAAACTGTCTTCAGTTTTTCAACAAACAATGGGACTATGTATGTTGAGTCATATCCAAACAATGCAACTAACAAAAAATCTGAAAAGTTATTTCAAACAAATAGACCACAGTACATATTATTGATGCCCTATAGGCGGCGAAAATTTTTTTCAAAAATTTGTTTTGTTTTTTTTTGTTTTTTTTTTGGTAATTTTTGGTATGAAATTTCTAGAAGACTAATAGTTCACATAATAAGAAACATTGTTGGTTAGTACCTATAGCTCATTGTTATTATGCCACTTGACGCCCACCATCAGCCTAATCTCAGCCGGAGGCACGTCAAAACACTTGAGGAACCCTTTTTTGGTGGCATTTTTCGTCTCCGTTTTTTTCCTAGAAAATGTTGACAATAATGGGTGAGCTATCTCAGCAAACGGGGAAGCATCTAATAGATCAACACCCTCCGCAGACAGAAGCGGCCGTCGTGTGTATTTTCGACTGTTTCTTTGTTTTTTTTTGGGTATTTTCGTCGTTTTTTCATTAATTTTTCATGTTTTTTTCTTCTGATTCAACTTTTATTCGCATAAATCCAACCTGACTGATTTGTAGAACTTCTGTCGAAAATAAAACGACAGCCTCTAGTAGAACAACAACAACAAAAACCTGTTCGAAAAATAGAGCGACATGTCGCTCTAATACAGTTTTACGGTATTTTGTAGTTTGTATTTGGATTTGGATTGTAAAAGAGTACCCAAAATTTTTCAATTCCTGAACTGTTGCGCTGCATTGCCCTTCTAATTACAAGGTTGGTGAAAAAATGTACGAAACACCAAAATTAAGTTTTACCGATTGATATCACTGAAACAAACACATTTTGTTAACAATATTCATTCAAATCTAGTTGAAATGACGAATAAATGGAAAAGCAAATCTAGATCAAACATCATCAAATCAGACATTTCAGTGCCCGATCGCTCTCAATCCAGCTTCGAGAAAAACGCGGATTCTCTCCTCCACCTGATTCTGAAAAAAAAAAGTTGTGTAAAACCAAAAAAGCTACACATTGTTACCTCGTCAGCGTCTTGATTACGGAGAATGACACCTTCCATGCGGCGAATGAAGTCCTCCATACCGTGAGCTCCAATTCTACGAGTTATTTCCACTAAATCCGAGAAAAACTCAACACGTTGTCTCGGTTGCGAGTTCGCTTGTTCATTTCGAAGCTCCTCTGCACCTGGATCCACGTTGTCTTGATTTTCATCTTCAGCCTCTTCGTCACTGTCACTTTGTTCATTTTGAATCGCTCTCAATCCACCTTCGAGAAAAACGCGGATTATCTCTTCCACCTGATTCTGAAAAAAAAGTTGTGTAAAACCAAAAAAGCTACACATTGTTACCTCGTCAGCGTCTTGATTACGGAGAATGACACCTTCCATGCGGCGAATGAAGTCCTCCATACCGTGAGCTCCAATTCTACGAGTTATTTCCTCTAAATCCGAGAAAAACTGATGAACTGGTTCTCTTGCTGCCGCTGCTTCACGTTCTTCGTCATCCATGTTGTTTAGGCTTTCAAGAAATGCCTCCAATTCTCTCGCCTCCGTGTATTTATATCTAAAAATTATTATTTTTTGCAGGGACACTATATTATAAATGTATTGTAAAAGTTACAGGTTGTGAGAGTTAAAAGCTCCAAATTTTTGCTAATGAATACTGAAAAAACGAATTTAGTGCCCCTACAGGAAAATGGTCAACTACAAAAATTGTGTGCTATTTTTGCCCTGCCACACCTATTTTAAATTGAGTTTATCAGACAATCAGGTGACACCGAAATACACTCTCAAAGTTGATTATATTTAACGGAAAACGGTCAAATTGGTAACTTTTTGAGTGGTACCGTAGCTAACAAATTATGCTCACTCAACCATATACGATTTTTAAAAGTGGCAGTTGTTTTTTTTTAATCCTGTTATACATACATGTGACGAAGAGAAGTATCAGACAGTTTAGAACCGCCCTCGTCCATTATAGCCCTTAACACTTCTGCTAGTCGATGATCACCCATTTTGCTGAAATTACGTTATTGTTTTCAGAAAAAATAAATGTTCTCGTTATAAGAGTCATGTTGCTGGCAAAAAATACGTTTGGAAAAAACCAAAGCAAGTGATTGAATGTGCAAGCTTGGTCGGATTGTATAAGGAGTGTTGATGAAGATAGAGAGCGGAAGTTGGAGATACCCTTTCTTATAAAAACGGTGATGTAGACACATGTAATGTATACACATTCAAAGTGTGAATACCACCGCACATAAAAAAAGGTTTAGAGAAGAATAGGAGAGAGGGAAAATATATATTTACAGTACCGGTCAAAATGATATCAGATTTCCTTTTTCAGTTGAAAATTTGGTCAATTCGAAGGAGAAGTTACTTAGTCGGGATGTAACTTGCTAGAGAGTGCTCGTAAAAAATTTGCGAACTACAAAAACGGGGTTCTACTCTTGGCCTGTTAAATCCAAAAAAGTTATTTTGTTAGACTGTTAGTTTTACTATGACACACTCTCAAAGTTGGGCATTTTCAACTGAAAAAGGCGAAATATGATATATTTTAGCCGATACTGTATGTCCCTCGTAAAGGGGGGGGGGTAGGGGAGGAGCAGATTGGTTTTCTATCAGAAGCATGTGGTGGGTGATTTTTGTCTAATTTTGAAATGAGAGTCAGTGGTAACCTCTTATGCAGGCTCTAAGCTTCAACTAGCTCAAACTACCGCGTCAAAAGAGCACCAGGTACAGAATGCAAGACAACTAGCATGGGTCGGCTAATTCGAAGAGCTCATTGACGAAAAACACAACATGTTTATAATTATTTTTTAAAACTGCGCTCATTATTTGCAAAATGGCCAAACAATTTTTCGAGACTAGGCGAAAGACTTTGGGTGGCTTTCGATTTTTTTTTCGAGAAGTTTCAAAAATTGTCTTTAACCCGAGCAGATACATTGAAAAACTATAAGCTGTCAGAAATTTGGTGTAAATTTTGTCCTAAATCGGCTAAAATTTGGTCGTCTCAAGAAAACTCAGACCACGCCCATCTTTTTGCCCCTCTCATTCTATGGTTAAAATACTGTAGCTTTGAGAAAACTGTGCGGGCAAGTAAATATATCACCGCTCAAAAAAAAGTATATTAAGTTTTGGTTTTTTCAGTTGAAAAGTTTCTACTTTGAAAGTGTGTCATTGTGATACTGCTTTCCCCATCAAGTGAATTTATAATGGATCATACAGATCAAAAATAGAGCTTCATTTTTGTAGTTGACAACTTTTTTGTACTGACACTCCCTAACGAGTTATGTTCATTTTAAGTGGACAGAATAAAAGCTCTACTTTTGATCTGTATGATTCATTAAAAATCTACTTGATGGAACACTCAGTATTACCATAACACATTCTCAAAGTTGGACCTTTTCAACTGAAAAAACCAAAACTTAATATACTTTTACTGTATACGGTTTCCAAAAATTTGTCCGATCTTTTTTGTAAGAACTTCAATAATTTAGGCTTTACGTGAATATTTAAAACGACTTGAAAGAAAACTTAGCCTGCTAAGCTCCGCCCACTTTTCAGCAGTATTGCAGCATGGTTTGCTATTTAATAACAGCCAAACCTTCACAAATTTTGCAGGAGAATTCATTAAAAGAATTTAAAGGAAAAACATGCAAAATTAAAGAGAAAACATACAAAAAGAGAACATGGAAGACACGGTAGTCAATAAAACCAAGCGGTGTGGTGTAGAATAAAGAATAAAAGTAAGATGAAATTACAAAAATAGATACATAAAATAAAAATAAAGAATAGAGAATAATATAAGAGGGTTCTCTCACGTCACAGTTCCTCTCAACCACAACTTAAACCGAACTGACGATGTCTCCTCTCCTCCTCCCTTTTAACCAACTCTTTGGGTGGGCGGGACCGTGTCTGAGAAGGGCATGGCACGGTGATTGGGCACCGTGTTACACTAACATTGGAATTTCAGCTCGCCACATACATCAGAGAAGGCGAACAAATATTGGATCAAAAACTAGAGAGAGTGAGAAATGTAAATAGTAGAGAAGGAATGGAAAAAGAATGAATGATATCAAGGATGACTTGGCACGGTGCTTGGACATCGTGTTACAATTGTTGTACATAATTGTTTATATATAGGAATTTCAGCTCGCCACATACATCAGAGATGACAAACAAATGTATAAAATATTTTTTGTAAATCACTACCTTGGGGGTACAAGTTCTGTAAAAAGAGTTCTGACTGAAACAACGTCTTCCTCACCCATCCCCACTCTTCTTGTCAATGGCTCATCTCTCACTACAGACCCTTCTAAAGCAGAATTTCAGCCTCTCCCCATCTTCATCTTCCTCTCTCTCTCCTTCTATTCCTGCACCTCCTCTTCATTCTAATTCTGACCCTTCCCCCGCTGAATTGTTCTCTCCTTGGGCCATTGAACTTTCTCTCTCTAAACTTCCCCCTCGTTGCGGGTTGTCTCCTCACCTCATCAATTACTACACCATTCCTGGAAACATGCCACTGTTATACCTTTTTTCAAGAAAGGTATCTCTTCCAATCCCTCCAACTATCGCCCAATTTCTCTCACCGATCCATTTTCCAGAATTTTCGAACGTATTATCTGTAGATATTTATGTGTTTCCTTTAGCCATAAATTTAGTCCTTATCAATTTGGTTTCCTTCCCCGTCGCTCCTGTACTTCTTCTCTAATTTACTCTATATCGGCCTACAAATCAATCCTCAAGTCCCATAAAACCCTTGATATTATATTGTTTGATTTCCAAAAAGCTTTTGATAAGGTTGATCACCAACTCCTTATTGCTAAACTCCTGTCCTTTGGTGTTCCTTCCCTCATTATCAACTGGTTTGCTGATTTCCTCTGTAATCGTTCCTACTCTGTCATGGTTAATGGTCATATTAATCCTTCTGTTTCTCCCATCCCTTCCGGTGTACCACAAGGCACATGTAGTGGTCCCCTCCTGTTTCTCATATTTATCAATGACCTCCTCTCCTCCTTCCCTCCCGACCTTCATTTCTGTGCGTTTGCTGATGACATCAAAATATTTTCCCACAACCCCTCACTCCTCCAATCCGGCATGGGCCAACTCTAACCTTCTTCCTCTAGCCCCTTCCAAAACCACTATGCTTCGCCTTGGTTCTCATAACGTTTCCCATTTTTATCACATTGACTCCTTTCTCATACCCGATTCACCCATTGTTTATCATACCCGATTCACCCATTGTCGGTCTTCTTACCGACCCTAAACTCAAGTTCCGCTCCCTATCACCCGCACTGTTAATCTTTCCCTTCTCAGGTCCAACCAACTTTTTAAATCATTTAAATCTCTCTCTCTCCCAAATTCTACATTTCTTTGTTTAAAACATATGTCCTCCCTCTCCTGGAATACTGTTGCACTGTATATTCCCCTCCTGTCTCTAGTATCCTTTCTCACTCTCTTGAAAAACCCCTCCGTCTTTATTCTCGTAAAGTCCTTCAACGCTGTAATATTTCATATTCTTCCTACCCCCACCGGCTCGAAATCCTTAACTTAGTCTCCCTCCGTCACCGCCGTCTCAAAGCCCAACTCCTTCTTCTTTATAGCTTTATTAGCGGTGCCACTTATTTCCCCAACCTTAAATTTCATGTCAAAATCTCTCAATCACTTCGACGTCCCATGACCTTAATTTGTTGCCATCCCTCTATCCCCGATTTTTTTGCATCCTCCATTCCAATTTGGAATGCTATCACTGCTAATGTCCCCCAATTCCTTCCTCCATCTAAATTCGAAACTCTCCTTAACTCCTCTACTACCCGTTTTTAGTATTTTAGTTAATTGTCATACTCTCCCCCGGGTTTCTTCTCTTCCTCAAACTTGCTAACTCCATTAATTTTTCTCCCGGTTATTCTACCCCTATTCCAATTCTCACACATTTTCCTTCATTTTATTACTAGTCCATCTCGTGAGGGATGTATCTAGTCTCCCCCTTTTTAATGTATTCCTTTCGTTATTTTACTTCTGTCAATAAATATATATAAAACTTTTTCCAACTGTACCATCCTCATCTTACAGACAACGCCTCTTAAACAAACGACGGTTCTTTTTTGAGTCGTATTCAGTCTCCTCTACCAATGTACTTAAACAAACAAAATGTGGCACAATGTGAGGGTGAAAACTGAAAATGTTTGAAAATGGAAATCAAAGAGATCACAAGCACCTGGCCAAAAGTCTCTCATGAGGTGCCATTTTTAGTAGTAGAGAAATCAGGTTTACCATGATCTTATTTCTTCGACAGTCTGTAATATAGATGCGTCCGCTAGCAAAACGGTTGGAACATCCTATCTCGACAGTCTTTAAAGTATTGAAATTTTTTCCTATTGAAAAAATATTTTATAAGTATTGAACTATACATTGTTAACGAGCAACTTTTAGATATTTCATTTGAGAACCGAGATACACCGTTTTGAAGAGGACCGCTAGTTGCGCCTCTATTACAGCTTTCACGGTAATCTACAAACGTTGACAGTACAGATAGATCACAAAGAATTTGATTTGTGTCAAGCTGATAAACATCTTCCAAAATTATATCGCAATACCTCCACTGCGTGTGTAAGTCCTGTTGAAATTTATCTGTAGGGAGAAGATGTTTTTAGATCAAACAACGCACATTTTCTGAAATCATAAGAACACGTTTAAGTGCGGAACAAATCGGAAAACGATTCTGTAAACGGAGTTATTTTTGATGTCCGTTTGTTGGATTCTGCTACGTTTTTTGTTCTGGCTTTGAATAATATAATATACGAAAGATTGCCCAAAAATTCTCCATTCCAGATGGTGCTGCATTACCCTTTTAATTACACACATTAAGTTTCACCGATTGAAACAAACACATTTTGTTAACAATATTCATTCAAATCCGGTTGAAGTGACAAATAAATGACAAAAAAACCAATCTAGAACAGAGTGCTCCACCGGTACTTCAAAACCGATTAAAATCGGTTATTGGTAAGAAAATCGGTTGAAACATTCGTCGGTTTTTAGAAAAATAAATCGGTTTTTCTCCGGGGGAAAATCGGAAAAAAATCGATTTTCTTCGATTGTGAGAAAAAAACGTATGAAGGTCTTGAAACGTGACAAACCGCCGTAGAATTTGAACTTTCAGAAAAAACCGATGAAAATCGGAAAAGAATCGGTAAAATCGAAGAATAATCGGTTTTTTAAAGGAACATTAAATTTTGTAAAAGAATCGTGAAAAAAAGGAAAAGAATGAAATATGAAGATATTATAGTATAGCTGAAAAAGGCGCAAAATCTGAGATCTCTATTACAACCAGACTTCATGAAAAAATGAGATCATAAAATGAGATCAATAGACAATAAACTATAACAAAAAAACGTTTGGAGCTGGGAGATCGTAGTAAGGAAAAAGATAAAGAATATGAGGCATATCATTATCAGGATGATTTAGTATACGGTATCATGGTTGTGTGTAGATCACAATTTTTCAACAGTGAAACGATAGATTGTAGTACTGAAGAGAAAGGAGCAAACGAGAGTGAGTTATCAGTTATCAGAATATAATTTTGTACGGTATCATGGTAGAAATATAGGAATCTTATAGTATATGTGGGTTACGGTATCATGGTGGAACTTTATGAGTTGGCGTAGCTGTTGGGATCTGAAAATCAGGATTTAAAAGCTGAAATGTACCAAAAACCTTACCGCCTTAATGGACGGCTCAATCATCCTCATCTTCTTCACTCGAGTCGATTTTCAACGGGACCATCACGTGATGGAGCTGCCGCAGCTTCCTCACGTTCTCGTTTCCATTCACGTTCCAAATTGTCAATGCGATCTTTCAAACGGGTATTGGGATCTGGTATTGGTACCTCTCCATATGTCTTTTTGTATTCAAATCGCAATTTACCAAGGCGCATTCGCAGCCGGAAGTTCTCGAAGCGTTCTCTACGACATTTTGTCATCAAGTGCTTATCGGTGTTATTCAAGAGATTATTCCTTTTGTCATTGATCTTGTGTCGTGGCCGTGGAGCAACATTTGAGCTCGAGGAGCCCTCCCCATTTTGCTGCTGTTGTCGTGGCCGCTTCCTGGTTTCTCTCATAGCCAACCTGGTAGAACGGCGCATCTCTGGAACATTACGTTGGACGGTTTCTGAAAACATTTTAGATTTAAGTACGATTGATAAAAATTGATAAGTGTTACCCAACAACCCGACCACATGGCGGGGGACTACGGCTCTGGAGTTGAGCTCGGCTACAGTAGGCATGTTACGGTGGTTCATCTGGAACATTGGGAGTTTTAAGCTAATTCCATAAGTTTTAGTTACAGAAACTAGCAAGGTTTTGGGATTTATAGTCCTATTTTCAAAAAAATGTAAAATTTTCTAGTGCAACCGCTATAAGGTGAATTTTTGTAGTTGACCACTTTTTTGTCAAATCTCATCACCTTAGAACTTATCAATCAAAAATTTAAAGGATAATCAAGACTAACATGGGCGCTATAACGCACAGATTTTTACAGGTAGTACTTAAGACTAGTGGTATTGACCTAAAAGCTAAAATATATGTACTCACCTTGCAATTTCCTTGTCCTAATCCTCTTGTCCTAGCGTGATTGAGTTGTCTAGCAGCTTCACAATGTCCGGTGCTTATTGATTACCTAAAAATAGTTTATTTCGGAAAATATGTAATTAGTATGCGGTAAGCAGAAGAGAAATAGTACGGGAGATGGAGGGACAGAGAGAAATGTGAGAAAAGTGGTGAATAGGAGAGCAGGAATTAAAAAATACCGACAAAATCAAGAATAATAGAGAGCTGGGGAAGTAAGGATAGAAAAGGAAAAAGATTTTTAAACATGTGGTGGGTATCATTAGCAGGTCATAGTAGGAAGAAACAAGTAGGAAGAAAAAACCGCCTTGAATAATGAAATAGTCGAAATTAGTAGTAGAGCTGTCTGAAAATTTGAAAAATGCTGCTTTTTCACTACTCCCTATTCATAGTCGATGTTGATGGCCGAGGCGCTGTGGCATCACGAAGCATTTGTCTTCTGAGTCTACGTACTTTTCTTGCAGACATCGAAGGCGCTAAGGCGACTTCGAATTCAACAAGAGTTTGTACATTTCTGCGTGTCCGTTCTGCTCTCTGAGCCATGGCCATCTCATCGTTTCGGCGAATTTCACGTTCCGCAGACGCTCTCAATCTTCTCTCCAGATCTGCGAAATGGACATCCATGTGTGAATAATCAGTTGGGAGCGGTATTTCGGATCTCGGCTTGCCATACCGATGCATCAAATCTACCACATGATATTCCAATTCGACTTCTCTCAATCGGTTGAAATTCGTTACGTCAAGATCGTGTTTGGCCTGATTAGCTTCCCGAAGTTCTCGTTCCCATTCACGTTCCAAGTTGTCAATGTGATCATCCACCTTGACATTAAGAGCGGGTATTGGCATCTGGTCATAGTCCTTTTTGTATTCAAAGAGCAATTCACTTAGGCGCTTTACCGCGCCGAAATTAGAACTGAGTTCCATCTTGAAGTGTTCTATACGACCTTTTGCCATCAAGTACTCATCGGGGATCTCAATTTTTATGAAAACATCGTTATTCAAGAGATTATTCCTCTCGTCATCGATCTCATGTTGTGGCCGAGGAGCAACATTTGAGCTCGAGGAGCCCTCCCCATTCTCCTGCTGTTGTCGTGGTCGCTTTCTCGATTCTCTCAAAGTCAGCGTGGTATAAGGGCGCTCCTCAGGAACATTATGTTGGATGGTTTCTGGAAGCAATTAAAATCCAATTAAGCACAATTATAGATAAATATTACCCAACAACCCGACCACATGGTTAACTGTCAATGGACTGGTTCCACGGTGCTGGCGATGAGTGTCAAAATTTATTGGGGAGGTGCCACGATCAACTACGGATTGCACAAGATTCGTGTGGTCTTGGGATTGAAGAATGTGACGGACGTCGGTAATCAAGCGTTGACGGAGGATAACGGCGCTGGAGTTGAGCTCGGCTACAGTAGGCATGTGGTTCATCTGGAATATTAGGAGTTTTTCAGTTGTTTTCATCAGTTTCAGCTATAAGTACTCACCTCCAGTGTGTGCTTTCGAAATTTTCATTTCGAAAAATTCAGATTTCGAAAGATCTTTCGAAAGATTTTTCGAAAGATCTTTCGAAAATCTTTCGAAAAAATTTCGAAAGACTTCGAATCTTTCGAAAATCTTTCGAAAAAATTTCGAAAGATTTCGAATCTTTCGAAAAAATTTCGAAAAAATTTCGAAAGATTTCGAATCTTTCGAAAATCTTTCGAAAGATCTTTCGAAAGATCTTTCGAAAGATTTTCCGAAAGAAACCGAAAGTTGTTTCAAAAACAATTTTCGCTAAAGAGAGCGCGGAGTGGGATTTCGGAGCATCGTTGTTGTTTTCAAATTCAATTTTTTTTCTTTTTTTTGTTGGTACTTTCAATTAACCAGTCTTTTGGAGATTAAATATATGTTCAGGGGAAATTTTGAAAATTTATTGCTATAAAACACCAAAACTTCACTAAATTTGGTAGAAGACGGCTGATTTAGTAATTTTTGTATACTGTATGAAAACTTTTTTGCTATGCGCCTTTAAAGCTACAGTAATTAATTTCGAAAGATCTTTCGAAAGATCTTTCGAAAATCTTTCGAAAAATCTTTCGAAAGATCTTTCGAAAATCTTTCGAAGAATCTTTCGAAAGATCTTTCGAAAAAATTTCGAAAAAATTTCGAAAAATTTCTTTCGAAAAAATTTCGAAATTTTTTCGAAAGATCTTTCGAAAGATTTTTCGAAAATCTTTCGAAATAATTTCGAAATAATTCTTTCGAAATAATTTCGAAAAAATTTCGAAAGATTTTTCGAAAGATTTTTCGAAAATTCTTTCGAAATTGCTTCGAAAGCACACACTGCTCACCTCGGAACCTTCTTGTTCTAGCACAAACCGTACGCGGGGCATCGCATATACCTGCTTCACAGTGTCCGGTGCTTATTAACTACCTGAAAATAGATATGAACTTTCAGTGAGCAGTGAATAGGATTAAAAAGTATAAGATTGAATATAAAAGAAGACATTTCCTCACAATAGTATTGCTCAGAGGGATTATTTTTGTCCATTTTTCGAATTTCCGTCGTCATCAAAAGGATTAGACTTGTTACGCACTTCACTCATGTGAAAAATCTCCTAGCAACACATTGACAATGAGAAAAAGAGTGTAGTGAGAAAGAGAAAAGTCACACATCACTGATTTTGGAGCCTGCAAATTTAAAATGTTGAAAAGATCAAACATTTTAGGCCAAAAAACGCAAAAACTGGAGAATTTTGGGCCTAAAACGTAAAAAATGGAAAATTTTGGGCCTAAAAATAATGCTTCAAGTTTTGTACTTAAAAATGAAAATTTTCGAGCCTAAGAATTCAAATTTTTGAAAAAACAAACATTTTATGCCAAAAAAACAAAAAAAACCGGAAAATTTTGGGCCTAAAAAACTTTGGAGCCTGAGAATAGAAGATTTTGGGCCTAAAAACTTGCAATTTTCTTATTTCTCTTAAAATAAGCTCTTCAAAAAACAAATTATAGCTTTGATTTGCCAATTAGCGCACAAAGACAAGCAAAATAAAAAACATTAGAAAAAATGGAAAAAGAAGAGAAGAGGTGAATGTGTGTCGCGCATGTCAGCTGCCCTCTTCGGACACGAATGAGAGGAAAATTGAGAGACACAGAGAATTCGAGAGACGCAGAGAAGACTGAGAAGCAGAAGAAAGAGAAAGAGATTATAGAGATGGAGCCAGTGGTCACTGATGACCGGCACGTGTGTTGGCTGGCACATAGAGACGAGAGAAGGAAGAAGAGAAATGAGAGAATCAGATTATTGTTGCATAATTAGCGGTTGAGTTACCTAATTAATAGCGGGAATGGATGAAAATTTGCTTATTAGGTAAAGAGCAGATAGCGTCTGCCTTCATATGGTGGAGACAGGTGGTCTAATTAGTAATAATTAGGTTAGAGCATCGACGTAGCTTTTTTTTTAAAGAAGAGTAATTTGAGAACCTAGGATTAGAAAAGCGGTAAAAAAGAGAGAACAGAAGGGATACATGAAGAATAAAGCGATTAATGACATATAATCAGGCTTTCAGTGTGAAAATCCATATTATGATTCCAAATATGGTATCTGCATTGAAATAAAGATGTTCTGCTTCAAAATCAACCTAAATCGTCATTTTTTGGCCATTTTGTGAGTGAAATATGAGCAAAAGTGGGAAAAAACAAAATTTCAAACTTTTGAACCAGACTTTGAAATTTTGAGAGACAGAATACGTCAATGGCACACTTGAAATGTGATGCCTGGCGCACCTTTGACGCATTTCTTCAGTGATCCTTATATTAAAACCTATTTCAGCTTAAACAGGCCTAAATTTGCCTAAAAATAAAGTTTCCGGATGGTTTGAGGCCACTGAAGACATGACACGTCATCAGACGCGTGAAGCAGAAAAAGTGATCAAAAAGACTACCAATAGAACCCAAAGGTTTCCGCTTAAAGCGTCATGTCTTGGTTCTCGAGAGATATTGAAAAAAAACATCCAGCTGACAAAATACATGGTTAAATCTCCGGAACACTTAAATCCATCAAAAACTTCAGTTATCTATTTCTATCGCTTAGGACAGAAACAGACTTGCGGATCTGAAAAGAAAAGAAACTTACAACACAAGGACGGTTTATTCTCGTGCTTATCAAAAGCAAAACTAAACTTTATCACAGAGTTCGATCTTATATAGGCTTGCGTTTCATGATGTGGAGTAGATTTTACGGTTGCCACGCGCATATTCATTTCCTTTGCCTTCTGTGATTCCATGTGTTTCCGTGGACATGGGGTTGAGGCGGGGCCACTCTTCATTGAAGCCATAAATATGTAATTTGTTTATTTTTTCCAATTTAATACCGGTATCATTGCTTTATGATCGACTACAAATCATAGTCTATTTTCAGATAAATTTTTTTAAATTACAGTACCGGTCAAAAAGGCATCAAGTTTGGCTGTTTTAAGTGGAAAATGACCAACTTTGAGAGTGTGCCATAGTAATTCTGATTGTCACATTAAGAACATTTTTAATGGATCATACAAATCAAAGGTAGAAATTCATTTCTGTAGTTGGCAAATTTTCCTACGGACACTCCCTAGCAAGTTACATATCGACAAAGTCATTTTTTCCTCAAATCGACCAATTTCAGTGCAAATTAGTGCGATTTTTGAGCTGTCGTCTTAAAATGACCATAACTCTCTAGAGTACAAAAAAGTTGTCAACTACAAAAATAAAGCTCTACTTTTGATCTATTTGATACATTAAAAATCTACTTGATGGGACAATCAGTATTGCCATGACACACTCTCAAACTTGGTCGTTTTTCACTGAAAACAGCCAAAGTTGTTTTCTTTTTGACCGGTACTGTAGGTCAATTGAACTGAGTCAATGAGAAGGAGCTAATGAACTTTCACGTTTTTTTTCAAAATTTAAAATGTATGACCCTAGAATCATCCGGAAATGTTTTTCTGAATAATTTTTAAGCGTGACCCTACACCCCACTAACCTTTCTTTGAAACTAAAAATCAGAAAATCCACGTGTCCCTCCAACTCACCCCTCTCTGAAAATTTTTCCCCCAATTATTCCTTCGCCCACCATAAACGCTACAAAATGCTTCGCCAAATCTACCACGAGTTCCGACGTTCGTCTCAACTACAATGGACACTGTTTTCAGTGGTTGTGAATATGTCATTAACCCTTTCGATATGGATTGGTATCTATCAGATGCAGGTGAACTCCGAGTTGAGTAAACTCTACTTTTTGGACGACTCGTTTGAGAGGACAACGGGGAATACGACGTTGGATGGATTGGTGAGTCAAAAGACTTGTAAATTGCTGCGTAGCGACTCAGACACAAAAATACTGATCATAGAATCAGAATCAGCGTAAAATTTTCTATCTATTGACATTTGGCTGCACTCTTAAAGCCGACCCGCATTCCGGACCGTTCCTTAGTAAGGAAGCAGTTTTCACTGAGCAGCGACTCAAATTACAGGACGTGCCCTATACCATTAGAAAACTGAAAAAACGCTGATTCCGAATATATATTCAATTTTTTCCGTCGAGGTCTGGTTTTCCAGAAAAATGAAGTCAAAGTTCGGAAAAATGAAAATTTATTAATTTTAACAATAAATGATTTGAATCAAGCTTTCCAATGGTACTGGTCACGATTCTTCACTCCAATGTGACTTGAGCCGCTACGCAGTGAAAACTGATACGTAAGTTTACAGAAATACAGTATACCCTATCTTGGCGGCGCTCCCATTAGTGAGGAATTGACTTTTTGAGTGCAGCCAAAAGCTATTTGATAGCAAATTTTAAGCTGATTCCGAATCTGTAATCAGTTTTTGCAGGGGAAGTCTGTGGAAAAAATTATTCACGTTTTTATGAGCATTTTGTGAAAACGTAAGCTCATGGGCGTTATTTCAGTGTAAAATGTGGAAAAAGAAGTTAAAACTCACGATTTTGACAAAGTTTCGTGGAAAAACAGGTTTTGGGAAAAAAAATTTTCCCAAAAACCGATTTTTTCAATTAAAACTTTTTCTTGTTACACATAACACCGAAAATACTCGTAAAACTATGTAAAACGATCATTTTTACACTTTTGCACCGATTGCTCACAAAAACGTCATAGACAGACTTCCGGTGCAAAATCTGGTTAGAGATTTGAAATCAGCGTGAAATTTGCAATAAGATTGTATTCTCAAAGCCAAACTCAGACCATTTCCTAGTGAGTCGCTACTCAGTGAAAATTGATACGCAGCTTGCGTGGTCGCGCCGGATAGCCCAGCTAGCTACCAGGGTTCAATCCCCACCCAAAAGTTTTCAATTTTCCAGATCAACGGCTTCGCCACCATCCTCGTCCTCGGCTGCGTCTCGTTCGTGATGCTCGCTTTTGTGCTCTACGACTTCCGACGAGTCGTCAAAGCGTGGCTCACGCTCTCCTGTATGCTCATCCTATTCGGTGTCTCCGGACAGACCCTTCACGATTTATTCACACAAATTCTGGATCAAAACGACGAGAATCAATATATTCTGACGGTGGCGTTGACAGTGATACCGACGACGATTTATGGAGTTTTGGGGATTTATGTGAGTTTGAAAGTGCAGTGGAGCGCATTTACATTATAAAACAATTTTCAGGCGTTTTTCGCCAACGGATCGCTTGCTCTCCATCAATTTTTTGTGATCTCCAATTGCTCCTTGATTGCTGTTTTTTATTTGCGTGCTTTTCCAAGGTACACCACGTGGTTTGTGCTATGGATGGTTCTTTTTTGGGGTGAGTTAACATCTTTGGGTCAGAAATTTTGAAAATAGTCTGAAAAATTGAATTTTTTGAAAGTACTGGTTGTGTAGATCAAAAATATATCTTCATTTTTGTTGTTGAATATTTTTCCAATAGCTATTCACGCTTTTGAGATGTAGTGGATTCAACAAGTAGGCCAACTTTGACCCTTTCTCATAGACTTGGTTTTAGTCCAAAATTTTCAAATTTACATTTTTCTAGTACATCAAATTGTGATCTCCAATTTTGTAGTTGACAACTTTTTGATAGCTATTCACGCTTTTCAGATATGCGCTTTTAAAGATTGGTGCCTGAGAGGAGAGACGCAGACAGTCAGACGCTCTCGTTTCTCTGCGTCTCTCCCAGGTGCCTAACTTTAAAGGAGGATATCTAAAAATCGTTAAGAGCTATCAAAAAGTTGTCAACTACAAAAATGGAGATCAAAATTTGATATATTAGAAAAATGTAAATTTGGTACAATATAAAAGAAAATGAGACCTGGAGGACATGTCAATGTTAGTCAATATTCAAACGTGTATCTCAAAAGTGGGCGGAGCCATCAAAAACTTGTTAACTACAAAAGTGCAGATCAGTATTTTTTCTACCGGAAAGATAAATTTTTTCTTAAAATTAACAAATATTGAGCCTGTGACAGAATCTTAAAAATTCCAGACCTCTTCGCCGTTCTCGCCCCAATGGGACCGCTCAAAAAAGTGCAGGAAAAGGCGTCGGACTACAGTAATAATGTGAGATACCGTATTAATTAAATTTCTATAATTAAATATTTTCAGATCCTGAAGTTCCTTATGTTCGCCGCTGAGGATAAGCGAGAGATGGCAGGGATTGATGCGGCGGAAGACAGTTCTGAGAATCTGAACGATGAGAGAAAGTTGAGGAAGGATGTGAAGCAGTTGATTGAGTTGTACTCGAAAAAAGAGGCTCAAGATGACGAGTTTCTTCGGAAAATTCGGCAACGGCGGACAGCAATCAATCCGGATTCGGCGCTTACTGAGACAAGTCCAGGTAGGTCACAGAAATTGTGTGGAGATGGGTTAGGCTATTGGGCTTAGGCTCTAAAGCTTACTTCCTGTGAGTTCAAGCCTAAAACCATAAGCCTAAGTGATGGAACCTAAGAGCTTAATCCTAAGAACTTAAGCCTAGGACCTTAAGCCTAAGACTTTAAGCCTAAGACCTTAAGCCTATAAGCCTGTTAGGCTTAAACTTTTTGGCTTAAGGTTTTAAGCTCATGATCTTAGGCTCCAGTTCTTACGCTTAAGGTTTTAGGCTTAAGATCTTAGGTTAAAGGTCGCTCTATGAATAAAATTCTCATTTCAGTGCACACTGAGCCATCCGACGTCCAAATCCAACTAAAATCCAAAAATAGTGATGAGGAGCACAGCGACGACGATGAGAGTGACACCACAGAGTCAAGCACTACCACGTCATCCTCTGACGTCACCACTTCAGAAGTCAGCACCGCCGAGGAGGTTGCTCCAGAAGAGTGGAATGAGTTGATGGAGCAGCAGGAGAAGCACGCGGAGTTTGACCAGAGATACGTCCCAATGACAGCCGCCGATGCGTTGAATGACGGTGGTTGGTTCTAAAACGTCTCAGTTTCAAAACGACCACATTTTTTCCAGAAACCGTCCGTCTAGGCTTTGGAGATTTTGTGTTTTATAGTCTACTCATTGGTCAGTCGGCAACTGGTGGCAGTGTCCTAGCGGTTGCCTGTTCCGCTTTAGGGATTCTATTTGGACTTGTGGCCACCCTTACCGTTTTTTCTAGTGGAGAATCCACGACACCGGCCCTCCCGTTACCTGTTATCTGTGGAACATTCTGCTACTTTATCTCGAAATTTGTAGTGGATCAAGTTTATGGATAGCTGGGGAGACAGAGAACAACTTGATGACTTATCCGATGCGATCATTTCAATTTTTTTATAATAAACTTGTGTTCTATGGTATTTTTTGTTATGATATAAGATGATGAGGAAAATAACCAAGATGTCATGATCAAAAAACTAGATTTTTAAGACGGAAAGAAGAGTCCATATATGAATGAAACTGAAAAACAGGTTTTTACAGTTTTTTTTGGGATTTTGTAACCGAGTCACTTCTGAACCGAAATTATTAATTTTACGTATTTCTTGTAGATCAAATCCAGGGCAACATTTTTGTAGTTGACAACTTTTTGATAGCACTTCACGTTTTTGAGATATGCGCCTTTAAAGATTTGGGGGCGAGAGATCATGAAAAAAGAGGAGGGAGTCTAGCTTCTCTGCGTCTCCCTCCCTCTCTCTCTTTTTGCGCACTCCGTAAGTAGCATATCTTTAAAGGTGCATATCTCAAAAGCTTGCGAAGTTATCAAAACGTTGTCAACTACAAAAATGTAAATCAGGAATTGATCTACCAGAAAAATGTAAATTTTAAATAATTGGAACAAAGTTGATGATATCTGCGAAACGTGTCAAACTTGAGTGTTTTGTTTAATGAAATTTTGCATTTTTCAAACGTTTGTATCTCAAAAGTGTACGGAGCTATCAAAAAGTTGTAAACTACAACAATGTAAATCAAGATTTTATCTATCGGGCAAATTAAGGTCTTTTTAATTCAACAAAAATTGAGCTCGTGACGGGATCTCAAACATGCCTTTCAATTTTCAGACCTCTTCGCCGTTCTACACAAAAAAAAACTTCATGCTCTATTTTTTTACGTTTAATGTGAAAACAATGTCTGAGAAAACAAAAATAACTGAAAAATTATGAAAAATGTGTCTAAAAATGTCAGAAATTTCAGATTTCGAACTTTGATGGGGTTCTCGAAGAGAGGTGTGGCCGAAAACAAAGTATATTTGTTTCATAAGAGTTTTTTTAACCAACCATCAAAATATCTAAAATGTCCAGAAACCATGTAGACCAAACCTTTTAAAATCAGAAAAATGCAAAGAATAAACATCGCTACACAACTTTCTCTATCTCTCTCGTTTCAACCTTTTGCAAAGATCAAAAAATTGATATCATCATTTTCAAAAATTTGGATCTTTGATCTTTTATTAAAAACATAGTCTATCTTTTGTCTCTTCCCACCGCCAGCCACCGAAAAGACTGATCTCATGACGTCACGCCTTTCCGTACTCGAGTTCAGAAGCTTTAATTTCTCACCTGCGTGTGCTCAATCCCGCCTATTCGCCAAACTGGTCTGCAGAGGCCGCCGAGACATTTATAATCTAACAAAAAACTTCAAAAATGAGCCATATCTCTCGAAAATCGGCTGAAAATGTCTCAGAGTTTCAAAGAAGAGTCAAGAGTGGCGTCTTGGTGTAAGAAGTATTTGTTGGAAGGTGAGTATACTCTACTTTTTTTCTATTTAACCTTTCTTATTTCAGGCCAACAACTCGACGAGAAACACGCTGAGAAGGTGTTGAACTTCCCGGTCAACGCCACCTTTGCCGACTACATTCTTATCAAGTATCGAAAGTTTGTTGCGGTCTTGATTCCGTTTTGTATCATTCATGTGAGTTATTTTATGTTTTTGTTTAGAAAGCGGTTGTTTTCAAACTGAACGATTTTAAAACGGGATAAATTTGAAATCGGTAAATTTTGAGAACAGGTAGTGTGAGTCAAATAATCAATCAATCAAATCAATCACAGTCATTTTGAAATCTAGAAGTTTTTTAATTAAATCACTAGGGAAAGTCAGTTTGGAGCTCTGGTATCATTGTAAGCCTGAGCAAACGCTGATTCCAAGTATATAGGAAGTTTTTGCCCTTGAGACCTAGTATTCGAGAAAAACAAGGTCAAAGTTTGGAAAAAGAATGATTTTAGCTTTTCAATTATATTTATCACGTCCCATTACTTACAATAATTTGAAACCCGGACGTCTCAAACCCTACCGATTTGTAACCTGATACTTCAAAACCTCAAAATGTTCAAACTTTGAAATTTTGAAAATAAGAAGTTTTGAACCGATTTATTTGGTACATTTTGAAATCCATATCCTTAGAACTTCGGCTTTTTGAAAACTGGAGAATTGATGTTGTTCTAAAACCCGGACGTTTCAAAATTAATGATTTGGAAGCTACGAAATTTAGACATTTTGGAATCGACAATCTGAAAATTAGTCACGTAAATGTTTTCTGTAATGCTTTCCTCACTTCGGAACGCCCTGGCTACAAATTAGAATGTCCCGACGATGTTTCAATTATCTGGTCTAAATTAGCAGGACTTTATCTTTTTCCCCTTATTTTGAATCCCCCCGCTATAATTTCTGTTTTTTTCAGAGCATCTGGTGGGCGACCGCTTTCAAGCATGACTTCTTCCAATACTACCCAGAATACTGGCATATGCCTGTCACTATGGTCGTTGGTGCCCTAATCTCTGGTATGACAGCTGAAGGAGCCGGTGCAGTGGCTTTTCCAGTAATGACATTGGTTCTTCATTTGGCTCCGTCGATAGCGAGAGATTTTGCGCTGATGATTCAGTCGATTGGTAAGATTTTTGGAAAAATGGGGGGAGAAAAATGGGGCACAGTTTTTACAACAGGAGCCGTGCTTATAGAAACAGTTCGAGAATCTCAAATGAGCTCTGACTCCTGTTATGGGGGCGGAGCCTAGCCAACTACTTAATCTGTTTGTACAGGGGGTCCTTGTACTCAAATCAGGCAAGACGTTTTAAATTTTCAATAATACAGGAATGATGGCTGCCCTCGTCTGCGTCGTCTTCATGAAAGTGAAATTCTCCGAGCGTGCAGTGATATTCGGAATCGCCGGTGCCATACCAGGTTTCATTTTCGGAGTCCATATCGTAATTACAGGCACTTGACACCCAATGTTATCATTTTCCCTTCCAGATTGACCCCCTGTTTACTGGTGCTCAAAAAAAGATGCTCTTCGTCTCAATCTGGACTTCATTCGCGTTCGCCTTGGGAATTCTGAATTCCCAGAAGAAACGACCGACGTTTGTGAAGATTCCAGAATTCTGCGCGTGGAAAGCGGGGATTCTGTTGTTAACCGGATTTGTCGGGGGCGTCTTTGACGCGTTTGCCGGGAGTGGAATAGATATTTGTATGTTCTCAACGTTGACGCTGTTCTTTAGAGTTAGTGAGAAGACTGCCACACCGACGACAATGATTTTGAAGGGTAAGTGGTTTTTTTAGTCAGATATTCGATAGAAAACCTTAAAAAATCACTAAAAATAAGGTAAAACTCAAACAAGGAAAATTTGAAAACGTCCCAGTGCCAAATTTTTATACCAGCGCTGTCAAACAGTCGGTATTCACAAGTTTTACCATTTTATTCAAAATTTAGGCCCCGCCTCAAAAAACAGAACTGAATTTTTTTCATGGCTTAAGTTCAAGGACCTGTAAAAGGAGTTTTCGGGTACATTCTATTATAGACCCCCGTAAGATTAGGTTATACACCCCCCTGGGTAAACGTTGGAATACACCCCCCACAATGCGTGATTTAGTCATTTGGATGGGGGTGTTTATTGGAATGTTGGGACTATATTATGAACATTCTATTATAGACCCCCACACATTACAATATAACCCCCCAAATTTCAATCAGATGTGGGGGTATATATTGTAATGTGAGCATCATTTTGATATAGGCCCCCCAATGACTGAGTATCATTGTTGGCAGTCAAATTGAATATTGATTACACTCAAAAATAATTATTTTCTTCCGATTTTTTTTCGTTTTTTTCGGGTTTTCTGTGCGTTTTTCAGCAGTTTTTCGCTAAAACTTTAAAATCTATCTTTAGGTTAAAACTAAAACGTCGATTTATGCTGAAATTCCCCCTGATTTTCCACAATTCTTAGGCTTAGGCTGAAATTCCCGTATCATTCTATTACACACCCCCCAAGCTCAGCGCCCTGGAAGTAGTTATTACCTTAAAACAGGACACCCTGGAGCTTACTCTCGCCCCGCCCATAAGCTTAGCGCCCTGGAAGCTGATTTTCCTTAATTCTTAGGCTTAGGCAGAAATTCAGGAGACATTCTATTAAACACCCCCCGGGGGTGGTATACCAACATGACGTTTTGGGGGTGTTTATTGATACACGTGGGGGGTTATAATAGAAGATTGCCTGGTGTTTTGATATGAACCCCCACTTTCCACTGTGGGGGGCTTTAATGGTTTCATTATAACCCCCCACACTTTCTGTTCCATTATACAACCCCACAGTTATAACCCCCCACTTTTCAGTTGGTGGGGGGTGTATTCCAACATGCGGGGAAGCTATCGGTGTGGGGGGGTATAACCGAATTTTCCCGAGTTTTCGGAGTCAGGCGCAAAAATATTACTACGACTAGACCACGCCCCTGAAGTTTTGGAATTTAATGGAATCGGAGACTGTTAATACCTCTGAAAAAACCTTAAAGACCTCATTTTTTCATTAAAAATGTTTCGAAACGCATTTTTTGTGAATTTTAGACCCCACCCCCAAAAAAGTACCTAAACTCTTGAAGAGCCTGTTAAAGCAGTGTACGTTGTCTGTTGCGCCTTTATTCATGTTTTGAAAGGGGAGCCTAGAAGTTTTAAAACAATTTATCAATAATTCACCGATCATATTCCAGGAATCGTCTCCATGTTCGGATTCTACTACCGCGCTGTCCAAATGGGCGACATCTCGGAAATCGCGTGGAAATATTTTACTTGTACTATTCCAGTAGTGGCGACTATGGGTAGGTCACAACTTTGTTTGAAAAAATTGACAAAAAACATTTAATTTCAGCGCCTATCGGCTCTTTCCTCGGTTCTCATCTCCATCGTCAAGTGATAGCCGCTTTGATCTACATTCTGGAAGCAGCGTCGTTGGTTGGGTTTCTATTGACTAAACCGACATGGTTCTTGATTATTATGTCGGGTAAGTGCGCTCTACTGGACTCCACTTGAAATTGTTTTAAACCGTTTTGATTTCAGTCGTCATAATAGCCTGTGGTTTTGTGTTCTTCCAAGTGATGGCAAAGATAGGAGAGATGCTTATGAAATATATCGATCCGAAAATAGGAGAAGACGCGAAACATAAGATTGAGGAGAAAGAGGAGCTGCATTTGGAGTTGGAGCCGACTAATTTATCATTTGCATGATCTTGTTTTGTATGTATTGATTATAATTAATGGAAATAGAACAAAAATTGGTTTAATGGAATTTTTGATGGGGTTATGTATGATTGTTTGATATTTTTAAAGAATTAAAGGCGTATTGTTACATGTGTGATAGTTAACTATAATGTATGTATTTCAGCGAGTTCACTTTCATAGTTCAAGAATTTTTTAATTCGGTCCACAACCCGCTGAGAGCGAGCGCCGGAAAGTTTGGTATTTTCGATTATTTTTGTTGTATTTCTTCAATAAATTCGATAGAATACGGCAAATATTGATAGAAAAACACTAAAAAAAAACTATCGAAAATAACGCCAGAAATAGCAGAATACTGGAAAAACAAATTTACCGAGGCACGGTCTCCCGTACTGCGAAAAAGAACTGCAAGGAACGTGAAGCCGATTTTTTCACGTTTTAATTCAATTCTTTTATTTTTTGCACTGAAAATTCAGTTTTTTCAGGTTTTTAGACGGCGCAATGGATGAAAAAAGGTCCCGTCCTACAGAATTGTAGAAAATAAAATTCTCTATCTTATGAGCCAGAAAACGTGAAATTTGGTCTGAAATTCACTTTTTCTATACAGAAAAGCTGATTTTCAGAAAATTGAGTATAACTTTTTTGGTAGAAAACATTTTCTAATAAAACTTGCACATAATGTTCTTGAGGATGCTCCAAAACTGTTACATTTTTTTTTGAAAAAAAAAATTGGATGAAATGGCAGAAAATCTCAATATTCTGAAAATCAGTTTTTCTGTATAGAAAAAGTGAATTTCAGACCAAATTTCACGTTTTCTGGCTCATAAGATAGAGAATTTTATTTTCTACAATTCTGTAGGACGGGACCTTTTTTCATCCATTGCGCCGTCTAAAAACCTGAAAAAACTGAATTTTCAGTGCAAAAAATAAAAGAATTGAATTAAAACGTGAAAAAATCGCCTTCACGTTCCTTGCAGTTCTTTTTCGCAGTATGGGAGACCGTGCGAGGTGAAATTTCTAGAACATTCTCGCCGACCAAACTTTCCATTGACTTTGCGTTAGGGCTGTTAAAACAGGCGTTTTACGGCGGCAATCGCCGGTTTCATTTCCGGCGTGGGCGACAATCGCCGGAAATGAAACCGGCGATTGCAGCAAGTACAATTTTAAAAACCGGCGTTTAACGCCGGTTTTTATCTTTTTTATTCATTTTCAGTATATTTTCTACTCAAAAAAGCGGCGTTTGACGCCGGTTTAGAAATGAAAACCGGCGATGGAAGCAAGTTTTGGAAATGAACTTGCTTTTCATGCAATTAACGTGAAAAAAGCGGCGCCGGCTTGCCGGCGATTGCCGCAAGTAACAGCCCTACTTTGCGTCAGCCTTTATCTGAGTAAAACTCAAAGAAAAGTTACAGATAATCTAATCTATCAAATGGTATCAAAAACAGCATACTTTCTTTTTTTTTCTTCTAACCCCTTCATTTTTACCCCAAACATTTTAGACTCGGTCGGTTGACCTGGGAGGCGGTCCGCAAACAAATACTCATAGGGACAGGTGAGAGCACGTCATCACAAATGTGAAAATGTCGGCATGTCTTCTCATTGTTCCTCTCTACAGCAGACCGCCATCTGTCACTTATCTTCCTGGGAAATCAAACAGATGATGACGAATAGACCACGCCCACAGGTCAAATGAGGTCAGACTACACTGTCCTATTGTCTCATTCCTAACACAAACCACCTGTTCACTTATCTCCATGGGAAATCTCCCTTTATGACCTATCTTAATAGACCACCAGATGGCGGCTTTCTTTTTGGACTCCTCCCACTGTCCCCCAGTTTCCTCATATCATCTTCTTGGCCCAGTCGTCCACTATCTCTCTGTACTGGATGGTGACTCATCTATATTCTCTTTTTTGGCCATCTTTGAATAATCTCTATGACCATGACTTATCTTGTCCTCATATTCCCTATTTGCTGACTAAATATATGAATTAGTGTTTTCTTTTTCAGTTCTGAAGTGAAGCGGATCAAGAAGAAACCAATCACCATGAAGGATGAGGAAATGGTCGAGTGCGATACGCGGTTCGGAAGAAAGCGAGGAGGTGGTGAGTTGGGTCCTGCTTGTCGAAGACTGTTCTCAGTTCGTGTTTAATTGATTCTCAGTATATAGTTTGTTAAGGACGTTCAGTCAAGATGAGTCATTTGGCGGAAAGTGGTGGGTTGGATCCTTCGGGATTTACCATAGCTCATGTTGAATGCTTGTCGAAGGCTGTTCACTTTTTCGGTTAATTCTCAGTATATAGTTTGTTAGGCACGTTCAGTAAAGATGAGTCATTTGGCGGAAAGTGGTGGGTTGGATCCTTCGGGATTTACCATAGCTCATGTTGAATGCTTGTCAAAGGCTGTTCACTTTTTCGGTTAATTCTCAGTTCATAGTTTGTTAGGCACGTTCAGTAAAGATGAGTCATTTGGCGGAAAGTGGTGGGTTGGATCCTTCGGGATTTACCATAGCTCATGTTGAATGCTTGTCAAAGGCTGTTCACTTTTTCGGTTAATTCTCAGTTCATAGTTTGTTAAGGACGTTCAGTCAAGATGAGTCATTTGGCGGAAAGTGGTGGGTTGGATCCTTCGGGATTTACCATAGCTCATGTTGAATGCTTGTCGAAGGCTGTTCACTTTTTCGGTTAATTCTCAGTATATAGTTTGTTAGGCACGTTCAGTAAAGATGAGTCATTTGGCGGAAAGTGGTGGGTTGGATCCTTCGGGATTTACCATAGCTCATGTTGAATGCTTGTCGAATGCTGTTCACTTTTTCGGTTAATTCTCAGTTCATAGTTTGTTAGGCACGTTCAGTAAAGATGAGTCATTTGGCGGAAAGTGGTGGGTTGGATCCTTCGGGATTTACCATAGCTCATGTTGAATGCTTGTCGAATGCTGTTCACTTTTTCGGTTAATTCTCAGTTCATAGTTTGTTAGGCACGTTCAGTAAAGATGAGTCATTTGGCGGAAAGTGGTGGGTTGGATCCTTCGGGATTTACCATAGCTCATGTTGAATGCTTGTCGAATGCTGTTCACTTTTTCGGTTAATTCTCAGTATATAGTTTGTTAGGCACGTTCAGTCAAGATGAGTCATTTGGCGGAAAGTGGTGGGTTGGATCCTTCGGGATTTACCATAGCTCATGTTGAATGCTTGTCGAATGCTGTTCACTTTTTCGGTTAATTCTCAGTTCATAGTTTGTTAAGGACGTTCAGTCAAGATGAGTCATTTGGCGGAAAGTGGTGGGTTGGATCCTTCGGGATTTACCATAGCTCATGTTGAATGCTTGTCGAAGGCTGTTCACTTTTTCGGTTAATTCTCAGTTCATAGTTTGTTAGGCACGTTCAGTAAAGATGAGTCATTTGGCGGAAAGTGGTGGGTTGGATCCTTCGGGATTTACCATAGCTCATGTTGAATGCTTGTCGAATGCTGTTCACTTTTTCGGTTAATTCTCAGTTCATAGTTTGTTAGGCACGTTCAGTAAAGATGAGTCATTTGGCGGAAAGTGGTGGGTTGGATCCTTCGGGATTTACCATAGCTCATGTTGAATGCTTGTCGAATGCTGTTCACTTTTTCGGTTAATTCTCAGTTCATAGTTTGTTAGGCACGTTCAGTAAAGATGAGTCATTTGGCGGAAAGTGGTGGGTTGGATCCTTCGGGATTTACCATAGCTCATGTTGAATGCTTGTCGAATGCTGTTCACTTTTTCGGTTAATTCTCAGTATATAGTTTGTTAGGCACGTTCAGTCAAGATGAGTCATTTGGCGGAAAGTGGTGGGTTGGATCCTTCGGGATTTACCATAGCTCATGTTGAATGCTTGTCGAATGCTGTTCACTTTTTCGGTTAATTCTCAGTTCATAGTTTGTTAGGCACGTTCAGTAAAGATGAGTCATTTGGCGGAAAGTGGTGGGTTGGATCCTTCGGGATTTACCATAGCTCATGTTGAATGCTTGTCGAATGCTGTTCACTTTTTCGGTTAATTCTCAGTTCATAGTTTGTTAGGCACGTTCAGTCAAGATGAGTCATTTGGCGGAAAGTGGTGGGTTGGATCCTTCGGGATTTACCATAGCTCATGTTGAATGCTTGTCGAATGCTGTTCACTTTTTCGGTTAATTCTCAGTTCATAGTTTGTTAGGCACGTTCAGTAAAGATGAGTCATTTGGCGGAAAGTGGTGGGTTGGATCCTTCGGGATTTACCATAGCTCATGTTGAATGCTTGTCAAAGGCTGTTCACTTTTTCGGTTAATTCTCAGTTCATAGTTTGTTAGGCACGTTCAGTCAAGATGAGTCATTTGGCGGAAAGTGGTGGGTTGGATCCTTCGGGATTTACCATAGCTCATGTTGAATGCTTGTCGAATGCTGTTCACTTTTTCGGTTAATTCTCAGTATATAGTTTGTTAGGCACGTTCAGTAAAGATGAGTCATTTGGCGGAAAGTGGTGGGTTGGATCCTTCGGGATTTACCATAGCTCATGTTGAATGCTTGTCGAATGCTGTTCACTTTTTCGGTTAATTCTCAGTTCATAGTTTGTTAGGCACGTTCAGTAAAGATGAGTCATTTGGCGGAAAGTGGTGGGTTGGATCCTTCGGGATTTACCATAGCTCATGTTGAATGCTTGTCGAATGCTGTTCACTTTTTCGGTTAATTCTCAGTATATAGTTTGTTAGGCACGTTCAGTAAAGATGAGTCATTTGGCGGAAAGTGGTGGGTTGGATCCTTCGGGATTTACCATAGCTCATGTTGAATGCTTGTCGAATGCTGTTCACTTTTTCGGTTAATTCTCAGTTCATAGTTTGTTAGGCACGTTCAGTCAAGATGAGTCATTTGGCGGAAAGTGGTGGGTTGGATCCTTCGGGATTTACCATAGCTCATGTTGAATGCTTGTCGAATGCTGTTCACTTTTTCGGTTAATTCTCAGTTCATAGTTTGTTAGGCACGTTCAGTAAAGATGAGTCATTTGGCGGAAAGTGGTGGGTTGGATCCTTCGGGATTTACCATAGCTCATGTTGAATGCTTGTCGAATGCTGTTCACTTTTTTGGTTAATTCTCAGTATATAGTTTGTTAGGCACGTTCAGTAAAGATGAGTCATTTGGCGGAAAGTGGTGGGTTGGATCCTTCGGGATTTACCATAGCTCATGTTGAATGCTTGTCGAATGCTGTTCACTTTTTCGGTTAATTCTCAGTTCATAGTTTGTTAGGCACGTTCAGTCAAGATGAGTCATTTGGCGGAAAGTGGTGGGTTGGATCCTTCGGGATTTACCATAGCTCATGTTGAATGCTTGTCAAAGGCTGTTCACTTTTTCGGTTAATTCTCAGTATATAGTTTGTTAGGCACGTTCAGTAAAGATGAGTCATTTGGCGGAAAGTGGTGGGTTGGATCCTTCGGGATTTACCATAGCTCATGTTGAATGCTTGTCGAATGCTGTTCACTTTTTCGGTTAATTCTCAGTTCATAGTTTGTTAGGCACGTTCAGTAAAGATGAGTCATTTGGCGGAAAGTGGTGGGTTGGATCCTTCGGGATTTACCATAGCTCATGTTGAATGCTTGTCGAATGCTGTTCACTTTTTCGGTTAATTCTCAGTATATAGTTTGTTAGGCACGTTCAGTAAAGATGAGTCATTTGGCGGAAAGTGGTGGGTTGGATCCTTCGGGATTTACCATAGCTCATGTTGAATGCTTGTCGAATGCTGTTCACTTTTTCGGTTAATTCTCAGTTCATAGTTTGTTAGGCACGTTCAGTCAAGATGAGTCATTTGGCGGAAAGTGGTGGGTTGGATCCTTCGGGATTTACCATAGCTCATGTTGAATGCTTGTCAAAGGCTGTTCACTTTTTCGGTTAATTCTCAGTATATAGTTTGTTAGGCACGTTCAGTAAAGATGAGTCATTTGGCGGAAAGTGGTGGGTTGGATCCTTCGGGATTTACCATAGCTCATGTTGAATGCTTGTCGAATGCTGTTCACTTTTTCGGTTAATTCTCAGTTCATAGTTTGTTAGGCACGTTCAGTAAAGATGAGTCATTTGGCGGAAAGTGGTGGGTTGGATCCTTCGGGATTTACCATAGCTCATGTTGAATGCTTGTCAAAGGCTGTTCACTTTTTCGGTTAATTCTCAGTATATAGTTTGTTAGGCACGTTCAGTAAAGATGAGTCATTTGGCGGAAAGTGGTGGGTTGGATCCTTCGGGATTTACCATAGCTCATGTTGAATGCTTGTCGAATGCTGTTCACTTTTTCGGTTAATTCTCAGTTCATAGTTTGTTAGGCACGTTCAGTAAAGATGAGTCATTTGGCGGAAAGTGGTGGGTTGGATCCTTCGGGATTTACCATAGCTCATGTTGAATGCTTGTCGAATGCTGTTCACTTTTTCGGTTAATTCTCAGTATATAGTTTGTTAGGCACGTTCAGTAAAGATGAGTCATTTGGCGGAAAGTGGTGGGTTGGATCCTTCGGGATTTACCATAGCTCATGTTGAATGCTTGTCGAATGCTGTTCACTTTTTCGGTTAATTCTCAGTTCATAGTTTGTTAGGCACGTTCAGTCAAGATGAGTCATTTGGCGGAAAGTGGTGGGTTGGATCCTTCGGGATTTACCATAGCTCATGTTGAATGCTTGTCGAATGCTGTTCACTTTTTCGGTTAATTCTCAGTATATAGTTTGTTAGGCACGTTCAGTAAAGATGAGTCATTTGGCGGAAAGTGGTGGGTTGGATCCTTCGGGATTTACCATAGCTCATGTTGAATGCTTGTCAAAGGCTGTTCACTTTTTCGGTTAATTCTCAGTATATAGTTTGTTAGGCACGTTCAGTAAAGATGAGTCATTTGGCGGAAAGTGGTGGGTTGGATCCTTCGGGATTTACCATAGCTCATGTTGAATGCTTGTCGAATGCTGTTCACTTTTTCGGTTAATTCTCAGTTCATAGTTTGTTAGGCACGTTCAGTCAAGATGAGTCATTTGGCGGAAAGTGGTGGGTTGGATCCTTCGGGATTTACCATAGCTCATGTTGAATGCTTGTCAAAGGCTGTTCACTTTTTCGGTTAATTCTCAGTATATAGTTTGTTAGGCACGTTCAGTAAAGATGAGTCATTTGGCGGAAAGTGGTGGGTTGGATCCTTCGGGATTTACCATAGCTCATGTTGAATGCTTGTCGAATGCTGTTCACTTTTTCGGTTAATTCTCAGTTCATAGTTTGTTAGGCACGTTCAGTAAAGATGAGTCATTTGGCGGAAAGTGGTGGGTTGGATCCTTCGGGATTTACCATAGCTCATGTTGAATGCTTGTCAAAGGCTGTTCACTTTTTCGGTTAATTCTCAGTATATAGTTTGTTAGGCACGTTCAGTAAAGATGAGTCATTTGGCGGAAAGTGGTGGGTTGGATCCTTCGGGATTTACCATAGCTCATGTTGAATGCTTGTCGAATGCTGTTCACTTTTTCGGTTAATTCTCAGTATATAGTTTGTTAGGCACGTTCAGTAAAGATGAGTCATTTGGCGGAAAGTGGTGGGTTGGATCCTTCGGGATTTACCATAGCTCATGTTGAATGCTTGTCGAATGCTGTTCACTTTTTCGGTTAATTCTCAGTTCATAGTTTGTTAGGCACGTTCAGTAAAGATGAGTCATTTGGCGGAAAGTGGTGGGTTGGATCCTTCGGGATTTACCATAGCTCATGTTGAATGCTTGTCGAATGCTGTTCACTTTTTCGGTTAATTCTCAGTATATAGTTTGTTAGGCACGTTCAGTAAAGATGAGTCATTTGGCGGAAAGTGGTGGGTTGGATCCTTCGGGATTTACCATAGCTCATGTTGAATGCTTGTCGAATGCTGTTCACTTTTTCGGTTAATTCTCAGTATATAGTTTGTTAGGCACGTTCAGTAAAGATGAGTCATTTGGCGGAAAGTGGTGGGTTGGATCCTTCGGGATTTACCATAGCTCATGTTGAATGCTTGTCAAAGGCTGTTCACTTTTTCGGTTAATTCTCAGTTCATAGTTTGTTAGGCACGTTCAGTCAAGATGAGTCATTTGGCGGAAAGTGGTGGGTTGGATCCTTCGGGATTTACCATAGCTCATGTTGAATGCTTGTCGAATGCTGTTCACTTTTTCGGTTAATTCTCAGTTCATAGTTTGTTAGGCACGTTCAGTAAAGATGAGTCATTTGGCGGAAAGTGGTGGGTTGGATCCTTCGGGATTTACCATAGCTCATGTTGAATGCTTGTCAAAGGCTGTTCACTTTTTCGGTTAATTCTCAGTATATAGTTTGTTAGGCACGTTCAGTAAAGATGAGTCATTTGGCGGAAAGTGGTGGGTTGGATCCTTCGGGATTTACCATAGCTCATGTTGAATGCTTGTCGAATGCTGTTCACTTTTCCGGTTAATTCTCAGTTCATAGTTTGTTAGGCACGTTCAGTAAAGATGAGTCATTTGGCGGAAAGTGGTGGGTTGGATCCTTCGGGATTTACCATAGCTCATGTTGAATGCTTGTCGAATGCTGTTCACTTTTTCGGTTAATTCTCAGTTCATAGTTTGTTAGGCACGTTCAGTAAAGATGAGTCATTTGGCGGAAAGTGGTGGGTTGGATCCTTCGGGATTTACCATAGCTCATGTTGAATGCTTGTCGAAGATTGTTCACTTTTTCGGTTAATTCTCAGTATATAGTTTGTTAGGCACGTTCAGTCAAGATGAGTCATTTGGCGGAAAGTGGTGGGTTGGATCCTTCGGGATTTACCATAGCTCATGTTGAATGCTTGTCGAAGATTGTTCACTTTTAGAATTGATTCTCAGTAAATAGGTTGTTGCTTCAATGATCCAGAATACAAGGACAGAAAGAAGAAGCTGAAGAAGGATCGTCTCTGCATCAAATGTCTGCTTCCACACAAGGAAGACATCTCATGCACTTTCAACAAGAAGTGCCACTAGAAGAAGACTCATCACAGCTCGATGTGTCCAGAAGACATCGAGATCAAATGGGAAGAGTCTGATGGACAATCAAACAAGTTATCCGTGCATCAACTCAAATTATGGTGATTCGAATGTTCCAGAAAACCACTCCCAGAATGCGGAGAAACTATTCTCGAGCCTACGGAACTTGCTCGTAATTTGGGTGAATACTTGACGGATCGGGTGTCTTTCACCCAACTCGCTCGTGTTCTGTGGCCAAGAAGAAAAACAGGACTAGATGGGTTGGGTTTTTACTTGCATATAACACGTCTAGATTCCTCTATTTTTCCTGAATCCGATGAAATCAAGAAATCTTTCACGTCGAAGGTTTCCACTATTTTTCTTTTTGGAACGACATGATAAAATACATTTGCAGGTGGAATGAAAGGTAAATTGGTAAGTTTCTGCCGTTCCAAAAAGAAAAATCGGGACTTTCACTAAATAGAAGTGTTCTTCTTTCCGGGTATTATTATATATTAATTTCAATAATAAAGTAACACTGTCTAAAATACAGTGACCAAAGAACAGTAATCAGTTTTAACCTGAGAGAATATTCCTTTTTTTATATTTGGATTTTTAGCGATTTAAAAACATGACTAAATGTTCTTAGCTCGTTAAAACGCGTCCCCGGTGCGCCAGGTCCTTGAGAGGTTGTCTATTATAAAGGGCAAGTTACACTGACAAAAATACACTGGCAAAAATACAACCAGTTTTTGTGTTTTTACAAGTTCATTGGCTTACTGATTTAAAGTCAATAATTAATTTTGAGGTTCATCCTCAATATCAAAAAAAACCAATACATCAAATATTTATAAGCATTCCTTCCAACATTTTGTTCGGCTCGCCTGCACTCAGGGATACTCGAAGATGTTTGTGCTCATCGGATGTCGTGAACCAGTAGACAATTCCGTTTTGCGTGGTACCGTAGTCACTGGAAAATTAATTTTTATCAATTTTTATTCAAAACTAAAATATCCGGAAACAGAAACATCTCTAATTCTCAGTTTTGGAGTTTCGAATGGAATTCCATAGCTTTACTAACCAAACTACCTGCGTAGCGACTCCAAAATCAAAATTTTTACATATAATTAGCAACCACGCTCTACTAGACTCCTTGACCGGCTCAAATTGAATTTTTGTTAATTTTCGCAATTTGTCTCTCCGTCGCACATTAACAGATACATAGCTATTCGGCCCGAATCATATCAGAGAGGATTTTTAAAGTTTTCAGTGGTTTCTCTTGCAAAAATTACCAAAAATTATATTTTAGCACATTACAAATAGCTATCCGGACCATAGTAGGTCATTCGACCAATTTTTTACTCTCAAAACTGCTAAAAATCGGTTAAAATGGCAGAAAATTACCTATCTTGGCCGTTTTTTGAGAAAAAGTGGGGTTTTGGTCGATTTTTGGGGTTTTAAGTGATTTTGATCGATTTTCACACTGATGTTGTTACTGTGCAAAAACACAATAACAAATAGCTATCCGGCCCAAAGTGTGTCACAGACATAGATCTCGCTGAGATCTACATTTTGGTATATTTTTCAGTTCATATTATTGGGTTTCAAGATAGTTACGCGCCGTCGGAATTTAACAACAAAAAAAAACAAAAACCTCAGTTTTGGAGTTTCGAAATGAATTCTATAGATTTTTTAACCAAATTACCTGCGTAGCGACTCAAAAATCAAAATCTTTACACACAGTTAGCAACCACGCTCTACTAGACCCCTTTCTAATTGTTGTAGCTAAACCAACGATTATTATTCAAATGAACCGATTTGACTGCGCAGCGACTCAAACTAACTTACAACGTCTCTAATTCCTGCAACTTCTCCATCAAATCTCTTGTGATCCGACCGTAAAACATGAAATGAGCCTTATTTTCAATACATTCCTCTGAGAACTCCATAATCATTTTCTCCACTGGCTCCGCTTCCAGTTCCTCGAAATGTATTTCATATTTCTCCCAGTCTTCACATTTTCCTTTTATAAAGTTTGTAGACATTAGATATTTAGCAGGAAAATCTTTGAATTCTTCCATTTCAAATAACCAACTGATGTTATCACTGGGGAACACCATAAAGTGAATTGATTTGAGGTAAGTAATATCCAGAACCGATAGTATCACTCGACAATTTTTTTCAGTAAACTCGAAAAGGTTCAAAGTGATTTTCTTGACTTGAAGTTTGCTTTCCTTGTCACTCCGAAATAGTTTCTCGAATTGCATATCATGTAGTAATGAACCACCAATAATTAATTCGTCCACTTTAGTTTCAAGTCGCCAAAATATTGTGCAAGTGTCTTCATAATTATTAGCAGTGATAACAAAAAAGGGGTCAGCTTCTCGAGTCGGTTGCATTTTCAGGGAAACTTCAGCGCGACTCATTTCCAGCTTCACATATTCGTAATTGATGGTCGGAGGTTTTGTTCAGTTGGGGTTGAATTGGAGGGGGCTGGAAAATAATTCAAAAATAATTCAAAAACATCAGTTATGAATTGAATTCCATAGATTTGCTAACCAAACTACCTGCGTAGCGACTCAAAAGCTTAACTTATGAGCAGCCAAGCTCTACTACTTCATTACGTTGCGTCATAAGCTTCATTCTTTTGTAAAAATGATTTTTGGCAATAATTGACTAAAAGACTCAATTTACAAAAAATCCTAGCACGATCTTGCAATTTTTGACTGAAAACTCACTTTGTCGATGTCATTGCGAAATTAAAATGAAATAAATAGAAAGTGAGCACTAACAACTAACAGCACACCCGGGAATGAATCAAACTGATAAGATAAGGTGTTGAAATGAAAGAGTGAGCAAGTTGTTTGTTTTAGTTGTCTTATCATAATGAGGAAAATCGTTTCCTCAGGGTCATACAGCGCGCGTCATAAAGATAGGACACCCCCTAAAACTTGGTCTTTTGAAAAATCCTGAATAGTTATCAAAAATCGGTGAGTGCAGTTCGATTCAGCGACCCTAAAACCCTATGAGACAACTGATTGTTTGGATTCGATTTTTAGGAAAATGTTTTAGGAAAGATTTTTTAGGAAAAAGGGTCGAAAAGAACTTCTTTTTGGGGGTGTCCTATCTTTATGACGCGGCCTCAAAAGTGTCTTTTGAGCACAGAGCTGCTCAAAGTTGCTCAATCCAAACGATCGGTTTTCAAAACGTCAAGTTATAGAGGTTGTCCTATCTTTATGACGCGCACTGTATTGACTTCATCGTACTCAGATTTTACACAGGAACATTTGTTTCCTCATTTCTCAACACTTTGAGAGCCCATAACTCGGAGCAGAATGCCGGGCGGGTTAATAAATTTTGTGAAAGAGTGGTCCCGATTCGGACTCCCGAACATCCCACACAAGTTTCATTAAATTCCAAATTTATAAGTTTCTACTGCCCATTTTGATTTTGCTAATTAGATTGAAAAACTACCTAAAAACTGTAAAATTCGATTCCGATTCGAGGAAACACGTCACAGGCACGCCAGATGATACCAAATTGAAATTGAAACTGCGTCAAAAGTACCCTTAACTATCAAAGACGCGTCAGAGGTGCGCCAGACCAAATCAAAATCGACATTCGGAAAATAGTGAATATGTAAAACAGGGAGAGTTTTAATCTTGCTTCAATATATCAATATTTACCCAAACTGGTTCTGATTTGTATCAGTTGTATTTTGGGCGATTCGATTTTTATAAAGTTCTTATTTGTAACAGTTTTATTTCAGGCGGTTATGGTGGGCCATTCCCATTCCAACTTTCTCGGATCCAAATTCTTCAATCTTTTCATTCAAAATCTCAAAACTAGACAATAATAAATCCAAAAAGAACACATGACTTCAATGCCCATCAGTATCTATTTGAAACCGGTTTTCTTGTGTCGAATTGTCAAAAATCATTTAGGTTGATTAGATCTGCGTGCGATGAACAAATTAGAATAAAAAAATTGAAAGGTCATCGCATACTTTGTTCCCTTCTTCTAATATGATACCACTAAGATAACAATCTTTTTCTTTTTCTTTGATTCTCCGATTCTCCAATTCGAGAATATAATTACACAACAACACAGGTATATAAACCAAGGCCAGATGAACCAAAGGCATCCCCCTTCTCATCATGATTCAAAAACCACTCTCCGACGTCCTCAACGCGCCACGCCGTCAGGAGCAGCTCCGACAACTTGTCGCCTTGGCAGCCGACGTCCCACTCAAAGACGTTGGTATCTATTTTTCGTGGAAGGACTTTGAGCCGACACGCCAGAAAGAGTTTGAGGAAGAAGTCGCCGAGGGATTGACCACGTTCTTCAAGGTTCCAACTGATGCGAAAGATATCGAAGGGATCACTCAGTTCTGGCAGATTATCAATATTCTGACATGTTATAATCCTAATAAGTGATTGTAAATTCTTTTTTTTGTTTTTTTTTGTGCAAAAAGGGTTTTTTTAAATAAATAATATTTTTGACAACCTGGCGCACCGGGGACGCATTTGAATCGCTGAAAAGTTGATAGGCTTAAGGACGTTTTGGAACTGGTCACTGTATTTTTGTCAGTGTAACATTTTATGTTAGACTTTTTAAGTACTTAACTTAATTTTCAAGGATTTTAAGATTTTTCTGAAAAATCACAAAGAATTGGAAAATTATCGTGTTCAGGACTTCCAGAATATGTTTTTTCAGATTTGTGGGACGCCGTTGACGCGTTCTCATTATATACTTTTATAAAACAATTATATACCCCTATAAAACGCCCTCCGCTCCCTCCATACCATATCATTAGGAGAATCTCTGGAAAATGTCTCGTTTCTTCCCGATTTTTCTGGTTTTTCTCTTTGTGCAATTCTCTATTGGTTATCCTGAAATGGAAAATTATGTGATTTATATCACTTTTTGAATGTATGTCACCTGGCAACCAGTCTTAGAGGTTTTAATACATCCCAGACCCGTAATAAAACCGAAAAATGAGCTTAGAACCTTTGAAATTATCTATCTACACCGTTAAATCGCATGTTTTGAAAAATTACGTCCGACTGGCTCAGAGCGATTTTGCATGTCATGTCCCTCGCTGACCTACCCGGGTTCGAACCCCAGCGAATTACTGAAATTGTGTCAAACTACCGGAACTTCGTGATGGCACCGAAAAGGCGTATACCCTGTTACGCAGCTGATATTTCTATGAAGTCTGGACTTTTCCAATCGGTGGGATCCGTGATTCTATTTGAGGGCGGAGCTTAAAAATCAAATGATTAAAAGTTCCGCACTTTTCCACGTTATCATAAAGCACAATTTTGGAAGAAAATTCAAATGTCAAACAATTTTCAAATAGCTCCGCCTATTTTTGAGATACGCGCCTTTAAATATGCCTGCGGCGCTAAAATCGGCTAGGGCGCTGAAACAGCTGCATACCTTTAAAGGAGCTACCTAAAATTTCTTCTCTTCGATTAGTCACCGCCTTTTCAAATTCCTATTTCCCTAAGAGACGAATCTCAACCCCCGACTAACAGGAAGAAAAATTAGGGAAAAGTGGTTTGGTTCCCAATCATTAAAAATTTGGCAGGCGCGCCTGTGACGCGTTTTCTAAAAGAACTTATTTTACCGTAACTCAAGTTTTCAAGATTTGGGTTTAGAAATGTAACTTCAAAAACCAAAGCCTCAACTCAAAAAAAACCATGCCGCGGAAAACGCGTCTAAGGCACCCCAGATACTGTAATCTTCTGGAAATTTTAGATCTTTTAACTATATTAGACGTCAACGTTTAAAAAAAATGAACATTTTGGAAAGCAATTTTTGAACTTTTTAAAAATTTTCAACGTGACGTACCACGAAAATTATTTTCAAATTTCCTTATTTCCAACAACAAATAATACAAAATTGATATGCAAAATTATTGTGGCGGTGAGCACAAATCCGGATCGGGTAAAGGGTTTCCGAGTAAGTTGATGGGCGTGGCCTATTTTTCAGGAAACGTTGCAAATGCGCTCCATCTCACTATTTTAGAAACGCCATTCGAGATCCATCAAGGACAGGTTCGGCAAGAGTTCGAGAGGCTTCATCACGATGGAAAATCGCTGTTGACCGCCAGTGATCTACCGGAAAACAAGTATATCGTGTTCTGTGGCCTTCTGGAGCTCACGAATCGCGCGTGTGTTCATTTCGAGTTGCGGAATCCGACGCAGAAGGTAAATATGTGGAAACATTTCAAAATTTTCGGAAAAAAGTTAGTGAAAAATGAAGAAAAATGGACTATTTTTAAACGCGTCAAACAGAATTGCGCGGAATTCCGACTTCCGTTTTAAAAATTTTACTTCCGGATTAGGAGTTTTACTTCCGACTTCCGTCATTCCAACACTGTGAAATTTAGGAAGAATACATTTCGCTCGAAATACCATAAAAAATGGTCAAAAAGTTTGAATATTTGCGGAAAAAATCTACTTCTGACTTCCGACTTCCGACTTCCGACTTGCGTTTTAGAAAAAATCACTTCCGCACAACTCTGGCGTCAAAGGCGCGCCAGGCACTCAAGTCACTCGTTTTGCGACATCTTTTTTTTGCCGTTTTTGCAAAATTCATGCGTCTGGCGCACCTTTGGCGCGTTGTTCCTTTAAAAAGGACTAAATATTTGATAGATGAACGCGTCAAAGAAGCACCAGCGTCAGATTTTGAGTGACTCGAGTGTCTGGCGCGCCTTTGACGCGTTTTTTGTGCTCCTGCCCTAAGACATTAAAGAATGAGTCGATACGCAGCCAATTTTTAGTGTTTTAAAGTGAAATAGAAATAGTAGGGAAGCTTTTAAAAAAATCAATTTTTGACACTAAAACCGGTGACATCTCCCTCAGAAACCGGCTGGCGCGCCTTTGACGCGACCTCATAAACTTTTTCTTCGCAGACCATTCTATTCAACATCCGAACACCCATCTCGCACTGTTTCTTCGTGAAACCACACGTCGGAATGATCGAGGCGGGAGGGAAGGCGAAAATCTACTGTACATTCAAGGGAAAATGTCACCGCGTGCCGTCGGACTACTGTATGATCTACTCCATCTATCATATTGTGATCGACGAGAAATCGACGGCTCTCATCAAGGAAGACGAGTTCTCGTCGTCGAATTTACGGGCGGTTTGGAATAAAAAGGGGCGGGGTGTGGAGATTAAGAATATTCTTCATTTGTCGTGTAAATTTGATGAGAAGGCGAAGCCGGAGCACACGTGTAAACATCATAAGATTGGGAGGATTATCGATTTGAATGATCATGGAGAAGTTGGTAAGCTAGCGGGGGACTTGAGTCGCTACGCAGCCAGTTTTTTTTTAGGTTTCTAAGTAAAAACAATATAACATGAAAGCTGAAAACGTGAAGATTCTGAATCTGGTTTCAAATTTGATTTACCTCAGAGTACACCTGAGATACAAGAGTTTGAAGACAAGCAAGTTCCGGGTGAGACCGTCTCACTGATAATGCAATCGTTGTATCTCAGTCCGTTTTGATTCAAGAAAAAATCTGAAAACAGATTCAGAATCCTCGTGGTTTCAGCTTTCCAACAATATCTAACGCTTTATTCGAAACATTGATGTTCAAGGCACCCGTGACCAGTCAACAGCTCGCCTCTTCGTTCAGCTCCCTATCATCGCGGGCATTAACAAAGTCGCTCGTATCTCAGTCCATTTTGATTTTAGGAGAAATCTGAAACCGGTTTCAAAATTCTCACGTCGTCAGCTTCCCAACAATATCTAACGCTTTATTTGAAACATTGACGGACACCCGCGACCAGTAAACCGCGCGCCCCGTTGTTCAGCTCCCTCTCATCGCGGACAAAATCGCTCGTATTTTTGCTCATTTTGATTCAAGAAAAAATCTGAAAACAGATTCAGAATCCGCGTGATTTCAGCTTTCCAACAATATCCAACGCTTTATTTGAAACATTGACGCCTTCTCGTTAAGACACCCATCTAAGCACCCGTAACCAGTCAACCGCACGCCCCCGTTGTTCAGCTCCCTCTCATCGCGGGCATTGACAAAATCGCTCGTATCTCTGTTCATTTTGATTTCAGAAAAAATGTGAAAATAGATTCAGAATCCGCGTGATTTCAGCTTTCCAACAATATACAACGTTTTATTTGAAACATTGACGCCTCTTGTCTAGACACCCGTCTAAGCACCCTCAAGGAGCCCTTCCCGAGCTGTTTGAAACGTGTTTCCCGTAGAGCGCGTTAGCAAAGTCAGAGATTCCAGGCATGCCAACCCCCATAAATGTTATTTTCATTATTTTCAGTGCAAGCCGGCCCTCTCGAAGATTCAAAGGGAGAACCGTCCAACACTCCACCATCGGCCACGGCAAAAGGCAGAAGACTTCAGAAGACGCCTTCCGTGATTTCCACAGAAGAAATGCCAAAGACGGCGACGTCCGAGAAGACAAAGAAGAAGTAGATCTTGTGTTTTTCAGTGGAATAAAGATATTTAACTTGATTTTTCTCAAGAACTGCACGAAATTTTTTCAGAGGGTCAAACTTACTAGGGAAGGTCTCCAGGTGACCGTGGAGTTATGGGTCGTGACCTATATTGTTGGAAAGCTCAGAAAACACTGATTCCAAATATATATTCAGTTTTTGCCCTTGATGCCCTTGATGCCCTCATGCCACACCGCCTCACTACCACCTGCGCCACGCTGCCGATATTTTTGTCAGTGGTCCAAACTTTGACCTCGTTTTTTCTCGAATACCAGGCCTCGATGGCAAAAACTGAATATATATTTGGTATCAGCGTTTTCCCAGGGCCTTCCCTATTTAGTTACACTCACAAAGCTACACTGACAAAAATACACTGACAAAGTTACACTGACAAAAATACACTGACCGATTGGTATCGCGGGTTTTCACGAATTTCTATAGTTTTATGTTCAAAAACTATGAAAAAACAAACTCTTTTTGCATTAACGCGTCAAAGGCGTGCCAGATAGTCAAGTCACTCGTTTTGTAAAATCCAGCCACTCGAGCGTCTGACAAACTATTTTTGAAAAATCCGGAAAAACGTTTTTTTAAAGTTTTTTTTGGACACTCACGTACTATCCAGGTTCTACCCGACCCTTAGACTCAAATCCCTTTGGTGGCCTAGAAAACCATTTCTAGGCCACCATACTCCGGCTCCTCATGTTTATCTACTACCAAACGAAACCAAAACATCAAATCATCCATTACACATAGCTTCCGCCCGTTTATAATTAAATTTCAGTCTTCGTGTTTTGCTCCGTCCCCCCCACCATTCCGAAAAATTTTGCACACCCATTCCCCCTTTTGTTTCACCACTATCCATCATTTTCACATACATTTCCGTTGTGACACTAAACTTTCGAAAAACCAGCAAAAAGGGGAAAACGGGTCCATCGAATTCCCCAGACATGATTTTTCGACGTTCTCTATTCTTTTCCAACTTCTGAAGGCACGTTTGAAACAAAAGATGTCGAGGAAAAGTGGTGAAAAAGAACAAAAGTTTCTTTTATAGGCGCTTTTTTATACTTTTTTACTCGAAAACGTTACTAAAAACCTTATTTTCCCCATAAAATCCCTAAAATTAGCTATCCGTTATTATTATCATTAGAGCGCAGGTGCATCCTCTCCTCCTCCTATCTAACTTTTCTCTCCTTCTCTCTCCCGGTGTCTCCTACCCCGGGCGCCTGATTTATATACACACCGCGACCCCGTCTCCTTCAACAGCCGCCATAGCTCAGTCGGTTAGAGCGTGGGTCTAATAAGCCCAAGGTCGCAGGTTCGACCCCTGCTGGCGGCAAATTCTTTTTTGAATTAAAAAAAAAGTTAATTTTTATTTAAAAAATGTTTTTCAAAGAAACTTTTGACCTTTTTGGAGATAGCATTGCAGATCACGTTATTGTAACTATATTAAAAGTTTTTTTTCAAGTTTTCACGAAATAAAAATTTTTTGACCTACCACTGTCATATTTTTTTTGACCTGTCATAGCGGGAAATTGACGGAAAATCAATAATAAAAAACAATTCTTCGCTATTTTTTCTAGTTTTCGTTGATTTTTCAGTTTTCGGTTGTTGTTTGCAATTTTTTTCTGAATAACAAGTGCGCTCTAACGTAAACTTTTTTAAAAAACTAGACTTTTCGAAATATCGGTCTTTCTTCTGCTATTTTCCGGCGTTTTTACTTTTTTTTTTCGAAAAAAAGAAGTTGAAAAATTAGGTCACGCCCACTTAGGTTAGAACATAATTTCTTTTTGTCTATCAGCATTTTACTATTTTCAGCCAATTTTTGTCAATTTTGGAATATTTTTTACTGTTGTTAAGGTTTTCTCGAATTTATGCCACGCCCCTTAAGTTTTTGGTCAAGAAATCGGTTTTCTTGAAAAACTGAGGTTTTTTGTTCCTAAAGGACCAGATTTTGCAATTTCTACATAGAAAATTCCAGAATTTTTAATTTTTTGAAAAAAATTGGTCACGCCTCATTTTGTTGATTTCGAAGGGCATTTACCCTAAACACTTTTTTCGAGTTTGTGCTTTCCTGATGTTAGCGAAAAACTATATTTTTTGCAATTTGACCCTTTTCAATTTTGACAAAAGTTTAGACTCCGCCCCTTAGAGAAATTTTTTATAATGGCAGTTTGAGAAAAAGTGAAGAAAAAACACCCACCACGACATTTTGACACGAAAAATAATTTTTCAAACATAATATTAGTCTGCCAACTGGTCTCTAACTACTTAATTCACATTTTTACAAAAAATTGTTGCCACGCCCCTTAATCAAGAAGTTTATGCAAGTTCGCTCTGATGCAAATCTTGAAATCTTCAAAAATCACGAAAAGTGACAAAATATTTGATCCCTCCTCCCTCCATCCGTTTCATCTCATGTTTCGTGTCATTAATTGAGCAAGCAGTCCCCCCCTCCCGCCGCCGCCAACTGATCTGATTTTCTCTCGTCCTCTCCAAAAGATATTTCTCGAATCAATCAAGATGTTCCTTCTCTCGTAATTCGACCTTTTTCTCCCTTGCTCACTCAGACTACACACGTCAAAATGTCTCCACACGCCGTCCGTCTAAATTCTAGATATTTGATCCCAGATAGGCGGCGTGAGGGGACCCCTCCTTATCTCGTTTCTCTTCTTTTTTCCTTCTTTTTCTGCCTTATAATCGACTTTTTGTCCACTTTTTGTACATGTACTTGACAGATGTTTGAAGGGGAAAAAGTTTATATGCACCTGCTTCAATTTTTTCTATTTCCTTCTCGGTTTCTTAAGTTTCGCGCTGAGAAATGTTTGAAGTTGCAAAATTTGAAAGAATTTTTACTCCAGTTAGGTTTTGAGTCCAAATTTTCAGAGTTTTCGATAAAAATGTGCAATTTCTCCATGCTTTAAACAAAATATATAAATAGAATCAGCTTTTTAATTGAAAATTGCTTCTTTAATTCCCTAAAACTTGTTTCTCTTAAGTATACCTAATTATGTCTGTTTTTTGAAAAAAACTGATTAATTTATGCCAAAAAAGGGCTCAAACTGTATAAAACCCTATTTTTGAAAAATTGGAAAAAATTTTACTAAACACCGGTTGGAAAAGTTTTGAGTCTATTTTTTTTTTGGATTTTGTCTATTGAGGTTGAAATTTTTTTTTGAAAGTTTTTATTTTTCAAATCCTCTTTTTAATTGGAAATTGCTTCTTTGATTCCCTAAAAGCTTGTTCCATTTAATTATACCTAATTATAAAAGTTTTTGACAAAAATGACATAATTTTACGCTAAAGAAACCCACTTTTGAAAACCCAATTTTTGAAAATTTTGACGTTCGGGGCTTAAATTTGCAATTATTTAAATGTTTGATACCGTTAGAAAGCTGAAAACGCGTAGATTCCAAATCTGTTCTTAAAACTGGGCAGCGATGAAAACTGACCGATTTACAACGTTTCAAAAAAACAAGAGCCTAATAAGACACCCGCAAACTTCAAAACCCTGTATCTCGATGAGTTTTTGTCGTAGACTAATTTTGAAAATAGTTTCAAAATCCGCATAATTTCAGCTTTTCAGTGATATAAATATTCATGCTGGAAGTTAATTTTCATCATATGTAATTATGTAATTAGTAGAGCGCGTCTTTTCAAAAAAAGAAGTTCCTGTGCTCAAAATCTTCGGAATTGGGACTTTTACCGTTTCTTTGGACTTGTGGGAACCGGCTGATTAAAATCGTTAAAATCAGGCCATCAAAAGTTAGGCCATCAAAAGTTATACGCATTTTTTTCGAATATTTTTGAGCCTTTTGATGAATTCATAAGTTTTTGTGGCCAAAAGTCAAATTTCCTTAAAATTCCTCAAATTTTTTAAAAAATATTGTATTGAAATTAACTTTATAACACATAGTCAACCTTATTCATCGATTCGATCATAAATTTTTACTCGACTATATATATATATATATATATATCTATATATAGAATTCAAGCCATGTTTCCTAAATCCAAGCTCATTTTCACAAAAATTTGTTACTGTGGTCAAATCTTCAGAATTTTATTTCTCACCTTTCTAACTTGACTTTTGTTAGATACTGTTGTCTGTCGTACCAATTTTCCAAGGTAAATACCCTAAAATAGTTCTCTCGTCATCCAAAATATGTATTTTTTGTATCTCTCCATATCCTGACCGTCTTGTTGCAAGTTGTATTCCCCCCTATCCCGTATCCCCTCCAGTCTCCCATCACTAATTCATGAGTCGATCGACACATGACGGGGAAGGGGGAAGAAGTGTCTCCAGAGCCCTCCCCTGTGCACTTCCTTTTTTTTGTGCCGCCACTAGACACACACACCTCGAACAGCAGAAACAGCAGCAACTATTCTTTTAACGTTTTTAGTTAGTTATGCTGCAAAATTTTTGCGGGGTGCTTGTTGGACTAAACGGACCTGTTTAGGAATTAGTGGAGGAGTTGGTGCAGACCGAAGTTCAGATTTTGGAAAAAATTTTGGGAATTTGAGATGATAGCACTGCCTGAATTCAGTTTTCATACGTTTTAGTGCCGGTGGTTCAAACTTTTTGGTCACTGTACTTTTGTCAGTGTACTTTTGTCAGTGTACTTTTTTTCGGTGTCGACACCTATAGTTAAATTAAGGCGTTTTCCAGATCAAATGAATGACAGCGTCTGGTGGACCTTTGACGCGTTTTCACAAAAATAGTTCCCTTGTTTGTTTGTTTTTCGTAATTTTTGAACAAAAAACTATAGAAATTCGTAAAAACCCGCGATACCAACCGGTCAGTGTACTTTTGTCAGTGTAAGTTTGTCAGTGTAAGTTTGTCAGTGTATTTTTGTCAGTGTACTTTTGTCAGTGTACTTTTTTCAGTGTCGACATCATATTATTAGCTCGACACAGTTTGTTCAAGTGCGTTCCACCGAAGTTCCCTTGAAAAATGTCTCTTTTTCTCAGAGTCTCTCAATTTCGAACACAATTTTCTTCGATTTCGGTAGAGCGCGGTTGTAACAAGCGTGTTGTGCTAATATTAGAATTGCCTAATCCCTGTTATTAGTTTTTAGTGTGATGATTGTGTTCCACTCATTTTTTGCAAGTACGCCCCCAAGCAGGTTCCTAACCTGACAGCTGTTCCATTTTTCTTCCGGAGAGGCATCCCCCGTTTACTGCTCACCGCAAGGAGACATTGGATTATCTGTTATCGCTGACACATCGTGTTTCGCAATTTTGCTACTTGATTGTGATACTCCGATACTCAACATATGTGCAATGAGCCAAGTATTACAATTTTTTGTGGAGACATTTTTTTGAATTTTTGATGTTCTTTATCTTTAGCTTTTCAGATATGTATAATCATTTTGACAAAATTTGAGCCTTTTTTGACTTCAATTAGGATTTTCCAAACTTGTCAGCCGGGCCGAAACGGGCCGACACGGGCCGGCTCGTAACTCGCGTCAAAATGAATATTATGAGCTGAAAAATACACCAAAATGTAGATCTCGACGAGTTCTATGCCCGTGACCTACTACGGGCCGGATGGCTATTCGTTAATGTGCTGCGGGCCGGGAAAAAGTGCCAAAAAACGCAAAAATGGCCAAAAAAGCCATTCTAGCCCGGCCCGCGGCATATTAACGAATAGCCATCCGGCCCGTAGTAGGTCACGGACATAGAACTCGTCGAGATCTACATTTTGGTGTATTTTTCAGCTCATAATATTCATTTTGACGAGAGTTACGAGCCGGCCCGTGTCGGCCCGTTTCGGCCCGGTTGACAAGTATGGGATTTTCTACAAAAAATATTAACTCCTGAGTAGTTTTTAGTTAGACAGGTGCAAATTTTTTCATACAATGTCATTATAGTCCTACTAGACTCATAATTGCCGAAAATTTTTAAATCTCACAAAAAACGTTAAACACGCATTGTGTGCCCTGGTAATTAGGGATTCTATGTATAACAGAATTAGAAATTATAATTTTTCCAAGAATTTTTTGATGTCTAGCTGGCGGAAACTCTAAGATTGCGCGAACCCGCTCAACTGAGAAAATTACAGTCTAAAAAGTCAGAACGAGGCCACCCACGCTGATTTTTGGACATTTGACCAATTATGACAAACTAATCCGTTTTTTTTTCCCACGTCCAAACACCAATTCTACAAACAATTAATTTCGTATCCACTAACCACAGCTTGAGTCGCTACGCACCAAATTATGGTTTTTGTGCTTTTATAAACTTCCTCCATGTTTTGTCTTGAACAGGTGATTTTCCAATTTTTTTTGAATCATTTGAACTTTTTTCCATCTCGAGTTCATAGCAATTAGTTCAGCCTCCTAATAACCAAAAATCATATCCACCCCCCAATTAATAATTCTATGTACATATGCATCACAGAATAAGGAAATAAGCAGTGACGTTTTTCTTTTCCTGCTGAAAAATTGATAGCCTAGAAACCCAAAAATTGAAAAACTCGGCCTTCTGAGTTGTTAGGTCATTTTCCAGGGTTTATAGTCATTTTTATGAATTCTAAGCTATCTTCATGAATTTCCAGGCCATTCTTGAGGTTTTCTTCGTTTTGAAGTTTCTAGGCCACCTTTCAAGCCATCTAACGGCAGTTTCGGCTATTCACGCAGAAAGTTTGAAAAAAAAATCTACAAAAAATTGATGGCCTAGAAACCCAAAAATTGGAAAACTCGGCCACCGAATTTCTAGGCCACGCTGATTTTTGGACAGCCATGAGTCACGTGACACCTCCTCCTCCTTCTCCTCTTTCCATTATCTAGATCTTCCATCTCGTTGTTTTGACCTGTGTGTTGACTCAAATGGGCTCACACTCGATTCCTGCTCCTTCTTCTCGCCCCGTACAAATATATATATTCACACCCCTTTTTTTCTTCTTTATTCACACTTAATTGGCTGCTGCTCCCCGCTAAGAGAAATAGAGCAATAGAGCTCTCCTTAGTCAAAGGCTTAAAAGTTTAGGCTTAAAAATTGTAGGCTTAAAAATTTTAGGTTTAAAAATTTCAGGTTTAAAAATTTTAGGCTTAAAAATTGAAGGCTTAAAAATAGTAGGCTTAAAAATGTATGGCTTTAAAATTTTAGGCTTTAAAATTTTAGGCTTTAAGATTTTAGGCTTAAAAATTTGAAATCGAATTTTTCAATTTGTTTCGAAAATTCCTAGTTCCTTATTCTTGGTGTAAGAAACGGAGAAATTTTTTTCTCAAGTTTTCTCACATTTTTCAACAAAAACGTATAAGTATGTGGAGGTCTAATTTATGTGAGGATTTTCACGGGGCAATGAGAGCTCGGTGTAGATTTACGCGGGGTGCACTGTGTGTAGATTTACGCGAAAAACAAAAAAAAAACGGTTAAAAACGTAAAATTTGGGTTTTTACGTTGTCTTATTCACATGTACCGTGTTAAATGTAGATTTACGAGGTTGCTGTGCACATTTATGTGATTCTGAGTGGATTTACGTAGTTATGTGTGGATTTACGAGACCAACACGATTCTGTGTAGATTTACGCGGGGGTTATTGAGGGTTGCAAGATTTTTGTGTGGATTTACGGGAGTACTACCCAAATTTTAGAACTCTGTGTAGATTTACAAGATAATTTTTTTTCATGAAGCAGGTGAAAAAAAGAATCCTTTGCACTCACCAGAATTCACTCACATCACTTTTCGAGAGACCAGAAAAACAATTCCTTTTTTGAATTTTTTGAAAAAAGTTTTTCTTGTGTAGATTTACGAGGTGTTCTGTGTGGATTTACGAGAACTTGTTTAAACAGCCTCAGTGTGGGTTTACGTAATTCTAGGGTTGTGTGGATTTACGGACAGTACTGTGTGTAGATTTACGGTAAAATTGAGCACACTGCGTTTTGCGGTAGAATCCCAAAATCAGTTCTTATTGTAGATTTACGAGGTCCTGTGTAGATTTACGGGGTTTTCTAGTTTTTTGAGGTGTCAGTTTACGATGTAATTGTGTAAATTTACGAGATCCTGTGTAGATTTACGAGATTTTGGGAACCCCCTTAAAAAAAGCTGCAACTATTTTTTGTTTGTCGTCATTTCCTCCCCCTAGCCATTCACTTTTGTCCCGTTTTTTTTCTCTTCCGGTCAAAGTTTTTTTTTCTTGTGTCTGCTCTTTGTTCCCAATTATATCAACGTCTACTCCCTCTCTCCCTCTCCCTAACTTTCTCTACTTTACTCAAATAACATCATGGAAGTTTGAATTTGACGAGGTGGTCTAGTGGTTTTTTCGATTTATTTTGGAAATCTGTGGCCGAAGATCCCAAATCGGTGGTGCCCCTGTGTAGAGATCTACAAGGTTTCTTGTTTTAATTCAATTTTTATAAACATTTATGTGTCAATTTACGAAATTCTATGTAAATTTACGCGGTTACTGTGTAGATTTACGGATGTTCGAGGGGTTTTATGGTTTTTTTCATACTTGTCAACGGGCCGAAACGGGCCGACACGGGCCGGCTCGTAACTCGCTTCAAACTCAATATTATGAGCTGAAAAATATACCAAAATGTAGATCTCGACGAGTTCTATGTCCGTGGCATACTACGGGCCGGATGGCTATTTGTTAATGTGCCGCGGGCCGGGCTAGAATGGCTTTTTTGGCCATTTTCGCGTTTTTTGGCACTTTTTCCCGGCCCGCGACACATTAACGAATAGCCATCCGGCCCGTAGTATGCCACGGCCATAGAACTCGTCGAGATCTACATTTTGGTATATTTTTCAGCTCATAATATTCATTTTGACGCGAGTTACGAGCCGGCCCGTGTCGGCCCGTTTCGGCCCGTTGACAAGTATGGTTTTTTTTGGGTTTTTTCGGGCTTTGAGGGTTTTTTTTCGAAAATGTTCAAGATTTTCTGTTTTTAGTGCTTTTTTACGTTGTTTCATGTAGATTTACGCCGTATTTTTTCAATGTGGGCGTGTCAGGGACGCGTTTTTTCGATTTTTGACTAATTTAGAGCGCCTGAATCCTATTTTATAGTATAATTTGAGCAATTTTGGCCATTTTTAACGCAAAAATCAAATGTTGAGCTTTCTGGAGTATCTCAGACACGTCTCACAATTTTGAGTTATCTGGCGGGTCATTGACGCATTTTTAAACACTTTTCAATCAAATTTGACAATTTCAGACGTGTCTGGCGCACCTGTGACGCGAATTTTTCGAAGAAAAATCAAAAATTTTCAAAATTGGTTTACGGCGTTTTTCAGAGTTTTTACCCTGTTCCATGTAAATTCACAGAGTTACTGTACCGCTCAAAAGTATATTAAGTTTTGCCTTTTTTAGTTGAAAACGCCAAACTTTGAGATTGTGTCATGATAATACTGATTGTCCCTTCAAGTAGATTTTTAATGGATCATAAAGATCAAAAGTAGAGCTTCATTTTTGTAGTTGACAACTTTTTTGTACGGACACTCCCTAGGGAGTTACATATTGCCAAAGTAATTTCTCCCTCAAATCGACTCTTTTCAGTGTAAAATAGTGCGATTTTTGAGCTGTCCCCTTAAAATGACCATAACTCTCTAGGGAGTGTCCGTACTAAAAAGTTGTCAACTACAAAAATTGAGATCTACTTTTGATCTGTATGATCCATTAAAAATCTACTTGATGGGACAATAAGTATAACCATGACAGACACTCAAAGTTGATAATTTTCAACTGAAACAACCAAAAGTTAATATGTTTTTGAGCGATACTGTATGTGTAGATTTACGCCGTGTTTTTCAATTTTTAGGTTTTATTACCTTTTGACGTAATCCTACGCTGTTAACAATGTTTAAGGTTTTCCAGATACATTTTTCCCCTTTCTGTGTGGATTTACGAGGTGTTCTGTGTCGATTTACGGCGGCAATAGAGAAAAATAATGGAATTAAAGTAAAAGGGACGACAAAGAAGGGGGTTTCCGCATGCGTGCTCCTTTGACCGCTCTTTCTCTCTCTCTATTCGTTTGTTCCATTTTATTTTTGCTATTTTCACAAATTCCCTCCGTTTTCTTTGCCGTTTTCTCCGTTTCCTCTCGCCGCAAGAAAAAAAAATAGCGCGTTTTTCGTTCGGAAAGCGATAAAAAGTGAACTAGCCGACGTTTTATTTCAACAAAAAAAAAGAAGAAGGGAGGAGCAGATGAGGAAAAAATATTGCGGCGCAGTTTTTGGTTTACATTTTATTTTTTTGGAATTTTCGGTGCAAATTCTCGTCAAAAATTGCTAGAATCACTCGTATTCTATCAGAAAAACGCGTCCCAGGCGCGCCAGAGAGCTCTATATTTGATTTTCGCGTCAAGAATGACCAAAAATCGCTCTGTTTTTATTATAAAATGTGATTCAGGAGCTCTAAATTAGTCAGAAATCAAAAACGCGTCCCTGGCACGCCAGATAACTCAAAATTAGTTTCTTAGTCGAAAATTGCTAAAATCACTCAATTTCTATTAAAAAAACGCGTCCCAGACGCGCCAGACACGTCTGAAATCGTTAAAACCGACTGAAAATGCGTCAATGACATGCCAGACAGCTCCGCATTGGCAAAATCGGATTGAGAAACGCGCCTGAGGTACGCCAGACAGTCAAGATACAAAAAATGACCAAAAATCGCTTAATTTTTATTAGAAAATGTGATTCAAGCACTCTAAATTAGTCGGAGATCGAAAAAACGCGTCCCTGGCACGCCAGACAGCTCAAAATTAGTTTCTCAGTCGAAAATTGCTAAAATCACTCAATTTCTATCAAAAAAACGCGCGCCAGGCGCGCCAGACACGTCTGAAATCGTCAAAACTGTCAGGATTCGATTAAAAAGTATATAAAAATGCGTCAATGACACGCAAGATAAAACAAAATTGGCAAAGTGATATTGGACTGAGAAACGCGTCTAAGGCACGCCAGCCAGTCAAAATTACGCCGGACTGCTCAAATTTGATTTCAGCGTGTGGCCAAAATCGCTCAACTTTTACTAGAAAATGTGACTCAAGCGCTCTAAATCAGTCGGAGATCGAAAAAACGCGTCCCTGGCACGCCAGACAACCCAAAATTGGCAACATTGGATCGAAAAACGCGTCTTAGGTACGCCAGACAGTCAAAGCTACCCCGGACTGCTCAAAATTCGATTTCTGCGTAAAAAATAGCTAAAAATGCCCAATTTCCTCAAAAAATGTGGTGCAGGCGCTCTTAGTTTTTTGATATCGAAAAAACGCGTCCCTGGCACGCCAGACAGCTCAAAATTGTCAAAAATGGGAATGAGAAACGCGCCTAAGGCACGCCAGATAGCATGATAGCGAGGATAGTGATACCAATTTTTTTCTTCAATTTTTCACCAAAAAATGAAGATTTTTGATAACTTTTCAGAATTTCGAAAATAAAATAAAAAAATTCAAAAACTTTGAAATATTTGAATTTTGAATTTCGGCGCCAATTATCCGGCGAGCGCCAATTGTCCGGCGAGGATAGCGATCATTGTTTTTTTTCATCTTTTGAGTCTAACCGATTTTGGTGCAGATTTTTGAATTTTGACATTTCATTTCACCCCAAATTAGTATAAAATTTGTAAATATACATGTCTAGCCTCTCAGTTTTTTGCTTTCCGAGTGTTCAAAAACCCAAAAGGAGAGTAAGTTATGGAAGGGAAGCGGGGTGGATGTTTTCATTTTAATGTACACATTTTTACGAGGAGAGAGAGAGAGAGAGAGAGACGCAGAGAAGCAGAGAGTATTTTCTATTTGTTATATTTCTTGTTCCCGCTTCTTCCGGAACAACAGAAAGGATTCTGAATTTTTTTTCCCCTTTAGTATTCCTAGAATTCAGAAATTGGATTTGGATTCAAATTTTAATTGTTATTAGTATAGTAGTATTACATAGAGAGAGGGCGCGCAGAGAAATCAGACGCTCTAGCTTCTCTGCGTCTCCCTTCGCTCCGCGCTCTCGAATCAATCTCCAGGTTTAAAGGCGCATATCTCAAAAGTGGGCGGAGCTATCAAAAAGTGTTCAACTACAAAAATAAAGATCAAGATTTGAGCTACCAAATTATTGTAAAATTTTCAATATTGTACTAACCGGAGCTTTGTGGCGGGATCTCAAAAATGATATTTTCTTTAATTCTAATGAAAAGTCGACTAACTTCCACATATCTCCTTGGTGTCACATTTTGTCCCAAATGTCCAAAATTTTATTTTTCCGGTAGCTCAAAAACCAGGCTACATTTTTGTAGTTGACAACTTTTTGATAACTCCTCCCTTTTTTGAGTTATGCGCCTTTAAAGTTTAAGACCTCAAACGTTAGAGAAGGGAGACGCAGACAACTTTGTTTAAAGGCGCGTATCTTCAAAATGGGCGGAGCTATTGAAAAGTTGTCAACTACAAAAATGAAGACGTAAAAATGCACTTTTTCAGCTAAAAATTCGAATTTTTTTGAGCTTTTTGATGAATTTTTGGTCAAAAACAATCAAGGTCGGAATTTTTCTTAAAATTTTGAATTTCCCATTGCAAAACGACCTTCAGGACCCATATTATCAATTTGTGCTAGTTTTCCGTATGAAAATAGTTTTTATTCGCAGAATTTTAAGACTAAACCGTTTATGCTAAACGGGTATTTTCAATTCGAAATTTTTTGAAAAAACCTAATAATGAATAAACTTCCAAAACATACTTACAAAAAGGTGCAATTTTTTACAAATATAGCAAACACCACGTAAAAACCCACTTTTCCTGAATTTTCTGGAAATCCCAATCCCAATACACCCGCTCCTTCTATCTCCAGGTCTGTCCATCCGTTTGTTCGTCCCGATTTCCATTTTCCCTCGCTCATCAAGAAACATATCTAACATGCTATACTTCATCATACCCTCAATAATTTATGACTATTCCCCCATCGTCATCTTCTGCTATCACTCAAATACATACTAATCAAGAATCGTGTTGTACTAGAGTATACATACATACACTTGAAAAAACTGAAAAATTTTTGATAAATTAATTAGCCTCCCACGTGAAATCTAATTATCAGATTATATTGACGAATTACTACTATAGAAACGTCATGTCAACAAAAACACGTTGGTATAAAAGCGTGGCCGAAGTTTTCATTTTTGATGGCCTAAAAACCCCAAATGTAGTTTCTAGGCCATTTAAGTACTATTAGAATAAAAATAGTATAACTTTTATGATTTCAAATTTTTCGGTTTTACGACGTTTTCTCTCATTTCTCTTTTCCATTTTCCGTTCCATTCTTTTTGCCTCCTTTTATATTCTTGCCTTTTTTTGCAAGATTTTTCTTATATTGCACACCATTTCTATAGAATACCTCCCGAGTACACCTCACGTTCTTTTTTTAAATTCCAGATCAGGTTTTTTGATCTCCGTGAGCTCTTAGTCTCCAGAGCTTAGTCGATTGGGGTGGCATTTTTGGATAGGTAGAGAGGGACATCCGGATTCCGGACAGACAAAGTTATTCGGAGGCAAAAGTGTTGGATTTGTATGAAAAATGTAAGTATGTCATAGACGGACTCCCAGTAATTTGCATTTGAGTACAAAATTAGGCAAAATTAGAGGAAAAGTTGTCACTTTTTTTGGCTCCGCGACAATTCGCAACTGCGACATTCCGCAACTGCGACATTCCGCAACTAACGTAGGTTTCGCAACTGCGACACTTCGCAACTGCGACATTTCGCAACTGGTCATTTCGCAACTGCGACGTTTCGCAACTAGGACATTTCGCAACCACGACGTTTCGCAACTATTAAACTAGCAATAGTTTAACCTAGTTTTGTCTAAAAGTGGGTCAGATAACTTTTTATTCTATTTAATTATTTTCAAATATGTTCCCAAGCACTTTAGTACACTCAACATTTTTAGCTGACCCAAATATGCAAATGCCCAGTGGTTGCGAAATGTCGTAGTTGCGAAATGACTATTTGCGAAATGTCGCAGTTGCGAAGTGTCGCAGTTGCGAATTGTCGCGGAGCCCTTTTTTTATTTCACGTTTGAAAATTTCAGTTAAAAAAAACGGACCCTTAAGGATTTTTTTTGAGTTTTTGGAAAACTAGACAAACAGACACACAGCTAGACTTAAATTTGAGCATGTGGATTTTTCCAATTTTGCAATTTTTGACTACCTGTTGTTCTGAGCTTCTGAGCTTGCAAAACACCCGACAGTGTTAAATTTTTAATTTAATTCCAATTTATCAAATCTAGATCTCCATTTTTGTAGTGAAAAACTTTTTGATAACTATTTACGCTTTCGAGATATGCGGCGTTCCAAATTCATAACTTTTATCAACGAAAAATGTACTATCGTGGTGTCAGATTTTGTCCCAACTTTTTGAGGACAAAAAGTCCTAATTATATTCATATTGTAGATTAAGTCAAAGGCTACATTTTTGTAGTTAGTAACAACTTTTTGATAACTCTGTACGCTTTTGAGATATGCACCTTCAAAGTTTGTCACCCTAAGAGGAGAAATACGCAGACAACCATGTTTCAAGGCGCATATCTCAAAAGTGGGCGGAGCTATCAAAAAGTTGTCAACTACAAAAATGGAGATCAGAAATTGATCAACCAGAAAAAGGTAAATTTAAAACAATTAAAACAAAAAAATGATATCTGGGAAACATGTCAAACTTGAGTGTTTTTTCTTAAAGTTAACATTTTTCAAATGTTTGTATCTCAAAAGTGGGCGGAGCTATCAAAAAGTTGTCAACTACAAAAATAGAGCTTCAGATTTGATCTACCAGAAAATTATACATTTGGGACAATTGGGACAAAATGTGACACCAAGGGGACATGTGAAGCTTACCTTTTTTTCATCTCAAGTTAAGCCTACATGGGATCTAATTTGCCTATCTACCTGTCACTTTTGCTTTGATTCCTGAAAATATTTTCTGATATACATTTTTTTTATTTCTGACACTCTAATCAATCAGCCATCACCTTTTTTCCTCTATTCCCCCTCTCTATACACCCCCACACTTTCCCATAATATGAATTTCTGATTCATTTTTTTTCTCGTCTTTTCTTCTCTGATGTATGAATTTTCCATATTCCATATAAATATACATTTTTTTGCAGGAGAAGGCCAAACCATTCCCCCAACACACCACCACACCGCTTGTTGGTTTTATCGATGTGTCGTCCGTTTTTCTCCGTTTTTTTTCCTTTTTCGCGTAGCTTTTCGACATTTTCTTGAACACCCACACATTTATTGTTTCTTTGCTTTGATTCTCTTGAAAATATGTGACTTTTTAAGGTTTTGAGGTTTTTAATAGCTTAAAACTTAGTTTACGAACAAGCGCGCTCTAGTGACAATGCGAATTCGCAATAGAGCGCAGATGCCCAGGTTGTTAGAAAACTGTGCGGCAATAAATCTTTGAGACTGAAGCCCCGCCCACTTTTTTTGCACTATTGCCGCACAAATATAGTATTTTGAGAATAGCGTGCGTAGGAGGTGCAATAAATGGGCGGAGTCTAAGTTTTATGGTTTTTACCGTTTTTTTAAACTCATTTTTGGCCATTTTCGGGCAATTTTCAGTTTTTTCTGAGATTGCCGATTTTTTGCGTATTTAGGTTATTTTCAGGCCAATTTTTAGCCGAAATTTCAACAATTTTCTGTTTTTTTTTCAAGGTTTTAAAAGAATTTTTGAAAAATTTCAAAAAATCTCAGGTCGGAAATCATCCAAGGTTATTTTTGCCTAGTTTCGATTTTTTTTCGATTTTTAGAACATTTCAATCACAAATTTTTGAGAATTCTTTAAAAACTTCATGTCAATTTTTTGACTTTTCAGAAAATTTAACGCATTTTAATCACAAATCTTAAATTTTTAAAAGTTTTCGCATTTTACTTGATTCATTCAGCACAGGGCAATCTAAGTAAGTTAGTTTTGACCATTTCCATTAAAAAATTTAAATTTTGAACAATTTTTAAGCTGCTGGCGCGCCTTTGACGCAGCGTATGAGCTAGTTAGAGTTTCGAGCACCCACCACATGTTTCTAATAGCAAACCAACTTTCTTACACATCGATAGTGAGAAAAAATGGAAAAAAAATGGAAAAGAGAAAAAAAATCATTGAAAATTCATTCGAATGACTCTTTTCTCTCTCTCTCTTCTGAGATGAGCGCTCTGTCTTTTTATAACTTTTCCGCCCCGCCGCCATCTCTCCTATTTTTCTCTGGGTGCTTTTTGAAACTTCACTAAACCCTCCTATACCCCGAAAAAAGTAAAAAAAAAGATGAGTAGGTCATCTCTGACGTCATCAGGAGCATCCCCCAAGAGTTTTTAGTTTTAAATTTCATAATTTTGCAAGCGTTTAGCAGTTTCAGGCATTGTTAGCAGACTGAATCTCAAAAATGGCAAAAAAAATTTTTCTCTTTTTTCCCAAGCTATGACCTAGAAACTTACCGTGAATACTGTATTATAGCGGCACCTGTAATAGAACGGCACCTCAGCTATACTCATTAGAGAAGGTCACCGAATCAGTGTGGAGGTATGGGTCGAAATAGAACGGCACCTCAGCTATACTCATTAGAGAAGGTCACCGAATCAGTGTGGAGGTATGGGTCGAGACCAGAGTTGCGCGGAATTCCGACTTCCGACTTCCGACTTCCGACTTCCGGGCTGTTTTTCACTTCCGACTTCCGACTTCCGACTTCCGTTTTCAAAATTTTACTTCCGACTTCCGACTTCCGACTTCCGTTTTCAAAGTTTTACTTCCGACTTCCGACTTCCGACTTCCGTTTTCGGACGTTTACTTCCGACTTCTGTCATTACATAACGGTGAAATTTCGGAAAAGTAAATTTCGCAGAAATACATGGAAAAATGGTCTAAAAGGACAGAAAATAGGATTTTCTTCAGCCAAAAACTAATTTTTCACTGATTTTCGCGAATTTTATGAACTTTTTCTAGGAGTTTTGGAATCTTTGCGAAAAAATCTACTTCCGACTTCCGACTTCCGACTTCCGAGTTCCGACTTCCGGGCGTTTTTTCACTTCCGACTTCCGTTTTCAAAATTTTGCTTCCGACTTCCGACTTCCGACTTCCGGATTAGAAATTTTACTTCCGACTTCCGACTTCCGACTTCCGGATTACAAATTTTACTTCCGACTTCCGACTTCCGACTTCCGTTTTAGAAAAAATCACTTCCGCGCAACTCTGAGTCGAGACCTATATCATTGGAAAGCTGGGAAAACGTTGATTCCAAATATATATTCAGTTTTTGCCCTCGAGGCCTGGTACTCGAGAAAAACGGGGTCAATGTTCCCGGCCATGCAAAATTTTTTTTGCATTTTTTTAAGGAACTTCCAAGATGCTCTGGTTGGGTCTGACTTGATTCTCTCTCAATTTCGCACACATTTTTTTCGATTTCAATAGAGCGCGGTTGTAAGAAGCGTGCCGTGCTAATATTAGGCATTGTGAGTCTCAAAAATGACATAATTTTGAGTTTTCCAGGCCATTGGACACTGTTTTTCATTTTTTAGGCGATGGCCTAGGCCACCCATCAAAAAATTGTTTTGATCCGTTTTCTTAATGAAGATAACCGACCAAACAGGGCTTCCTTGCACTTTAGAGTTGTTTTCCGCCAGTTTAATTGTTGTTTTTTGTGTTTCCTTGTTTTCACGTCTCACTTTTTTTGGAGGGAGAATAAGGGAAATTTCAGAGATTATTATGTCAACGGAAAAAAATTCTAGCAAAGTTTTTTGAGGCATTTCTATACTTGAATTTTTTTTTGCGAAAAAGTCAATTTTTTGACTACGAAACAGAATTAGAAGAATTTCAGAGAAATCAAAATTCGGTCACAAAAATTTGGTTTTCTAGGCTAGGTTTTGGTGGCCGCTTTTCGGTGGCCTAGGAACCCAAAACTCGGCCATCGACTGAAAATAGCGAAAAAAAAAGTTGAAATTGGGGGTTTTTGACGTTGGTGGCCTAGAATTTCGGAAAAGCGAGGCCATTAACATCAAAAAAACAAAAAATACCAAAAACGGTCAAAATCGACGTTTTTTAGATGGTGGCCTAGAAAACCAAATTTTTAAAAAGTTAGGCCGCCGATCTTTGTTCATTATCGGTTTTCTGTGGTTTTTCAAAATATCAAAGAATTTCGAAAAAAAAATGGTGGCCGAGGTTTTGCAAAATTTGGTTTTCTAGGCCATCAACTCAAGAACTTCCGTTTTTCGTTCAATTTCATCGATTTTCATCATTTTTTCACTAAAAATACATAATTTTTAATTTTGTAAAATTTTGAACCCTAGTAAGTACATCCTGGTTTCTAGAATTATCTGGATAGTCCCTATCAATAGTCGCTATAGATATCGCAGTCAATATCGCAATTGCTATTTTTCTGCAAGTCATCTTAAAATTAACCAATATCAGCACTTTTATCTCATAAGTCTTACTCCTGTGTGTGTTTTTTTTTCATTCTACAGCCAGTGCGACCCTTTAATTACTATACTGATAGGGAGAGGGAAACCAACACACAATTCAAACAGAATTTCAAAAAAAAATAAATGAAAAGCGTAGAAATTTCGTATCTTTGTTTGTTTTGTGGTGGTGGGTACCCACCACAACTCCTTCATAGTGGGGGGGACCGCACCGCCCATCTCCTCGCCAACTCATCATCGATAAACACCCCTCCTGGCATTCGGTTTTCCCTCCCTTTCTTCTGTCTTCTTCTCGGTTTTCTTCTCTTGTTCTCGTTCTCTCTGTCCTCGTTACCCACATAGTCTCCTTATTTTTGCATTTTTTCGAGTATTGAGAAGGAGGGGGGGGGACGGAATTTCAGTTTTTTCAGCATATTGTTTTGTGGGGTGTGTTGTTTTTTGATGACGGCGGAAGAGAAATATAGAAATAGTAAGGTTTGGGAAGTTAGGCAACCTGATTTTTTAAACCAACTGATAACCTTTTTGCACTGTTAGAAAGCTGAAAACGCGTAGATCCCAAATATGTACTCAAAATTGATCAGCGATAAAAACTGACCGATTTACAACGTTTCAAAAAAACAGAAGCTTGAATTTTTCACCTAAACTTCAAAGGCGTGTATCTCTCTCTCAGTTTTAGTCCTGGACGAATTTTGAATTTAGTTTCAAAATCTTCATGATTTCAGCATTTTAGACATATAAATATTTATGCTGGCAATTAATTTTAAGCATATGTAATTATGTAATTAGTAGAGCGCATTTTCAAAAAAAGAGGTTTCTGTGGTCAAATCTTCATAATTATGAATTTAACCGTTTTTTTTTGGGACTTTTTGGACGCGTATAAACCAGAAAGTCAGGTCTCTAATTTTGGGTATTTTTAGCTACCGATTTGGAAAAAAAAAACTCTGCCATTAAGATTCCGGGATTTCCTCGGCCGCCAAATGTTTTAGGTCATCAGAAAATTAGGTAACTCCAAATTTAGGAACTTTCGGCACTACCCCAATTATTTTTTTGGGAAACCGTAATTTTTCTAAGTTTTTTGTCATCTTTAACGTTTTTGAAAAATACGAAAATGTTCGGTCATCAAAATTTTAGAATTCTGGGACACCTCGTTAGATAATGAATAGAAAATTTTTAGAATTTTGACACCAGTGAACCACCAAAATTTGGGAAGTTAGGTCGCCAAGGTCTGTAAATGTAGCTCATTGGATTTCTTCTGAAAATTGTGACTAATTATATTTTAGGCCAGCTAAATTTGGAAAGCTAATTAAGGCACCGACCAATTGAGGCTCCTTTTTTTATAGGTCTTCAAGCTTAAAATGTAGTTTTTTAGTTACTTTATTAAAATTTGTACTTTTTCCAGTCAAAACCATAAGTAGCTCACCATTTTTGCAAAATTTTGCTGTATCACAACCTAAAAAATAAAATTTCTTCACTTCCAGCCGTCCAAACTTGCCCTTTTCTTAAATTTATTTTCCAGAGCATCCCTAGATTTTGTTGTTCATTTTTCTATTTTGCTAAGTTTCCAAAAATTAGTCCCAAAATTTACTTCCTTCTTTTTTGTTCCTTTTTTTGTTGACAACAAAAATTTCAAACGGCTCTGCCTATAAACTAAATGACGAATAGGTCAGAATATTCACTTCCAATTTGTAGGTCTTCTCAAAAATACAATATTTTGTATTTTTCAATAGTTTTTCTTCAACTGATTTCTGATCAGTGAGATACTCCTCCAGGGAGATAATTTGACTCCATTTTTATGGTAAAGAGTAAATTAGAACCCAGACAACTTCAACAAGCGTAATATTTGAGAAAAGCGAACAAACAAATGAAATTCCAAGTAACGATGACGTCACCTGAGAACTTTTCATCGCGTTCTCATGGTTTATGTTTTTTTAAAATTTCTTTTGAACGTTGATAGGAATTGGTGGACCGAAATTTCCATAGGAACTGAGGAACTGTATTATTATCGGTTCAGAAACATGAAATTTGTTCGGATAGGTCTAATAGTTGAAATAGGTGAAAAACCGCATTCTTCTACGATTTTTAATATTTTTACTACGATTTTTCATGATTTCCACTACGAGACCCATCCAATCAAATTCCATGCAACTTTAACACCGCCGGCAAGCAGACTTGCAATGGACCGGGCCGGACCGATTTCAGAATTTTCACCATTTGAAAATTTGAATTTTTTCGATTCTTTTGCAAAAAAGTCGAATTTTCGACTAATTTTCGACATATCGATAAAACTGAAGTGTACATAGGATTTTTGACTATTTTTGATGAAAATTTTATGAAAAAATTGTGCACATTTTTTGACTTCGGGCCGACCGGGCCGGGCCGGGCCGATATTTTGCAAGTCTGCCGGCAAGTGTTCGTGAACCGATAGTATGTATTTATTTTTGGCATGTAGAAACGATACATTAAAAATTTTGAAAAATTTTGGAACCTAGACGGTACTAGAACTTTTAATATTGATTTTTTCCTATTTTTTTTTTGCTTTGAGGCTTTTGAGCGTTCTAGAGCCAAACTTTTTCATCTGAGTGTCAAGTTTGTCCATTTTTGCAATGGGAGTACGGTAGATTGATCAGAAGTTTGAACTTTATAGGTCTGGAAGTTTGCATCTCAGTGAACACGGGAACCTTTATTCAATGAGAAAGTGCATTTTTTTTTGGTTGCTAGCTAAGAAAGGTCATCGTGGAGTTATAGGACGTGGTGGTGGTGGTGGCCTAGGTTTTTAGGGGTAGCCTAGCTTTGAATATCATGCGCCTAGGGATTCTGACTAGGGAAGGTCACCAACTCACCCTGACCTGACCTATATCATTGGAGTCCTGAGAAACGGTGATTCCAAATGTATATTCAGTTTTTGCCCTCAAGGTCTAGTATTTGAGACAATCGAGGTCAAGGGCAAAAACTAAATAAATATTTGGAATCATCGTTTTCTCAGCTTTCCAATGATATAGATCACGTCCTATAACTCCACGGTGACGATTCTCAGTTTTAGTCTGGTTATTAAAGTACATCTAGTGTGACCCAACTCAAAATGTGAATAGGGAATACAATGTCTAGCCAGAATACATTTCTATTTTTTGTTTAGGGAGTGAAACAAAAATCAGAATGAAAGAAATCGTTATTGATGTTAGTTGGTTCATAACACATACCTTCGAAATAGGAACCAAAATAGCTGGTGCGTCTTTGACGCGTTTTGTTCTAAATTATCTAAATTATGAGCCCGTTATCCCTTTTTTCCAAACCAAAAAATCTGCACCAAATTAGCGAAAATTTGGATTAATCCATCACAAAATGAAATCAAATTGCTTTTCTTAAAACTCGAGGACAGCGAAAATGGCTTCTTTGAGCAAATTTTGTGATTTTTGACGGGATTTGATAGATTTTATGAATTTTTAAACGTGAGACGAAAATTTTGATAATGAAAATGATAGTGATAGTGATAGTGATAGTGATAATGAAAATGATAATTTGATAATTTTGTATAGTCAACCCTGAATCCGGGACGTTCTGAAACTATTTCATTTTGACACCAAACATGAAATATCGGTACCGAATTTTCACAAGATACATGGACCTGTTAAAACAGTCCTGTTTTGGAGGCGGGGCCTAGAACTTGAAATTTTTTTTTCAAACTTCAAAACCTTGTATCTCGGTCAGTTTTTGTTGTAGAATAATTTTGAATATAGTTTCAGAATCCTCATGATTTCAGCTTTTTAGACATATAAATATTTCTACTGGCAATTAATTTTGAAAATACATAATTATGTAATTACTGGATTTTTTTTCAGAAAAAAAGAGGTTATTGTGGTCAAATCTTTTGAATTTTAAAATAACATGAATTTATCTGCATTTTTTTACACCTATATGAACCAGAAAGTCAGGTCACTGATTTTGGGTATTTTTAGCCACCGATTTGGAAACAAAAAACTCGGTCATTAAGATTTTGGGACTTCCTCGGCCATTAAAAGTTTTAGGTCATCAGAAAGTTAGGTAACTCTAAAATTAGGAACTTTCGGCACTACCCCAATTATTAAAATCGTCAAAACTGTTTAACGGGAAAGAGAAATAGTAAAGTTTGGGAAACCGTAATTTTTCTAACTTTTTGTCATCTATAAAGTTTTTTGAAAAATACGAATCACGAAAATAAATGTTCGGTCATCAAAATTTCAGAATTCTGGACCACCTCGTTAGATAATGAATAGAAAATTAATTAATTTTAAACATGTGTTATTATGAAATTAGTGGAGCTCGTCTTTCACGACGGAGCGCATCTTCAAATACTCCAGAATTTTAGAAAGTTATGAATTTTTCTGTTTTTTCTGGACCTCTATGAACAGGTTGATTAAAGTTGCTAAAGTTAGGCCACCAATAGTTAGGCCTTCAGAAGTTAGGTCACAATTTTTTTCGAATATTTTAGAGCCTTTTGACAAACATAAGGTTTTGTGGCCAATAGTCAAATTTTCCTAAAAATCTTGTAGTGATGTCTTATGCGTCAAAAAAAAGCCTCAAAAACCTATGAAAAAAAATTAAAGCCCGATTACACATTTCGCATTGTTTCCACCATCGATCTGATCACAAGTTTTTACCACCTATATTGAAATTAAGCCACGCCTCCTTGTAAGCTCAATCTCCTTAAGCCCCGCCCTCAAATAATCATCAATCAGAAAGTGTCTGTGTTGTTTCAATCTCCCCTTCTTTTGTCTCTCTCTCTCTCTCTCTCTCTCTCTCTCTCTCTCTCTCTCTCTCTCTCTCTCTCTCTCTCTCTCTCTCTCTCTCTCTCTCTCTCTCTCTCTCTCTCTCTCTCTCTCTCTCTCTCTCTCTCTCTCTCTCTCTCTTTCTCCATTTTTTCATTCTTCCTGTCCAATTTCTCTCTCTCTCTCTCTCTCCCTCCAACCCCTTCTGACTCTCTCTCTCTCTACCAAATCCAATTTACTTTCCGACGGGGCAAAAGACCCGTGGCTCCCGAGACACCCGCGCAGAAGCAGAACAAAAATTTGTTAGGAGGGGGGGGGGGGCTCTCGATTTTCAATTTCACAAATATGTGTGTGTCTGTGTTTTGTTGTTGCCTTCTGTGTGTTATACATATATCCATGTCTGAAAATCGGGAGGAACCACCCGTAACTGAATCAAATCCTCTCTCTTTTCTTCTTTTTTTTTTGTTCCGTTCCATTATTTTTGATACCGTCCGTTTTTCTTTTTTCTTTTCTTCGTTTTTTGCTCTTTTGACCAGTTGATACAGGGCATATTGTTTGGAAGTGTGGGTAATTGGAATTTGGATGGTAAGTTGATTTTTAATGGAAAATTATTTGAAAAAAGAAAAGAAGATATTAGGCAGGTTTGGTAATTGGTAACTAGGTTAGAGACAAAAAATAGGTCCGTTAGTGCGATTTTTTGGGCTTACAGTCTGAAAATTAGTCGTTTGAATTGGTCTTGAATTTGGCTAAAGTCAAAGTTTGGACCACTGACAAGTAATATCGTCGGCAAGGACTTGGTGCAAACGTTGACCTCGTTTTTCTCGAATATCAGACCTTGAGGGCAATAACTGAACATAGATTTGGAATCAGTGTGATTTCAGCTTTTTAATGATATAGGTCACGTGTAAGCGTGATACTACGGCTCCGGGACATTTCGCCACTAGACGTTTCGCCACCAAAAAATGGAGAATTTCCAAAGCTTCATAGGGAAAAAAGCACATCACTTTGATTAGCCAAATCAAAGCGTACTATGTGTTTTTTTCCCTATAAAGCTCTGGAAATTCTCCATTTTTTGGTGGCGAAACGTATGGTGGCGAAACGTATGGTGGCGAAATGTCCGGTGGCGAAATGTCCCGGAGCCGATACTACTAGGGAAGTACTCCACTGTACTTCCCTAGTAGTATCACGCTTACAGTCTAAGTTTCCTCAAAATTTTTGGAAATCGGGCGTTTTAAGGAAGAGCCCTGCTGGACAAAAAGCTCCAGGTTACTAAGCCTGAAAAAAGCTCCTTACTGTGAAAAACCGAAATAAGATCTAGAAACCAATTCCGTGGCCTAACGTTTTTGACAGAGCGGACGGGCACTTTGTGCTGACTTTTCTAGTTAGCCTGACCTCGATAGTCAAAACTGTGGTAGCCTGGTCTAAAATCTCGTAGGATCCTCTTCCTAGCTGTCCCTGATACAGAAAACCCAGTTTTCACATCTAGAACTGCATATTTAGCAATTACGTCCCATAGCTCCATGACCTCCCTAGTCAGAACTTTTTGAAAGCTCATAACTCGGCTCACAGAGACATTTGGCTGGTTTGGATTGCAGAAATTGGCTCCCCGTGGTCGAAAGTACCTATAACAAAATTTATAGATAGTGTGAAAACCGCGCGTCTCCAACGACTTAGGCCCATGTAAATCAAATCTAGGCCACCACCACCACTATTTGTGTTTTAATCTTCCAACACATTTCCATCCGGAAGTGACCAAAAACAGCTCCTCACTCCTCCCTTTTGGATCAGGTTTCAGGGAAGGTAAAAGAATCAAATAGATCAGGGGAGCCTAGTGTGGTTTTTGGTGTGGCTCCTCGGGTTTCCCTCTTGAATTTTAAATGTTTTTTTCTTCCTGACCATTTTTGAAGTTTCAAATTGTTATCCTCTCTCTTTTCCCGCCAAGAAAATATATCTAATCCGTTTAAAACAGATTAGTCGAGGGGGATGATGTGCTGCTGAGATGTCTAAAAGATGTTAAAATTTCTTGTTATTTTGCTCTTTTGATCTGCAATCCAGACATTTAGTATAGAATTTTTAGACCTACCTGTGAAAAAAACCGAAAAATTTCTTATTTTTTACCGTACGCCAAGTTTTGGGTCAAGTTTTGTTGACGCGCCTAAGGTGCGCCAGATGTGTTAGAATTTGTGAATCGTTAAGCTATTTTTGAAGTTTTTTTAAAAGTTTTTTGTAGTTACAACAAACATTTTTAAATTTTTTAGTCCAAATTTTTTTTTGGTCAAAATTATTAAAAAGTTTTAAAAAACTCCAAAATTTGAATTTTTCGGTACTTTAAAGACAGTTGAATTAGTTTTTAGTAATTAACAACACTTTTTACTTTTCTGTCAAAAAATATATTCAAAAAAAAGTTAAACCCTGTTTTTAGGCCTCCCATAGTATTTTTATAGGCTTGAATGTATATTCACTGTGTAGATCAAATCTAGATCTTCATTTTTGTAAATGACAACTTTTTGATAGCTCCGCCCACTTTTGAGATACGCGCCTTTAAAGATTGCCAGTTGGACCTGATAAGCTGAAAATCTGATAATGGTTATATCTCAAAAGTGGACGGAGCTATCAAAAAGTTGTCAACTGCAAAAATGTAGCTCTTGATTTGATCTATCTAACCAAAAACATAGAGACTCAGAGAAATCAGACACTCTAGCTTCTCTGCGTCCTCCCTCCCTCCTTCTCTCTCCCGAGTCGTTCTCCAAGTACCTTTCTTTAAAGGCGCATATCTCAAAAGTGGCTATCGAAAAGTTGTCAACTACAAAAATGAAGATCACGTTTTGATCTACTTGAAAAATGTAAATTTTGAATATAACACGCAATCCTACTAAGACTTCTCCGCGAATGTTCAAAAAACTGAGACAGAATATTTCATGAATTCGTCTTCCCCGTTTTTTCTTTTTCCGCTCAAATAAATCCCTTTTCTCTTCTCAAAAAAGGAAATAAATGATGAGATGAAACAAAAAAACGTTTTCTTTCATCCCACTTTTTTGAGTATCTAAACTAGATTAACATTTTTTGAGTCCATGTCCTAGTTGTCATTCTGGTGTGGATGTACACACAATAAGCTCCGCCCCCATGAAATTTTTTGTTAGCTAACATCTCCTTTATTCAAAAAAAAAGGTTTTTATACATTTTGCACCTGGATATTCGATATAAACAGCTGATTTTTGTCCACAAAATGATGTTTTTTTGAAAATTTTTCTTATCCCCGATGTGGTTTAACTGCTAAAACATTTCTGCCAAGTTTTTTTTTCGTCAAAATTTTTTCTCTTACTGTAACCACAGATTCACGGTACGTGATGTTTAGTACAACACGACATTTTAGTTTTGGTTAAGCTCCGCCCACATTTCTTAAAAAACTCAAAAAGTGAATACCGAAAAAAATTTTTTTTTTAAATATCGGTAAAAAATTTTCTAGCAGAAAACTGTGAAAAAATTTGCACAGTTCTTTACTTAAAATCATAATCGCTATCATTTTTCACCCCATGGCTTCGTGTAGTCCTCGTGGACAAGCGGATACCTTGATTTTCAATTTTTCAATTTTGGACGGATTTTGAGCGTTTTTAACGCTATTTTTTTGCATAGGTTAAAAAAAATCAATTTTTTGCGCATTTTTTTTATTCATTAACGTCGCAATAATAGGAAAACAACAAAATAATAATAATTATTATGTTCCACCCGTCCTGCTCCTATTCATTGCATCCATCCATTCAAAAAATGCTACTAGAATAACACAACGTGAGTCATTTCCCATTTTCAGAGAAGAGAGTCTACAAAGGAAATCCTCTGAAAATAACTGAAAAAAAAAAAAGTTTTTCACTTTGAACACCACTGAAGTTAAATGCTCGAGCTTATGTTATGGAGGACCCCCAATCTCAGCTCCAAGAGCTCCAGCCACTGAGCCGTGAGAAAAACCAAAATTCCTTTTTCCACTTGTCCAAAAGAACTACACACAGTTTTTATTCAAAAATCTTGAGCGAAAAGCAATTTTTACGAAACTGTATTTTCAAGCGCAGTGTACTCCTCGAGGACAAAAAGTAGATTGGTTTTTTTTTCCAAATTTTGACGGAGTTCGGCCGTTTTTAAAGTTTTTAACCCCAAGAGACAAGTTTTTAGGCTATTTTCACTGATTTTAAAAATTTTAAAGTCAAACTCTCATTATTTTTTGTGTACTCCTCGTGAACAAGTGGATGCCATGATTTTTTATTTTGGACGGTGTTCAAGCGTTTTTAAAGTTTTTAGCCTCAACAAGCAAGTTTTCAGTGTATTTTCACTAATTTTAATAATTTCACAGTCAAATTCTCCTTATTCTTCGTGTACTCCTCGTGGACAAGTGGAAACCATGAATTTTCATTTTGGAGGGTGTTTAAGCGTTTTAAACGTTTTTGATCATATGAAACAAGTTTTTAGGCTATTTTCACTGATTTTAATAATTTTACAGTCAAATTCTCAATTTTTTTCGTGTACTCCTAACGGACAAGTGGATACCATGATTTAAAATTTTGGACGGATTTTAACCGTTTTTAACATTAATGTTTGCGAATTTCCTATCCATTGACGTCTCTCGCTAAGAAAAATTGAAAAACAACAAAATTTTCCGTGTACTCCTCGTGGACAAGTGGATACCAAGATTTCTATTTTTGGGCGGGTTTTAGCCGTTTTTAACGTTTTTAACTCCAAGAGCTTATCATATAATTTTTTACTTCATGTTCTCGTGTAGTCCTCGTGGACAAGAGGTGAACTGTGATTTTGAAATTACTTTACGATTTTGGCGGTTTCACTCCTTTTTTCTTTGTCAAAACCAAAATTTACCTGATTTTTAGGATTTTCCAAAATCAACGCTAAAAACTGGTAGAAATGTAAAATTTTTGCTCGAACAGGTTCAGCCACTTGTCCAAAAGGACTACATAAAATGTATTTTTGAAAATCGTGAGCAAAACAGATTATATGCGCCATTTTATTTAGTTTTCAATAGGTTTTACTCAAAATTTATTTTCAAACTCAGTGTACTCCTCGTGGACAAGTGGATACCTCGATTTCCAATTTTTTGACGGAGTTCGGCCGTTTTTTTTACGTTTTTAACCTCAAAAAACAAGTTTTTAGGCCATTTTCACTGATTTTAATAATGTTTCAGCCAAATTCTCATCATTTTTTTGTGTACTCCTCGTGGACAAGTGGACACCATGACTTTCAATTTTTGACGGATTTTAACCTTTTTAGCGTTTTAAACGGTAATTTTACGTGTCTAACAGTAATTTTACGTTTTTGACAGTAATTTCATCGTTTTTACCGGTAATTTAACGTTCTTGGCGGTAATATAACGTTTTTGACGACAATTTTACTGTTTTTAACGTTTCCAACCCCAAAAGTCACTGAGCCGTGAGAAAAACCGAAAAACCGTCCGTCCGTTTCTTATAAAAGGGGAAAAATTGGAAGGGGGGACAGCGTCCGGTCCGTCCTATTGTCCATTCGCCCCTTACTAAAGGGGTCCCAGCCAAAAGGGGGGGGGGGGTGAAATATCTCGGCGTCTCTCTCTCTTCAGCCTCTCCACGTCTCCGTCCGCGCAGAATTTTTGCTCTGTGTGTGAGAGAGAGAGAGAGACGGGCAAAGAGCCTTCCCCCTCTTCCCTCCTCACCCGTTATACATATTCTGGGATACTCTGCGTCTCCTATGACGGGATGTACTATCTCCACTGCCTCCACCCCAATACACCCTCCCCAACATTTTTTCGTTTTAGTAGTAGGGAAGGGCCCCCTCGCCGAATGGACCAAGAGAGTTACTTTCCTCTTCTTGTCAATTTCCTTTTTGTTTCAAAGTTTTCTTTTCTTTTTTGACCTGTCGGGCACCCCGAACTTTAAAAAGAAGTGTTCAAATTTTTTTTTGACCGACGGAATTTAATTTAAAATTTATGAATTTAAAATTTATGAAGAATGATGATGATGGCCAGAATAATATATAATTTGGCGTTCGAATTGTCAAGTCTAGCTCATAATTTTGAAATTAGAGTTATTTTTAGTGCAAAAAAACGTTTAAAGAAATTAATGACAGATTTAAAAAAAATTACTTGGCTCAAAATCATTAAAGCTCATTCGGAATTATTAAGCCCCGCCCCTTTTCTCTTAAAACTTTATTTTTGTACAAATAAGTACTACTAACAAATATCAACAAACATTCTTTAAAATTTTTTTTCCAAATTTGACCATTTTCAGTTATTAAGCCCCGCCCCTTTTTCGTAAAACTACATTTTTGTAAAAATGAATAAAATTATACTCATATCGTCCTAACAAACAGTAATAGCTCAAAAATTTTAATTCCACTTTTTTCTTGAATAAAAAAATTTAGTCCCCCTAATTATTATTACTTTATAATTATAACCTTAATTTTTTAAACGGGTTCCTTGACTATCTATACTCCCCCAACCCCGAAGCTCCGCCCCATATCATCTCTCAAAGCTCCGCCCACATTTTTTCGAAATTCACGTTCCGGTTTCTTTTGAAAATGAGAAGGGTGAAAATGTTTTTAAATTCTGAAGTTTTGCCAGTCGTGATTTTTTTCGAATTAAAAGGGCGGAGCCTAAATTAGAAATGTTTTATATTTTTAAATAAATTTAATTTTTCACAAGACCTAATCTTTTAGAATGTTTTAAGGAAAGTGGGCGGAGCTTAACACCAAAACTAAAATTTTTTTGGAAATTGACAAACAGTAATTCTGAAAAAAAATGGTTACAGTCAGATTTTTCGCCAAAAAAATGTTTGGACAGTTTTTGGATGTTTTTGGTATTCGCAACCAAGTTTTTGGTGGAAAATTATTTTCACACCGGATTTTTTCTGCGTTTTAGGCTTAAATAGTTGATAAGAATAGACTTTTGGTGTCAAAAATTGTTTTCTATTTTCCTTAAACCCCTTAAGCACTCCTTAAGTACCTAAATTTTTTAAAAATTTCTGAGGCTACAGTACTACCGGCTACAGTACTGCCGTGCTAAAACAGTTTTCTCTGAATTTGACTTTTTGACCTCCTTTTTCATTATAATATGTATGTACCCCTTTTCAAGGATCTGCTATCTATAGTCACTAGTAGTCACTTTTTGTTATCCTCTAAGAAGAAAAGGAGAAGAAGAAGCTCACATTTTTCTCCATTTCTCTCTCTTTTTCTTAGTAGGGGGACGTCTGACTTTTCATCACTAGCACGTCATCCGGAGAGAGAGTTCTTCTAACTTTTATATATTCTCCGAGTGAGAATTCTTGATGATAGCAGGCGGCGGCGTAGTATGTGCTCTTACCTTTCCCACGGATGGCAGAAAATTCTTGAGAAAATTTTAGAATTTTAGTGGCTAGGGGCAACCATCCGTGGGATTTTTTGGTTTTGGTCATATCTTTTTGTATACATAACTTTTTGTATAGAGCCCAATTTTTTGTACCTACCATTAGTTGACTAAGTAGACGTAAGATAACAAGTTACACTGACACAAATTATTTTACAAACTTTGTGACGGGTGTTACAGTAAGATCGGTCGTGAAATTTGATTAGAATTAAACTTGGTTTTCAAAACTCTCGGAGCCATTGCTCCGAAGCAAAAAATATATGGTTGGAGCACATTTATTTTGCACTAAGGTGCTCAAAGATGCTTGAAACATCCAAAACATTTTCCGTGCTTGAATTAAAAACTGTGTAACTCCCTCAGTTTTTGTTCTAGACCAGTTTTGACTACAGATTCAGAATCCTGAGGATTTCAGCTTTACGGACATCACAAGTTTTCGAAATATTTGTAACAAGCCACCCAAACAAACCTTAAAACCCAGAATTGGAGAATTCCAAACAAAAAGTCTTGTACCTCGATCAGTTTTTGTCCTAGATCAATAACGATTACAGTAATAGAATCCTCATAACGTTGGCTTTCTAAGCATAACTGTTTTTCTTATAATTTGCGATTAATTAGCACGGCACGCTTCATACAACCGCGCTCTACCGATTACGAAGAAAATTTTGTGCGAAATTGAGAAACATTGGAGCGTAGTTGTAGGAACTGTGTCGAGCTATCACGGAATTCTGTACCGTAAGAAATTAGCAATTGAAATTGAGCTTAAGAACTGTTACTCAAAAAACAGTTTTGCCAATCTCTGAGACCTTTATCCCCCAAAAATTCAAAAAACTGAAAAAAAAACCGTCTCACGCAATTTAGGCCGTAAAAAAACACTCAAAATCCCCCTCCCCCTCTTGTTAAACAATTAACGTACTCAATACCGTACTAAATACCGTAATATACCGTAAAAACACCCTTAGTTTAGGCCATGTACCGTATGTACCGTAATAGCGTAAAAGTAGGTTCCGTAAAAAAGTTAGGTACCGTAATACCTTTAAGAGTACCGTGATATCGTTAAAACTCCGTTATAAACCGTAATACCTTAAAAATACTAGGTCAAACCGATCTTGTTCCAAAATTCCATAAAACCGTTTATCTCGTCGCTACCGTAACCCGTTATACCGTAACCTTCTCAAAAACTTAAACCTAAAAATCTCTCCAGGAGACCAAGTTGTTCTCGGCATTGGAGCAACTGGTCGGCGGTGCGTACCCGGGCGGTCCCTCGACCTCCGGGGACGCCGCCACTCCTCAACAATTACCCCCACACCAACAGTATGACACGTATCAACCGGACGACCCTCACGGCGTCTATGAAGACGTCGGAGGAGACGACAACTATCCTGACGATCAACTTTCAGATGGCATGAGCATGAGGTTGCTCTGCATTACCAGTGAGTTTCTTTGTTCAATTCCACTTCTCCACGTCTCCGCCGCCCCCCGGCCCGCGTGTCTCGAGAGCCGATTAGAACTGCAAGAGACACGAATAAGAATATTACTATTATGGACGAGATGTTAACGTTGATTGTTTCAGTTAAAAAGGCACGACTACAGGGCACTGTCGGTGAGTCGATTCGCTTTATTTGAAAAAAATTGGAAAAAAAAGAAAAAAACCTTGAAACCTTCAAAAAACTCGAATTTCTGCAGTGTAGTCCTTTTGAACAACATTTTCAAAAAATCTCAAAAAAAACTGTACAATCCCCGTAAAACTTATTAAAACTCTTAAGAATTCAAAAATCCGGTTTTTACACCGTGTAATCCTTTTGGACAAGCTGAAAAATGAAATTTTCAAAATAAAAAACTGTAAAAATACCTTTAAAACGGATTAAAAGCGCCAATAGTCCTTTTGTACAAGCTGAAAAATAATTTTCAAGCAAAATTGGATAAACCCTAGTAAATATTATTAAAACCCTTAAGAACTTAACAATTTTCACATTATGTAGTTCTTTTGGACAAGTTATAAAAAAAATTCAAAAAAAAAAGTAAAAACACCTTTAAAATGGATTAAAACCGCCAAGAACTTAACAATTTGGTTTTTCACACCGTGTACTCCTTTTGGACAAGCGTGGCTAGTAATTTTTAAAATTTTATTATGATTTTTAGAAAAATAAAGTTGTGTAGTCCTTTTGGACAAAATTTTTTATTTTTTGCAGAATTAACCTGCTCAAACTAACTTAAAAAAACCAAAAAACGTAAAAATTTTAATTTTAATTTTTTCCCTCCGTGTAGTCCTTTTGGAAAAGCGTTCCAGCTCTTTTTTGTAAACTTTGCCGTCTTCTAGTTGTAAAAACACGCAAAGTTCTTAAAATTTAATTTAAAACCATAAAAATGCAATTTTCATTTCGTGTACTCCTTTTGAACAAGACGAAATGCTGTTTTTTAAATATTTTTTGAATTTGTAGCACTCTAAATGCTGAAAAAAAACCGTAAAAACCAAATTTTGGACTTGTCTAGTCCTCTCGAGCAATTATTTCTTCAAAATTTTAGAAATTTCCAAAAATGAAAAAAAAACTATTCAAATTAACTCAAATTTGACTAATATAAATCCCGTTACGTCCTTTTTGGACAAGTGATTTATTTTTATTCTAAAAGTTTTGCGGTATCTAAAAATCTGAATCTTGTGTGGCCTAACTTTTTCTCATGGCCTAGTTTATTCTGAAGTATACCAAAATTATGGCTACAGTACCTCAGTATCAAGCAGAGTTGGGCGGAATTCCGACTTCCGATTTCCGGGCATTTTTTCACTTCCGACTTCCGGATAAGGAGTTTTACTTCCGACTTCCGACTTCCGGATAGGGAATTTTACTTCCGACTTCCGTCATTCCAAAACTGTGAAATTTAGGGTACATTCTATTATAGACCCCCGTAAGATTAGGTTATACACCCCCCTGGGTAAACGTTGGAATACACCCCCACAATGCGTGATTTAGTCATTTGGATGGGGGTGTTTATTGGAATGTTGGGACTATATTATGAACATTCTATTATAGACCCCCACACATTACAATATAACCCCCCAAATTTCAATCAGATGTGGGGGTATATATTGTAATGTGAGCATCATTTTGATATAGGCCCCCCAATGACTGAGTATCATTGTTGGCAGTCAAATTGAATATTGATTACACTCAAAAATAATTATTTTCTTCCGATTTTTTTTTCGTTTTTTTCGGGTTTTCTGTGCGTTTTTCAGCAGTTTTTCGCTAAAACTTTAAAATCTATCTGTAGGTTAAAACTAAAACGTCGATTTATGCTGAAATTCCCCCTGATTTTCCACAATTCTTAGGCTTAGGCTGAAATTCCCGTATCATTCTATTACACACCCCCTAAGCTCAGCGCCCTGGAAGTGGTGATTGCCTTAAAACAGGACACCCTGGAGCTTGCTCTCGCCCCGCCCATAAGCTTAGCGCCCTGGAAGTAGTGATTACCTTAAAACAGGACACCCTGGAGCTTGCTCTCGCCCCGCCCATAAGCTTAGCGCCCTGGAAGTAGTGATTACCTTAAAACAGGACACCCTGGAGCTTGCTCTCGCCCCGCCCATAAGCTTAGCGCCCTGGAAGCTGATTTTCCTTAATTCTTAGGCTTAGGCAGAAATTCAGGAGACATTCTATTAAACACCCCCCGGGGGTGGTATACCAACATGGCGTTTTGGGGGCGTTTATTGATACACGTGGGGGGTTATAATAGAAGATTGCCTGGTGTTTTGATATGAACCCCCACTTTCCACTGTGGGGGGCTTTAATGGTTTCATTATAAACCCCCACACTTTCTGTTCCATTATACAACCCCACAGTTATAACCCCCCACTTTTCAGTTGGTGGGGGGTGTATTCCAACATGCGGGGAAGCTATCGGTGTGGGGGGGTATAACCGAATTTTCCCCGACTTCCGGATAGGGAATTTTACTTCCGACTTCCGTCATTCCAAAACTGTGAAATTTAGGAAGAATACATTTTGCAGAAATACATGAAAACATGGTCAAATAGGATAGAAAATAGGCTTTTCTACAGCCAAAATCCAATTTTCCAATGAGTTTAGCTAGTTTTATAATTTTTCTCTTGGAATTTGGAATATTTGCGAAAAAATCTACTTCCAACTTCCGACTTCCGACTTCCAACTTCCGATTTCCGGGCGTTTTTTCGATTCCGGCTTCCGACATCCGACTTCCGGATTAGAAATTTTACTTCCGACTTCCGACTTCCGGATAAGAAAAATCACTTCCGACTTTCGTTTTAGAAAAAATCACTTCCGCACAACTCTGGTATCAAGGCACGCTTTTCTATAATGTGTACAACTACCGTAACCCAATCTTCAATTTTTTCCCTGCCACATCCCTTTCATTAATCTCATGACGTGTGTCCTCCATGATTTTCTCAATTTTTCAAACCCCTCTCCCCTCGAATCTCAAAATTTGTCATTCCCCTCTTCCACCACCGTCGTCGTGCGAAATTCATCATTTCGTCGTGGTGACACCTGTCATTTCACTCCTCTCATGGACGACCCGGAATAATAAATCTCATCCCTGTCTCCCTCCATTTCTCGCTCTCATGGCCCTGGTCCCCCTTTTTTCCAAAAAAAACGGGACACAAATTTTGATGACACACCATCTACATAGAAACGAAACCCGCTTAGCATTCCTGCCACGGTTTTAATCGAATTTTTCTTTGTCTTGACTCCAAAAAAAAGGAAAAAGGGGTTGAAGAAAGTTTAGAAAGTTTAGCAGGCGAGGGGAAGAGGCACCGGAGGGAAATTAAGTGGAAAAAAGGAGAAAAAAGGAGAGGAAGAGTGTCCATTGGGGAAACAATATGTATGACGAATAGTTGAGAAGACTCCTTACCGTTTGGAAAATGTGGACAGGGGTTTAGGTCGAGAATTGAAAAAAAAGGTTGAGATTGGTGAGGTACAGTATTGATAGCTAAAAAAAAAAGTTTTGGCACCAGTGGGGGTCGAACCCTGGTGGTCAGACTGATACCAAAAAGTCAAACGTATATCAAGTTATGTTTTCAGTTGAAACTCTAGAAAGCCGCGGCTGTTTGAGATTTTCAGGAAAAAGCCGCGACCGCGATTTCTGACAGCCTTGGATAGCGCTACGAACACAACTGAACACGGACTCAAAATGTGAAATTACTAGCCAGAAAACGCGAATTTTGGTCAGAAATGCAGTTTTTTGCAGAAAAACGAAAAGAAAACATTTTCGAACAAAAATTGTACAGCATGTACATGACGATGCTTTGACACTGTTACAGCTGAAAATCTGCTTTTCTGCATTAAAAAAGTCAATTTCTGATCAAAATTCACGTTTTTTTGACTCATAAGATAGAACATTTAATTTTTCACAGTTCTGATGGATGGGACCTTTTTTTATTTATTCCGACGTCTGAAAACATAAAAATACTAGATTTTCAGAGCAAAAATACTGGAATTGTATTTGAATGTGAAAAAAATGGGTTGGGTCATATGAAGACGCATATGAAATAGTAAAAAATGAGATAAGGCAACATTTAAACTGATTCAGAACATTCTGAGCACTAAAAAGATGGCAACTGAAAAAAAGTTTCACAAAAATTTTTGTTCAGGCTCAAACAGTCCTGGTGCTTGTGCTTCTGAAAAAAGCAAATCTTATTTTTCGTACATTTAGATATAAAATTGTGTACTCCTTTCGAACAAAAGCATTTTTGGCCTAAAAAATGGGTTTTTACAGTTTTATGCCGTACCATACTGTCAAATTTTTGCTGAATTTTGACGGTAGTCCCTTCCAGAGATAAGCGGAAGAGTTGGCGGAAGAAATCCTTAAATTGGCGGAATAGATTTTCTTTGGTACGGTAGCAAAAAGTGTTCAATAGATGAAGTTTGCAGCATAAATTTGTCTATCGATTGGAAAAAACAGGGCATTAAAATTTTAAAAACTAAACGAGTTACAGTCATTAAAGCTTGTTTTCCGTCTTCCGCCAAATGGCCTCAGGGCCAAATGGCCTCAGGGCGGAAGGCGGAATACAGGCTTAAACTGACTGTAACTCGTTTAGTTTTTAATATTTTTTGGTCATGTTTTTTCCAATCGATAGAAAAATTTATGCTGCAAATTTCATCTATTGAACACTTTTTGCTACCGTACCAAAGAAAATCTACTCCGCCAATTTAAGGATTTCTTCCGCCAACTCTTCCGCTCATCTCTGGTCCCTTCAGCAACCCTGAAACATTTTTCCTACCGTTTTTGACCAGGCCAAGCTGTCTTAAGGACAGTAAGACCTATCCGAGCTGTACTAAACTCCCCCTAAATAAAAACCCCCTGCAATTCTAACGCCTAACACTCAAAAAATACACTTTTCTACCAAAAAATCAAATTTTCTGAACAAAGAACAAGAATTTTTCCGATTTTTGATCCCCACGCGCAATTCTTGTCCAAAACGCTAAAATTGAGTTATAATCTTCATTCTTCCCCCGAAAATTTGTGCTGTGCACATTTTTTCCAGATCATCACTCCCCTGGGAGACATGAGAACCACAATTTTCGCTCTTTTTCGAAAAAAAATTTTTTTGAATTTTTTGAACTCGGGGCCTAGAAACATCCGTGGCCTAGGCCCGTTCCCATCCCGTCATATTTTGTGTGTTTTTTTTTCAAATATATGTGAATGTATTCGTCACATCATCATCATCATCATCTTCTCTTCTTTTCTTCCATCTCGGAGCAATTACGGGGTTCTTTTTTTGGAGCTTGGAGCACACACACATGCACACACAAACACAAAGAAATAGATGATGAGATGGGGGTCTTCAGAAGAAAGAAGAAGAAGAAAGATTTAATCTGAGAGGAATTCAATTGGAAAATTGAAGAAGGGGAAAGAAATATGACCTCTCTGGAAGGGAGGGGGGACCTAGGAAAATAAGCACTTTTTGCAAAAGGTGGTTCCTGAGCAGAGTTGCATGGGATTTTTGCAATATTAACCTGCTTAAACTGACAAGTATGGCTTTAAAAACCATTAAAACTAAAAGCTTGATTTTCACACCGTGTAGTCCTTTTGGAAAAGCTTTTGAACGGTCTTGAAAAAAACTTCCGATTTCCGTCATTTGTAAACTCTGGAATTTAGGAATTGTACATTTTGCAGAAATGCATAAAAAAATGGTCAAAAGGACAAAAATTCGCTTCTTTTCAGAAAAAAATTAATTTTCCATTGATTTTTGCAAATTTTATGATCCTTGCACTTGGACTTTTTCAAATATTTGCGAAATTCTACTTGCGATTTCCGACTAAAAATTTAAACTGCAGATATTCATAACAAAACAACACGATTATTTCAAAATCGGAATAAATTTGAAAATTTGATAACTTGAGCTTGACCTGTTATAGTAAGCTCCCAGCATGGAGGTTACCACAAATTTTGAAAAAAACAGTTCGGGACTAAAATTTTCTTTTTTTTAAAGATTTCCTGTTCGATGATTATGAAATTTTAGGAGTTTTTGAGAATTATGGCTTAAAACAAACTTATTTTCTTATTATTTTTAAAGTTTCAAGAAAAATCTTAATCCAGACTTGTAAAACTTGATCATTTGAAAGCGGAGAAAACGCTGATTCCAAATATATATTCAGTTTTTTTCCTCGAAGTCTGGTATTTGCAAAAATTGAGGTCGAAATTCGAAAAAATAAAAACAAAGGTATTAATTTGTCTTTTTTTAAACTTTGACCTCGATTTTCTCCAATACCAGACCTCAAGAAAAAAAGTTGGATAAATATTTGGAATCAGCGTTTTCTCTGCTTTCCAATGATATAGGTCTCGTCCTATGACTCCAAACTGGCTCCGTGAACATTCCTGGTAAGCCGAAGGTCTATTAGCATACGTTTGGTACGTTGCCAAAAAAACTTGCCAGAGACCAAGGATGTTGTTTACCGTTATTTATTTTTGAGGCGGAATCAATAAAAACCGCGACGCTCACACATCTGTTTGTCGACCTTCCGCCTCGTACTGTTGTGTTATTGTTATCGATTTATATTTATGTGTTTTATTTTTTGCAGAAATATAGAAATCTATTTGTTTTATAGTGATTGCTACTGTAACTTTTCATATTTCACAAAAAATTTTATTTAAAAAGTGATATACGTAAAATATCACCTCAAAAACTTTGAGAAATACAAATTCTGCGGTCATGTTTAGCACAGGACAGCAATTGAACCAAAACATATATCCGTTTTATCATTAAACTGTTAGAAATTTGTGAAAATCCAAAAAAAATACTGGTTTCGTACTTAAAATCGCAAATGTACTTAAAATCATAAAGCAAAATTTTTTAAACTTATTTTAACCATACTTGTCAACCGGGCCAAAACGGGCCGACACGGGCCGGCTCGTAACTCGCGTCAAAATGAATGTTATGAGCTGAAAAATATACCAAAATGTAGATCTCGACGAGTTCTATGCCCATGGTATGGGCTACTACTACGGGCCGGATGGATATTCGTTAATGTGCCGCGGGCCGGGCTAGAATGGCTTTTTCGGCCATTTTCGCGTTTTTTGGCACTTTTTCCCGGCCCGCGGCACATTAACAAATAGCCATCCGGCCCGTAGTAGGTCAAGGGCATAGAACTCGTCGAGATCTACATTTTGGTATATTTTTCAGATCATATTATTCATTTTGGCGCGAGTTACGAGCCGGCCCGTTTCGGCCCGGTTGACAAGTATGATTTTAACTCTTTTTATGTTCTAAATCCAAAAAAACTGGTTCTGGGACGTTTCGAAACTGATAATTCCGAAAAATCCGGTTCCAAAACGTCCCAGAATCCCCAATAGCCTGTTAAACCACATATATGTTTTCCAGACGAATTCAACTCGTACGTGACGGTAAAATTGCAAAATGTGAAGTCGACAACGGTGGCGGTTCGTGGCAATCTACCGTGCTGGGAACAGGAATTCATATTGTGAGTATTCTGAATATTCTTTGTATTTGCCAGGTGTCAGGTGACGCAGAAGCAGCTGAAAAAATTTATTTTGACATCTATCGGAAAAAATTAAAAATACCATTTTTTATAATTTTTTTAACGCAGAACAAAAGTTTTTGGTCTCTAAAACGAACATTTAAAATTTATAGCGTTTTTATTTTGTCAATGTCTTTGACGCCTTTCAAAATTTTCAACAACAAAAAAATTTCAGTGAAACGAATCGACCGGACGACGGAATGGTACTCGAGTTGTGGGCGAAAGGTGTTTTATGGGACAAATTGATAGGCGTTCATTATATGCCGTTGTCGGAGGTTAAGTACAGGTTAGTTATGGCTCTGCTAAAAGAATTTTGGAAATTTCTGGAAATAATTGAACCCAGGCGGCGTGCGTTGAGAGCGATTTTCTGAGAGAAAAAATGACAGAAACTCATCGAAACCTCCTCTTGGACGAATCGGTCATATATATTTTTTAACATTTTTTGAAATTTCTGACCAAAATACATTTCCTGACGAAAGTAGATTCCTTAAATCTAGCAATTCTTATTTTCAGCATAAATGGCGCCAAAATTCTTTTTTTTTTCCAAATTTTTCAATTGTTTTTCGCCGAAAAGTCAAATTTTCGACTATCATTCAGAATAAGATGAAATTCTGAAAAATCATCAAAACTGTTTACATTTTCGATGAATAATGGAAAAAATTTATAAAAAATTTTTTTGGTATATAAAACTTTTTTACAGTTTGGGCCGTTCCACACTGTCAAATTTGACAAGATTTTGGCGTTTAGAGGTCCCAAAAGTTTTGATTACGTAAAAACTCATATCCTATGTTTTTGAACCAGGAACAGCTGTACCTGCGTTGTCCGGAACACCGCCTTCCGCGATTTTAGGATTTTTTCCGCCTTCCTCCTAGATTTTAAAGTATCTGGAATAGTAAAAGTGGAAAATTTCGAGTAGTTTCAAACTATTTCGGTTTCTTTGCCGCGAATCTTGAAAATGAACGATTTCTGAGCCGATTCCAGTCAAAAACTCGAAAATTGAATGATTTCGCTGGTTTTAAGCAATTTTTCAGCATTTTTCCGTTCTTTTTCCAGCCAAAACTCAAAAATCGGCCATGGGGTTTTCTAGGCCACTAGATTGTTTTTCAGCGTTTTTCGCTAATTTTCCGATAAAAAACCTCACGAATTGGTGAATTTTTGCTGATTTCAAGGCAATTTTTTTCAGCAACGCCGCCGGCTCCGGTCAATGGCTCCAAATGGATCATGAACTCGAGACGCGTAACGGACAGACAGTAGGCACCCGCGGACCAACCGGTCATAACTTGTTGGCTGATGTGAGATTCGAGCTGCCGTTTGGTGAGTTTTCAGCCTTTTTTCCCACTTTTGTGCAATTTTTTTTGGTGGCCGTGAGGAGTTCTAGGCCGGCTCAGGATCCTAAAAGTGCAGCATACACTTTTAGGACCTTTCTCTCTCTCTCTTTTCCCAGTTTTCACCTGTTCTCTTCTCTATTTTTGTTTTGTTTTTCTATCCCTCTCTCAGCCGTTTCCTTATGCATTTTGTGGTGGTCCCAATTTTTCTTTTCCGAGAATATTTTAGTTTTTCGGAGGGGAAACGTCTTCGTTCATTCATTTTTAGTAGAACGTACATAGTTATATCGACACAGTTTTTGATTTGTGTCGATAAATCAAGGTACCACTTTTAAATTTATGCTCTAGAACTAAATTGGTGGGAAATTCAAAAAATTTGCGAAAAAACTCGAAAATCGCGGTATCCAGTGCTGGCCGAGTGGTCGAAGTAGACTGATGACCTATCAGAAAAACAACCAGGGTTCGAGTCCGCATGACAGCAAACTTTTTGTTTTGTTTTTTTGTTAATCTTTAAAAATGTGTTCCCAATAATTGTAGGAGGTTTTAAAGCATAAATTCCAAATTTATGATTTTTGGAATTTTCATCAATTTTTAGACCTGCAATTTGAACAAAATTGCAGAAAAATTGCACGAGAATCGTCACTGGAAAAATCTTTTTTGGGTTAAAAAAATATTTTGCCGATAATTTATCGACAAAAATAGTTACATTTCAAACTTGAAGGTTAAGGCGACAAAAATTTCGAATATTTCGACATTTTTGAAAACAGAATCTTACATTTCTAAGTCTTTTATAATTCAATATTTTCCGTTGTTTTTGACCACAGTAGACAATAACTCAATGATTCACAGCAGTACGATGCGTAGGGTCCGCAACGAACAAATTTGAATTTGTTTCTGAGTCGCGTTGCGTGCGCGTCGCGGTTAACGTAAAATTTAAATTTGGCACTTTGCTCAGTCTTTTTTGGCTCAAAATCTTAAAAATACAACTTTTCTTTACTTGAAATTTTTTTAAACCCGGTATCTCACAACCCCGATAAGTTTTTATCGACTACTCTTGCAAACTGAATGTTTTTGACATTGCCGATAATTTATCGACTCAAACCGCCCAAAAACCGATCTATCAAAACTTTCCTGCTACTTATTGTGTGTTTTGCTCAAAAATTTGGAGCATTTTTTTTCCTCCTCGTTCGCTGCTCCACTCCACCACCGCCACAAAATAAGTGTCAAAGATTTCTGCATTTCTGACAACACCTCCCATGAGAGAATCACTCCGCCGAAAAAATATTCCCGCTTTTCTTTTTACAACACGGACCTACTACATACACTAGTCCTCTCTATTTCTATTTCTCCATCCCACTTTTTTTTCTTTCTTTTTTTTTCAATTTTCAGTCTCTCAGAAATTCCGCCTTTCCTGGATTTCCTGTGTGTGTCGAGACGACGTCTTAGAAGTTTTGCTGAGAAAGGATTTTTCTTGCAGAACTTTTTGAAATGGTGGCCTGGGATATTTTATTTTTTTTCTAGGCCGTCAGTTTTTCCTACTGTACACCCTAAAAACTAGTTTTTAAAAGTTTTTTGCCGTTAATTGTTTAAAAACCGGGAGTTTCAAAAGGTGCACAGATTTTCAAATCCTCAAAATCAGCTTAAATTTTTACAGCTGTCCGTGTAGTTCTCGTGGACAAGTTAAATTTTGCATTTTAAATTTTTTAGCAAAAAAATCAGTCGAAATTGAAGGAAATCGACTGAAAATAAGAATAAATCTTTGAGTAGTCCTCTTGGACAACTGTGTTTTTTGTTTTAAGCCGATTTTCAAACGTTTTTTTGAAAAAATACTGTTTCTAGCAGACGAAAGCTTGAAAATTTCAAAAATTTAGGCTTTTTGAGTGCCTAAACGCCTAAAAACGTCTTAGATTGTGCCGCTAAGGTAATGTGACTCTAAACTTTACCCTTTACCTTTGGTACTATGAAATTTCTGCAAAAAACACTAAAAATGGTCAAAAATGGACAACTTGATGAGATTCTAGGTTTTTTTACTAACCGAATGAAAATTTTCCGAAAATCTTTCAGAAACAATGCAATTTTTGAAAAATCGTTTCTAAAAGTTTGGATTTAATTCAACTTATCGGTTTCTGCGGGGATTCTGTTACCTAAATTAGGCTCCACCCCTTTAAGTCAACGCATTCCAGAGATTCCAAATTTTGGCGAAAAACCACTTTTTACCACTTAAACATCTTTAAAATTTAAGCCCCACCCCCTAGGATCATGGATTTTTTACAGGGTTGGGAAATTCTGGGCTGGCCCGGCCCGGATTCAAAAAATGTACACCATTTTTTCACAAATTTCTGCAAAATTTTCATTTAAAAAAAGTCAAAATTCTCAACATTTCTCGTACGCTAATGTTTTTACCGATATTCTAAAACACAGTCGAAAAATCCACTTTTTTGCAAAAAAAATCAAAAAAAATTCAAGATTTTTTCAAAAAATTTCAAATTTCTACAGGAGCCGGGCCGACAGGGCCGGGCCGAGGAAAATTTCTCAGTCGGCCGGTCCCGGCCCGGAATTTCCCAACCCTGATTTTTTAGTTTAGGCATGTTTTCTAAAATCTAGGCTCCCGTCTCCCCCCATCTCAATTCCTTTTCGTTTTCGTTCCTGTCAATCAGAAAATAAACGTATTCAGATCTTAGCTGGGCGATAAATCTTCTCAGTAACGGGGGACACACACACACTAATTACGATTGCCCCCTCTTGCTCTCTCTACTCCATTTTGTGCGCTTTTGTGCTGTTGCTCCCTTCTTTGAGAAGGAATAACAATTTATGTCTCTCAGGAGAGTTTCCATTCAAAAAAATGAAATTAATCATTATTTTTTGCATACTTGCAACGGGCCGGGCCGGGCCGATTTGAGAATTTTCACCGTCGGCCCGGGTCACAGTACAAAAATTTGAAAATTTGAATTTTTTTGAAAATTTTTTGATTTTTTCGCAAAAAAGTCGAATTTTCGACTATGTTTTTACATATCGATAAAACTCAAGTGTACATAGGATTTTTGACGATTTTTGATGAAAATTTTAAATAATTTCGAAAAATTTTGTGAACAAATTGTGCTCATTTTTTTACTCCGGGCCGACCGGGCCGGGCCGGGCCGGCAACTTTCTCTACCGGGCCGGGCCGACGGGCCGAGCCGGGCCGGGCCGATATTTTGCAAGTATGATTTTTTGCACTAGTTGGTTTGCCTGTTCATAAAAGGAGAGGAAAGGAAAGCCAGGGTGCCCCATGTTCAGAATGTATCGAATTTTTGCTGTTAGGTAATTCTCATATTACATGTTTTCGGTTTGTGAGAGAGGGAACAATTTTTTGGAACATATTGATTTGTTTTTGTGACCCATTGGCACCGGTGGCTGACCGGAAAAAGCTTTTAAAATTTTTTATGGGTAAAGTACGGTAGAGAGCCGCCGTAAATCAAAATCCCGCAAATTCCGATCTTGGAACGAACGGTCAGTCACCAACTATTAAGGTAAAAACGGTATGTTTCCGATTCGTCCGGTTTAAAGTTTGACAACATTTTTTGAACACACCTACTTAGAACCCTAAAACTTAAAATTTGATCCTTTAAAAAACCTTACAAAAACCTCAAAACTCTAAATTTTTAAGTTTAGCTTTTTTCAGCTGTTCTAGGGCATGAAAATGTATGAGAAACAAAATTTTGACGACGGGGACTAGTTTTCCCAATTTTTGGCGTTTCTACTGTTTTAAGCTATTTTTTAGCTGTTCTGAAACATAAAGAAGTATGAAAAACCATATTTTGAGGGCGGGACAAGTTTTCCCAATTTTTGGGTTTTAGGCTACCAACTACTGGGGCGCTTTTGGCGCGCATTTCTATAGGTTTTCGTAAAAAATGCGATGTCCTGACTGTAAAATTGTTTGTGACATGCCTGGCGACACTTTTTTTTTGAGAGACAGTGGAAATCCTTTGAGAAAAATCTAGCATGGCTGGCGCGCCGTGGGCGCTCTAAAAACCTGTCGCGCCTTGGACGTTTTCTCACACACAATCTTCATTATCTCAAGCTTCGAACAGCTGTTTCTACGTGTCTGGCGCGTCTTTGACGCTTTTCCACCAATTTTTTTTGCCTGAAACTTCAAACTACTATCTCCTTACCTGTTACTGTCCAGTATTTAAATTATCTGGCGCGCCGTCAACGCCATTTTCTGATTTGAGCTAAACTAAGTCAAATTTCACTTTTCCAACATTAAAAAATCAAGTTTTTTTCCTCTTTCCTAAGACTGGGACTCCTCAAAAGTAATCCTGCATCACACCAAGCAGAGAGTAATAAAACCACTTTTTGTTTACCCTCCGCCCTTCTTTTTGAAAGTTTTTTTTTTCTCTCTTCTCCATTTTTTTTTCAAAAATAATGGAGCACCCCGGCCCGGCTGGAAAGGAGGTTATGAAGTTTCAAGTCGTTAACCCGATAATTGCATATTCTCCTTTTTTCTTCTCCGTTTTCTTTTCCTCAACTAAGTTTTCCTCATTTTTGACATATCAACGCTCTTTTTTCTTCTTCTCTCTGTGCTTGTCCCTTGTGCTCCAGAAGAAGGAGCTCTCTGTGCTCTGTGCTCCTAATTTGGCACACATACTTCTTCTTCTTCTCGTTTTCCGACGACGACGTCTTCTTGCTTCTTGCTTCTTCTCCATCGGTGACAACGATGGCGCCAAGAAAAAGAAGAAGTCGTATGTTACTTTTTTTTTGCTGCTCTCTATCTTGACGTCTTCTCTCTTTGTATTCTGGAGAGAGAGAGAGAGAAGAGAGGCACCTGTTTTTTTTTTCTGATGCCTTCTGATTCTCTTGTTTTCGTTTTCCCCCTCTCCCCGTATACTTGAATTATCTAAATTCGCTAAATAGGAGAAGGAATTGAATTTTGAGAATTTTGAGCAAGTGTGCTCCAGTTGAGAAGGAATTTTGAGCTATACCACGGTTTTTGTTTGGTAAATCGGGGTTTTGACAATTTTTACTCCGGTTTTGAGTCTTATAACATTTTTATAACCTGGCACAGTGATTTTTGAGGTTTTTGGAGATTTTTGAGCCTTTTAGAAGATTGTTTTTGAATTTTCTGTTGTTTTTATTTTGAAGGAAAAAAGAAACGTTTTAAAAAGTACTTAAGGCTTAAAAATTGGTACCAGGGCTAAAACACTATGTCAGGCTGAAAATTTCAATTTTTAAACCTTTTTTATAAGTTTGAAGCAATTTTTGAGTGTTAACACCTTTCTCACAGTTATTTTTTAAGTTTTTCTAAGAAAAGGCCTTTTTTTGAGTCTGAGTCGGTTTTTTGAGCTTCTTGCGGAAATTTAAGCTGAACAATCGGTACTAGAGCTGAAAAGTTGGGTTCACACGCTAAAAACTGTCCAAGGCCCCGAAACACTGTGTTAGGCTGAAAATTCCAATGATTTTAAGCTTTTTTTGAAAGTTTGGCGCATTTTTTTGAGTCTCATAGCATCTGCACAGCTATTTTTGAGCTTTTTGGAGCAGAGCACATTTCTTTTGAGGCTGTGTCGGTTTTTTTTTAGTTTTTTGAGGTATTTCACGCATTTTTTTGAGACTAGCCCGAATTTTTGAGACTAGGAGCTGAAATGTTGTGTGAATGCCCCAAAACACTGTGCCAGAATTGAAATCTTGGGTAGGAGACTGAAATTTTTAAAATTTTTAGGTCTAGTCAAGAATTTTTCAGAGTTTGGCGCATCTTTTGAGTCTTATAGCATTTTTTAAGCCTGGTACAGTTATGTTTGAGCTTTGAGTCGGTTTTTTGAGCTTTTTTGGGAATTTCGAGCTTAAAAATCGGTATCAGAGGTAAAATGTTGCGTTTACACGCCAAAGAATTGTCCAATCCCCAAAACATTGTGTCAAGCTGAAAATTTCAATTATTAAAAAAAATTTTTAGACTCCCTTGGCTGAGTCCCAAACATGACCGTTTTCACTAAAAAAGTAAATTATGAAAATTCCTCTTTTTTCATACTTTTATAGTTTTTACGTTAATAAATACATATAAGTTGTTCTTTGCGTTTGGTGGCCTAGAAAAAACCTAGGTCTACATTGTTAAATATGACTCTCATAGGTCAAACTGTTTTTGGTACAAAAACAAAAGCGGTTTTTCAAAAAAATTTCAAAGTGAAATTTTCAAATTTTTCAAAAACTTTAACAAACCCCGTAAAATGTAAGTAATTTTGAACAAATTCTGCGGTTTCTACGCCACCCATTTCTCATTTTTCATAACATTTCACTACATACCGTGATTGCGTACCATAAAACTTACCGTACGACAATTTTCACAGATTTTCGAAAATTTCAGAGATTTTCGAACCCCCCCCCCATTTTCATCGTAGACTCAAATTGTACTTTGTCCCTCCTCATATTGTTGCCAAGCTATACCGGAACCCTTGGATTTTTCAATTTTGGCACCCCCTCCTCCTCAAATATTTATCTTGTCGCAATCTCGTTGGATCCTCCAATCCCGAAACGTCTTCAGAGAATTTTCTGCTGCTGGCTGAAAAAGGCAACACAATTGGGGATGCACAAATTGTCTCATTCGGCTTCCGGGAAATGGGTACCCCCCCTTCTCCTCTTCTTCTTTTTGCTCCGTTTGTGTGTGTGTCAATCTCTGCTTTTGACACTTCCAATATCATCTCCTCACTGTCTCGTCTTGAGTGGCCTAGGCGGTCTGAAGAAGATTTTTTTGAATTTGTTTTTTTTTTTATTTTGAAGAAAAAAAGAAACGTTGGAAAATAGTACTTAAGGCTTGAAAATTGGTAGCGGAGCAGAAAAATTGTGTGAAGACCCAAAACACTGTGTCAGGCTGAAAATTTCAAGTGTTTTAAGCAAATTTTTGAAAGTTTGGCGCATTTTTTAAGCTTGGCACTGTTATTTTGATGATTTCTGGTGCAAAGCCCTTTTCCTACGGAATTTTAGGCTCAAAAATCGGTACTAGAGCTGAAAAGTTGTGTTCATACGTCAATAAGTTGTTGAAGGCCTAGAATACTGTGTCAGGCTGAAAATATCAATTTTTAGCCCTTTTTTTTTATAGAAAAACGCAATTTTTGAGTGTTAACACCCTTTTCACAGTTATTTTATAGCTTTTTAAAGAAAAGCTCTTTTTTGAGTCGGTTTTTTGAGCTTCTTAGGGAAATTAAAGCTTAGAAATTGGTACTAGAGCTGAAAAGTTGTGTTTACACGCCAAAAATTGTCCAACACTGTGTCAGGCTGAAAATTTCAATTATTTTAAGCTTTTTTTTGAAAGTTTCGCGCATTTTTTCAGTCTTATAGCATTTTTTAAGCCAGGCACAGTCATTTTTAAGTTTTTTGGAGCAAATCACATTTCTATTGAGGTTGAGTCGATTTTTGAGCTTCTTAGGGAAACTTACCCTTTTTTGACAAGTTTAGGCTTACAAATCGGTACCAGAGCTGAAAAGTTGCGTCCACACGTCAAAAAATTGTCCAAGTCACAAATCACTGTGTCAGGCGGAAAATTTTTAAATTATTTTGAGAATTTTTTTTGTTTTTTTTTTTGAGGTTTTTAGCACCGTTATTTTTAATCTTTTTGGAGCAAAGCCCTCTTTATGAGTCTGAGTCGGTTCCTTCAAGAATTTTACGTAATTTTTTGAGACTTGGCCAAATTTTTAGACTAGTTATGTTTCTTTTTAAGTGCTTTTGCGTTTTTCAAGCCTCTTACAGTTAATTTTTTGAGCCTGTCAAGATTTTTTGAATCTGGCATTATTATTTCGGATTTGACACAGTTTTTTAGGCCTGTCGCATTAATTTTTGAAACTGACACGGTTTTTAAAAAGTCTAACCAAAATTTGAGTATTTTTGGGTTTTTTTTGCTAGTTTTCAACGTTTGACACAAGTTTTACAGTACTTTTATAAAAACTTGCATTTTTTGAACAGGTTTTTTGAGTCTAAATGCATTTTTACGTTATTTTTGAAATTTACACATTTTTTTTTTGAAGACTAAGAACAACTTCAGCCTATTTGAGACTTGTATGAACTTTTTGAAGTCGGACACAAAATTTTGGGCCTTTGCCTTCTTTTTACTTCAATTTTTTAGCCTTGTCGAATATTTGTGTATTTTTGACCATTTTTATACTTTTTCACTAGTTTTCAACGCTTGACACAGGTTTTAAGCGTAGTACGGTATATTTTTAATCTAGATCTACTTTTTTTTGTTTTTTTTTGTACTGACGCGATTAAAACTGTCCTAAAGGGTTTTCGCCTAACAGAAATTGTTTCTGAAATTCTCAAATCTAAAAGGTTTCCCCCATCTCAATATAAAAGTCAAAAAAGTATAGTTTATTCATGCTGGGGGCCCCCAACATGTTTCCATGTCTCTCCTTCATTCACTCCGTTTTTTTCTCTCTTCGGCAGAGTTGCCGCCGCCATCCCAGGAAAATCCGAAATGCATAGAAACCATCAATCACATTGAACATCTTTCCCTCTCTTTTTCCACCCTTTTCACCGGGGGCAAAACGACACGACGAAAATCATTTCTATTTTCAGATGCGCAAGGCTGCGACGAGGACATCCAGTCGAAGTTGCTCGCGCTGAACGGACTCATCGAACACGTAAGATTTATGAAATTATAGAAAAAAATCAATTAGAAAATTTTTTTTAAAAATGAGTAAAACCTCATAAATTCTAGTCAAAATCCTTGAAAACTAAGAAAAATTGCATCAAAACTTATACGGCCACCTTATAGGCCCGTCCCCGGATTTTTATTGGTCAAAAAATTTTCAAAAGTATATTTCTCTAATAAATCAAATCAAGGGCTTCATTTTTGTAGTTGACAACTTTTTGATAGCTCCGCCCACTTTTTGAGATAAACGCGTTTCTTTCTCTGCGTTTCAGCTAGTTTTACTTACCGTATCTCTGGGCTCCGTGAGGCTACAAACTACAAAAATATACCAAAATGTAGAAAATTTTGCGTATATTATTTTTGCAATTGACAACTGTTTGATGGCTCCGCCCACTCTTGAAATATGCGCCTTTAAAGATAGCCTACTTCAGCAGCGACAGGGGAGAAGACGCAGAGTTGTCAGCCACTCTCGTTTCTCTGCGTCTCTCTTCCTTTGTACCTAACTTTGAGCGGGGATTTTTCAAAAATGGGCAGAGCTATCAAAAAGCTGTCAACTACAAAAATGAAGAGCTAGATTTGGTCTATAAGAAAAATGTAAGTTCAACAATCTTGAACTACACGTGGAGTCGTTACGAGCGGTCAAAAGTGAGCAATTTTTGCTTCAAAAATCGGTTTTTTGTCAATTTTCGACCAATTTTTACCATTTTTCAGGACCAACTGGTGCCCAACAACCATCACCGAGCGCCGTTCAATCATTGTGAGTTTTTGGGGCACCCAACACTTTCTAGGCTTTTTTTTCGATAATTCCTATTAGCTCGGCGCAGTTCTCACAACTGCGTGCTACCGAACTCAATTTCGATTTCAATTTCAATTTCGCACACAATTTTCTTCGATTTCGAAAGAGCGCGGTTGTAAGAAACGCGTCGTGCTAATAAACCACACAAAAACAATATATCCACGCTCTCTAATTATTCCAGCGGGTTTGAGTGAAGACAGTGATTATACCTCCGACGTGTCCGTTCCAGTCAACCATCATCAACTACATCCGAACAGTTCGGCGCATCAGTACGAATCGCATCTACACCCACATCGCAGTCGACAACTGCTGCACACTCGCGAAGGCGCAGTAAGTGACGGGAATGGCTCTGTTCGGCGGGGATCAGGGGGATTCGAAATTTTTTAAAAACTTAAAAAAAAATTTTACACTGATATCGAATCCCTTATCAAGTTTTACGTTGATAGCAAAATTTTAAGTCCTTCGACAAAAATTGTTGTAAAATGAGTTTAAAAGTTTAAAAGTTTGAAAAATTTCTGACTTTCATCGTTATTGACTCAAAATTTTGAAGTTTTGACACCTAAATCGGATTCTACTCCTGTTTTTACGTTTGTGACCAATTTTTCAACACGATTAGACAAAGTGTCGTAAGGTATGATACATTGTACGCAAACACTATAAATGGTGATTACGTACAATGCGTACCTGACGACAATTTGAGTTCCCGGATTAAAAATCTTATCTTATAGGTAAAATTTCGTGTGAAATACGTGAAATTGTTGGTAAAATACAAAAAAAAGTAAATTGAAAAAATTGCACAAATTTTATACATTTTTAAATAAGGTATTTCACAATGTTCTTATTTTTCAATCAAATTTAATCAACGTTTATCAGATAAATCAAAACCAGATCTCTGTTTTTGTAGTTGACAATTTTTTGGTAGCTCCGCCCACTGTTGAGGTATGCGCCTTTAAAGATAGGTTGAACCTAATTTTAGGTCTAAAAATTTCAAAAGCAGATTTTTATAAATTTCTTAATTTTGACCTCCTTTCACGACCGCACATGAAAACCGAAATTTTCAAATTTACATTTTTCTGGTAGATTAACTCTAGATCTCCATTTTTGTAGTGAAAAACTTTTTGGTAACTCCGCCCACTTTTGAGATATGCGCCTTCAAAGATAGCCTACTTAAGAGCGTACTTAAGGGCGTGAAAGAGCAGAAGGGGGTAGCTGTCTTGTCTGCGTCTTTCCTCCCAGGTACTTTCAAACAATTTTTTGTATTTTGTACCAAGGTGGCGCTAATTTAAAGGTGCATATCTCAAAATTGGAAGGAGCTATCAAAAAGTTGTCAACTACAAAAACATAGCGCTAAAAATCTACAAAAATAACTTAATTGTGAGACGGGATCTGAAATCCCTAACCCGATTTTTTCCCTATCCCACCCGAACAGAGTCAACCACACGTCCCCGCACTCTAGAAATAATCCAGGAACACAATCTTAGACGTTGCAGGCGAGTTATGAGGACGAAGAAGACGCCTATCACGCGAGAAATCAAAACGAAACCGACGTCGTTCACTATCCAGAAGACGACACTTCCTATCATCAGTCCTACTACCACGACGACTACCCGAGTGGATCCACACAAATCAATCAATACTCCTCCTCCTCCGCCGGCGGCTACCATCATCAGGACACGGTGACGCCGGTTCGAGAGTCGTTCGGCGAGTCGGCGCCTCCGACCGTTTCAACGAGTCGTCAGGTTTACGGGTACGCCGCGTCTAGCAGTGAGGAGAGATATGACACGCCGAGTGGCCGAATGCCGAGAGACGAGCCGATTCTCGAGCATAGTGAGCCGGAGTACGTCTACGATCAGAATGGATATCCGGACGATGAGAATTACGGGATTAATCCGACGTACTCGGAAGAGCACTTCGATGAGCAACAACCGCAGACAAGCACGGATTATAGGAATGATTTCAATGCTAGTTATCAAAGGTACTGTAGTTTACGGTAGCCAATAGCTCAGATACTGTAGAGCGTCTGAGCTTAGGCTAAGCCAAAAGGGCGTTAAGATCTAGGACCTAAGTGTGAGGCATCCGGAGACAAACCAGATTTTGAGTTTTCAGAGAATATTGGAATGAGAGTGAACCGCTCTCCTACAACAGTCGGCCGCCAAATGGACACGTCCGAACGTAAGTAGGCCCCAACGAAAACACTTTTGGGGATAAAAATAGTTATTTCTGTAAACTTTAGTTGGATATATGATGACATTCATATCGGAAAGATCACAACTTACTAGGGAAGATGATCATGGAGTAAGTTTGGAGTTATGGGACGTGACCTATACCATTAGAAAGCTGAAAAAACGCTGTTCCCAAACATATATTCAGTTTTCGCCCTCGAGGTCTGGTATTCAAGAAAAACAAGGTCAAAGTTCTTAAAATGTCAAATAATTACCTTTTTAACACTCAAAAATTGAAAAAAGAAACGATTTTCGCGTGTCAGAACAGTAATAATTTGACGTTCTTCAAAACTTTTACCTTATTTTTCTCGAATACCAGACCTCGAGGGCAAAACTGGATAAATATTTAGAATCAGCGTTTTGTCAGCTTTCCAATGATATAGATCACGACCCATGAAATTACAAAGTGTGTCAAAAAACTAAGAGCCATGGAAAATTCTACGGGAAATTGAAATAGTGATTAAATAAGCCAAAAACGTTATTAAAGTCGAAAAAATGTAAGGAAAGTGAACGCATTTAGTTCTAGTCGAATATTCTTAAACACAGTATATCGAGCTAGTCACATTGAGAATCTCATAAAATTTTTGATATATAGCGTTAGGTAGGTAAAATTATTGGTACATATGAGCTGAAAAATATACCAAAATGTAGATCTCGACGAGTTCTATCTCTGTGTTTGTTAATATGTCGCAGGTCGTGAAAAAAGCGCCAAAAAACGCAAAAGTAGTCATCCCGCCCATAGTAAGTCACGGTCATAGAACTCGTCGAGATCTACGTTTTGGTATATTTTTCAGCTTGCGTTTTAAGCGGGTTACGTGCCGGAATTATGAAAACTATTGTAATAGGCAAGATCAAAAAAATTCTACCCGGAAGGTGCAATTGCGCCCTATTAAGAAGCAGATAGGCAGCGGTTTTGATTCAAAAATCCTAAAATGTCATTTTTCGAACAAAGTCGCATTATTTAATTGAACCAATAAACCTACAGTAAGACTACAGTAAGACTGCAGTTAGACTGCATTAAGAATACAGTAAGACCTTGCTGATATACAGCGACCACTTTTGGGTTGTGAGTTTAAAATATCCGCCTCAAAAAGTTACACTGAAAAAGTTACACTGACAAAGTTACACTGACAAAAAATGTAGATGTCAAAATTTTGGTCCAGAAATTAGTTAAGTCAGTCAGACTACAGTAATACTACCAACGTCCCCCTTAAAATATCAATTTTCCAGCGGCACTAGCGCATGGCGTGAACCGGGAACCTCATCCCGTCCGACGTCCTCCCAAGCATGGAACTACACAGATGACACTCACCAGTATGATGAAGTCGATCGGGGCTCCCGTGTATCCTTCACACGGACACCATCAGTAGATCGAAATGAACGAAGGAGTGATAGTGGTGGCGGGTTTTATGACGAGTTTGGTGATGGGTATGTTGTGTGCGAAAGTGCCTGAAAACGAAAAACGCAAAATGTTTTTCAGTACCCGACGACCGGACTCTCACCACAACTGGAGGTACGACTCGATTCAAGAGGAGGATACGGAGAAAGACAACTGGAAGCAACATGTGGAAGGATATGAGGAAGGGCATGACGAGGTGAGAAGAGGATCGATAGGGGGGGTTGCCTTGGCGATGCATACACGCAAACATTTTTTGGTTTGGTTGAAAGAGAGAATGGGGATGATAATGGGGTGCGCATGACTGCATTTATTGGGTTGGGGGATAACGGCGAGTACCCTTTTTCACAAAAAAAGTACTAGGGAAATTGATTTTGACGCTATACGACGAGGTTAGACTAGATTAAACTTGATAAAACTTGATAAGTTACGAAATTCGTAATTATAGTAATTACCATAGTAATTATCAACTACGCTAAGCGTGTTTAATTGAGATCCCGTCATGTCTCTAGATAGCGTTTAAAGAACTTTAAACTTATATTTTCTTAAAAGCTCTGTAGGGTTCCAACATTTTTTTCGAAAACCTGAATTTTCCCTCCTGAAAATTTAAATTTTTTCATTTTTTAACACCAAAATCGACTTTTACGTAAAATTTTACATAGGCAAACCAAGTTTTTAAATCGTTCGTGCTAAGTGTCGTAAAGTATGGCGTATTGTACATGTTCGTGCTAAGTGTTGTAAAGTATGGCGTATTGTATATGTGTAAAGTATGGCGTATTGTAACTCCGTAATTGCGTACAGTACTCTGGATCTTACAATATTTCACACTTGAAATTTGAAAACTTAAAAATTTTGAAGTTTTGACACCAACATCAGATTCTACGCCTGTTTTTACGTCGGTCATCAATTTTTCAGCGAAGTATCGTAAGTTATGACGTATTGTACGCAAACACCGTTAACAGTATTTGCGTACAATGCACCATACCTTACAACACTTTGAATCAGGAACCTGAAAATTTTCATACTTGTCAAATGAGGGGCCTGAAAAGCTTCGGCCCGGGCCCGGCCCATCAGGCCCCTCTTTTCAGGGATATGGGATTATTGAGAAAAATTTTCAATTTTTTTACTCGTTTTTACACTTATTTAATGATGATTTAGTATATTTTTCGAAAGATTGACTACATTTTTTTGCGAGACGCCTCCGGCAATAAAAAACTTGAAGGTGTACTATGGTCAAATCTGATTTTTTTTCCCAGAATAATCTCTGTGTTTTCGTGAGTTCATTTCCATATCGAAAGAATATAAAAATTTGGTCGAAACCCCCCCTGATTGTGAGATCGAGCGGCGAAACAGTTTGGTCATTTCTGTAGCCGTGGAAGAAAACAATAAAAAAATGGCGAAAGTAATTATATTATAAAACTTGAAAAAAAATTCTTTGAAAATTTTCTTTCGATATGAAAATATACTCAGACACACATACATTATTCTATGAAAAAATCAGAATTGAACTTAGTCCACCTTTACCTAAATTCGAAAAAAAAATTGAAAAAAAAATCCCCCCAAAAGACGGGCCTGAGGGGCCGGGCCGGGCCGGAAGTTTTGAAAAAAGTTGAAAAAACTTGACAAGTATGAAAATTTTGGTCAAAGATGTGTCAAATTTGATAAGGAACCTTGTGGTACCCTGAATTCTAAAAAACAAAGTTTTGTCACCTGTTTGGTTGCGAAATTCATTAATTTGACTTTCCTCAGCTTTCTTGATTTCGAGCATTTGAGCAATTGAGCAAAACATTTGTGCCTTTTCTGATTTTTGAGATTCTGATTCGGATTCTTGATCATATTTTACACAATCTGTGCGCTAGCTTTACCTTTTTTTCTTAAAGCGCTATGATTTTAAATTTAGAAATTCAATTTTGCTACTCATTTTGGGGCAATGATCATTTTGAATTCCTTAAAAGTTTAGTTTTGTAACCTGTTAATGTAGCTAAACCCCGGTTTTTCACACAATCAGAGTCACAAACTCAAGATTTCAAGTTACCATTCGATTTTGACCGTCCTGAGCGCTTTTTTTCAGATCTTTTGAGGTCAGATTTGGATTTTGATCAAATTTAACACTTGCACGTTTCCAATTTGCATTTTTCTTGGTACAGTAGTCACCAAACTATATATTTAATTTCCAGACCACACCCAAAGACGCCTCGCCATCCCGTCCAAAAGACCGTATCTCCCCGGACACCCACTATGGTCAGAAAGAGCTTCGATTCGACGAGCCGCCTCCACCAATCGTTCGTCAAACAATTCAAGAGGAGGAGGAAAAACGGAACTATCAAGAGCTATGGCACTCGGCGTATAAGCGAGTCTGTGCAGATTTGGGAATTAAGGTTAGTTTTGGTTTATTGGTCAGATAAGGGGGGTGTCTAAGTATATGTATGTGTATAATCGGAGAGCCCACACCACACCAACGCGTCCAATTTCCGGCGGAATAGCGATAATTGGAGAACCAAGAAAATGCAAAGAAGAAGAAGACAAACGGATAACAATACTATACGTACTTTGGTCACTATACCCTGTGGACTTTCTGAAAGTGTCTCAAGACACACTTCAAGTTTTTGAGTATTGGAATTTGAACTATTATACCTAAACACTTTGAAACAACAACTATACAAATCTTATAACGACTTTTTATCAGAAATTTTTCTAATTGTAAAATTTTGTCATTGTACCAAGTTTTGGAAATTTCGAGCAGGTCACTGATTTTTTGAAAAGTTTTTATCACTATTTATACCCTACTGGACTATTTTTTCAAAATGTCTCAGTTTCTGACTTGAATTTCTTGTTTTTATACTTACACATATCATTTTTGATTACTTTAGTAATCAAAGTCCCGGGGAGCTTGGCTTATGATTAACACTTATCTTGAGGTTTTTTCTGAGTGTTTGAGGTCTCGGAGTATTGATTTTTATTTATAATTTCTATTTAGTACATAGAAACTGGTCTCGACGTTAGAAAAGTGAAAAAATTAAGTTTCATCGAAAATTCACCGAAAATCGATGTTTTGGACATGAAAATTGACAAAAAATGCCTTTTTTTTAGCAAAATCGGTCAAAATTGGGGTTTCCTTGGTCTTTTGATCGGTTTTAATTTGTAGTTTTAAAATTTTGAAGAAAAAAATCACGGTGTTGACCAAAAAAAAGTACACCGATCAAAATTTTTGTGTCAGTGTAAGTTCGCAAGCAACTAGAGCCACCCGGATCACAACTGGTACAAGTTAGATTCGTCAAATCGCGGTCTCTATTGGTTTAATCATCTTTTAGTCGGCTCTAATTCGGAATTTTAAAATTTTGAAAAAATTCAGGTGTAACTGTACACTGACAAAATGTACACTGACCAAAATTTTTTGTCAGTGTAAGTTAGTAAGCAGCTACCACAAACTTCTAGAGAGCCTTAGTTAAGTCCTAAAAGCTATACAAATTTTTGACTTTTGTTCCAATATTTAGCCGCTGCTTAGCTACTAACCTCTCATATCTTAACGCCCCCCCCCCCTTATTCTGTCGACCGAAAAAAGTACACTGACAAATTTTTTTTGTGTCAGTGTAAGTTAGTTGAGTGAGCCTTTAGTAGATCACACCAATTTTAAATGTTTGACCTCCTCATCCCGACCTATATTCTATTCTTGCTGGTTTGTAACCCATCAACTGCCCACTCCTCTCTCCGTGAGACTCCGTCATAAAATCTCTCTTGGGATCGGAACGAACTTTCGTTTTTCAGCCGATGACCCCTCTAAAGCGTGACTCTTCTCTCTTTTTCCTTTTTTCCCTCATAATTCAAATTCCTTTCTCGGCTTTCCCTTGAAACAAACTCTCTTTTTTCTCTCCCCCTAAAGCGGGGACGCATATTTTTAGCCTTCTGAAGGAAAACGAGAAGAAGCATTTCTCAACGTCAAACTTTGACGGGGAAAAGGGGGACGGATAGTGAGAAAGATATTCTAGGGACTACAAGAACTATCACCCTTCCCTTCCCTCACTTTTTTTTATTTGGCGCCATTTTTTTTTGTTGGAAAATTTTTTTTTCGTGTTCCCTGATAGCGATATTATGATATAACTTTTTGTAGTGGGGGCTTTAATTATTTAGACTTGTTTATGAGAATAATAATAATGGTATTTAGTAAGAATGGCATCATTTTATCTGGAAAATGATATATAAAGTTTCAGATTTTTTTTTGGAAATGCCAAATTTTGAGTAGCCATCATTATTTGAAGTTGTTTTGATCTTTCTGCATGGCACCAATCTATCTACTACCTAAACATTATAAATTTGAAATAATTGGGAAAAAAAACTAAACCCCTGTTACACAATTTCAAATGATTTTTGCCAAAAATTTTGTCATTGTAAACATTGTCACTGTAAATTTTGTCATTGTAAATTTTGTGATTGTATTATCAAGTTTTTGGAATTCTGAGCAGGTCACTGGATTTTTCAAATATTTTTACTACCACCTGCACAAATTGTCGTAAAATATTGAAAATCGTACGCAAACATCATTACCGCATAATACGGTACAACACTTTGGAATAGTAGTCTGAAAAATTGGGCTGAAACTTTTAAAGTTTGAATTCTAAGCCGGTCAAACAAGAATTTTCCACAAAACCAGTTATCCGAACATGAAATGATTTTCTCGTAGAATTTTCACAATTGTCGTAAGATACAGTGCATTGTACGCAAGCACCATAAATGCTAAATTCAACATACCCTTAAAATAGTGTGAGTTAAGAATTTTGAATATTTTGACTAAAAAATTGAGCATTTCGGCTCAAAATTTTCGACCCATAACTGAAAATTTCGCCCCAAAGCTGAAATTGTCAGCTCAAAAAGCTCAAAACACCAAAAAGTAAGTTCAAAATTTCCTTATTTGAGCTATATTTGCCTAATTGCAAGTTTCGTATTTTCCCAGAATCCCCCCAAGGTTTCAGAATCCTCCTAAATTGTTCTCTAGGGTCCGAAGCACTTTCCAAGAAATATCAATTTCCATGAATTTTTTTTTGTTATTTTTGAGAAAAGAATCAGAATCAGAATCCCTTTCCCTATATTTATTTTTCCCCCAAATTCTCGAAATATATTATAACAATGCCCCCCATTTTTTGCCTTCAATGGATGCCTCCTCCTTCTTCTTCGACGGCGGACGACGGCGGACGAGACTACGATTAAAAATTCAATTCAAAACCAAAACCATAGACTCCCTTGACTGCTTTTGCCTCCTCTTTTTTTCTCTTCATGAGCTATCAAAAAATATGTGGAAAAAAGAGAAGAGAAAACAATCAGGAAGCGTGTATGTTCTTGTTTGGTCAGTCTTGTTTTAGGGGAGTGATTTAATTAGTCAAATTATTTTTGGAGCCTAGACCCCTAGACCCTAGTACGAGGGAGGGGTCTAGTAGCCTTAGGGGATGTAAGACGTCTCTTTTTTTTTCAAAAAATCGGAAAGATATATGATTCTTAGAGGGTAGACGTTCTCTTGACACCACCCTGTGAGATTTTTTTTCAGTCTTTTTCATGGAGACTATTCACTGGTCAAACTTTTGTCGTTCGCTCCACGTGGGGGCACGAAAATCCAAAGTTTTGAGCATTAGGCGTTGAGCATTAAGCAAATTGACCATTTTATATAAAAATTTATGAAATTGCAAGGGTATCTAAGATTCATAGGATTCAGCACCACATAAAGTGATGTTAGCTATAATTTACTCACGTCTACCCTAGAATCCAAAATTTTGAGCATTAGGTTCCAAATCTCGAAGTTTTCGTGCTCAAAAACGGATTCCCGTCATTTTTTACATCTATACCCAAAGTTTTGAAATATTTTAACAAAGTGTCGTAAGTTATGACGCATTGTACGCAAGCACCATTTACAGTGTTTGCGTACAATACACGATAACTTACGACACTTTTCCTAATCGTTCTGAAAACTTGGTCACTAATGTAAAAACAGGAGTAGAATCCGATTTTGGTGGCAAAACTTTGAAATTTTGAGATTTAGAGTCATAACAGTGAAAATCGGAAATTTCCAAAGTTTTGAGTCCATTTTCAGATTCTACGAAAGTTTTTACATTTATTGCCAAGTTTTCAAATTTCATGTGTAAAATGTCGTAAAATCCGGTGTACTGTACAGTTCACAAAATTTGGTTAGTGGTCATTTTTTTTTCTAGCCACAGCTTTTTTCACAACATCAAAAATTTTGTCATTGTAAAATTTTGTCATTGTAAATTTTGTCATTGTATTATGTTTTTGAAATTTCGAAATTTCGAGTTTGGCATTTGAGCAAAAGGTGACTTGAAAGTGCTCAGACTATTAGTCTCTAAAGTTTCGATCACCACCAAAAAATTTCCCTCTGGAGACCAATCTCGAGTAGCCTAATGCCCTTTAAGCACGCACGTTCACCACCTGCAAATATTTTTTTTCCCATTTTTTGAAATTTTTTATACTTCCTTCTCGCAGATTGTCTGGTGCGCCTGGGACGCGTTTCGCCTAGGATTTCATAACTAACGTGATGTTTGATTCTCTTGTTTTCCCTTTTTTGGCTTCAGGAGAGAAAAAAGAAAACTACAAAGATTTTTATTTCATTTAATGAACAAAAAATTTGTTTTTCAAATTTTTTAGTCGATTCCCTCCTCCCCCCTCTTCTAGGATTTCCAAGTAACGGAAATCTGAACTTTTTCGGCGCTCGAGCGGAAATTTTATGCCACTTTTTTGTGGAAATTTTATTTTTTGAGGCTCAAAAGCTTTTGACCTACACCATAGGAGCTGAACAACTTTGGTATTTTGCAACTAGGGTAATTAAGTAATTATATAAACTCAATTATGATAGATAGGAATTAAAATTTTTGTACTAACCAAAAATCATCTAAAATTATAGACTCTTCTAACTGACTTCTTAGAATTTAGAATTTTGGCATTTTGAAAATTTCAAGAATCTAGACACCTCCTTAGAGCGCATCTTCAACCATGGCTTCCAAAATTTTTTGCAACTTCTCACAACTCTTGTCAGAGATCCATCTAATTCTGTAGTTATGCATGACTCATTATAATTTTTTAAATGTGAAGAAATCCCACAAAATATTTGAAATCTGTGTTGTACACCTCCGCTTTTTGAGTCAGAAAATGTTCGTTAGTGTCTGCTTAGTAGGCTTAGCCGCTTTTTAGAGTTCTTGGGAGCTGCTAAGCTTAATTCAAAACGCGAGACTCAAAAAATAGTTTTGGAAATTTTTTTTTGTTTTTTTGGTCAGTACACTAACCAAAATGTTTGATCATTGTATTTTAGAAAGCTTATCCGACGAGTTTAAACCTCTATAGTCACTAAACCCCAAATATGTTTTGGCTAATTTTTTCAATTAAAATTTTTTATTGGCCAAGAAAAAATACACTGACAAAATTTTACACTGACAAAATTTTTGTGTCCGTGTACCAATCTGAGAAAAACTAGTAACCAGAAACCACTAGAGATGTTTTCCTCAAGTACACAGCGCCTTCACTGGGCAAAGCTATTTGGTTCGAAAAAGCGTTATTTTTTCCAAAAATTCTTTGAAAAATTATGGTGTCGACACCAAAAAAAGTTCACTGACTAAAGTTACACTAGCAAAACTTTACACTGACAAAGTTTTTTACACTGACCAAAATGTTTGTGTCACTGTAAATTAGTTACCGGAAACTTCTGGAGATCCTAAGCCAAGTCCTCAGAGCTACACAAGTTTTTTTTCACTTTGCCTAATTATCGTGCTGAAAAAATGATCACCGACGTAAAAACAGGAGTAAAATCCGATGTTGGTGTCAAAATTTTGAAATTTTGAGCCAATAACGGTGAAAATTTGTGAAAAAGCACTATCTACAAGGTTTTGACTCCATTTTCCGATTCTACGAAAGTTTTCACATTTATTTTCAAGTTTTCAAATTTCAAGTGTAAAATGTAATAAGATCCGGTGTTTGCGTACAATGCGTCATACTTTACGGTACTTTTTCTGATCGTGCTGAAAATTTGGTAAACCATGTAAAAGGTTACCCTAAATCTACCGCTGTTTTTAGATTTTCCAAAAAATTGGTTTTTATAGCGAAAATCGCGCAAATCGCAAATTGCTGTTACTTCCCAAGTTCAGTCTCAAAAATAACCTATTTTCAATTTCAACTTGTTTTCGCCAACCTTATTTAAGCACCTGCCTCATCTCCTCCCTCAATAGGTCACTGTGTCCCCAGACACCCCTGCGTCTCTTACTCTCTCGTCTTTTCCAGAAAGAGTCACACCTCACCACTACCACACACCAACTAACTAATCAAATTATTCAACTCCTTTTTTTCTTCTTTTTTTGCTCCCGCGGAGATGTTAAACGGGCTCTTTTTTCCTTTGACCGCCAACCAGGACTAGCTGACCTTTTCCCTCTCTTTTTTCTCTATGATTCTATTTTTGATGACAGCTTCTAGGAGTAGGGGCACCCCCCCCCCTTTGTATAGATGTATTATGTTTCATAATTGCCTTCTCCCTTGGACGGAAAAACTTGCTCTTTTTCCCCTGAAAGAGCGTCAAACACACTTCAGAAGTGGCCGGCGCGGACACTTTTTTTCTCCACTTTGATTATAAATTTTTTGAGAAGGAAAAAAGATTTTTGATTACTCAAGAGGTCCTTTGGCGTCCTTTGGTGTATCTCAAGGAATTTTTGGTATCTTGGTACCAAAAAATTTGGGTTTTTAGACTTGTATACCCAATTTTTCAGACGGACTGCACAAATAGTTGTACAATGTGAATTTTGACCAATAGACCTCAAATATTCAGGTTTTGGAGGTCAAAAGCTGATTTCCCGGCACCTTTTCCATTCAAAAACTGAATTTTTTGAAATTTTTCAGTTTTTCCATTTAATGTGAAATTTTGTGCATCTTAAGTTTATAAAATTTCAGTTTCGGCAAAAAACCATTATTTTAAGCCCAAAAAACACAAAAAAAGCCCTAGAAATCGAGATTTTCGGGTATCCCGTAAATCGACTCTAGACTCCGTAAATCTACACATAGCTAAATTTCGCATTTTTCTAGCGTTTTAAATTTTTTTAATGTTGAAATTCGCAATTTTCAACCCAAAGAACCTCTAACCCATCTAAAAAATTTAAAAAATCACAATTTTTAAAAAGTCTCGTAAATCTACACGAGAACCTCCGTAAATCTACACAGCAGTGATTTTTTGACTAATTCTTGAGGTTTTTAGTGGTTTCTATGCATAAAATCAGGTTTTTAATGCCCAGAAACCTCTATAAACCAGACCCGCCTCAAAAATTTTCAATTGTTCTTTAAGTACTTTTTTTTCAACTTTGAAATCCAATTTTGTATCCCAATTTCCAAATTTTTGTATTTTTCTCGCAGATCAAAAATTGCTCTCCATTTTTGTAGTTGGCACCTTTTTGATAACTCCGCCCACTTTTCAGATATGCATCTCTAAAAATAGGCAATCACAGCGGGGAGACGCAGACAGTCAGACGCTCTCCTTTCTCTGCGTCTCTCCTCCCAGGTGTCTAACTTTAAAGGCGCATATCTCGAAAGCGTGAAGAGCTATTGAAAAATTGTCAACTACAAAAATGAAAAGCGATTTTTGATCTACCAGAAAAATATAATAGTGAATATAATGGAAGCCATTTTTTTAAAAGTTTTTTGTTCCAAACGAACAATTCTCATTTCCCCGTAAAAACCTAAAATTTTTCCAAGGTATCAAAACAAAACCAAAAAAAGGTGTGTGTCTCCCGGGGGGACCTCCACAATTTTCCGCCTATACGCGCATTCCCCTCTCTCTGTGTGTCAATAGACCTGACTCCATTCCATCTCCACAATTTTTTTCCACATTTTTTTTGGTGTGTGCCTGCTTGCTCCTGCCTTCATAACACAATCTGGTGGAGCCTCCACAGCTAAATTCTTATTTTGGAAAAGGAGGAGAAGGAGGCGCGGGTGGTATGCGAAATTTGACACTTTCTCGTTCTGAAGACCGGATTCTCCACGGTTGGCTCAAAAATCCAAACTTTTGAACATTAGGCTTTGAGCACTTGATCATTTTATGAAAATTTTCGAAATTTCAAAGGTACCCTGAGATTCATAAGATTCAGCACCACTTACAGTGTCGTTAAGTATAATTTACCCATGTCTGCTCTTGAAAGTCCAAATTTTTGAGGATTAGATCCCAAAATTTTCAGGTTTTCGAGCTCAAAATCGGATTCCCCGTCACTTTTTACATCTATACCCAAAATTTTGAAATATTTTAACAAAGTGTCGTAAGTTATGACGCATTGTACGCAATCACCATTTATAGTGTTAGCGTACTATGCACCATATCTTACGACACATTTTCTAATCATGCTGAAAAATTAGTCAGTAATGTAAAAAAAGAGGCGTAGAATCCGATTTTAGCAGAAAAACGCTGAAATTTTGAGTCAAAGTCGGAAATTTTCAAAGTTTTGAGTCTATTTTCAGATTCTACGAAACTTTTTACATTTATTGCCAAGTTGTCAAATTTCAAGTGTGAAATGTCGTAAGATCCGGTGTTTGCACACAACGCGCCATATTTTACGACACTTTTTGAAAATTTGATAAAATACGTGAAAACGGGAGTAGAACCCGATTTTGATGACAAAATTTCAACAATTTTTCCCAAAAACGGGGATTTTTTCCAGTTCAAACTTAGAATTTGACAGTCTCTACATTTCGGCTGGAAATTTGGTGTGAAACCGATCTCAAAATCTTAGAATTTTATACATTTTTCCGAAAACCGGATATTTTACCAATTTTCTCGATTTGAAGGTTCGAAGCGGATCAGTAAGACCAACTTTTCGAAATTCTGAGAAAGCTTAAAAATTTCTGAAAATTTATTCAATATCGTTTTTCAAATGTCTTCTTTACTACTTCTTTGTTCTCTCTCACTTTCTATTTTTGAGTTTTTAAAAAACTTTTTTGGTGAGACGACGTTCGTTAGGAGGTTTTTTCTTCTTTCACTCTTTTTTTTACTTTTTTTTCAACTAGCTACATAACTAACACATCATCATACTCATCACAGAAATATTATTCACTACTCGTTTCCCCTTCACCCCTCCGGGCACTTTTTCGAGTAACGAGTAGAAGGAGAGGCGGATCGATGCACCAAGTGTATAATTATATGTGTACTCCTCCTCTTTTTTCTCTTTTTTTGCTATTTCGTTTGAGAAATTTTTCGCATTTTTCTATATATCTTGGTGAGAAAGATATTGATAACGAGGACAATAACGATAGTGACTAAGGTAACCGGTAGAGGGTAGCGTGTGGATTTACGGAACTGTAAATTTACGGAGGCCTAAGAGAGCTTAGTGTAGGTTTACGGGGAGAGGTGTGGATTTACTATTTTACACGTTGTAGATTTACGTCAATACCGTTTTTGGTGTCGATTTACGGTGTCTGAGGTTTTACGGTGTAAATTTACGCCCTGACGGATTTTAGTGTCGATTTACGTGGGCTGTGTAGATTTTCGATCGATACTGTTTTTCGGTGTAGATTTACGACGCTATATATGTTTTTAGTGTATACTTACGCCCGAATTGACTTTTTTGTAAAAATTCACTAAGTTTATCAGTTTTACGTGTACACAAGCTATCCCCACTCCGTTTCCCCCCAAATTATTGTTTTTCTGATTTAAAGAATTGAAGTTGTTCCTCGTCCGTCTGCCATATCTTCTTATAAAAAACAACACAAATTTTGTACTCTCTCTCTTTCTTTCTCTTGTCTGGAAGCCCATTTCAGTGATTCATATCATATTTTGACTGGTTTTATCCAGACTTGTCAAAAATCGGGCCGGGCCGGGCCGGGCCGGGCCGAAATTTCTCTTGGCCCGGTCTGCCCGGATTCAAAAATGGGAACCCGTTTTTACCAAATTTTATTTGAAATTTTTAGAAAAAATAGAGTAAAAATGCTTAAATTATCATACATATTCACATTTTTCAGAAAATTTCAAAAAATTCCAAAAAAAATTCAAAAACTCCAAATGTTTCAAAACAAGCCGAGCGGGCCGGGCCGGGCCGAGATTTTTTTTGACCGGGCCGGGCCGGGCCGAGATTTTTCCTGGTCTCGGCCCGGCCCGTGACAAGTCTGGTTTTATCGAAAAAAATTGGACAAAATTTCCGGTTTTTGAAGAAATTGTGAAGTTTTGTCATCAAAACCTGCCTCTACGCCTGTTTTTACGTTGGCGACCAAGTTTTCAGCACGATTAGAAAATGCGTCGTAAGGTATAGTGCATTGTACGTAAACACTATAAATGGTGATTGCGTACAATGCGTCATAGCATACGACACTTTGTTAAAATGCTTTAAAATTTTGGGTATAGATGTAAAAAGTGACGGGGAATCCGTTTTTGAGTTTGAAAACCTAAAAACTATCAGACTTGCAAGATTCCGGGCCGGGCCGAGAAAGCTCCGGCCCGGATTTGAATTTTTGAACTTTTTCCACTACAATTTTTTGTCCAAAAATTAATTTTCTGAAAATTTTTCATATTTTTCCTCAAGTATATTTTTCAAAAACCTTCGAAACTAACAAAAAATTGTTCTTAAGAAATATTTTTCAAAAAAAATCGGGAAATTTTCGAAAAAAATTTTTGAATTTTTTTCAGTACTGAACTTCCGGACCGACCGGGCCGGGCCGCGGGCCGGGCCCTAGAAATTTTAATTCCGGCCCGGCCCGGCTCGTTGCAAGTCTGAAAATTAGGGACCTACTGCTCGAAATTTTAGATTTTCGAGCCGCTGTAGAGCAAAAATGTGAAATGGCAAATAAATTAATTTCTTTTAGTACACTGACCACCTCTAATGTAGATTGTAGACACTGACCACACTAACACTCTCTATGATCCGCTTTGAAAGTTTATCCGGTCCCATCTTTAAGAATTAATTTTTAGAAAGAAAATAAGCAAGATTTAGAGAAGGAGCAGAGCAAGAGCACAGAATATCGGAAATGTGTCATTTCCTCGTCCTAACAAGCGTCATTTTTTTGCTTTTCTTGCCTTTTTCTCGAAACTTTGTGTTTTCTTATTCTTGAAAAAAATTGTTTTTTCGACAACAAATTAGCTTCGTCAGTATTCATAACTGTTTTTCATTTCTCTTTTTTCGTTTCGACACGTACTTTGCATATCCAGCGTATTCTCGGAACTCGAAACCTCCCGTCTTCGAGAAATTCGTTTTTTGTAGTTTTAGAATGCAAAACTTGAGTTTTTGACGCTCGAAAATCTAAAATTTTAAGCATTGGGCCCCAAAATTCCCGGGTTTCAAGCTCAAAAACGGATTTCCCGTCACTTTTCACATCTATGACCAAAATTTTGAAGCATTTTAACAAAGTGTCGTAAGTTATGACGCATTGTACGCAATCACCATTTATTGTGTTTGCGTACAATGCACTATACCTTACGACACTTTTTCTAATCGGGCTGAAAACTTGGTCGCCGACGTAAAAACAGGAATTGAATCCAATTTTGGTGTCAAAACTTTGAAATTTTGAGTCAACAACGGTGAAAGTCGGAAATTTTCAAAATGTAAGTGCATTTTTAGATTCTACAAAAGGTTTTACATTTTTCGCCAAGTTTTTAAATTTCAAGTGTAAAATGTCGTAAGATCCGGTGTTTGCGTACAATGCGCCATATTTTACGACACTTTTCCCGATCGTGCTAAAAATTTGGTTAACCATGAAAAATTTGGCTTAAAATTTAAGTTTGACGTCAAAATCTAAGAATTTTATATGTTTTTCCAAAAAACTGGATATTTCACCAATTTTTACGCAAAATTTGGTTAACCATGTAAAATGCAACCCTAAATCGACTGGTGCTTTAAAATTCTCCAAAAAATTTGGTTTTTATAACAAAAATCTAGTTCTAAAGAGCTTCTATTATTTGTTTTGATGTTTCCTTTCACTGTCAGAGTCCCCCCCCCCCATCGTTCTCTGAAAACGAAAAGAGAGAAGAGAGAGATGGAAATAATGAAAAAACTCTTGAAATCCCCTCCGGAGCCCTTGTGTAAGTAACTAGTTAACTATTCCTCTTTTCTTCTACTTTTTTTTGAGAGGGAAGAGAAAAAGGAAGAAGAAGAGAGGAGTCAGAAGTCAGTGTCACACTCGGGGACACAATTTTTTGTTTTACTTATTTACATGACGCTGATTTTTAGTCTTTCTATGTTTAGCTGGTTAAAAAATTGTCGAGAACTGCTGAAAATGTCGTGAAATTTTGTCATTGTATCAATTTTTTGAAATTTTGCGCAGGTCACACTGGATTTTTCAAAAGTTTTTACATTTTTCAAATTGTCGTAAAATACTGAACATTGTACGCAAACAGTATGAATGGTGATTGCGTACAATGCGTCATAAATTACGACACTTTGTTAGAATATTTCAAAATTTTGGGTATAGATGTAAAAAGTGACAGGGAATCCGATTTTGAGCTTGAAAACCTTAAAATTTTAAATTTTCGAGCCGACATGAAGCAAACAATGTATTATACCTAACGACACGTTACAGGATGCAAATGCAAATCACTTAGGCATAGTTTACTATTCTAAGATGCGATTTTTGAGTTTTTACCAAATTTTATGTCTCAAATTTATGTCCGTCGATTTCACGCATTACGGCTCAAAATTTGATGAAAACTCCGTCTTCCCTCTTAAATTACCCAAATTTCAAGTTTAAATAAACAAACTGTGAATTACCGCCCTGATTACCTTAAAATTATAACGTAAATTCAGATTCTTTGATGAAAATTTCGCTTCGAGATCCAATTTTTCAGGTAACGAGCTCAAAATCACCAAAATACCGTGTTTGCGTACAATGAATCATACCTTACGAAACTTTGCACAAATCTTGATACCAGGCGTAAAATTTTACGCTGAATCTTATTTTAATGTCAAAATTTCAAAATTTCCCGAAGAAAACGCTGTAAATTTGCTCCTAACCTTTCAAATCCCTGAGCTAAAAGGTTTGACGTCAACCTTGATGGATTAATATTAAAATCATGGTCGACGCCAAATATTTCAAAAATAAAAAATGTTGAGTCATTTTTAGTAATTCCATAATTAGACACTCCAAATGCGTCACACCTCCCGTTTTGATGATTTTACGCTAGTTTTTTCGAAATTTTCTGATATATGTATATCATATGACTACACATGTTTGTCCATTCTCTCCTGAAATCTGAAATCCTTCTTCTTCCCAAAATCCGAAATCCCCCAGCTCAGTTAACGATCTAGGTCGCACCAGCTGAGCTGGTGGAGCTAAGCACTTCTTCACAACTCTCTGTGTGTGCGTTGCGATGATGACGTCAGCCGCCCTTGGGTTTACACGGATAAGGATTTTTTTTTCTTTTTCTGAAATTTTTCTGAATTCGAGGATTCATTATACCGTCAACACTACAGTAACCCAGTATAATCTTCAATTAGGCCAACTGCCCTTTCTTGTGACTACAGTAACCTCATTTAACCACAATGCGTCATACTTTACGACACTTTGCCTAATTCTGCTGAAAAATTAGACGCCATCGTAAAAACAGGAGTAGAATTCGATTTTGGTGCCAAAACTGTGCCATTTTGACTCTTTCTTAATGAACGTTAATTTTTTCAAAGTTTGCAGTTCAAATACGTTAAAAGGAGTGAGGAACCGGATTTTGATTGCAAAACTTTTAAATTTTCGGATTCCTCATACAATTTTACATAGCAAGTACTAATTTTAAGATTTTTGCTCAAAATGCCGTAAAATACAGAAAATTGTGCCCAAATATCAAATACAGTACGTTATTGAATGGAATTTTGAAAATTTCGTAACATACGTAAAACTCGATGAGAAATTCAAGTTTTTATGTCGAAATTTGGAAATGTTTCCTTTTAAATGCTTTAAACTTAGATTTTCTCAAAGAACCTCAACACTCTGACCATTTGGCATAGAATGTGAAAACCTACCCTCATTTAGACATTCTCAGGCATCTAGACATTTAAATTAACAATAAAATATATGTTCGGTCACATTTTTAGTACCAAAATGTACCTCCCTTCATAACAAAATGAAATAAAAAATCAACTATAGCATCCCCCATCTTCCCTCATAAATAATTCCTGGACCCCTCCTCCTCGACCTCTATTATACCCCTCACTCCGTTTAGCAGCCATTTTTTTTTCGTTTTTTCAACTAAAGGTCATGTGGGCCGCCCGAAAATAATTTTTTGGAATTTCGGCGTCAAGGAATCCTTAGATCCCAGGAGAACAGCTTCTGTCATCCCCCGCGTCATATGTTTTTGGTCTAAAATTTGAAAAAAAAAAACTTTTTCCGTGTCCCCCAGTGAAAATATTCAAATTTCAAAATGATTTGAATTCTGAATTCCGACCAAAAAAAAAAGAAAGAAAAGAACCACCAAATGGTGAAATTGGAGACTTTTGAAAGCTTTTAACGAATTTTTGAGGTCTCGACGTCCCCCTTTCTGCCGTTTTTTTTTTGTTTTTTTGTTTAGTCATTGGTTTTGGCACTTTTGAGACCAGAGTGACAACATAACCAAAAATGTAAACGAGATACTTGAACTTTGAGGTTTTGAGGGAGGGATTCCATTTGTGTTCTATGAAATTTGTCACAGATTGTTTCATTTTTACACTGTTTACACTATCTTACTTCCCATTAAACCGCTATTATATCTACCAAATATAATTTGCACTCATATATTTACATTTTCAACATCAGAATTGATTTCTACGTCAAGTTTTACATCACATGCCGAGTTTTTTGAAAATTTGGTGCAAACTGTCGGAAAGTAACGATGATAGGAGGTTTTTTGAGAATTTTCATCCCGAGAACTGAAATTTTAAGTTTTCGTGTAAAATGTCGTAAGGTATAGTGCATGGTGCGCTACAACTTTGAATACAGATTACTTAGTCAACTTTGGCCGAAAAACTAGTGAATTTTTGAGTTTTTCATAACATTTTAGATTAGGAATCAGGTTTTTTTAAAAATTTAGTGCATCATATCGTAAGGCATGGTACACTGTACGCAAACACCGACTATTTTACGCTAGCATGCTCAAAATTATATAAAAACGTTGTTTTTTCTCTTAAATTACCAAAATTTCTGGTGTAATATCAATTTTTTTTTGAAAACTAGCAGTTTTCGAAAAATTGAATTTTCTCATCTGAAAACTTTGACAATTTCCATTTTTCACTGTTCAAAATGTTTCATTTTAATACCGAAATCGGATGCTACACCTGTTTTTATGTTGGCCACCACCTTTTCAGCACGATTAGACAAAGTGTCGTAAGGTAAAACGCATTGTACGCAATTAGTTCAAACAGTGTTTGCGCACTATGCATCATACCTTACGACACTTTGCGTAATCAAGCTGAAAATTTGGTTACCGACGTAAAAACATGCGTAGAATCCGATTTTGATGACATGACCCCTAAAATTCTTTATTTTCTCTCTCTTTCCCGAATCTAAAATGTAGCCATTCTCAAAGCTTTTAAATATCAATTTTCTTACATTTTCTCTATTCGCTCTGTATATCTCTACCGATTTCTCTATCTGAAATCTTTTCTAGCCTCATCCGACGGCCGGGAACACCGGTACCGTTCGCGTCGTCGTCGTCCACCAACGTTGTTGCAAAATTTGTTTCTGTACCGGCCAAAGCTGGCGCCGGCTGGGCATGGTACCGCCGTCCAGGCCACAGCAGGCGCCAACCACTTCTATACGACCGTCCCACCTCCAACGACAACAATTAATAACAACAATAATGTGTCGAAACCTGGTGTCACGACACCCCTACCTACAGTATCCCCGGGTATTTCCAATGACATGATGACAGACGCCTCGCGGACACAGACACCCTCCACGTCATCCAATCTCTTGGTGCCAAGCTCCCCTGGCGGTTCCCTACAGTACCTACAGTACGCCGAGTGCCCACCATCCCCGGTGTCACCGAATCCACCTATCAAACGGAGTATCTATCGGATAAAGGAGGCGTATGAAGATCGGAATGGTGGCAGGGAGAGGATCTACACAACGAATCTGGTTACGGTATATTTGGAGAAGGTGGTACCAGATGAGGAGGACGGGAAAGGTGTCAAGAAGCCTGGGCCATCAGGAACAAATCAGCCGGAGCTCCCAGAAGAGCCTTCCACTAACGTGTTTTTTGGCGACGGGTTTTCAGCGCCGGTGCACAAATCGATAAGCTATGCGGCCACCGACCAAAAAACATGTATCACCACATCAAAAACCGCTAGCAGTCTCCCACCAAAGTATCCTCATCACAGGGATTCCGACCCGATGCGACAGCTCCTCACATTCTCGAAATCCTTCAAAAAAGTGCGTCGTGTCAGATCAGCAATGCCACGCCGTCGGAAACGGCGTCGCGTGAAAATCAAGAAATCTCGAAGCTGTCCGATCCTCTGGAAAACTGAGAAAATCTCAACGATTCCGATGAAAAGCAAGAGTATGACGTGTCTACGGGTACCAAAACGAGTATTGATTTTGCCCCCTCAGAAGCCGAAGACGGTGAGAATGAAGATGCCGGCGGTGAGATGCGAATCGGATTCAAAGGCGCAGCATCATAAGAAAAAACAGCTGTTGGAGGTTTATAAGGATCGAGGAAAGGTGTGGGCTCCGGTGAAACGTACAAAAAAAAAGAAAAAAAGGAAAAATCGAAAAAAAATAATTTAGGGACAAAAATTTTTTTTGCAGGGCGATCTAGTGATAACGGTAGGTACGAGGTACCGTACATGCATTTTTGAGATTTTATGAAATTTACGTAAGATTCCGATGGAGCGCACTTGCAAAATCCCAAATTTAAGAGCTTTAGGCGCCAAAATTTTTTTCAAAATTTCAAAAGTTTGATAACGCACATAGTATGTACCGCACTTAAGCATTTTTTGAGATTTTCAAAAATTTACGTTCGATACCGGTAGAGCGCACTTTCTGCTTGCAAGCTTCTAAACCTAGCTTCTAAGTTTATAAGTAAAAAAATTTGGCGCCAAAAATGTTTTGGTGCAATTTTTTTTGCAACGCGCTCTAGTGATAATGGTAGATGCCGTACTTACGGATTTTTGATGATTTTCAGAAATTTTCGTAAAATCCCGGTAGAGCGTAATTGACAAAAAAGTTGGGCGCCCAAAAATGTTTGAGAAGATTTTAATGAAACGCGCACTACAGATACCGTAAGTTCCTTGAAAATTTTGAAGCAAATTTTCAAGCAAGTCAGATGGAGCGCGCTTGCAACCACACCTACTAAATTTGTTTTTTTTGCAGAGCACAGTACTCGACGGCAATGGATGCTCGGCAGCCAACGCCTTCTACAAATCAATCGATGCGGCTCCCAACATGAATGTGGCTCGTACCAAAACGAGCATCCCATTGGTATCGGAACTTGTAAGTTTTTCTTTTTTCTTGAAATTTTATAAGCTCGACACAGTTCTTACAACTGCGCTCCACCGAAATGCCTTTGAAAAATGTCTCTTTTTCTCTGTGTCTCTCAATTTCACACACAATTTTCTTCGGTTTCGGTAGAGCGCAATTGCAAGAAGCGTGTCGTGCTAATAGAGATTAGTAAGGAACTTCTAATATGATTGATGTATTTATAATTGCACCAAAACTACTACTTTGTGAACTTCTTCTCTGAAATTTCTATTTATTGTGTATTAGAAGCTTTTGATATGATTCTAATATTAAATATTTTAGGAAAATGAAAATTTAGGAAACGTTTGGAAAAATTTGGGTACAGTACCTAAACTATAAAAAAACTTAGAGGCCTAAATTTTCCAAACTTTTGATTTCTCTACTTTAGCCATAAAATTTTTTATTATAACCTAAAAGACTTGATTCCCGGAATTTAAGTTTCTAGGCCTTCAGGCAAGGGACTAATTTTCAAATGCTCGGATTTCTAGGCCATCACGTCAAAAAAGTTTTTAAACTAAAAAAAAAACAATTTTTGTGACCTCGAAATCTAAAAATCTGGAAAAGTTAGGCCACCAACAAAAAAATACGTCTTCGTTCCAAAACCCAAAAAACGTGCGGGGACTAGTTTTTCACCCGGTGGCCTAGAAAACCAAAACTCGGCCACTATGCTGAAAATCATCAAAGCTTCTGCCCAAACCCTTTAAAACCGCTAAAAACCTGTCAAACCCTAATTTTTAGCTAATTCTGAGTGATGGCCTAGAATTTCACTTGATGGCCTTGAAACCCAAATAACTTTTTTGCGAACAAAAACCCAAAATTTGATATTTATAAAAAAACTTTTGCACCAATAGGTTCCTAGAGGACCTAATGAAAATTTGTTTTGGTGAAAACTCTACTGTGTAAGAATTTTTTCGAACAATTTGAGTCCACTTGAGCACACTTACCCCTTCAACCTTCTTCCCGTGTTTTTTCCTATCTATCCCTCAAACCATCACTATCTTCTCCTAATTATACTAATTATACCATTTTTGCACAATTTCAGGTTCTAAAGGTAAGAAAGACACCCAACCATCAGCCGATAGGGGATACCGGTAAAAAATGTATTGGCTGAAAACGAATTTATTTTTTTGCATCGCTTAGACCATTTTATTCTTTAAAAACGCTATTTTTTGGTTATATACTTTATATACTGCAACAATATTTTTCGAAAAAAATTTCAAAAAAATTTTATACAAAAAAATAGTTTTTAAGTTTCTACTTTTTCTTTGCATGTTGCTTAAATACGCTGATTTTCTGGTTTCTCATTTTTTCTTCATTTTCCGCTTCTCCCTTCCGCCCCCACCCTTGGTTGCTTTAACAACGTTTACAGATTTAATTTTTCAACCAATTTTTCAAAAAAAAAAAAACGCGCTCTGATGATTATCAACAGAGCGCGCTTGCTATACCTGATTTTGCATTATACATAACTACTGCATGAACTACAAGCTTAGCATGACAGGGGTTACTGTAGCAAAGTTGCGTAATTTTATTTTTTGTAGACAATGGCGACGAAAAGAGCGCAAGCCGGGTTGGCGAATGCGGCGAGGACGACGTTTGCGGATACGGAACTGGTGAGTGGGTTTTGGAAGATTTCAAAGGAATTTGGGGTGGTAAAACTCAAAAAAATAGAAAAAAATCAATAATAACGCAGAAAAATTATTTTGAGCAAAAATTTTTTTTTGAAACTTTTGGACCAAATTTTTATTTTAAATCGTCAAAATTTTCAGTTTTGGGATTTTTTTCAATTTTGATTCCTTATTTCACTGAAAACCAATATCTCCCGATGTGTATTTCACGTGGACAAGTTGAATCGCAATTTTAGATCGGTCGTATCAATTTTGGCGATTTTACGGGTTTTTAATGGATTTTTACAGGTTTTTATGGATTTTTGTAGCAAATTTGAATAAAAACAATGTGATAACGTTTTTCTATAGAAAAAACCTTTTAAAAACATGAAAAACTATCAAACCGTGAACTATTTCAACATGTCCACGAGGAGTACACGAGGAGTACACCACTGGAAAATCTGGTCTCAGTGGAGCGCGCTTATAAATACATATTTACTCAAAGTCTCCGCTAAGAATCAACAGAAAAAAGTTATGAAAAAATAACTAAAAACGGACTAAAATTTGGTCCAAAATTTTGAGCTCTTAAATTTTTTCAAAAATGTTTTTTTTGGTTACTCCACGAGGAGTACGCGGAAAAAAGTTTCAGGAAAATGTTAACCACGTTTGTATCAGTCTCTTTGAGCATAATTAAGTAGCACTGAGAGAAAAAAAACAAAACTTTACATATAAAATTTTTAAGGCAAAAAAATGTTGAGCACCAAAAAATTTTCAAAATTATTTTTTGATTACTCCACGAGGACTACACGGGGAAGCATTGTAGTGATAAACACGAATAACATTTAAACCAGCTAGTATGAAGAGAACTAAACTAAACAAATTTCTGGCAAAAAATTTAGGGAAAACAATTTTAGGGCAAAAAATTTTGTAACAAAATTTTGTAACAAAATTTTTTTTGACAAAAATTTTTTCAAATTTTTTAAAGCATACAGACGTAATCCACTTCCAATTTTTCTAGAAATCGCACGTGTACAAGAAGACGCTCCAAGCTTTGATCTACCCAATCTCTGCCACGACCCCTCACAACTTCGCGACGACCACCTTCCAAACACCGACATTCTGCAACGAATGCGAGGGATTGCTATGGGGATTAGCACGACAGGGACTACGGTGTACTCAGTGTAACGTCAAAGTACACGATAAGTGTCGCGAATTGCTAAGTGCGGATTGTCTCCAACGGGCGGCCGAGAAGTCGTCGAAACACGGAGAGGCCGACAGGACACAGTCGTATCAGAATGTTATCAGGGATCGAATGATTATTCAGGAGCAGAATAAGCCGGAGATATTCGACATGATCCGAAATATATTCGATGTGCAGGAGAGCGTACAGAAGGACACGTTGAAGTCGGTGAAGGCGTCGATTCTGGAGGGAAGCAGCAAGTGGAGTGCGAAGATTACGTTGACAGGTGAGCATTTACGGTGGGGGATTGTGTAGATTTACGGGAGCCTGTTACTGGTTAATTTAAGTTTTTTTTTCAAACTTTGCAGAAAAATAAGTGAAGTTTTGAGTTTTTTATATTATTTTTTGTTAGAAATCAGGTTTTTTAAAAATATAGTGCAACATATTGTGAAGCGTGGCACATTTTACGTGAACATCGACTATTTTACGGTAATAACACATTTCGGATCAAATTTTTTATATAAAAACATTGTTTTCGCTCTTAAATTACCGAAACTTAAAGTTTAACGCGTTGTTAACCCCTGATTTCCTCAAAATGATAGATTTTCAACGTCGAATTCAGATTTCTCGTGAAATTTTGCTTCGAGACCCAATTTTTCAGGTCGTGGGCTTAAAATGTCATGCATGTTTTCTAAAATCCATTTTTTTAAGTTTTTAAAGTGTCGTAAGGTATGATGCATTGTACGCAAGCACTAAATACCGTGTTTGCGTACAATGCACAATACTTTACGACAATTTGACAAATGTGAAAACTTTTGAAAAATCCAGTGTGACCTGCTCGATATTTCAAAAACTTGATACAATGCCATAATTTACAATGACAAAATTTTACAATGACAAAATTTTACAACGACAAAATTTTACAATGCCAATTTTTGTTTCGCTGTCTAATGGTGATTTACAAGATCTGTGTAGATTTACGCTATTCCATATCAATTTACGCCGTTTTATATAAAAAAAAAGTTTCCAGTTCTGTGCGCACAAGGTCTCATCGCAAAAGACAAAACCGGCAAGAGTGATCCGTACGTGACGGCTCAAGTGGGAAAAACGAAACGAAGGACACGCACCATACACCAAGAATTGAATCCCGTCTGGAACGAGAAGTTTCATTTGTGAGTTTTCCCGTTAAAAGGGCGGAGCCTCAAGTTAATTATGATGAGTAATTACAGTGAATGTCACAACTCGACGGACCGTATCAAAGTGCGGGTGTGGGACGAGGACAACGATCTGAAGTCGAAGCTCCGTCAGAAGTTGACGCGGGAATCCGACGATTTCCTTGGACAGACTGTCATCGAGGTGCGGACACTCAGTGGAGAAATGGATGTGTGGTATAATCTCGAGAAGCGTACCGACAAATCAGCCGTCTCCGGCGCCATACGTCTCCATATCAATGTGGAGATCAAGGGAGAGGAGAAGTTGGCGCCCTATCATGTACAGTATACCTGCTTGCACGAACACTTATTCGCAGCTCACTGTGTCGATGAGGAGGTCAAATTGCCGAAGGTCAAGGGAGAGGATAGCTGGAAAGTGTGCTTTCAGGAGACGGGGCAAGAGATTTCGGATGAATTTGCGATGAGATATGGAATTGAGAGTATTTATCAGGTTATTTATTTATTTATTTATTTATTTATTGACTGGGTATAAATCAAGAAAATTAGACAGGAGACCAGATCATGCCCAGGTTGGTGCAGCAAGAGAATTGTGTGGATTTACGAGGCTAGCTGTAGATTTACGGGGGAACACGGATTTAAGTTTACGGGAGTGCGTGTAGGTTTCTTGAGGTCTAGATGTAGATTTACGAAAAAAGTTTATCGGAAACTTGTGTAAGTTTACGGACGTTAAATGTAGATTTATGGGAAATCGGCACCGATTTATGGGAAAACAGCACTGACTTGTATTTAAGGAGAGTTGAGTTTACGGGAGTTCTGTGTAGATTTACAAGACTCAATGTAGATTTACGGAGGTTGAATGTAGATTTACGGAGGCTGTAGGTAAATTTACAGACAATAAATGTAGATTTACAGGGTGTTTTGTGTAGATTTACAGAGATTGAATGTAGATTTACGGAAGTTCAATGTAGATTTACGGAGGTTGAATGTAGATTTACAGAGGTCTCGTGTAGATTTACGTATATCAAAAAGTAACAAGGTATTCTGTAGATTTATTTAGTGTAGATCTTTTTCAAAATAACTATCATTCAAAGGATCGGGGGTTCGATCCCCACAGTGGTCGAAACTTTTCGAATAATTTGTTTTCTTGTTTTTTACCCGGTTCGACGTGTAAAATAACCTAAAAATTAGTGGTTTTTGAGTGTTAGCACTTTTAGATTTGGTGTTTTGGGGGGTAAAATAAAAGATTCACAAGATTTTGTGTGTTGATTTACGGAGCCTCTATTTATAAGATAACGCGTAGATATACGGAGTCCTGTATACTTTTATAAGACTTTGGATAGATTGACGGTGCTTAGGTGTCGGTTTACGGAGCCTTAAGTGTGGATTTACGGGGGTTAGCCGTGGGTTTACGGTGCTGACTGTTGATTTACGCCGTTCCGATTCCCAAATTTTTAAAAATTCCAATAAATTCCAGGCGATGACCCATTTCGCGTGTCTCTGCACCAAGTACATGTGCGCAGGTGTCCCAGCAGTCTTGTCAACACTTCTTGCCAATATAAATGCGTAAGTTTTTGTTTCTTTTCCTGATGAATTGTTGTATGTAATCCGATACCTTTCTCTATTCCACATGATGGAAGAAAAAGGTGACGTCTTCTGGCAATAGAATAAGAATAGACACTTTTTTTGTATAGGGAGCGTCTAATCTGCTAGACAAATAGACGAAGAAATTTGTATTATTATTACTTATTTATTTTTTTATACCTTTTTGTGATATCAGAAGATTGACGTGTTAAGAAGCCATGAGGTAAGTTTTTTTGTGGGAAAATCAAAAAACAGGCTGAAAATTAGAAAAAATCCTAATTTGAGTTGAATTTTCATCATGTCCCCTTGGTGACACGTTATGTCCCAACTGTCCCAAATTTGAATTTTTCTGGTAGATCAAAACAAGGGCTATATTTTTGTAGTTGACAACTTTTCTATAACTATTCAGGCTTTTGAGATATAGCAGTTTCAGACAAAAAATGGAAAAAAAAATTCCTAAATTTTTGATGGATTTTACAGAGAAGCATTGTCAAAAACACAACTTTCAACCAACAAAATTCAAAAACTTAAAAAAGAACAACATTTGACCAAAATCCACCTAAATTTAGCCGAAAACTAGTTAAAAAATCCGCCTATTTTGACAGTTTCTAACTTTTTGAATTTTTATATAAATTTTTAAATTTTAATATTTTCTGATAGATCAAAACCGGTGCTACATTTTTGTAATTGTCAATTTTTTGATAGCTGTTCACGCTTTTGAGATATGCGCCTTTAAAGATTAGGAGACGAGAGAGCGTGCGAAACGAGGAGGGCGTCTAGCTTCTCTGCGTCTCTCCCCCTCTCTCTCTCCCCCTCTCGCGCACTCTAAAAGTAGGCTGTCTTTAAAGGTGCATATCTCAAAAATGCCAATAGTTATAGAAAAATTGTCAACTACAAAAATGGAGTTCTAGACTTGGTCTACCAGAAAAATATAAAATTGAGACAGTTGGAACATAACGTGACACCAAGAGGACATGTTAAAGTTGGGCGATTATTTTCTTATTTTCTGGTTTTTATGAAAGTTGTGAAGGGATTTCAAAGTCCGCAAAATCCTTAAAATCTATCTTTACCAATAACTTGATTCGACGTCTTGACTTCCATTCGAAATTTTTAACTCAAAATAGGTTTTTTTTCTAATTTTCATGCGGATTTTTAGAATTTTAGTCTTATTGACGCTGTCTCAAAGAACTCCTTTTTCCAGCTACTACGCTCACACCACCGCCACATCCGCCGTCTCAGCTCCGGATAGGTTTGCCGCTTCTAATTTTGGAAAAGAGCGATTCGTGAAGCTACTCGACCAACTGCACAACAGCCTACGGATAGATCTGTCCGCGTATAGGGTGAGTATTTCTACTAGTACGCTTCTCGCAACCGCGCCCTACTGAAACCAAAGAAAAATTGTGTGCGAAACTGAGAGATTCAGAGAAAAAGAGAAATTTTTCAAGAGGATTTCGGTGGAGCGCAGGTGTATGTCCTGTCCCAAGATAATATACGTAATTTGTTATTCTTCTTATTCTTCCAACCCACGGATACAAATTCCCATGTAACCTACGTAGGTCGCGCCTAGAGAATTCCCACACACTGCTTATATGAGTTTCAGATTTTTTTTGTGTTGACAACATATGTATTATTACTTTTATTATATCATATATGGTTTCTAAGCCTCCATTCTGAAATTCTTACGTCACCGGACACCCCCCCCCCCCTCCCATTTCGAAAAGTTTACGATATGGTAAGTTTCCGGTTTTTTTTTTCAAAAGTCACAAAAAATGTTCCGGGTTTTGAGAAAAAATAACAAAACAACATACGCTAGCGGCCTAACTTCCCAAATTTTGATTTTTCTAGGCCACAAGCACGTTTCCTCAAAAATAATCCTTTATTGACGTAAGTGAAACCCTAGAAAACTGACTTCCTTGCATTTTTTTATGAGAATTAGTCAAATTTTTGGAGTATTGTTCTTATAATCAATGTTTCGAATTTTTTGGTAGTTTTGCAAGGATTTGAGATATGAGTTTTTAAAATTCTGTTATTTTAGTGGAAAAAATTGATGAAGTTTGAGATTTCCGTCCCGGAGCTACTTCTAAACCAGTTTTCTCCAAAATCCTGAAAATCACTTAAAATGCAAAAAAAATGGCAGTAAAATCAGTGAATTTTAACATAAAAACCAACATAAAAGTTAGAAGTAAGCCTATTTTGAGTTAAAAATTTCGATTTTTATTGAAAAATCGCTCAACTTTAACATGTCCCTTGGTGTCACATCATGTCCCAACTGTCCCAAATTTATATTTTTCTGGTAGATCACAGTCTGGGCTTTATTTTTGTAGTGGACAATTTTTTGATAACACTTCACGTTTTTGAGATATCCGCCTTTAAAGATAGGCGCCCACAACGGGGGACAGAGAGAGAGACGCAGACAGTCAGACGCTTTTGTTTCTCTGCGTCTCTCCTATCAGGTTGTTAACTTTAAAGGCGCATATCTCAAAAGCGTGAAAAGCTATCAAAAAGTTGTCAACTACAAAAATATAGCGCTGGATTTGGTCTACAAGAAAATGTTAAAAATTTTCAAGTTGTGGCAAAATTCGAAAAGTTAGAAGCTGTCGAAATATGCGTATTTTTGACTAGTTTTTGACTGATTTTGGTGGATTTTGGTCGAATTTTTGTTATTTTTAAATTTTTAACTTTGTTGGTCGAATATAGTGTTTTTGACGGTGTTTCTCTGTAAAATCCATCAAAAAACTGGAAAAAAGTCAACTGTGCTCAACAGTGGTAACGTGACGGAATCTCAAAACCTGACAGTCAGCCGCTCTTGTTTCTCTGCATGTCTCCTCCCACTTTTGAAGACGCATATCTCAAAAGCTTGAGGAGATAGATGGAAATTGTCAACTACAAAAATGAAGCCCTGATTTTGATCTACCAGACAAATCTAAACTTGGGACAGTTGGGACATAACGTGACACCAAGGGGACATCTCAAAGTTGTGCTATTTTTCAATGAAAATCAAAATTTTTAACGAAAATCAGTTTTTTTTTTTGAAATGTTTATAGCTCAAAGAGGGTTTCGTGACGGGATTTCAGTTTTCAGCAATTTTTCACAAAGATTATCCAGAGAACACCCCGTTCCACACGTATTTCCTCTTCTTTTCCCACCAAAAGATGCACATCTCTCTCTCTCTCTCTCTCGATTTTTGCCACATAATTCATTCACTAATCGGGGTGTGTCTCTCTTCCTTTTTCCTTCTTCAATATTAGATATATGTCCCTCTATCTCTTTTCTCAGAATACATATGTATCCTTCCATCCCCTTTTTTCCACCACTCCTCACAGCTCTTAGTTGCCGGGGGAAACCGAGAGAAGTGTCTTCCCCCCCCCTTTTTCTGGCTACTCTCAATCCTTCCCCGTTTTTCCCTATTTCCTAGCATGTCTTATGTCTTTTTAAATGAGATTTGACGGCGAAAAAAGGGCAATTTCGGAATTGTTTGTCAATGGGAGGAATGAGATCTTCAGAGGGAGGGGGGGGGGGGGGGATATTGAAATTTGTACGCGTCATTTTGTTTGAGATGCCCCCCTCCCTTTTTTTGGTGTTCCTGGTTTAAAATTGAATTTTAGAGATTCTGAAGACGTCTAGATTCTGAATTGACAATTATATTGGTTAGGGCTAGTTTTTTTCATACTTCCAAACCAGGCCGAACCGGGCCGACCCGGGCCGGCTCGTAACTCGCTTCAAACTCAATATTATGATTTGAAAAATATACCAAAATGTAGATCTCGACGAGTTCTATGTCACTGACATAATACGGACCGAATGTCTATTCGTTAATGTGCCGCGGGCCGTGCTAGAATGGCTTTTTGGTCATTTTCGCGTTTTTTGGCACTTTTTCCCAGCCCGCGGCACATTAACGAATAGCCATCCGGCCCGTATGATATCAGTGACATAGAACTCGTCGAGATCTACATTTTGGTATATTTTTCAAATCATAATATTGAGTTTGAAGCGAGTTACAGATTTTTTAAATCATAAAAACACTTTAAAAAATTTTTTTTGAAACTTATCTCAAAATGACCGCCATTTTTTACCGAACAGTAGTGATTTGAATGCTCAAAGTGCTCGTAGCAGGGTTTTAGACGCAGTTTAAGTTTTTAACCTTAGCAAAAATATGACTCGTAAGTTTTACAGATTACATATATCACAATCACACAATCCGCTATTTTTCAGCGATTTTATCAATGCTATATGTTTTTTTTTAGTAAAAACGGTCTGAAATCGGAGGTTTCTTGAGTTTTTAGCGCAAATCAAAATGTTGTGTCAAAACCTTTGTACCACGAGTAAAAAAACGCGTCCAAACATTTTCGAGCGATTTTTTGGCTGAGACGTAAAAGCTAAAAATTTTAAGGCTTAGAAAAAGATTTTTTAAAAATTTTATGTTTTTAACTTCATGTCTATTACCATTGGTTGCAAATTTGAGCCTTTTGTGCTAAGGACCAAGTCGGAATTGTTATAGGCACAGATTTACGGAAGTGCTTGCAAAAAATTTCTAAAATTGAAATTTCAAGAAGACATATAAGCTTCCCGTGACATACAACAAGTAGACTGACAAAATTTTGAGCATAGCCTAAAAAACTTGAGGTCTGATGCTCCTTCTTTGAGATGATATCCAAAGTTTTCAAAATTTTCAAAAATAATTTTATGATAAGCCTATTGTCGAGACACTTCAAGTTTGTGCAGGCTTAACATTTTCATCAGAACGGTGTGGAGCCTAAACTTTTTAAAATTAACTTTTTTAATTTTTTTCAGTTTCTGAGTGACAGTGGCACAAAATTCCAAAACTCTAATATTTCAAAATTTGCCTTAAAATGTCCGCCATTTTTTTTGGCGATTCTAAGAGTAGTGATTTCAAAACTCAAAGTGCTCATAACCGGGTTTTAGACACAATTTAAGTTTTTGAGCTTACAAGGGAATTTTTTGGGTCGCAAGTTTGGAATCGTTCCAAATTGTTACCTAGTTTTAAGGACACTTTATTAGGCATATCCCAAATTTTTGTGTTGTGCTCGTTAATTGCCGCTGAGAAAAACCGTCTTCATCTCTGGTTTTGCAAGCCATTTTTCGGCTTTTACAGCGTTTCACTACAGGAGTGACCTTTTGAGACTGTTTTTCTCAGCGACAAGTGACGAGCACAAAACAAAAATTTGGGATATGCCTATTCAAGCAGTCCTTAATACCTGGTAGCAATTTGGAACGATTCCAAACTTGCGACCCCTTGGGGTTCCCTTGTTAGCAAAATATTGGTGGTCATAGCCTACATACCGTATGACACTACTCATTTTCAACTTCTCCTCAAAGTAAATCCGAGCAAATCCTCCATATCTCAAAAATCCCCATGTGCTAACCTTTCTTTTGATAATCTATAATCCCCTTTCGTTTTTGATTATCATTCTCCTCTCAAAGTGATTGAGTACTCAATCAAAGAGTACTCACAGAAATAGACATCTTAATGCTTCCATTCAATTCTCTCTCACGTGAGAAGAATCTCTGCGTCTCTCCAATCTCTCGTCTTCTAAGGATTTCGTCATTAGGAATAGACAAATTCTGAAAATCTTGTCGATTCGAATTGACAATTTTTTTTTTGTTGAAAAAAGCGTAGTTTGTCTTCTGTTTCATTGAACTAAACACTAAGCACACCCACTAGAAAAAAGAAGATGTCATTGAAATTCAAAACTCTTTTTCGCTCTCGACTCGACCCACCACCACCCACAACTTTTTGGGTCAACCCATAGTAAAATGCATAATATAAAAGAGGTGGGAAGAAAGTGGTCGGTCACTTTGGAAGCATTCTTTTGGAGCGTTTGTGTTGGATTTTTTTGACGCAGCAGCGCCTTATAAACATTTTGAGAATGGCGCAAAACTACAAAGCTTCTCAGTAGGGCGCACTTGCATATCTTAAATTGCAGATGTCTACTTTTGGTACTAAAAAAAATTGTCAAATTTTGACTCTAACGCCTTAAAAATTTGATACCCCCCGGTGGCCAAGGAGTTTTAGAGTTTTAAAAATTTTCCTAGGCCATGTCCACCAAATTTTTTTTGCTAAGCCTAAAAACTTAAATTGCGTCTAAAACCATGTTATGAGCATTTTGAGCATTGAAATCACTACTGTTGGAATCGGAGAAAAATTGCGGTCATTTTAAGATAAAATTTCAAAAATAAATTTGAAAAATTGAGTTTTTACGTTTCAGGCAAAAAAAAGCGGTAGAAAAGTTTTGAGCGCGTTTTTTTAACTCGCGATACAAAATTTTTGACAAAAGTTTCAATTCGCGCTAAAAACTCATGAAACCCGATTTCAGACCGTTTTTACTGAAAAACATCATCATTTCTGAAATCGCTAGCGCTTTTTTGCCTAAACCGTCAATTTATTAACTAAAAAAAATTTAGTTAAAAAAAAATTAATTTGGAATGACCGTAATGTTTTGCCGATTCTAACAGTAGCAATTTCAATGCACAAAGTGCTCAAAACAGGGTTTTAGACGCAATTTAAGTTTTTAAGCTTAGCAAAAAATTTTTTGAGTTTTACGTTTCAGACAAAAAAAATCATTAGAAAAACATTGAAAGCGTATTTTACTTGTGACAAAATTTTTGAAAAAATATTTGAATTTGCGCTAAAAACCCAGGAAGCCTGACCGTTTTAGATCGTTTTTACTGAATAAATAAAACTTCAAATAGCACCTCTGCAAGATCAATAAGAACTGATCATTCAGAAGAATAAATAACAAAAAAGAAATAAATATTATCAGAAGAAGATTAATTCCTTCCCCTTTTCCACTAACATTCGTCATATCCCCCTCCCCCCCCTCATCCACTTCTTATCCTCTTCAACTAAATTCAATTTCTTCTCTTCTTCCTTCCTGCTCATTTCTTTCCTTTTTCCCACTTGGCTTACTAAATCTTGTCTCCATCTTCTCGCCCCTTTTGGTCAGAGACTGCACTCCCCCCGCCCCTCCTTCAACTATTCTGACACATTTTCGAAAACACTTGACACCCTCCTACAATTTTTGTGAAAAGACAAGGAGAACTTCCTGCGCTTTTTGGTGTCTTTTGCTTTGTTGGACTTTATGATCTGCAAGTTAACCGCAGATTTTTGGGTGAAAAACACTCGACAATTCTGAATTTCGAGGTTATTTGGCACGTAAAAGTCGAAAAAAGCAAGCAAAAAAAGATTTCTAAAGTTTTGACCACCACGGGGATTGAACCCCCGACCCTTTGAGCGATAAGCCTCGTTACCTTAACCACTCGGCCAGAAACAAAATTTTTCGAAAAATCACAATTTTTGGGTGAAAAAATTGCTATTTAATGTGGGCGGTCTCTACTAAGACGGTTTGTTAAGTGACCCTACTTTTTAGCTCTGCACAGTTCATACAACTGCGCTCCACCGAAATACTCTCGAAAAAATGTCTCAATTTCACACACATTTTCCTTCGGTTTCGGTAGAACGCGGTTGTAAGAAGCCTGGTATGCTATTATATACTGACAAAAGAATCCAGGACCATGCAAGAGCGCTCAATTGGCCTGTCAAAAATAAAAATTTGAAAATTTGAATTCCAGAATCATTTCCCGTCATCGTCACCGGCGAAACTCCAAGATCTCAAGTCGACCGTCGACCTCTTGACTTCGATCACGTTCTTTCGTATGAAAGTGAGTTTTTCTTTTTAATTAGGGATGATTATAGTGGAAAATGTGAAAAATCCTCCAAAAAATTATGTTTGAATTTCCAAGAAAATAGCTAATTTTAAGGTGACCTACAGACAGATTTAGACTAATTTGAAATTAAGTGTTTCGTGAAGGTCAAAAAACTCTATTACGCTGGTTAGTCACTTTTCATATACCAAAAAATGGCAAAACTCTCATAAAAATCTATCAACTTTGACATGTCCCCTTGGTGTCATATGATGTCCCAACTGTCCCAAATTTATATTTTTCTGGTAGATCACGTCCTTATCTCAATTTTTGTGGTTGACAACTTTTTGATAGCTCTTCACGCTTTTGAGATATGCGCCTTCTAAGTAAGGTACTTGGGCGGAGAGACGCAGAGAAACGAGAGCGGCTGACTGTCTGCGTCTCTCCCTTCCTTCTCTCTCGAGTCGCTCTCCAGGTACCTATTTTTAAAGGCGCATATCTCAAAATCCTGAAGAGCTATTGAAAAACTGTCAACTACAAAAATGTAGCCCTGTTTTTGATCTACCAGAAAAATGTAAATTTGGGAGTGTTGGGACATAACGTGACACTAAGGGGACATGTCAAAGTTACCGATTTTTAACGTTTTTCGCGAAAGTTTCGGAATTTTCGATTCTTGTGACGGAACCTTGAAGTAATTTACCTTAACACCTATTTTTCCAGGTTCTCGAATTGGCGAGCCCCCCGCGAGCGTCGAACGTCGTTCGCGAATGCGCAAAGGCTTGCATGCAGCAAACCTACCAGCTGATGTTCGAATCATGCGCCGAACAATTCCCGATTCTGGACACCTCTGTCCAATTCTGGTACGAATTCATCGACTACATCATGCGAGTGATCGAGGAGGATCAGAAGAACTACACGCCCGCGTTGAATCAATTCCCACAGGAGTTGAACGTCGGTCAACTCTCCGCTGATACCCTCTGGACACTTTATAAGACAGATTTGAGGATGGCGTTGGAAGAACATGCGCAGAAGAAGAAGTGCAAGACACCCGAGTACATGAATTTGTATTTCAAAGTGAAAGGGTTCTATTTCAAGTATGTGGCCGAGTTGCAGTCGTATAAGACGAGTATTCCCGAGTTCCCTGCATGGTTCATTCCGTTTGTGATGGATTGGTTGAATGAGAATGACGAACACTCGATGGATATTCTCAGGAATGCTTATAATGTGTAAGTCAGGGCAAATATCAATTTGGGAAGCCCTTCAGTAGCTTTTTGAGTCGCTACGCAGCCAAATATTGTCCCCTGCGAGTATTTCACATTGGTTTAGAGTTCAGTGACTGCTAATTATGTAGATAGATGAAATGACTCCGTATATTTTTGAGTCGCTACGCAGCCAAATACTGATCCTCGCTGGTTAGGCTTAGGCTTAGGACATTGTTAGTTTAAAAACCGCTGCTTAGTTTGGGCGGTGCTCAGAAAAGTAAAAAATAAAGAATTCTGCGATATTTTATCATATGGCGCTGCTTAAGGAGCGGCATAGGTGCTTAGGAGCTGCTTAACTTACGTTTTTTGCAAAAAATAAACAAATACAAGCATTCCAACTAAGAATACGAAAATTTTCAACATGGAATAGCGTAAATCTACACAGATTTTGTAAATCGACACTAGACAGCTTAAATAAGCACAAAGTGTTGTAAATTTATAGCGTAAATCTACAAAAGATCCCGTAAATCTGCATAATCTTCCGTTAATCTTCATTAATATTTTTAAATTACAGCTCTATAGGTTTTTTAAGGTATAACAATTTGAGAAAACTTAATAAAGAAAGAGTTTTCCGAAAAATGAAAAGTTCGATTTCCACTGAAAAATAGCTCAACTTCAACATGTCCCCTTGGAGTGACGTTCTGTCCGAACTGTCCCAAATTTATATTTTTCTGAAAGTTCAGAAACAGGGCTACATTTTTGTAGTTGACAACTTCTCTCTATCTATTTGCGCTTTTGAGATATGTGCCTTTAAAGTTAGGCACTTGGGAGGAGAGACGCAGAGAAACGAGAGCGTCTGACTGTCTGCGTCTCCTGCCCCCCCCCCCCCCCTGGATTTACCTATCTTTAAAGGCGCATATCTCAAAAGCGTGAATAGCTACCAAAAAGTTGTCAACTACAAAAATAGAGCTCTGGATTTGATCTACCAGAAAAGTGCAATTTTGGAAAAAATGGATTGGAAATAGCGCCGTGACGGAGTCTCGAACTTTATCCATTTTTTAAAACTAAAATCAGAAATAACTTTCCAATTTTTCCAGCGACAAAGCGGACAACTTCCCTCAAACCTCCGAGCACACCAAATTCTCCAACAGTGTCGTCGACGTGTTCACCCAACTCAACGCCGCCTTAAAACTCCTCAAACAAATGGACTGTCCGAACCCAGAAGTCGCCGCGGACATGATGAAACGGTTCAGCAAGACTCTTAACAAAGTGCTGCTCGCCTACGCAGACATGGTCCAAAAGGATTTCCCGAAGTTCGCACATGACGAGAAGCTCGCCTGTATTCTGATGAACAATGTGCAACAACTCAGAGTGCAACTTGAGAAAATCTATGAGACTATGGGCGGTACGGAGTTGGACGAGCATATCGGACAGGTGTTGACTGTCCTTCAAAAGAAGTTGAACTCAGTTCTCGATAAGCTCTCCGCAGAATTTGTGGCCACTTTGGAGCCTCATATCCACGAACAGACGATAAAACTAGGTATGCTCTTGGTGAAAATCAAAGGACCACAGTTACAAAAGACACAAGTGCAACCGGAAGCCGATGCGGTCCTGGAACCCCTTATGGATCTTCTAGAAGGATCTTTAAGAAGATACGCCGATCAGTGTGAGAAGACTGTGCTGAAATATATTCTGAAGGAGTTATGGAAGATAACTATTGTGAATATGGAGAAACGAGTCGTCCTGCCACCGCTATCCGATAAAGCGCTCCTAAAAGCTCTACCCAACGCGAAAATTGGAGATGTCACGAAACTTATGTCTACTAACATCACAAGTATAAAGAATATGAACGCGGTGAAGGAGATGATGGATATAGCCAAAGAATCTGAAAAGTCTTTGACACCCAAACAGTGTACGGTACTTGACTGCGCGTTGGACGCTATTAAAGACAGTTTCCACGCGTCGGGCAAGGGATTGAAGAAGTCGTTCTTTGAAAAGTCGCCAGAATTGCAGTCGCTGAAGTATGCGTTGAGTTTGTACACCCAGACGACGGAGCAGCTTATCAAGACGTTCATTACAAGTCAGAGGCAGCAAGGTGGGTGGTTTAGAGTCGCTACGCAGTGAAACTTAGAAATCTAGAGTCGCTACTCAGCGAAATTAAGAAACTCCGTATCTTGAGTCGCCATGCAGCGAAATTTATCAATTTTGGATTTTTTGACTGAAAATAAATCTTTCGTCAATTTTTGATGATTTTCATGCAAAAATTCGGTAAAAACGCCGAAAAAGTCAAATTTTCGACCGCTAATTGAAGATTTTAACTAAATTTTAGCACTACAATGTGCTTATGCAGATTTTTCAGCAAAAATACCAAATTTCTACACATTTTTCGAGCTGAAAATGAAAAAAAATCCGATTTTCTGATTTTCTGAACAATTTTTGTCACTTTCAGCAATTTTTAAACTTAAAATCGATCTAAAAATATAGTTTTTGGGCTTAAAAAACCGAAAAAATCAGATTTTTCAACGAAAATTTCAATTCCAGGCTAAAAATTACATTTTCTACGTATTTTTCGTGCTGAAAGTGTCAAAATTTTTAAATTTTCAGCTCTAACACGGGTCGAATCAATCTTAAATTTTTGAAATTTTCAGATCTACCGAGCCAAGAGCAACCGGTTGGAGAAGTCAGTGTACAAGTCGACTTGTTCAGTCATCCAGGCACCGGCGAGCAGAAGGTTACCGTTAAAAGTGAGTGTACTTTTTGACTTACTCCGTATCGTTTTGAGTCGCTACGCAGTCGAATTTTGACTAGGGTACTTGTAACTGGTTAGGCATAAGTCTTTTCATCGATTTGAGACTTTCAAAGACGTCCGAGGCGCACCAGTCAGCAGAAAAAGACCAAAACTTGGCTCAAAATACACAATTTTCAGATTTTTCCGAAAAAACGTCAAAAGCGCGCCAGCCTCGAAAAAAGTCGGAGAATCCAAACAACTAATCAAAAACTCAGTTTTTCCAAAAGCCGATTCCGTATCCTTTTGAGTCGCTACGCAGCCAACTGTAATCAAGTTATGTCAAAATACACTATGCATCTTTTGAGTCGCTACGCAGTCTAACCACCACCGCTATTACTCAAATTTCCAGTTCTCGCCGCGAACGACCTCCGTTGGCAGACATCCTCCGCCTTCAAACCGTTCGTCGAGGTTCATCTCGTCGGTCCCCATCTATCCGACAAAAAACGCAAGTGTGCGACGAAAAGTAAACCCGGCAACTGGGCTCCGAAGTTCAATGAGACATTCCATTTGTGAGTTTACGCTCGTAAATCTACACAGGACTACTGTAACCATACATATTTTAGCTTCCTCGGCAACGAAGGAGAGCCCGAGCACTACGAGCTCATGTTCCAGGTCAAAGACTACTGTTTCGCCCGTGAAGACCGTATTGTGGGCGTCGGCGTCCTACAGTTGTCGGCTGTCGTTGATCAAGGTACTGTAGCACACAAAAGGATTACTGTAGCATCAAAAAAATTTAAAATTTTCAGCGGGATCGTGCGCGATGTGGGTCCAACTCGGCACTCGTCTTCATATCGACGAGACCGGACTCATTTTGTTAAGGATTCTATCGCAACGACAGACTGATGAGGTAGGGTTTGGAAAATGTCACAAATCTTGAGTCGCTACGCAACGAAACTTAGAATTTTCCATAATTTGAGTCGCTACGCAGCGAAATTTAGAAACTCCGTATCTTAGGGTCGCGCAATCCCAAGTTCGCTATCTTCGCTATCTTTGCTATTTTGAGTCGCTATCTTGAGTCGCTATCTTCGCTATCATCGCTATCATCGCTATCATCGCTATCTTCACTATCATCGTTATCATCGCTATCGTTGCTATCTTGAGTCGCTATCTTTGCTATCATCGCTATCTTCGCTATCTTCGCTATCCTCGCTATCATAGATATCTTCGCTATCTTCGCTATCTTTGCTATCTTCGCTATATTTGCTATTTTGAGTCGCTATCTTGAGTCGCTATCTTTGCTATCTTCGCTATCATCGCTATCCTCGCTATCCTTGCTATCCTCGCTATCATCGTTATCATCGCTATCCTCGCTATCATTCCCATTCGTTTCGTTTCCAGATAGCAAAAGATTTCGTCCGTCTCAAAACCGAATGCCGTTACGAAACGGAAACCGTGATGGCGGCGTCCGCCTCCAGCCAAAACATCAATCGATCGTGATTCAAGTGCCTTCATCCCGACCAAAAGCAATAACTTTTTGATCTACATCCTCCCTCGATTATCGATTACCTGTAAATTTTGTCTTTTTCTTTGTTTTCTTTTTCTTTATCCCCAGATTTCTAATTTCTAAAAATTTAATAATTCAAATCATTTTCCTCCCTCTTTCTCACCTTTCGATCAAAATGGGTTCCCCTCTTTCTAATTGACCAATCATTGACATTCTAGCGAGATTTTTTATTTTAATGGTTTTTCAGGTCAAAAATCCAAAATGTTATCTGAAAATTCCCGAATTCCCTTTTTGACCGTTGCTTTTCATGTGCCTTTTCCTTTTGATGAGATTTTCAAAAGATAATAACCGTTTTGTTTTAAATGGAATATACAGATTTTTAATAAAGTTTTATGGAATTATAAAACTATTTCAGTTTTTATTTGATTTGATTTGATGTGCAGTCGAAAAACGTTACTTTGAACACTTTTTACGGTATTCACTACCTGATTCATCATTTTACCATTACAACACCCTGATTCTTACAGTAAGACTTATTTGGTAGCTCCTAGGACTTATTCGCACGACACGCTTCTTACAATTGCGCTCTACCGAAACCCAAGAAAATTGTGTGCGAATATGAGAGACGCAGAGAAAAAGAGACATTTCTCAAGGAGATTTCGGTGGAGCGCAGTTGTAATCACTGTACAGAGCTATTAGGTCAAACACTCAAGTAATCTACGTCCCTCTTACAAAGTTTGCAAAAATTTTGCAGTAACGAACCCACAGCCCTACGACTACTAGGCGCGCCCACAATTACTGCACTTCCGATGGTTGGAAAATGTAGAGATAGGTTGTGGTAGGCACTTCGGCAGATCGTGTGTCTAGCTTAATATGAAAAAGTTTGACGGCTCATAACTCGGCCCAGGGAATCATTTTGCAGACTTTTATTGCAGATTTGAAATCCTTAAGGTCAAAAGTACCTATGGTCAAGTTTATAGAAAAAATTCAACTCGACTAGTTAAGTCAAAACAATCGACTTGGTCAAAAAATACAATTCATTCTTTACTACTCAAATAAACTTCTAAAAAGAATCGCAACAGCTAAACCAGTAAAACCACAAAAGAAGTTCAATCCTCCTGCTCCACTCTCCGTAATTTCCACTTCAGCTACAGTAGTATTCATCCGAGATTCCAGGTATTCATCAATTTCCGCCTCCTCATCTTCATAATACGGAAATGGCCAAAGTCCTTCATCTATTGTCACTTTACATAACCCCCCAGGATTACTAGTCGTCCCATTTGTGCATGCGGATCCGGGTTTTCCATATTTGATTTCGGATTTGCGGATTTTTCCGCTGGAAATTTTGTTTTGTTGTTGGAACAATGCTGCCACCTACAGTACCGGTCAAAAAGTTGTAAACTTTGGCCGTTTTCAGTTGAAATTTTCCAACTTTGAAAGGGTGTTACGGTAGCATTGATTGTCCCATCAAGAAGATTTTTAATGAATTATACAGATCAAAGGTTTTACAGAGAATCACCGTCAAAAACACTATATTCGACCAAAAAAGTTTTAAAAAACTTAAAAAGAACAAAATTTTGAGCAAAATCAACCAAAAACTAGTAAAAAATACACGTATTTTGACAGCTTCTAACTTTTTGAATCTTGCCATAAATTGAAAAATTTTAACATTTTCTTGTAGATCAAATCCACCGCTATATTTTTGTAGTTGACAACTTTTTGATAGCTCTACACGCTTTTGAGATATGCGCCTTTAAAGTTAGGCACCTGGGAGGAGAGACGCAGAGAAACGAGAACGGCTCCTTGGAGGTACCTATTTTTAAAGGCGCATATCTCAAAAGTGGGCGGAGCTATCAAAAAGTTGTCAACTACAAAAATGTAGCTCCGGTTTTGATCTATCAGATAAATATAATTTTGGAACAGTTGCGACAAGATGTGACACCAAGGGGACACGTTAAATTTGAGCTATGTTTCAAAAATCAAAATTACAAAAAGGTATATTCTTGGTCTTTTCGGCCCCATAAAACGTCATTTTGTGGGACAGTTAGTTTTACCATGACATAGTCTCAAAGTTGGACAATTTCAACTGAAAAAGGCAAGATATATTTTTGGCTGGTACTGTATTAACCTGCTCACCGTGGACTCAACATATAAATCATTGGACCGCTGTATCCTCGAGGACATCCATCTCTCATTTCACATGCGATAAAACCAGTTTGCAGTGGATGGAAATCCCCAAAACCTTTATTCTTCTCATATTGGTCTAATTTATCTGTTTGATTAGTTTCCAACAGAAATTGCTCAAAAACTGCATTTGTTTCTTTTAAAGCAACGGCAATTTGGTAGTTGAATCCGTCCTTCAAATCATCACAAGACTTGAAACTTCTAGCAATTTTTTCGAGATTTGGATCGTATAGCTATAAGAAATTTCAAATTGTCTGTCATTTTTGGTGCATGTGTTAGCACGGCACGCTTTTTACAACCGCGCTCTACCGAAACCAAAAAAAAATGTGTGCGAAATTAGAGATTCTGAGAAAAAAAGACATTTTTTCAGGGAATTTTGGTGGATCGCAGTTGTAAGAACTGTAGAAAACTAATATTTTGAACTCACCAACTCATTCATGTTTGCAATATTGTATTTTATTGCAAATTCACTCCGCTGAGAATCAAAATTATTTTTTATATTCATCGGGTCATCTTCTTCGTAGCATCTATTAACAAATGCTGAGTCAGCTAAATGAGCTGAAATGAGACAGGCGTGGCTTTAGTTTTTATTAACTAATCGCAGAAACTCACCATAAAGCAAAATGATACCAAGAAGAATGTTCATCGAGAAAATCGTTTGCTTTGATTGAATGATACGATGGGGAATGAATTAGTATTGAGGACATGTGGAAATAAAAAAAAACAAATTAGTTCACGGATATAAACATGAGTTTGTAATGAAAAGCGTGAAAATTTTCGTATGTTTTTCCATATCATCTGACCTTTCACGCTGACTAGGGAAGGTCCATGGACTCGGTCTGGAGTTATGAGTCGTGACCTATATCATTTGAAAGCTGAGAAAACGATGATTCCAAATATATATTCAGTTTTTGCCCTCGACGTCTGGTATTCAAGAAAAACAAGGTCAAAGTTCGGAAAAATGATAAATTATTGCTTTTTTAACACGCGAAAATGGCAAAAGTATTTCAAAAAGTTTTTCGCGTGTTAGAAAGGCAATAATTGATCATTTTTCCGAACTTTGGCCTTGTTTTTTTTGAATACCAGGCCTCAAGGGCAAAAAACTGAATATGTATTTGGAATCATCGTTTTCTCAGCTTTCAAATGATATAGGTCACGACTCATAACTCCAGACCGAGTCCATGACCTTCCCCTAGTGAGTTTTGTCCCTGGCTATTTTTGAGAAAACAGTATGACAAACGTTTGAAACGCTCGAGGATCACGGAAAACGGATCAAAGTTTTTGAAATGGATAGAGAAAAAAATTCCCCGCATTTTGATATGCAATGGTAATATATGCGCTATAATTTTATCGAAAAAACTATTAGAGGCATTTTTCTGTCCGCAGAGATACCGTACAACTAATCACGACAGTTGCGTTTTCAACCGGATTTGTGGAGTCTGGCGCGCCTTTGACGCGTTCTAAGGAATTTCTGTATGTCTGGCGTGTCTTTGGCGCGTTTTTAAAAAGGTTTGTAGAGTCTGACGTGCCTTTAACGCATTTTCAACAAGTTCTCCGTGAAAAAAGTGTTGACCTCTGGAAAACAAGAATTTCCAACGTAAATTTGAGAAATACAATTCATTTCTAGCCATTTCAATCAAAATTTTTAGTTTTTATATTTTTCCTCCTTCTCAATAACGGTTGCAGAATGGGTAACGCATGTTCTTGTGAGTTTTTTTTGAACTGGACGTTCCCTGACAGAGAAAATTAGTTTCAGGCAAAAAGAAGAAGAAGAACGAAATAATTGCACCGGCTACAAAAAAGCCGACACAAATGAATTATCAGAATAAGAAATTGAAAAAGAAATCAAAAAAGCAGCAGATTATTGTTGAAAAAGACCGGAAAATCATTCAAAAGGAGAAAGAGTTGTATCAGGTACGTTTCAGACACTGAAAACGCGCCAAAGGCACGCCAGACTTTTGGGATAGCGTCAGAGGCGCGCCAACCGGATTTCAATTTCCAAAATCTAAAAATTTTAGGTTATATTCGACGCCGAAGGGTTCAGTGTACACGATTTGGCATTGTTAGGGCAGAAGACTTCACCGGAATCTATATTTAGACAGGATTTGGTAAGAATATCAAGGGGTGGCCTAGTTTTGTAGACAGAGGAAAAGTTAGGCCATTACTGAAAAACGCAAGAGCAGTACGGGCCGGGTTTACGTACAATAATTGAAAATTGTGAATTTTTTTTTGAATTAAAAAATTTTGCAAAGCAGTAGAATTTTGACTACGCGTCAACGGTGCGCCAGTCATAGAAAACCTTTTTGAAATCGCGTCAAAGGCGCGCCAGCCAGAACCAACTTTTTTGAAATCGCGTCAAAGGCACGCCAGCCAGAACCAACTTTTTTGAAATCGCGTCAAAGGCACGCCAGACAGAACCAACGTTTTTGAAATCGCGTCAAAGATACGCCAGCCAGAACCAACTTTTTTGAAATTGCGTCAAAGGCGCGCCAGCCAGAACCAACTTTTTTGAAATTGCGTCAAAGACACGCCAGACTCTACAAACTTTTTGAAATCGCGTCAAAAGCACGCCAGACTCTACAAACTTTTTTGAAATCGCGTCAAAGGCGCGCCAGCCAAATCCAAATTTTTTGAAATCGCGTCAAAGGCACGCCAGACAGAACAAACTTTTTTGAAATCGCGTTATAGACACGCCAGATTCCAGAACCAAATTTCTTGAAATCGCGTCAAAGACACGCCAGACTATACAAACTTTTTTGAAATTGCGTCAAAAGCACGCCAGACTTCACGCACGTGTACAAGGAAATTAAGGAGTCTTAGGTGCGCCAACTATTTTGAAAGGCGGAGCCTAAAATTTAAATAAAATTCTAACGCAGCAAAATCCAAAAAACACATAACAATTTTTTTGAAAACATGCATAGTTTCAGTTTTAAGACTATTTGCACTGAATTCTCGGAAAAACGTGAATAACTTTTTTTCTCCGACTTGCCTTGCAAAAACTGATTACAGATTCGGAATCAGCGTAAAATTTGCTATGAGACACTCCCATTTTTTCGCCAAAAAAACATGAAATTTTCCAGAAACCAAGACGAATGGGACGAGTGAAACTAATCGAGGACTTGACACCCCACCTGACACCAACCAGTTCACGGACACCTGGAAAATCATCAAAAACCAACAAAAACCAAACGGCGGAAGAGAGTGCGTCGAAAGAGGAGTTCGAAGTGGACGAGGTGCTCGACTACGTTGATGACTTGTATTTGCAGTTATGTGAGTGATTTTTAATTGCATAATTAATTGAAATTAATTGAACTTAAAGGGGAACTGCGGTATTCCAAAAATCGAGATATTTTGATATGAATCGACTCAGAATTTTGCGGAAAAGAGAAAAGTCTTTTGGAGCCAGGTCCGAAAATTAGTCTAAAGCGAATTATGAGGCCTCAAAGTGTCAAAAAAGGGTCTCTCGCATGAAATGTTTAATTTAATTTTTTTTTAAAGTCTCTCGCCGTGCAGATGAAAAAGGAAGACCCTTTTTTGACACTTTGAGACCTCATAACTTTTTTCAGACGAATTTTCGGACCTGGCTCCAAGAGACTTTTCTCTTTTCTACAAAATTCTGAGTCGATTCATATCAAAATATCTCGATTTTTTAGAATACCGCAGTTCCCCTTTAATTACATTATTACATAAGAAAATCTAAAAACCTTTCCAGTAGACCCTGATCGAACGGTAATGGAAGATCAAAAGGAGAACAACACGTCGACGACGGAGAATGCGAGCTCGAAATAATTTTGGCGCTCTTTTCCATCTGAAAAATTGTTTCTAATAAATTTTTTTCGTTTGGGGGCAACTAAAATAACAAAATTTCGGATTTTCGGTATTTCAAAACAGAAACAAATTTCAAGTTTTTGAAAACCGTCAAAGGCACGCCAGACTCCATAAAGCTTTCTAAAAACACGCGAGTCAAAGGCACGCCAGACTCCACAAACCTTATTGAAATCGCGTCAAAAGTGTGCCAGCGATACTAAAATTGCTTAAAACACGTTCAAGGCACGCCAGACTCCAAAAACCATTTTGAATTTGCGTCAAAGGCACGCCAGCTTCCATAAACCTTTCTAAAAACACGCGCGTCAAAAGAACGCCAGACAGATCAAACTTTTCTGAAAACGCGTTGAAGACACGCCAGAAAACAGAAAATATTGAGAACGCGTCAAAGACACGCCAGACTCCAAAACCATTTTGAAAGCGCGTCAGAGGTGCACCAGCCTTCTTGGATAGCGTCACAGGCGAAAATTGAGCAAAAAAGACGCTTTTTTTTAAATTAACAACAGGTAATTATTAGTTTATAATAATTTATTATTATGACTATTATGAATAGAAATTTTTGAAATGTTTGAAAAAAAACGAAGAAATTTTACACGTGTGTGTGATCAATACCACGCGGGGGGATTGGGGGAGGGTGGGGCTTCATGAAAAAAGGGGGCGGAGCTAAAATAGAGAGTGGGAAACTAGAAGACAAAGGCACTTTTGAGAAGGAAAGAAAAAACTGAAAATTTTGAAAAAAAAAAGTGAAAAAACATGTACAAATTTTCGAAAAACAGAGAATCAGAGAAGTTTTTTTTGGGCGCGGGAAAAATAGAGAATTTAGACATCGGAAACTTCAGAATCCGGATCGTAGAGGGGATTGTCGACTCGAAGTGGGTCCTCCTTCTTCTCCTTCTTGTTGGGTCGAGCCGGCACCGGCGGTTTGGAGATTTCCGCTTTTGGGACTGAAAAATTGAGATTATTTATAAAATTTTGGTTGGAATTGGTGAAAAGCCGGCTGAAATTGACTGTTATACGCGATTTTTAGTGGTGGCCTGGGTTCTCACTCGGTGGCCTAGAAAACCAAAACTCAAAAAAAAAAAAACAAGCTTTGAATTTACGTAAACTAAAAAAACATTTAAAAAAAATCAAATTAGAAATGAAAAAACACCCAACTTTGACATGTCCCCCTGCTGTCCCATTTTGTCCCCACTGTCCCAAAGTTATATTTATCTGGTAGATCAAAAATAGGGCTACATTTTTGTAGTTGACAACTTTTTGATATCTCTTCACGCTTTTGAGATATGCGCCTTTAAAGTTAGGCATCTGGGAGGAATGACGCAGAGAAACGAGAGCGTCTGACTGTCTGCGTCTCCTCCCCCTCCTTTTGGAGGTACCTATCTTTAAAGACGCGTATCTCAAAAGCGTGAAAAGATAGAGAAAAGTTGTCAACTACAAAAATGTAGCCCTGGTTTTGATTCACCAGAAAAATATAAATTTGGAACGATTGGGTGAAAAATGACACCAGGGGAAAATTTCAAAACTTGTCTTTTTTTTTACTAAAACTGTAAATTTTCATAAATTTCAAACACCTATAGCTCAAAAGCATGTGGAGCAATCTAAAAATTGTCAACTACAAAAATGTAGAACTATTTCTGTTCTACCAGAAAAATATAAATTTGGGACATTTGGGACAAAAAGTGACACCAAGGGGACATGTCAAAGTTTGTCCTTTTTTTTCGTTTTTTTTCTGGGTTTATTTGAAAGTTGTGACGGAATTTCAAAGTCTATTTCAAAGATCATAAAATCTCCTTAAAATCTATTCTTACCAATAACTTGATCCGACGTCTTGACTTCCATTTCGTCTTGATTAAAAGTCGGTGGCACAAACGAGTGAGATGTTGATGGTCCAGTTGGAGATGACATTCCAGCTGCCGACGTGGTCGGCTGATCATCCGAATTATTCGATCGTGGCGATGACATATCAACGTCTTCCAGATCGTATACTGGATTCGTGAATGTTGTGGAGTCCTCGTGCATCGATGTCATCTGTTGCATGCTGAACTCGCTTCCGGGGGCGTCCTGGAAAACGGGATTTTAGGTGTAAAGTTTTTTTTTCAAAATTTCAATACGATATTCAAAACGCTCGTAAAATTCTACGTCGAATAACTTTTTGAAATTTCGGAAAATTTTGAGTTTACACCGTTTTGCAACACCGCGACTGGAAGGAGGGCAATTTTTTTCAAATTTTCAAAATGTTGTCCTATTTAGATTATTGTCAGGATTTCGAATATGCCAATTTTAGACATTTTCCACCTAAAAATTGTTTTAAAAAACCCAGATTGTCACTATAAATTTGCTTAAAATCGCTTTTAAATTGATTTTGAGGGTGGAAAATGTCTAAAATTGACTGAATTTGGATGAAAACCGTTGTGTTTTAATCGATTTTTAGGTGAAAATGTATGAAACTGACTGAAAATCGGGGTTCTACATCGGTTTTTAAAAAATATGTAGAAAAATCCACGATTTTCAGTCAATTTCAGACATTTTCCACCCAAAAATCGATGGAAAACCGCGATTTTCAGCCAAAAAACTATAATTTTTAGTCAGAAAACCACAATTTCCAGCCAAAAAACCTCGATTTTCAGTCAAAAAACCAAGATTTTCAGTCAATTTCAGACATTTCCCGCTTAAAAATCAAAAGAAAACCGCGATTTTCAGTCAAAAAACTACAATTTTAACCAAAAACTATAATTTTTAACCAAAAAACCACAATTTCCAGCCAAAAACCCACGATTTTCAGAAAAAACCGCGATTTTCAGCTAATAATCGGTTTAAACTGAATATTTTTTGAAAATTTGAAAATGTTATCCTCTTTAAATTTTTACGAGAATTTCGAATATCTTTATCTGTAATTCGACTGACCTGCTTCGACTCCAACACCGGATTACTAAACGATATCACATTTCCATGGAACGAAACGCTTCCATCGGCCGCCTCATTCTTCTTAAACAACAATTGTCTTCTTCTATAAACATTGAGTCCAATAAATCCGATCAATCCAAGTGCCGCTAAGAACGCCAAAATGTAGAGTAAGACAGTGAAGAAATTCTCGGAAAGCGTTCCAATAATCTTTCTGCTCACACTCGATTCCTTCTCACACTGATCACCTTCAAAGTCCGATGTGCACTCGCAGGATCCATCCAATCGACACTTTCCTCCATTCGTACATTTACATTGTTTCGGCATGACTAGGGCCTCCACATGTTGTGTCGCACAAGATCCATCCATCTGCGCGACGATTCCTTCTGGACACAGACAAGCGAATCCGGATGACGGAAGGGATACACAGATGTGAGAGCATTGTGCTCTTTCACATCCGGAGACCATCCTCTGAGTGTCCTTTGCATACTTCTGACTCACTCTTACAGTATGACCATCTTCCAGGTCGGAGGCTAACACCGACACTCTGCCTCGTCCGAATTTGTCCTGCACGTAAAGAGTCTTGGATTCTCTGCTAAGCCAGTAGATATGATTCTCGAACACATCCACTGCATACGGTATGTTCTTGTCGTGAACTACCGTAGTTCTATCAGTACCATCAATGTTTACTGCATCAACTCTTCGATATTTGGGATCCACCCAGTATACTCGATTGTTCTTTCCCTCATCGATTGCCATTGATGTTGGACTGAATACTAGATCCTTTACGATAATCTGACGGTGAGTTCCATCCATATCAGCACACTCAATCTTCGCGTGGAGCCCGGCGTCCGAATAGCAAATTCGTCCGGCAGTTGGTGCAGTGATAAGCGCGGTTGGCTGTTGGAGGTGCCCTGCTACAATTTTCTTGAGGTACCGCCCATCTGGCAATGCGACGAAGATAAATCCACTGTTCTGATTGTCAACCGGCTCTGACATTCGTTTCTTTCTAGCCATTCCAATCTCGATATCTTCAGATACCGCTGCTACGAATAGGTTACCCGTGGTATAGTCAATTGCGATAGCGGTAGGGACTACACCCATTCCTGCAAAGTCGATATCCAACTTTTGTCCTTCATGACTTTGGTTTCCATTGGCTATCGCTGAGCGGTAGATGGTTCTCTCCGAGCCATCGATCCAATACATCATCTCTTTCCTGGGGTCAAATGCAATTCCAATTATATCATTATCCTCGTCATTTGCCTTTGCAGCAGCGTGTCTGTTGGTTCCAGCACCATGAAGAGATAGTTGAACCAATGAAGAATCCGCACCAATCATTACATTCGCCGCATCGCCCTTTGCTCTACAATCCTTTCCAGTCATCGACCCGACGACTACATTGTTCTCATAATCTTCGTGGCATCTGCATAAGTAGGAGCCCTTGGTATTCAGACACAACTGAGTGCAAGTGTTGTTTCCAGCACACTCATCGATATCGATACAGTCCTTGGGGCTTTGTGGGTCTGGACGGAATCCGTCACGACAGTGACAGTAGAAGCTGTCGGTGATGTCGGTGCAGATGTGTTTGCAGCCACCGTTGTTGCCAAAGGATTCGCAGGACGTTTTGCCGCCGTGTTTCGCTGGAAATAGTGGGGTTTAGTAGGGTATCACGATGAGACCAATGCAGCCGCGCTCTATTGACAAGGATGGCACAATTTTTGAGTCACGGTGAACATTCGAATTTATATAGCCAGTATAGTATGCACATACGTTCGCATATTCAACGTGACGCAAAAAGTGTACCGTTCAAGTCAATAGAGCGCGGTTGCATTGGTAGCCCTGGCCTCATCGTGCGGAATGGACTTCAAACAATGCTCCAAAGCTTTTTGTGCAGTGTTCCGTAGAGCGCGTTTACAAGATTTGACAAGATTTGAAGAAATTTTAACTAGATTTTAGGAGCCGACACGGTCCGCAGTGTAACTCTCTTAAAACTCAATCTTATGCGCTGAAAAATTATCAAAATATAGATCTCAGTGAGGTCTATGTCTGTGATTTAATACGAGCCGTATAACGGATCGTTAATGTGCATCGGGCCGGGAAAAAGTGCCAAAAACGCAAAAATTACCAAAACGGGTTTTTAGTCATGATTGAAATACAGTGGCATAATTATAGTGACCAAACCTATTTGTCAGTATAACTTGGTCACTGTAATCTGGGTAAGAGTGGATTTTTTAAAGCAATTTCGTGTTTTTGCCACTTTTCTCCGGCTCACTGCATATTTACAAGTAGCTAACCGACTCGTAGTAGGTAGCAGGTATAGAAATCGTCGAGGTCTACATTTTGGTATACTTTTCAGCTAATAACGTTGAGTTTTAAGCGAGTTAAGCGGGTTTTTTGAAATCTCAGCCAATTTTTTTTCTGACGCGGAGCGGTTTAGTCAGGTGCGTCGCGTGTTCGCCTTTTGTTTGAACTTCAAACATTTTGGTTCCGTGATATTTCAGAGCTGCGACACTCCGATGCACCTGACGAAGCAAAACTTGTGGAAAAACGCGTCGCAGCCGCTCCGCGTCAAAAAAATTACTGAGATTGTAAAAATTGCTCCGCGTCATGTTCACCACTAGCCATTTCGCAACTGCGACGGTTGTGAAATGTCGCAGAGCCGTTTTCCCAATCTCAGCCAGTTTTCTGACGCGGAACGGCTGCGTCGCGTTTTTTTCCACAAGTTTAGCTTTGTCAGTGTGCGTCGCCTGTTTGCAACCAACGTTGATTAAGAAATTTTTAGAGAAAAAAGCACTTATGCCTTCTTAAATATCGAAAAGCTCTAAAATTGCGCTTTGTAATGAGTAAAATATCGTAGAGCGCATTTGCTGAGCCCCTTCCCCAGACGTGTCGCCTAACCTTATAACAGAATACTCAAATACTCAGCTGCACCCTTCACCACCGCAAAAAAATAAAACCTACAACATCCGATCTCATCCGACGCATCACCACAATCATCCTTCCTATCACAAGCCAGTGTTCCATTCACACATCTTCCATTGGCACACTTGAACTGATCCGATGTGCAATCTCCGTACTCTGAGAAGCTCGAGCACATTGACAAATGCTCATCCGACAGGTCATTCTGTCCGCAATCATTGACACCGTTACACAGTTGAAGAATATTCAGACAGAGACGAGAGTGAGCACAACGGAAGCGAAGGGGCGGGTCGCATTGAGCACTTCGGCATTCTGTGGATGTCTCGTCCGAGTTGTCGCCACAGTCGTTGTCTCCATCGCACATGAATTTGCGGGGGATGCACACGGAGTTGGAGCACTCGAATTCGAATGGTGAGCAGGTACGCCGGGACTGTAAAACAGATTATGTGATATTTGGGGTTACTTTTTGAAATTTTGAAAAATTTTGTGGTTTGACGGTCTGTCGGGAATGAAGGAAAAAGTGTAGGTTTGCATAAACTACGTATCTTTTGCTTAAAGTCGCTACGCAGCGAGGTTTCTATTGGCTCGGCACGCTGATATTTGAAAACCATAAGAGGATAACTTTTTTGAAATTTGAGTTTAGACCGTTTTGCAACAATTTATCAAAAGGAGGGGAAAGACCGCCGTTGACACCCTCCCTCTGATAGCGGACATTCAAAAAAGTGTCGGTAGCCGGTCATAACTCAATTTTTCCAAAATTTCAAGTTGATATTCAAAATGCTCGTAGAATTCTACATCAGGTAACTTTTTTGAAATTTCGGAAAATTTTGAGTTTAAACCGTCTACCGATACTTTTTATGAATGTCCGTATCTGTTGTTTAGAGTCGCTACGCAGCAAATTTAGGAAAGAAATTATATTTCTAAACGCGCTCTACTGTACAATCAGATTCACTGTGGTAAGTTGCTACTCAGCGAAATTCTAAGGAATCGAAAAAAATCGGGAGTATTTTGAGCAAAAATGACATTTTTTGAACATTTTTTTCTCAAAAGAACGATAAAAAACTCAAAAATGACGGATTTTGAGCAAAAAAAAGACATTTTTGACCATTTTTTCTCGAAAAACGATTAAAAAACTCGGAAAATGACACATTCAAAGCAAAAAGTGACATTTCTCGACCATTTTTTTTCGAAAAACAATTAAAAACCCCTATATAACTTTTTGAGACGCTACGCAGCGAAATTTCGAGAAGAAAAACGCCGCGCTGCTATCTCTACTGGACTCCAAGGCCCTTGGTCTCAAAGTTAGATTAGCGATGCAACTTCGCTCTACCGGACATTTGAAGTTTGCTACAGAGTCCATTACTTTACCACATTATCTACCACGCTACCTATGATCTTGTGCGTTCAAAGGCTTTCTCGATCTATCAAAATTTGGCTTAGGTGCCTTAGAGCGCACTTACACCTCTCCCCTTACTAAAACTCACCACATCATCACAATGCATCTCATCGGCCGCATTCGCACAATCCTTCTTCCTATCACACCACTTGTGCTCGGCAATACACGTTCCATCATCACATTGTCGATGTCCAGGCATACATCTTCTGAGTGTACACTGCGATTCATCCAATCCATCGCTACACTGAATCGTGCCATCGCACACCTTGGAGCCAGGGATACATTTTCCATCGTTGCACCGGAATTCGGATTCGGAACAAGGGCGTGACGTTCCACCGCACGTCGCGTCCAACTCATCCGAGTTATCACCACAATCGTTCTCCGTATCACACATCCAACGCCGCGGAATACATTTCCCGGTTGTCGCGCATCGAAACTCTCCGACATCATCGCACGACGGGCATCGCTGCTTCTCCTCATCCGAATTATCCCGACAATCATCCTGACCATTACAGAACGCCCAGTTCGGGATGCAACGATAGGATGTGGAGCATCGAGTCCACCCCTTCTTACACTCGATTTGAGCGCATTCTGGCGTCTCGTCGGATCCGTCGCCACAATCGTCGTCGTTATCACATCGCCATGCTTTTGCGATACATTTGTTATTATTACACCTGAATTCTTCGGCGGTACAGTTCCGGTCTGCAGACATACAAAGTGTGTCCGCTTCATCCGACCGGTCTCCACAATCATCGTCGCCATCACAAGTGAACCGTCTTGGAATACATCTTCCAGTCGCCGCACACTTGAACATCCATGGATCACAAGCCTTATCACAGTTTTGTTCATCGGATCCATCTCCACAATCATCGTTTCCATCGCATATTTGGAATGGTCTGGTGCAATTGTGGTTTGTGCATTGGAACTCTCCAACCGGGCAGATTCTTTGGCCACAGATGGATTCACCAGGCTCATCTGATCCGTCACGGCAATCGGGTTCACCGTCGCAATACCATAACTTTGGAATGCATTTTGCATCGTCTCCACCGCACGCGAATTGTCTTTCGGTACAATTTGGCTCACAAGTCTTCTGATCCGTCAATAGAATAAATTGGTCTGGGCAGGAACAGGTATAACCATTGCCTCCAGCTCCAATCAAACAAAGATGTGAGCATCCTCCGTTGTTATCCCCACATGGATTCGGGTAGGCGGGTTGTTTCATTGGGTGGACGATTCTCAAGTCATTCGGGAGCTGTACGGTTTTCTTGAGGACTGTCTCGTTCTTCCCTGTCCACTTGTCACAGCGAATCACTTCTCGAAGATTCCAATCCGTCCAGTACAAGTAATCATCGAAGACCACCATAGAGGACACATGACTCGTTCGTTGAGCGGGGATATGGCGCCGTCCGTTTCCATCGAAATCCATGAATCCTATCTCGTTAAGATGAGCGTCTCCCCAGAATAGTCTATCGGAGAAGTAATCGATAGCGATCGCATTCGGCCATCCGAGATCATGCTCCGCTAGCTTGAAGATTGGGTCTTGCAACTCTGGAGAGCCATCTAACGCCATTCTTCCAATATATGGCTGTAGGGACCACTCGGTGAAGAACAGGTATCCCTTTCCTGGATGGACAGCGATAGCCTTCGGTTGTTGGATTCTGTCACGGATGAGGGTCTTGCAGAACCGCCCGTCTAGTTCACAGACTCTGATGGATCTCTCTTGACGGTTTAGCATATAAAGTTTCCTGGCAACCCAGTCAACTGCAATACCCTCGGTTCCATATACATTGTGCCGGAGGACAGTCTCATAGGAGGATAGTGGAGAGTCCATTTCGTCGAGATTCACTCTCAGCAGTCTCAGTTTTCCTTGATCGATGAGATAGGCCTTCTTCTCCGTCAAATCGATGTCTAGAGAGACAACGTTGTCGAATCCTTGAGCCGCCATCTCGTACTTGTTTCCGTCCATTGAAATCTTTCGGATGTAATGCTTATTAGCGAGAAGGAAGAAGGGTGTGGGTTCCATGTCGACTCGTTTGCAGCTATGGTCGTCACTGGATAGTTGGTAGCCTTCGACACACGCGCATTTGTAGGAACCGATTTTGTCGTCGCATTTTTGACTGCAGCCGGAGATTCCTTCTGGAAAAACATAAGATTGTTGAAAACTTTGAAACTTTGTGGAAACCTGATCCTAGGTACCGTAACCCGGATCCTAAAATCGGATATCCTGGAGCTCAGATACTGTAACCTAAATCTTCATTTTTCAGAATCTGATCCTAGGTACAATAACCCAGATCCATGGAAATCATCTCAAAACTCAAAAATTTTCCGAAATTTCCAAAAGTTACCTGACGTGAAATTTTACAGGGATTTCGAATATCATATTTTCAAATTAGCCCACATACGATTTCTGTGAGAAAGATGTCAAAATCGGAATGTCCGCGACCAGAGGGAGGGCGTCAACGGCGCGCGTAGATGTTCCCCTCACTCTGGTCGCGGACTTTGAGGAAAAGTGTCGCTAGATGGTTTTACGTGCCAATTTTAAACAAAAAACTAAATTTTTCAGCATTTTTCACTCCAAAAATCATGTTTTTGGCTGTTTTACAGACCAAAATGGCTGAAAACTGCGTTTTTAAAGCGAAATTCGTCGATTTTTTAGCAAAAAGTTGGGTTTTTCAGCATTGTCAGGTCTAGAAACGGCTGAAATCAAGTTTTCGAAACGAAAATCACAGATATCTGACATTTTGAGCAGGAAAACGCGGGTTTCACAACATTTTGAGTGTGTGGCGCACCTGAGACGCGTTTTTTTTACAAAAAAAAAAACGTTTTCGAGCAATTTTCCGAACCGCGGGCATTCACGGTCATGGTCTAAACTCAAAATTTCTGAAATTTTTCAACTCACCGAAGCATTCATTAACGTTGTGACAACTCTTCTGATCCGATACATCAATCGCAAATCCTTCATAGCAGTCACATTTGTATCCGATCTTTTGGTCAATGCATTTTTGTTCGCATAGCGGTTTTTCGGCAAGTGAACACTCGTCGATGACTGAAAATGTTGAAAATATGGTAGGGATTAGGTTTGAGGGTCGTCTCGTAAACCGATAGCGTAGTGTCGATTTACGAAGGTACAGTATCCTTTCGTAAATCGACGATAAAGGTCTAAGAATAGAGCGTAAATCAAAATATGCTCCTTGTCAATTTACGGTGAAAAAAAACTACGTAAATCTACATATGAGATTGTCACGAATTACGGTCGCCCAACCTTACGCCTTCCGCCATTTTGAAAATTGCGTAAATCAACATTTATCTTATGTCGATTTACGGAGCCCTCCACATTCCTTCCCCCTTTAAAAACTCTTTAAAAACTCACAACAAAGCGAACTCTCATCCGATCGATCCGAACAATCAAAATTTCTATCGCAAACCTTCGCATCATCGATACACTCTCCAGAAGTACACTGGAATTGACTCTTCGAGCACTTTGACGATTTCTGCCCAGCTGCCGAATTCTTCGGACACTCCTTCTCATCAGACCCATCCTCACAATCATCATTTCCATCGCATCGCCAGGAATTCGGCACACATTTGTGATTGGCGCACTGCCAGAAGTCCGGTTGACACGAGGAGTAGGTGCAGTTTGCGTGCTCATCGGACCCATCCAGACAGTCATTGTCACCATCGCATTCCCATGAGGCGTGGATACAGTGTTGATTGCTGCATCGGAACTCTCCCTTATTACATTCCTTCTTTTCAGTCTTGCAGAGATCCGTCGACTCATCCTCGCCACCAGCGCACGTCACATCGCCATCACATAGCCATGCTCTAGGGATACACTCGTATTTCGGTTGAGCGAGCTTTGCATTCGAGGCGCAATGGAATTCTTGATCGGCGCAAGTGCGGTTACCACATCCATGTCTTGTGTGCTCATCGGAGCCATCTCCACAATCATCCTCTCCATCACAGATAAACGCGCGAGAGATACATTTGAGATTGTCGCACTGGAATAGGTAGTCGCCGACACAAATCTTCTTTCCAGATGTGTCAGTGCAGTTGGTATGCGTCTCATCCCACCCGTCACTACAATCGTTGTCACCGTCGCACTGCCAAGTCTCCGGGATACACCTTCCTGATGGGCACCGGACATAGTGTTGGGCGCATTGCTGGTTCATGCAGAACAACTGATTCTCGTCGGCCTTATCTCCACAGTCATCATAGCCATCACACAAATCAGCGGGTTGAATACAGATATTAGTATTCGGACACCGAATCTTCACTCCTCGACAATCAATCGGCAATCCAGGGCATGTCGACAACGACTCATCGGACACCTGCTCATCATGACAATCATTATGCCCATCGCAAACTTTCGTCTGGTTTATACAATGACCATTGCTACACGGGAACGTTCCTTCGGCACATGACACCGCGGATGGACAGTCGAGTTCATCAGATCCATCGCCACAGTCATCGATGTGATTACACTTTTTGGCTGAGTCAATGCAACGACGGTTAGTGCAGAGGTGGTAGCCATCTGGACACGCACGAGTGTTACAGTAGTTTGGATTCTCATCTGACGCATCTGGACAATCCGGCTTAGAATCACACGTGGCACCGAGTAGGATACATGAGCCATCTCCACACTGGAAGTTGTACGGTGGAAGACACTCCTTGGCGGGCTCCGCGTTACTTCCTCGAAGCACACATTGAGTTGGGTAATCCTTTCCAGGCTCCTGCACCAATTCGTAAGTGTCATTACAAGAACATTGAACCTTGCTAGCAGCCAATCCGATATCATCAGCAATTACACTACAAAGTTGGTCACATCCTCCATTATCCGTTTTGCAGAGTTGAGCGGTCAAGGCGTTGCACACCTGGTTCCTTGTCCTGACATCGGTTTCACTTGCGAAAACTCGAAGAGCTCCAGGGATCCTTCTATCAGCCACCACACTCTCCAACCCAGATCCAGATTCCTTATCGATTCTGAAGACACCGTTGCTCAATGGGTCACTCATGTAGAGCCAGCGATCCCAGAGGTCCAGGGACTTGGCACGATATCCTGATGCGATAATCTTCCGGTTTTCTCCATTGTAATCCGCGACTTCGATATTGAGTCGGTTGACATCTGCCCAGTAGATCATTTGGTTTCGGAAGTCTACTGTGATGGCAGCTGGCAGGGAGATGGATTCGGAGACGATTACTTTCCGGTTTCCACCAGCTAGATTAGATCTTTCGATTCTTGGCTCATAAAGTCCACCGGAAGTTTTATATCCTGAATCCGACCAGAATAAGAGTCCGGAGCACGGATCGATGGCAAGGGCGTATGTCCAATCTCCAGATGCAATAGTTGACAGGTGCTCTCCGGCAGTATCGATTGCCATCACTTTTCCACCTCGTCCTGTTGTGAAATAAATCTTTTGAGTGAGCCAATCCAACTTCATATCAGAGATATGACGGATCTCCTTGGCATGTGGTTGTTTGGTGGCGCCGAACACGAGACGTGGATTTTCAGCGTTGTTCATTGAGAACCAAGAGATGTTAACACCAATGGGGGATTCCACCACAAAGTACACTTTTCTCAAGTTGACATCAACATCAAAGGTTTGGAGATTGGTAATTTCTGGGAACGGCTCCTTAAGCGGTCTCGACGCCTTCACATCCGGCTCGATAGCGGCGTCAATGATCTTATCACCATCGGAGAACATCAAATAGGTATCCGGCTCCTCGCAAGTTCTTCCCTTAAGCACTCCTCGAGCACACGAGCAAGTTGGTGTCTGGGTACCTGGGGTGGCGAAGCACAACTGGGTGCATGGACTCTTTCGGAGATTGTCGGTGATCTGGCAGGGACTTGAAGATCTTGGTTGATTGGTGGACGAGAAGACGGCAACGTCTCCTATATCCTTCATGGAAGCGGCCACGGTGGTTGGGGAGAGGAGAAGTGAGGTCTGGTTTGGTTTCGAGGTTGCGCGGAACAATTTCTCCAGTCTGTTATCCGTCCAGTACATATTCTGGCCATGCAATGCCACACCGGCTGCCGAGGCGATATCTGCACGGACTAGTTCAGGTGATCCACCTGTACTTCTAACACGGAAGATTCCATCCATCTTGGCGTCCGACCAGTAGATCATACGACTCGCTACATCCACTACAAGATCTGTGGGCTCCCCGATGCCTGTAGAGACGATAACTTCGCGTCGAGACCCGTCAAGGAAGGATCTCTGGATGCTTGGCTTTTGTCCTTGATCCGCCCAGTACAGATAGCGACCGATTGGGTCTACAGCGATGGAGGAGGGGGTCTCAGTTTTAGTGGTGAGGAGAATCTTCCGATAGGTACCGTCGAGTTTCGAGACTTCGATATTAGTCCTTTCGGCGTCATGATTGATAAAGTACATGTTGTAATTGATCCAGTCGATTGCGATACTTTTAATTGTCAAGGATCCAATTGAGTCACGAATCACAGCTCTTGGCGCCGATTCTCCGATTGTGTAGGCAGTGATACCCTTGTTGATTCCAGAAGCTTCCGCCACGTAGATAGTCTTTGACTCGAAATCATAGTCAACTCCTGTAATCGATAATCCACCGATTGGCTCCATAGCGACTCCCTTCGATTGGACTTCGTCAATTGGGTAACCTATGACTTTGGTCTTGGTGGCCACGATGACAAAGGATTCGTCGTAAAGTTTGCAGGAGGTTGGACCATCCTTGACATATCCGTTGGCACAGGTGCACGTGTGTTGGGCGAACATTTGTGGGATACAGATGTGAGCGCAGTTTCCGTTATTGATGTGACACGGATGGCTGCTTGACGAGGCTCTTGGTTGGAGCACTTTGATGTTGGCGAGATTCTCGACGTCGCGCTTGAAATGTGTCCATTGTGGTGGTTGAGAGTCGCCGTTGATTGTGGCGACTTCGATGGAGTCGAAGGCGGAGTCGGCGTAGAAGAGACGGTCGCCGTGGAAGGCGAGACCGTTCGGTTGGCGACCGCCGTCGCTGAGCACGTAGTGACGGTCTTGGCCATCGTAGGTGACCGAGGAGATCTGGAATAGTTTGGTTAGCCGGTCGGTAGAAATTCTTGGGAAATTTTGAGTTTAGACGCTTTGACGGGAATATCCGCAACCACAGGGAGGGTGTCAACCACGCGCGCCGCCTTTCCCCTCCCTGCTGTGGTCGCGGATATTGAGCAAAAGTGTCCATAGACGGTCTGAACTCAACATTTTTAAAAGTTTCAAAATGTTTTCCTATTTAGATTTTCACGCGCATGTGGGCTAGTTTGAAAATATGATATTTGAAATCCTTGTAAAATTTTTAATCCGGTAACTTCTTGAAACTTTGGAAATATTGAGTTTAGACCGCCTGGCAGCATTTTGAAGTCTAGAAATGGCTGGAATCAAGTTTCCGATTCGAAAATTGTATTTTTTAAACATTTTTTTACTCCAAAAATCAAGTTTTTGGCTGTTTTACAGATAAAAATGGCTGAAAACTGAGCTTTTTAGAAAAAATTTTGACCTTACAGCATTTTCCGGTCTCTATTTTCCGGATTTTCAAGGAAGCCTAAAAATATTGAAAAATATCGAATTTTGATGAATCTGATGGTCTTCCCCCGCAAATCCAACGCGTCTCATGTGCACTAGACATTCAACATTTTGAAAAAACCGCGTTCAATTTTTAGCTAAAAAATCGTTGAAAATCGTCAATTTTCGCTTTAAAAACTCAGTTTTCAGCCATTTTTATCTGTAAAACAGCCAAAATGTTGATTCTTGGAGTTAAAAATGCTGAAAAATGCAAATTTTCGAGTCGCAAACTTGATTTTAACCAATTCTAGACCTAAAAATGCCAAAATTCCAACTTTTTGCTAAAAAAATCGTTGAAAATCGGCGATTTTTTGAAATTTTGAAAGATTACTCAGAATTCAGGGAATTTTCCGCCTTGGAAAATAATTTTGTTTTTAACTCACTCTTCCAGCTTTGGCTTCCGAGAAGTAGACTCTTTGATTAGTTGTATCCAGAGCGATATGATCCAACTCAGCCAAATCATTACTTGCAATCACCAACGGGTTGCTTCCATCCAATCCAGCACGAGCGACCTTAGCATCCGAAGCTCCGCCCCCTCGATCCAACCAGAACACGTATCCTTTGTCGGCGTCAACGGCGATAGAGACCGGAGTGACGACTGCCGTCGGGGATTGATCGTTGGAGAGAATAACCGATCGATATTGTTTTTCACGGGTGGAAATTATTTCGATGGTCTGGGACACCTTGTTTCCGACCACCAGATTCCGACCGTTCCAATCGAAGCCGAGACAATAGGAGTCGTCAGGCACTGCCGATGAGAACATCTTCGTCTTGTTACCACCGTTCACGGTACTACGGTAGATTGCTGAGTCGGTGGTGATCTGGGCGAGGGTCTTCGCGTGGTTAGTGTGCTCCAGAATGAAGATTTCCTCACTGAGTGCATCGTAGGTGACGTCGAAGGCGTTGCCGAGACCGGAGAGGGGAACCATACCGGCGAGGACTGGCGTCTCGTTGGCGCTGAAAAATTTTAGCTATAGAGCGCGATCCTTCGAACAGAAAAACTCACGCTGCTTGATTCATTTCGACTCCAAATACATTTGTCTTCTGAATGATGACAAGGAATGGTTTGGCGTCATCGACACATGTCTTTCCGGATCCATCCAATTTCTGTCCCATTGGGCATTTGCAGGTGTAGGACTGAAAATTGAGAGGTATAACATTTTCATTTTTCGAAAATCTTGTATTTTAGCCGTCTAGCGATAAATTTCCGCAAAGTCCACGATCAGAGGGAAGGCGTCAACCATGTCACAGGTCTTTCCCCTCCCTCTGATCGCGGGCATTCACAAAAGTTGTCGCTAGACGGTTTAAACTCAATTTTTTCAGATTTTCAAGTTGATATTCAAAATGCTCGTAAAATTCTCTATCGAATAACATTTTGAAATTTTGGAAAATGTTGACTATAGACCGTTTTCTCCAATATCCGCGACCACAAAGAGGGAAAAGACCGCCCGCGCGGTTGATGCCCTCCTTCTGGTCGCGGACATTCCGATAGGTACTTTTAACACCATTTTTGTCACAGAAATCGTATGTGGGCTAGTTTGGAAATAAGATAACTGAATTCCTTGTAAAATTCAACGTATGGTAACGTTTTGAAAATTCAAAAAATATTGAGTTTTGAGACGATTTCTATCGATCTGGGTTACTGTAGCCTGGATCATGATTTCCTTGATTCTAGGTTACTGTACCTGAGCTCCAGGATATCCAATTTTAGGATCCGGGTTACTGTGAAAAAAATAAAGTTTGGCCAAGGATTTTCAAAAAAAAAATTCGCGCCCAAAACACTTTAGTTCACAAATGCACTAAAGTGTTTTGGGCGCGAAAATTTTTTTTGAAAACAGTACTGTAGACAGGATCTTGATTTTTTGGTTCTGGGTTACTGTACCTAGGATCGGATTCTCAAAAATGAAGATATAGGTTACTGTACCTTAGCTCCCTGATATCTATTTTAAGACCCGAGTTACTGTACCAAAGGATCAGGTTCTCAAAAATGAAGATATAGGTTACAGTACCAAGGCTCTAGGATATCAGTGGTATTTCCCCTTCCTCTGATCACGGACATTGACAAAAATTGTCGTTAGACGGTCATAACTCAATGTTTCCAAATTTTCAAGTTGATGTTCGACATTCTCGTAAAATTCTCCATCGGATAACTTTTTGAAATTTTGGAAAATATTGAGTTTAGACCGTTTTGCCACAATGAAACTAAATGTTTTCAAGTTTTTTCTCAAAAAACTCACATTCTTATTATTCAACAAACAAATGTGACTGCACTGGTTATTCATACACGGATTATTCTTGATCTCTGGCTGAAGAGCCGGATGAACTGCAACAACACCAAGCGCCTTGCTGAACGTATGACTCGGGTACTCAGTGGTGGTCCCGTTCGGGTATTTCGGGTAGACCTGAAGTTTCTGAAGCCGCCTATCCGAGTAGTACATCATATCCTCAAAAATAGCCAAAGCATGCGGGTGTTGCACGAATTTCGATGACGACAACACTTGCGTCCGTCCAGTTCCATCATAATTCACAAAATCGATAAAGTCAAGTTTTGAGTCCGCAAAGTACACACGATTAGTGGTCAAATCTAGAGCGATAGTGTTCGGCCAGTAGATCTTGGTCTTCACAATAATCTGACGATCCGTACCGTCCATCGACGCCCGTTCGATGCATGGATTCTGTCCCCAATCCGTCCAGAACATTAATCCTTTCCGGGGGTCCACAGCGATTCCACGTGGCTGACTGATATTCTGGTGGACTAGGAGAGTGCGCTTCGTGGGGTCTTCAAGATTGGCAACCTCGATTGTGTTCAGGGAAGAATCCACCCAATAGAGATTCCGACCCACCCAATCCAACGCGATTCCTTCTGTGATATCAAGTCCGTCTGCTATGAAGACAGTGGCGTTTGTACCGTTTCGATCTGCACTTAGAATCTTCTTCTCTCGAATATCCGACCAATAGATTCGGTTTGTTAAGCTATCCCACGCAAGCGCAATCGCATTCTCCACGATAGCTCCGAACGTGTGCCAGTTCTCCAGCTTATGGTCACTATAGTAGATACGATTTCGGTTTGACACGTAGATTCTGGTATCCGCGACATTATTCGTCACTTTGCATGTCCGTTTGTTAGCGTCCAGCTCGTATCCCTCGTCACACGAACAGGTGAATCCGTGCTTCTCGTCTTTGCATCGTTGGGAGCAACTGCTTGCGTCGAGACACTCGTTTTCGGGCTCGCATTTGGTTTTGTTGACGAGCTGGAAGAGTAAAGCGATTATATTTTCAGAAAGAGAGTATAGTATTTGGAAAGCTCGTGAAATTCTATATAAGCTAGCACTTTTCAAATTTTGAAAATGTAAAGTTTAAACGGTCCAGCGACACTTTTTGTAAATGTCCGCGATCAGAGGGAGGGAAAAGACCACGCGAGTCGTTGTTCTCCTCCATTTGGTCGCGGACATTCAGGAAAATTATCGTTAGACGGCTAAAACACAAGGTTTTCAAAAAAATATCGTAGAATTTCAAATTTTGTGGTAGAAATTCTAGTTTTAAGCTTATAAAATTGATAAATTGCTCGTGTCTGTCTGTTTGTCTGTGTCCAGATGTCTTTTGCATACATTTTCCATGCTAAGAATTACTGTATTTTCAACTTTCTGCGCAAACACCGCCAACCCAATGCATCAGAATTTACGGTACCTTACAGAAAACGAGTTTTTTGTGTTTTCTGCATTTGGTCGCTCGGTGTTTGCACAGAATTGGGATTACAGTAACTTAAAACAAGGTTTCTACCTAAGAAGAAATTTTCCAAATTATCGTGGATTACGGTAGGCTTATTTGTCTGCAAACACCGAAAATCAGATTTTACGACAAAATGCAGATCTGTGAATTTTTTCGTCGGTGGTTGCACAGGAATTAGATGTTACTATTTTTCGAAAATCTTGTGTTTTCTTGTGTTAGTCAGATATTTTTCCGCGGATATTCCCGGTTGATATTTATCAAAATTTCTAAGTATAAAAATTTCAACAAAAAAAATCACTCACCTGTTCACCAGACGGACAACTACAAATCGGTCCATTCGGACTGTTGTGACACTTGAACGCACATCCAGCACGATCCGCCGAGCACAAGTCTCTAGCACACCGTCCTCCTTCATCCGTACCGCCCGGACAATGACGTTTACCGTCGCACAGTTGGTGAAGTGGGATACAGACTTCTGGATTGTTCTCACAGGCGACATGTTCAAATGGACATTTTCTGGCGTTCATCGGCGTCTTGCATCCACGTTCAGCGGACTCGTCGGAGCCATCACCACAATCGTTTTCACCGTCGCACAGCCAGTTCTGGAAAGTCGGAGTCTTAGAGTCTAAATTTTATCAAAATTCCAAGAAAAATGCTCAAAATTGTATTCTAAAGCCCTAACACTGAAAATTTTGTCAAAAACGTTGCGCGACCGCTATTATCAAAAATTCACATTTTCACGCAAAAGATTACTGTATTTTCAGATTTCTGCAAACACCGCAGACCTAATGCATCAAACTTTACGGTAACTTACAGAAAACAAGTTTTTCTTGTTTTCTGCATTTTGGTGTTTCCACTGATTACAGTAACCCAAAGCAAAGTTTCTACTTAAAAAGAAATTTTTTAAATTATCGCGGATTACGGTTGTCCGCAAACACCGCAAATCAGATTTTACGACAAAATGCAGAAAATCATGAATTTCACCTTTTTGTGCATGTTTTCGTAAGATCTGCGCTCTGTTGAGCTCAAGCTTAGAATTTTCAACAGACAACAGCTCCGCTTTCAAAAAACCGCAAAATTTTAGTCTAGAGCGCTAAAACTGAAAATTGTTGGCGTATGACCGCAAGAAAATTGTGTTCAGAAAGTCCGGTACGACCAGGAACGCATAGACTCAAAAATGTTGTCCCTGATACTTTCGAGCCCGTCGATTCGGCTCACAGAAGGATTTTGCAGAATTGTATTTCAGATTCGGAATTTACGGACCCTAAAGTATTAGGGGGCCAAGTTCTTGACTCCTTTGTTAGTTCCGATAATCCGCTTTGCGGCGGTTTTGAGCTATTAGCTTGGTACCGTTTCTTACAATTGTCTCTCTTTCTCTAAGTCTCTTAATTTCGCACACAATTTTCCTCTGTTTCGTTGAAGAGAGCGGTTGTAAAACTGTGCCGAGCTAATAGTACGACATTTCAAAAACCGGATTTTGCGTTTTGTGATTTTCAGCTGTGTAAACTCACATTCAGTATACACCTTCCATTTCCACACTTAAACTGATCCGCTTTGCACTGTCTTCCACTGGTACATCCGAACTTTGGCTCATCGGACCCATCATCACAATCCTGCTGACCATCACACTTCCACGACGCCGGAATGCACAGACCAGATGATTGACACTTGAACTGTTCCGATGTGCAAGTTTCTGTAGAGACTGCGCAGGAGTCCTCGTCGGATCCATCTTCACAATCATTCTGTCCATCGCAGTGATTTCTTAGGGGGACACACTGCCGGCCGTTGGCACATCGGAATTGGAGAGCCGAGCACTGCACCGGTGGGCACCGTTCCTTGTCCTCATCGGTCCCATCATAACAATCATTGTCACCATCACACAACCAATAGATAGGGATACATCTTCCATTTGCACAGGAGAATTGGTTGGCGGCGCATGTCGCGTTACCACACAGCTCAATTTTCTCATCTGAGCCATCACCACAATCATTATCACTATCACACTTCCATTGCTCCGGAATGCATCTGTGATTGTCGCATTGGAATTTCTTGGCGGCGCAGACTGGTTTCTGGCCGTCCTTACAGTATTTGACGTCCTCGTCGGAATAGTCACCACAATCGTTATCACCGTCGCAACCGTATTGAGCGGGGATGCATTTTTTGGTATTCCGACATTTGATGGTGTTCTCCGCGCATTCTGTCTCGTGGAAACATTTTTCTCCTTTCTCGTCAACTTCATCGGATTCATCCAGACAATCATTCTCACCGTCGCACTTCCACTCTTTTGGAATGCATCTTCCATTTTTACACTGGAATTGGGTGGAGTTAGAGGTACACAACTGCTCGATGGGCTCCGATGGGTCCTTCTGACAACTGTGATTATTGTCCTTGTTGATTTTGAAGCCTTGACGACAGGCGCATTTCGCTTCAAGCTCGTTGGGATTCGATTCGGAGGGCGTGGCGAAACAGAGTTGGGTGCATTGCGAGGCGCGGCATGGGTGCTCACGGGAGTCGTCGGGGATCGGTTGGTTTTGATGGGAACAGGCTTTGAGGGAGAAGATTGAGCGCTCCTGGAATTTAATTTTTTACAATTCAAACTTGATAATTCTGAAAATTAAAAATGCCACCTTATTCAGAATTTTATGAGAATTTCGATTACTTCATTATTTTTTCGAAAATTTTGTGTTTTAGCCATCTAACGATAGTTTTCCCCAAGGTCCGCGATCAGAGGGAGGGCGTCAACGACGCGCCAGGTCTTTCCCATCCCTCTGGTCGCGGACATTCAGAAAAATCAGAATTTACGGTAGACAAGTTTTTGTGTTTTTTGCATTTTGTCGTTTGGTGTTTGCACAGAATTGGGATTACAGTAACCCAAAACAAAGTTTCAACTTAAGAAGATAGTTTCCAAAATGCGGATTACGGTATCTTTGTTTGTCTGCAAACACCGAACATCTGATTTTACGACGAAATGCAGAAAATAGTGATACAGTGCGCGTCATAAAGATAGCCCCCCTTGCGATTATGTCAGATCTGGCTCAGCCGTAAGTTTTCCTGAAAAATGGGTAACAGCATTCGATTTCTCATTCGAAATAACCCCTGGGTGCAAAGTTTCATGAATCTCCTACAAAAACTACGGGTACACCATCGAAAACTTGAAAAATAGGCCGCGTCATAAAGATAGCCCCCCTTGAGAATTTTCAATTTCTCCATGATTTTTTACCATTTTTTCACTAAAAAATGTTCTCAATCAATAAAATTCGCATTTTTATCAGCGTTATCTTATTTTTCTCCATACTTTTACAGCAAAAATTCTACTTTGAAGAGCCAGTTATGCTAAAAACTCCAAATATCGGTATTTTTGAGGAAAACGATCGTAATTCGCATTTCAAATAGAGGGAGCAATCTTTTTGCACGGTATTTTACTTTTTTCGGTACTTGTCTGATAATTTTATCTTACTTTTGGCTGAAAAAAGCGGCTCTGAATGCTCAGAGGCCATCCCAATGTGAAGGAAATTCACTTAGGAAGACGGTTTTGAGCTTCATCAAAATGAAGAACGTCTGAGAATCTGTTTTGAAGTGAAATCTTTTTGAGAATGATTTAAATAAACTTTAGTTATGTCACTAAGACATTTCTAAGAGACCTTACCAGGTTACAGATAAGTACTAGCAGTAGAAATCATGGTCAAGTTATTTTCACAAAGGAATATTGTGTTCTCGAATCAATAGTAAGTTTAAGAGATATAAAATTATTCGAAATGAGTGAAAAACCTTCAAACAAAAACAATGTTTGTAGTTTCTTTTCAAAAAGTTGTCTACTCATCGTTAAACTCACGATATCCAGTGTTTTACTAGTGAACAAAGATTTGGGACACTGGATCATGATTTGAAAGACTAGTACTTGTTACTAATTGGTCAAAGTAGTTCATCTATGTCTTGGTAATAACATGAGACTTGATTCTACTATTTCTTTCAAAAACTATACCATAAAAACAGATTCTCAGACGTTCTTCATTTTGATGAAGCTCAAAACCGTCTTCCTAAGTGAATTTCCTTCACATTGGGATGGCCTCTGAGCATTCAGAGCCGCTTTTTTCAGCCAAAAGTAAGATAAAATTATCAGGGAAGTACCGAAAAAAGTAAAATACCGTGCAAAAAGATTGCTCCCTCTATTTGAAATGCGAATTACGATCGTTTTCCTCAAAAATCCCGATATTTGGAGTTTTTAGCATAACTGGCTCTTCAAAGTAGAATTTTTGCTGTAAAAGTATGGAGAAAAATAAGATAACGCTGATAAAAATGCGAATTTTATTGTTTGAGAACATTTTTTAGTGAAAAAATGGTAAAAAATCATGGAGAAATTGAAAATTCTCAAGGGGGGCTATCTTTATGACGCGGCCTATTTTTCAAGTTTTCGATGGTGTACCCGTAGTTTTTGTAGGAGATTCATGAAACTTTGCACCCAGGGGTTATTTCGAATGAGAAATCGAATGCTGTTACCCATTTTTCAGGAAAACTTACGGCTGAGCCAGATCTGACATAATCGCAAGGGGGGCTATCTTTATGACGCGCACTGTATTCAGGTTTCTGTGCATGGTTTCGTAAGATCTGGTACATTGTGTGGATTACGGTAGCTCAATTTCTGTGCAAACACCAAAATACTCACATCAGCTCCGAACTCCCTAACAATCTTGCTGCCACCTCCATTCTTCTTATGCACTCTTCTGATGGAATACGGTCTCTGATGAACATAATAAATGTGCTCGTTCATAATTGTGATAGCAACTGGAATCGGATTGTCAATATCCAGTTTAGCCACATTCTTTCCGTCAAAGTCCATGCAGGAGATGGTTTTCAGAAGGGTGTCTCCCCAGCAGAGACGGTTTTCGGCGAAATCAATGGCCATTTCGGATGGCCGGCCCAGGGTGGTGTTACGGATCACTTGGCAATTGGTACCGTCGATGTGGCATCTGGAAAATTTCAAAAAAGTTTTAAAATTTTCGTCTTAGCTTGGAAAAATCAAAAATTTTGCGAAAAATCGGTTTATGTCCCCCTGGTGTCAATTTTTGGTCCCAAGTGTCCCAAGTTTATATTTTTCTTGTAGATCAAAAGGAACACTACATTTTTGTAGTTGCCAACTTTTTGATAGCTGCTCACGCTTTTGAGATATTCTCCTTTAAAGTTAAGCGCCGGAGAAGAGAGACGCAGAGAAACGAGAGCGGCTGACTGTCTGCGTCACTTCCCCTCTCCTCGGAGGTGCCTATCTTCAAGGGTCCATATCTCAAAAGCGTGAATAGCTATCAAAAAGTTGTCAACAGCAAAAATATAGCCCTGGATTTGATCTACAAGAAAAATTTGAATTTGAAAAGTTGGGACAAAAAATGGCATCAGGGGGACATGTCAAAGTTGGAAAAAAGTTCAAAGTATCCAAACCAAACTCACTTATAAATAGCAGCTGGTCGCATTGCCTCAGCGTAGAACAACAATCCCTTCCATGGATGAATCACAACAGAAACTGGATCACGGAGTTCGGTGAGCAACTGACGGCGGACCAACTCATCCGGATGAACCAATCCGGTCTCTCCAATCTTCACAACTTCCAGACTGTTACGGATGTTGTCGACATAGTAGAGTTGTTTGCTGATCCAGTCGAATGACATCGAGAAGAGTCCGTCGTTATGGGTGACAAGTACCGGTGCGGCTCCTTCTCCATCAGGACGGATTCTGGAAGGAAAATCGTATATTGAGGCTAGAATATTCGGAATCTAAATGAAATTCTAAGCTAGATCGCTTTTTGAAATTTGAAAAAATGTTAAATTTAAGCCGTTTAGCGACACTTTTATTGCAAGCGGACATCGACGAATATTTTCAAAAAAACTATGAGATTTTGTGGTAGAAATTCTGATTTTAAGCTTCTAAGGCTGATACGACTCGTGTCTGTCTGTGTGTCTGTATGTCCAAATGTCTCATTTTCAATTTTCTAAAAAAAACACCGCAAGCCCAATGCATCAAACATTACGGTAACTTACAGAAAACAAAATTCGCAAAAAATAGGTTAAAAACTCGACTTTAACTTTATAATATCAAATAATTTGTGCATTTCTGTGTGTCTGTGTGTCCGGATGTCCTAAAGCATCTACTTCCTTAAAAAGTGAAGAAAAACACTATTTTCAGTGCAAAAATGTGAGTTTTTACCAATTTGACTTCATTTTTTATCAAAATTCGCATTTTCACGTAAAGGATTACTGTATTCTCAGTTTTCTGCAAACACCGCAAACCCAATGCGTCAGACTTTACGGTAACTTACAGAAAACAAGTGTTTCGTCTGCAAACACCGAAAATCAGATATTACGACAAAATGCAGAAAATCATGAATTTCAAGTTTCTGTGCATGTTTTCGTAAGATTTGGTACATTGTGTGGATTACGGTAGCTCAATTTCTGTGCGAACACCGAATGTGTCTGATCTTACGACAATATGCACAGTTCGTTACGGTAAGAAAACAAATTTTTGTGTTTTCTGCATTTTGTCGTTTAGTGTTTGGGATTACAGTAACCCAAAAATGCCAAAATTGAAAATTTCTTACTAAACTCAATTTTCACAACAATTCTCTTAATTCCTTACCTATAAATAGTGTTATCCATAATATCGGCATAGAAGAACGAGTTTCCATGCACATCACACTCCACTTCAAAGTACATTCCAATTCTTCTTTGAGAAATCGGCGAAATCGGGAGAACCGCTTCAGCCAACGCCTTCTCATTGATCTCCGGGAAGATACCTCTGACAATCTTATTGCTGGAGAACAATAAATAGTCAATCGAGTCGATGCACCGTTTTCCGTTGACCAGCTTTTGACCGATCGGGCACGCGCACTTATAACCGACACCGAATCCTCCCTGATCTTTTGAGAGGATACACAATCCCTCACAATCCGCGTTGGTACACGGATTCTCGATTTTCATGGCCAGACACTCGGACTGTCCGGGTCCTGGTTGAGCCATCGGGTGGTAGGCGGAGATTCCCATTGGGAAGACGTTATTCTCGGTGTTTGACCAGAGAAGTTTAGTGTCGGAGCCGAATTTCTCGACTTGGATGACGCCGAGACGAGTCCAGTCCGTCCAGTAGAGGTGTTGGTCGAAGAGAGCAAGTCCGAATGGGTGGGGGACGGTGTTCATTCCTTGGGCCACAATTCGACGGTCATTTCCCTACAAAATAGGAAGTTTTCATTACATTTTTTGTTAGATTTCGCATTCTTGAGCCAATTTTCAGCTCCTTTGGTTTAAAGCGTCGTCATGTATAGTGTTTGCGTACAATACACAACAACTTACGGCATTTTACTCAAATTTTGTGAAACATTGGTTATCAAAGTGACTTCAAAAATAAATGAGTCTGTAATGCTCCTGGAAGTCAAAATTATAAAACTTATGGGATTGTTAAAACTCAAAATTCTACGATTTTAAAATGCTCGTTCAAAATTACTGAAACTTGGGTTGCTGACGTAAAATGTGAAAATGTTGGCATTTTTGTGGTCCAGGCTCATTTATAACTACTAGCAACATGTTCACTTCAAATTCCCGATCAAACTATCCATAGGTATTGTCATAAGGTACAGTGCGTTGTACGCAGTTTTTTGCAGTGTACCATTCGAAGTGTTTGCGTACAATACATCGTACCTTATGACAGTTTTGTTGATTTCAAATTTGCAGAGCCTTCAACTTGAAATGGCGTAAAGTTGCTTAGTACCTTATGACAGATTGTTCAAATTCGTAAAAATGTTATAAAATATGACGCATTGCACGCAATCACAGTGCTAGCGATTTAGCTTTGGACTACACGTCAATTTCAGACTATCTATCAAATTTTGAATTGGTGTTCAGGCTCTCCAGCTTGAATTGTCAAAACGTTAAATAGTTAGTGTCAAATTCAGGATTTCAAGTAAACCTGACTTTTTGAAATGTGGAAATTTTTGAAAAACTAAGGTTACCATCGGGAAATCAATTTTAAGCTCGATTGGACAAGTTTTAGTAAGGTACGGCCCATTGTACGCATTCACTGTACAGAGTGTTTGCGTACAATACATCGCATCTCACGACACTTAATTCAAATGGGCTCGAAACTCTAAATGGCTCAATTTCAATAAATGAAACTCTCACCTGATAATCAATCGACTCGAGTCTATCAACTTTCGGATCAACCCAATAAATCCTCTTGGCAGTGATATCGACCACAATTCCAGATACTTGATGAGTGTGAGTGCTGACCAGCGTACGTCGGTTTGTACCATCCATAGCGGCCGCCTCGATTTTCAGTTGGTTTGTGAAGAACATTTCTCTGGAAACAGAAATAGAACATTTTGAAAAAAAAATTTTTTTTTGAAATTTTTTTGGCACCTTTATTAGCCTTACCCTCTCAACGGATCCAAAGCGATGTCAAGTGGAAGAGTGAGTCCGTCAGCCAACAAAACGGTCCGTCTATCCCCGTCATAAGAGGAGACGTCGATACGTCTGGATCCGGATTCAATGATGTAGAGAGTGTTGGTGATCCAGTCGACTGCTAGGCAGCGTGGGTAGACGAGCGATTTCAGGCTTAGTTTTCTGGAAAAAATATGGGAGAAATATGGTGGAAAATCGGGAAGATGAAGCTACGCCACAAACTTTGAAAAAAAAACGAGTTTTAAGTAAAAATCAACTTTTTTTGGCATGTCCCCTTGGTGTCACTTTTTGTCCCAAATGTTTCAAAATTGTGTTTTTCAGATTGACCACGTTTAGATCTTCATTTCTGTAGTTTACAACTTTTTGATAGCTATTCTCGTTTTTGAGATATGCGCCTTTAAAGTTAGGCACCTGGGAGGAGAGACGCAGAGAATCGATAGTGGCTGACTGTCTGCGTCTCTTTCCCTTCCTCCTTGGAGGAATCTTTAAAGGCGCATATCTCAAAATCTTGCAGAGCTATTAAAAATTGTCCACTACAAAAATGAAGATCTAGATGTAATCTACCAGAAAAATATAAATTTGGGACAGTTGGGACATAATGTGACACCAAGGGGACATGTCAAAGTTGAGCTATTTCTCAATGAAAATCGAAACTTTCAACTCAAATTAGGTATTTTCTTATTTTTATGTTGAGATTTTTAGGATTTTTGGACTAAAAAACATGAAATATCCTTGAAATATACAAAAACTGTAAAACTAGAGCTAAAACTAGTCAAAAAATAAGCCTATTTTGACAGTTTCGAACTTTTTGAATTTTGACATAATTTCAAACATTCTTACATTTTCTTGTAGATAAGGGATAGATCTTCATTTTTGTAGTTGACAACTTTTTGATAGCTGCTAACGCTTTTGAGATACACGCCTTTAAAGATTGGTACCCGTAGCGACTCGAGTGAGAGACGCAGACAGTGATCCGCTCTCGTTTCTCTGTGTCTCTCTTCCCAGGTGCCTATCTTTGAAGGAGCATATCTCAAAAACGTGAATAGCTATCAAAACGTTGTCAACTACAAAAATAAGGCCCTAGACCAGATCTACCAGAAAAATATAAATTTGGGACAGTTGGGACATAATGTGACACCAAGGGGACATGTCAAAGTTTGAATTTTTTTTAAACATGAAAGTTGTGGCGGGATTTCAAAATCTGAGGTAAAACTCACTTAATCTGTGAAATCTCTCCCTCATCATCCACATCAGCACTAAACGCCGAATGAGCCAATCGATCGGTCCAGAAGATTTTCCGATCCCCATAATCGAAATCAATTCCATAAATGAATTCTCCACTCGCCAACTTCTTCACTTCCTCCTCCGGATTCTTCGGATTCAGACGGTACAGTCCTTCACGTCGTGCGATGAACAGTCTCATCTTATCCGCATTATTCGATACACAATATCCCCGCATCGTCAGATTATCCTTCCCTGGTCCGTGTTCCATTTGAAGAGTGAAACAGTCGCCGAGACAGGAGCACGTGAAACCGGGACGGTGGTTGGCACACAGTTGGTCACAGTAACCAAACTCGGCGCATTCGTTAATGTCGGAACATGTCCGGTGAAAACGGTCGTCGAGTTTGTATCCACTTGGACACGTACATTCACCTCCGTGAGGGGATGGGTGACATCCGGCTTGGCATCCGAGGGATGGACACAGGTTTTGCGCTGGAATTTGTAATTTTTAAGGGTTTTCGACTTCAGAATTAGATTCTCTATCAAATTTTACATTGGTGACAAAATTTTGAGCTTGATAGCAATGGTCGTGGTGTTTGCGTACGATGCACCATACCTTACGACAACCTCCCAGAATCCTAAAATTTTTCCTCAAAACCTCGAAATTTTTAATTTTTAATTTTGGAATCGGATTCTCTATCAAATTTAACATAGGTGACAATATTTTGAGTCCTTTATCTCAAGTTTTCGTAAGGTATGGTGCATCGTCGTGGTGTTTGCGTACAATGCACCATACCTTACGACAACTTATCCAATCGGGCTCAAAATTGATTTCCCAGCATAATTTTTTACGTAGAATTTCATGGCGGTCTTAGATTTTCAAAAAAGGTTGATATTTAAAAAAGTTATTTTTCTCGAAATTTTGAATTTAACAACAAAAACTTGAAATTTCGAAAAAAAAATTTAATGTCAAAATCGAGTTCTCCGTCAAATTTCACATTAGGGACATAATTTTGAGCTCGCTAGCTCTAGTTGATGCATCGGTCGCGGTGTTTGCGTACAATGCACCATACATTACGACAGTTTGTCCGATTGGGCTCAAAATTGATATCCCGACGTAACTTTGCATGAAAATTCTATTGGTAACCTTTTATTTTCCAAATTTTCACATTTCAAAAAGTTTTTTTTTCGGTTTTTCCAAAATTGTAGCACTTACAGCACTGTTGCTCATCGGCTCCATCCGCACAATCCTTCGCTCCATCACACAAATTCAGCTGATCAATACAGTGTCCCGTTCCAGGACAATTCCATTTTCCGGGCGGACACCGGTACTCGCCACACTCCTCCTCATCCGAATTATCGCCACAATCATCGTAATAATCACAACGGAATTTCCGGGGTTGGCAACGTTTATTCTTGCATTGGAACTCGTTCGCCGTGCATTTTTTGAATTCTGGAATCATTTTTTGAGATACTATAAACTACAAACTACAAACTACATACCACAAGTGTCCGGCTCATCGGATCCGTCGGCACAATCCTTCGAACCATCACATACCCACGACTTTTGGATGCATTGAGTTTTATCGGCACATCTAAATTGGTATTGGAAACAGGCGGTGTGGTTTCGTGAGCATGAATCCTGAAAATCACAAAAACTGCGTCAATGGCACGCCAGGCACTACCGTACCTTCTCATCACTCAAATCTCGACAATCATATTTTCCATCGCATTTCTTGGTCATGTCGAAACATTGACGCCCGTCGGCACACATGAAGACGTTGGGGGAACTGCAGTCCACAGTGGATGCCGCTGGAAAAAATTATTTATAAAGTTTTGAGCGTAGAACTATAAGTTTTAGCCAAAAAACCAAAAAAAAAGAGAAAAAATGAAAAAAATCGACTAACTTTGACATGTCCCCTTGGCGTCACATTTTGTCCCAAGTGTCCCAAATTTATATTTTTCTTGCAGATCAAAAATAGAGCTACATTTTTGTAGTTGAAAGTTTTTTGATAGCTATTTACGCTTTTCAGATATGCACCTTTAAAGATAGGCACCTGGGAGGAGAGACGCAGAGAAACGAGAGCGGCTGACTGTCTGCGTCTCTCACTCGAGTCGCAACAGGTACCAATCTTTAAATGCGCGTATCTCAAAAGTGGGAGGAGCTATCAAAAAGTTATCAACTGCAAAAATGTAGCCCTGGTTTTGATCTACAAGAAAAATATAATTTTGGGATACTTAGGGCAAATCGTGACACCATGGGGACATGTCAAAGTTGAGAAATTTTTTAATGAAAATCAAATTCTTATATCTCGTCACCCTTTGTAGCTATCAAAAAGTTATCAACTGCAAAAATGTAGTTCTGGTTTTGATCTACAAGAAAAATACAATTATGGGACACTTGGGACATGATCTGACACCAAGGGGGCATGTCAAAGTTAAGCTATTTTTTCTACAACTTCTTTATTTTTATTTTTTAAACACTTCAAAAAACTAAAAACTCACGACAATCTTTCTCATCCGATCCATCTGCACAATCCGTGATATTATCACATCTTTGATACTCGGCGATACACGAGACACTATGCCACGTGTACGTGTCACATTGCCATTGGTCGGATTTGCAGCCGGGATGTGCTGAAAAAAAAGTGGCCTAGAAAAACGGTAGGCCATCTCAGAAAACTTACGACAATCCTTCTCGTCCTCGCCGTCCGAACAATCACCGGATCCATCGCACTTCCATTCGGCACGAATGCATTTACCGTCACTACACCGGAAATCGTTCTCGTTGCACACTGATGAGGCGGTGTTCACTGAAGCGGAGATGATACGAGAACGGACTGATGGTGGGGAGTCGACTAAAAATTGTTTGGATAACATTTTTAATGAAAAAATGTGTGCAAAAACCGCGTTTTTCTCATTAAAATTGACTGAAATAAAGTGAAAATCAGTCAAAAAATTGACCAACTTCGAAAGTTTGTAACTTAGCTTATTATAACTCAAATGTTACAAAACTAGTATAATTGTGTAGATCAAGTCCCGATCTTCATTTTTGTAGTTGACAACTTTTTGATAGCTCCGCCCACTTTTGAGATATGCGTCTTTAAAGATAGCCTACTTCCAGAGTGAGCGCGCGGTGAGAGAGAGGGAGACGCAGAGAAGGGAGACGCCCTCCTCGTTTCGCACGCTCTCTCGCCCCCACCTTGTCGCTTGCGTGCCTAACTTTAAAGGCGCACATCTCGAAGGCGTTTAGAGCTATCAAAAAGTTGTCAACTACAAAAACAAAGATCTAGACTTTATCTATAAGAAAATGTTAAAAATTTTTCAAATTATATCAAAATTCAAAAAGTTAGAAGCTGTTAAAATAGGCGTATTTTTTGACTAGTTTTTGCCTAATTTTAGTTGATTTTGGTCAAAATTTATCGTTTTTTATAGGTTTTTGAACTTTGTTGGTTGAATATTGTGTTTTCTGACAATTTTTTAAAATAAATTCCATCAAAATTTTTATTTTTTTATAGTTTTTGCAATTGTTCACTTCTTCCCATCTCGGTTTGTCCATCCCTTGCCCAAGCTGAACAGATTCATAAGATTACACCGCCCTTCTCATTCTAAACCAATTCCCATCATCCGATACGGTGTATTGGTCATCTGTGGTCAGAAAAGGAGAAAAGGAATCCAGTTTTTTAGGCGCCAATTTGAATGATTGTTTGAAAAAAGAGAGAATGTAAACATGTCTCTCTAAACTTGTATCAATTGATTGACACCCCTCTTTACATGTTTTTTTAGATGAAAAACAATAAAAAAAACCAAAAAACCAAAAAACACCGACATACTTTAAGAATGCGTCACGGTGTTTCAATTGTAACAAAAATTAGTGTTCCAAATTTATATCTATCTTGTAGATCAAAACCAGAGCTACATTTTTGTAGTTGACAACTTTTTTATAGCTCTTCACACTTTTGAGATATGCGCCTTTAAGGTTAGGCACCAGGGAGGAGAGACAAAGAGAAACAAGAGCGTCTGACTGTCTGCGTCTCTTCCTCTCCTCTTTGGAGGTACCTATCTTTAAAGGCGTGTATCTAAAAAACGTGAATATCTATCAAAATGTTTTCAACTACAAAAATGTAGCCCTATTTTTGATTTACCAGATAAATATAATTTGGGACAACCGGGGACAAAATGCGACACCAAGGGGACATGTCGAAAGTAGCCGATTTCGAAAGAAAAAGTTTTCGCTTTTATGAAATTTACAGGTTTTTAAAATATTCAAGTAGTCCGCATGGCTACAGTGCCCGAAAATTTGAAAAAAAAATGTCCAATTATGGAAAAAAAACTGTCCAAAATTCGAAAAAACCAAAATTATTTTTAAAAATTTTCAACTTGTGAGAAAAATTGTACAATTATGGAAAATTTGGCCAAAATTTTTGAAATCTTTGAAAAACAAGGCGTAAAAAACCTTAAAATCCTGAAAACCCTAAAAATCCTGAAAACCCTAAAAATCCTGAAAACCCTAAAATCCCCTAAAAACCATTTCAAAAAATCCTACGGTCTCGCCACATGCCGTCACATGTCTGTCTGTTTGTCTGTCTGTGTATCCGTATGTCAGGATATCCAGATGTCCATGATCCCTCAGTCCACCTTTGGCCCAAAAGGTGTGAAAATCTCCCTCAACGAACAAGGTCAATTAGTGTTTCTCTGTGTCTCTCTCTGTCTCTCATTCTCGTCTCGAATATTATCATATTTGTTCACTTTTGTTGTTCTAACTCTGACCATTCCCCCCCTCCGTTCTTCAATTGAGACACTATTTGTGCTATGAGGTGTGCGGCGGAGCCGACGCGTGCAGCAGAACAAAAGTGCGCTCACGAAGAAGCTGGACAAGAATCTGTGAGAGAGAGTGAGACAATTTGACAGAGAAAAATTAGAAAAAAACAGTTGAGTGACCTTTTCTTCTCAAAAAAAAAAGACAGTAAAATTGGAAAAGTTTGAAAACTCCCAAATTTTTGATGGATTTTACGAAGAAATACCGTCAAAAAACACAATATTCTGCCAATAAAATTCAAAAAAATTTAAAAAATATCAAAACTTGACCAAAATCAACCAAAATTAGGCAAAAACTAGTTTAAAAATACGCCTATTTTGACAGCTTCTAACTTTTTGAATTTTTACATAAATTGAAAAATTTTAACATTTTCTAGTAGATAAAGTCCAGATCTTTATTTTTGTAGTTGACAATTTTTTCATAGATATTCAGGCTTTTGAGATATAAGCGTTTGAAGTAAAGTACCTCCAAGGCGAGAGGGAGGGAGAGACGCAGAGAAACGAGACACCCTCCTCGTTTCGCACGCTCTCTCGCCTCCTAATTTTTAAAACCGCATATCTCAAAGGCGTGAATAGCAATCAAAAAGTTGTCCACTACAAAAATGATGCCCTGTCTTTGATCTACCAGAAAAATATAAATTGGGGACATTCGGGACAAAATGTGACATCAAGGGGACATGTCAAAGTCAGCCGTTTCTTAAGATCATGAAAGTTGTGACGGGATTTCAAAATCCAAAAAAAAGTTTTTGAATTGAATAAAATGTAGATAAAGGAACTGTATACTACATTTATTAAAGCTAAAAATATTTTTTTCGATTTTCCAAAAAATTGTTTTACTAATATTAAGGCTTATCATACTAACACCGTAAAAACTGTGAATGCTGGTGTGGCTTTACGCCGTAAATCCACACTAGCCATAATTTTTTCAATTGTTTAAACATTTTGGTTTGTACTAAGGTTCCTGCAACTTAGTAAATACTAAAAAATTTCAAAACACTTTTTTTTTCAAAATTTTCAGCGCTAGTTTATTTTAGATCAGTTTTATGCAATTTTGATTCTTTTTTTTCAATTTTTAAAACTATTTCCCGTTAAAAAACCATAAAAACTCCAAAACAGGTCATTTTGGGGAAAAATTGCAAAAATTGTTTTTTTTTTAATTTTTAGTACCAAAGTTTTTAACGCTATTTTTACCAATTTTTCTAAATTTTTTCTGAATTTTTATCAATTTCTTATCGTTTTTCCATAAAAACCCATAAAAACTTACCTTGTATCGAGTGAAACGATGACGACGAAGCTGCCTGTTGCCGTGTACTCGAATTGACAATTGTCACGGCGAGAAGTGCCGTGAAAATGAGAAACCTGAGAATCATCGTCTGTCTTCTTTGAGTTAGACTGTGTGATTCATTAGGATAATGATAAATATATGATTATAGTAAAAATATAGAAATCTGAAGGGAATAAATAGTTGTTGTTGTTGTTGGCGGACGATAGAGGCTGGGCCTGTAAAAATTGGAATTTAAATGAAAAATGAGTGAAAAATTATGACAAAAAGACGATAAAAGTACTTTAGGAAGTGATTACATGTCCTGGAAACCCAAACTCGGATTTGGATGAGCTTGATAAGGAAATATACAAAAAATGAGTAGAAAATGAGTGTACTGTAAGAAAAAATGACCTAGAAACCCAAAAGATAGGCCATAGCAAGAAATGGTGACGTAGCTTCCGAAATTTTGAGTTTCCAGGCCACCAAACTCTCACAAACACCAGAATTATGAAAATTGAAAGGTTTGCGGCCTAGAACTCCAAATTTTTGGGCTTCTAGGCCATCAAAATACTAAAAATGACAAAAAACTGGACTATACCGTACTAGCCGCTCATTAAAAAAACCAATGGCCTAAAATCCGAATGTTTCAGTTTCTAGTCCATCATAACGCTTGAAGTTCCAAAAAAAAATTGCGTAATTTTATGACAAAAGGCGGTCAAAACCGGAAAATTCACTAAAAACTACACTTGAGACAAATTTATGACCTAAAAAACCAAATTTGTGAAAAACTAGGCCACGTGAGTTTCTCAACTCCTCAAAATTTGGTTTTTTAGGCCACGAAGGCTTTTAAATTTCAAAAGGTACTAAGATCAAAGTCTAATTCCGTTTCGTTACCATCTCAAACGGCCTAACTTTCCAAAATTTGGTTTTCTAGGCCATGAAGACTCAAAATTTTCAAAGGATACTAAAATGACTGTTTTTTTGCCTTAACCACAAGCTTATGACCTAAAAAACCCGATTCGTGAAAAACTAGGCCACAAAATTTGGTTATCTAGGCCATCAACACTCAAATGGTAGTAAAATGACAATTCTAAGAAAGAATACGGTCAAGGTCCAAAGTAAAATTTGAAAAATGAAGTGACATGACAAAAAAAAGAAAAATTTCAGATAACAAGAAGGAGATCACACGATACCCCCAAACCCTGCACCACCTATCACAAGATCCTTCAAAATATTCTCGAGAATTTTCTTTCTAACAAATCAATAAATTTTAGGAGAATTGGTTGGAGATAAGAAGGGGTGATGATCACGAGAGAGAGAAAGAATCATTTTTCCTCTTTTGGGGGTCTTCTGTTATCCTCCGCAGTCAACCTGTTCGGCGGAGGGGGGGGGGACTGACATCGAATGACTGTCCATTCCCCACCTTCAGAAGGAAAAAGGGGGGGGGGGGGTGATTATGAGTGATTAATGAGTGTATGGATACTACTGATATGGTTTGATCTGTGTGGGGACACAGAATTTCAGATTGTACACACGTCATTGTGTTATGAAATACAACGAAATGGAAAATTTTACGGTAACGTAAGAGGCTAAAATTAAGGGTTTGGAGGAATGGCTTATAAGTGGAATCTGGTAAAAGTTATATGTCTAGAAAGTTTAAGTTACAGGAATTCTGGCAGAGTTACAAAGTTTTAAAGTTCGTGGCCTAGAAAACCAAATTTGAGGAGTTTTAACTTAAAAGTCGTTTGAGAGAAGGTAACGGAACGGAATCGGCCCTTTATTTTAGTACCTTTTGAAATTTTTGAGTCTTCGTGGTTAAGAAAACCAAATTTTAAGATATCACGTGGCCTAGTTTTTTACGAGTTTGGTTTTTTAGGTCATGCCACGCTAAACTTGTCTAACTAACAATGTGCCTAAGGTCTAAGGTGTCTAAGGTTGTGTCAAGAACCTTTTGAAATTTTTGAGAGTTCGCGGCCTAGAATATTCAATTTTAAGATGTCACGTGGCCTAGTTTTTCAGGAATTCGGTTTTTTAGGTCATAAACTTGTGTCTAGGGTAGTATTTAGGGCGTTCTCCAGTTTTGACAGTCTAGGACCACCATATAGGCTATGGCATGTCTAAAATTATAGGATTAAGTTTTATGTCTGGAAAGCTTAGATTTCAAGGGTTCTGGAACTGTCTTCAAAAATTAGTAAGCATCACAACTGACAGAGTTACGCGGCTTTAAAGATTGACACTTTTAATTTCGACCAAAAAACCTCTTAACCTGGTTTTGAGCAAAATTGAGGGTCTCGAGAAATGACTCATGTCTAAAAGGCTGGAATTCTGAAACTGTCTTTAGAATTTAGTTAACGTCAAAACTGACCAAGTTACAAGGTCTTCACACTCAAAATTAGTCATTTTTTGCTACAAAAAGCCGGTTTTGAGCAGGGTCTTAAAAAATTTGGCGTTAATTGCAAAAAACTTGAATCAGGGACCTAGATAAACCTAAACCGGTCTATTCACAAGTCTAGATATACTGTAGACTATAGATTACGGTAACGTGAAAGAGCAAAAGATCGGAATCACTAGACCCGGGGGTTTTAAGTTCTAAAATAGGAGAGGTCTGTGAGGAAAGAAAACAAGAGGACGAAAAATAAACTTTGGATTAGTACGTACGTTCTTAGAGGAGGACAGAAAACAAAAACTGGCTAGTCTTGTCAGAAAATAAAAATAAATACTGATATCACTTTATATAAGACTTTCCAGGGGGAATAAGGTATAAAAGATTAGGATGAGGTGGAAATCGAGTGTCTGGAGGAATAACACATGTGTGGACCCCTGCAAAAGATATATGTCTAAAAATCTGAAGTCATCCGAATTCTAAAACTGTTTTCAGAAATCGGTTATCATCAAAACTGACCGAGTTACGCGGCATTGAAATTTGGAACTTTCCGAAAACGCATTTTCCCGGTTTCTAACCGTCTTGGTTTCTAAAACCTCAAAAAAAACGCCTCCAACATTCGAAATACAGAGATTTTCGTCCTCTGTCCAAAGTTTCTCTCGAATATCAAAATTTCAGGAAAACACGGCCGAAAAATATCCAAAAACCTATAAAACTACACTTTTTACAAGAAATAACGCCTCACAGCCTGCTTTTCAGTGAAAACTGTATTTATCAGCTCTATGACTGAAATTCGTGGACTAGGTACCCTTCGGAATCCTATAACTTTAGTTTTTGAGTTTTAAATCGGCTAAAAATCGGTCAGAATCAAGGTAGCACCTTTCCAAAGCGACAAAAGTGTACCCGACTAAAAATGTTGTTACATGTACCCTTTGGAAGCCGAAAATTACAATTCTTGCGGTTCAAATCAGCTAAAAATCGATCAGAACCAAGTTAAAACCTTTCCAATGAGAAAAAAATGATAAAAATCTGGTTTCCTTAAGTACACCCCCCTTTTTGACACTTTTCAAAAATATTACTTTAACAGTACCACCACCATCAATCACTACTAAAAAAAACTGTAAAAAAGTAAAAAGTACAAAACTTCTCTCCAAGTGTCTTCTCCTTCATCCATAGATGGGGAGAGAAAACGAGAAGACGTTATAGGCAAAGGCGGCCGTAAGGGGGGGGGGGGACGGTTAGGACAAGACGGATTGAAAACAGGTTTCGGTTAAAGGGACATGAGAGAGAGAGTGTCCAAATAGTGAGAGGATTAGAGAAATAGAGAACAATCGAGAAGAAGAAGAAGATGTTGGGAGGGGATTCTGTGGTGATAAGGATAAGGGAGAGAATTTTTCTAAAAATTCCAAATTTCTTACAAAACGAAAAAAAATATGCTCTAAGAAAGAATGAGCACCCTCAGGTTAACCCCTTTACCCCAAAATGACAAAAGGACAAATAGAATGGTGGGAGGGGGAGGCGCGGAGCACTCCGCTTTTGTTCCGCAATGAGAGTTTTCGAGAGTGAGAGAGAGACGGATGGAGAGATGTAGACAGTGCTTAATAGTGTTAGTGAAAATGATTGGGGCGAGGGAGGGGGGGGGGATGGGATAAGAGGAGTGGAGGAGGAGGACGGACAAAAAAAACAGTCCTTGTGGAGTTTTGGGGGGGAAAGGGATTGGGATTGGGATCAAAATCGAATAATCGAAGGGACTAGAATAAAACCCGTAAAAAATAATAATCGAGACAACGTGTTTCGGGAAAAAGTCTTTACGTCCAAACTTATGTTGTCATATAGAAGGGTTTTCGAATTACTACAGTACCATGATATACAGTTTGGCCATTTTCAGTTGAAAACCAGAAATTACGTTATGCATACTTGTCAGCCGGTGAAAATACGGCCCGAAACGGATCTCCGTGTAACTTCTTTAAAACTCAATATTATGAGCTGAAAAATATCCCAAAGAGTAGATCTCGGCAAGTTACATTTTTTGTTTTTTTCCGCTCCACGGCATGTTCACGATTAGTCATCCCGCCCGTAGTAAGTCACGGTTATAGTACTCACCGAGAATTATATTTGGTATATGTTTCAGCTCATATTAAATTTGCAGCATAAATTTGTCTATTGATTGGAAAAAACAGGACATTAAAATATTAAAAACTAAACGAGTTACAGTCAGTTTGAACCTGTGTTCCACCTTCCGCCGTGATGAGCCCATTTGGCGGAAGGCGGAAAACAAGCCTTAATGACTGTAACTCCAAAAAAGATGACCAAGACCGAAAATCCGAAAAATTCTACTTTTCCTGTGTCCCTGAGGTCGGTTCTATACAAGAAACAATTGGTGTAAAAAAAGAGAATTCTGAATACCGAGAGTTCAGTGGACTAGAAAACTCAAAATCTACAGATCAGAGTTGCACGGAAGTGATTTTTTCTAAAACGGAAGTCGGAAGTCGGAAGTCGGAAGTACAATTTTGAAAGCGGAAGTCGGAAGCCGAAAGTCGGAAGTGAAAAAACGCCCGGAAGTCGGAAGTTGGAAGTTGGAAGTCGGAAGTCGGAAGTCGGAAGTAGATTTTTTCGCAAAGATTCAAAAACTCCTAGAAAAAGTTCATAAAATTCGCGAAAATCAGTGGAAAATTAGTTTTTGGTTGAAGAAGAGCCTATTTTCTGTCCTTTTAGACCATTTTTCCATGCATTTCTGCAAAATTTACTTTTCGGAAATTTCACCGTTATGGAATGACTGAAGTCGGAAGTAAACATCCGAAAACGGAAGTCGGAAGTCGGAAGTAATATTTTCAAAACGGAACTCGGAAGCCGGAAGTCGGAAGTCGGAATTCCGCGCAACTCTGCTACCGATGATTAAAGAAATGCCTACTAAATAAACCGCAAGTTTTTCAGATTACGATTATTTTTAAAATTGTCAGCTCACTACTTCAATGAAATCAATTAAATAAATAAATAACATGAAAATTACTACAAAATGGGCGGTACCTAACCTAAAATATCATGTTTAAATGAAACATCAATATCATACATACACACATATGTTAGTGGCCATGTGTATGTGTGGTCTATGGATGATTCCAATTTCCCTTCTAAACCTGTTCAATTCCATTGCAATAACACAATCAATCAGCGATAATCACAAAATTTTCGATAAAAAATTGTTTCGAGTGATCCGAGTGGTCTGCCTCAACCTTTGACCATTTTTTAATGTAAAAAAGTGTCTGAACGCGTCGCAGGCGCGCCAGGTAGTTTTTGCGTTTTACGTGTTTTAGAATTGCTTGAAAATACAAAAATCCGACAAAAACTCAAAAAATTGTGGTTTTTTGGGACAATGCCAAAATTTGACGCAATCGCTAAAAATTCGCGCCGAAGGCGCGCCAGATCGTGTTATTTCTTCCGAAAAGAGGATTTGAAGTCAGTTGACCGTGAAATTGAAATGAATTAGACAATTTTAGGGAATACAAGTTTTTGGAGGTCTTGAAAAAAAATATTTGAGGGAAAATTTTTTTTTGAAAAAATTAAAAGTTTTGTGTGTTATTTAGCAAATTGTGATTCGAGTCCAAATAAAACGATTAAACACCTAACGCTTTGTCCTAAATTGTTGGAAAATCGAAAACCGATGGAAGACGACGAAGACAACATTAGGTAATCTTGGCTAATTTGGGGAAGAAGAGACCGACAGAGGGAGGGGAAGGTCAAATAGGCAGAGGAACCTTTTTTGTAGACACGGAACATGACACAAAATAAGTTTTTTTTATTCGAAAAAAATTATTTTTGAAAAAAATTTGGATCCTCCATCCCCTTGGAAAATCCCGCTTTTCCCCCGCCACCTCTACGCCCTCACCCCTTTATCGTTTTATCTGCCGGCGTGGCGCAGTGGACTAAGGCGGCGTGCCGCACCCAATGTTACCCAAGTTCGGTTTTACCCCTCACCCAAATGATTTTGTTTTTTTTATTCCGCTAGTAAATCAATATCTCGAGGCCACCCGATAGATGGTACTGTCAGATAAGTCATCCCTACACCACCACATGGATACAGGCAGTCTGCCATTGGATCTGATCGCTATCTATATGAAAACGAGTAGTGGTCGTGTGTACAGACCAATGCCCTTCGCTTCTTTTTTTTATTTGTTCGAAACGAAACGATGTGTATTGTAGAAGGAGGGGGGATGGGATGCGATTTGGATGCGGTTTCTGTGATAATGAGCGACGGAAATAGGACAAGAACTACAAGGAGGTGATTCAGGATTCAGAGAGGGGGGAACGAGTGATAAGGAGAAGGTTTTTTGGAAGAAGTTGAAAGATTAAAAGAGCAGAGATTAATAGTATCAACAAAAAAACTCTTTGATTTGAAAAAATTTGCGATTTTTCCCAAAAACAGCCCATCTTTGACTCTATGTAATTTTTGCAGGATTCTTCAAAATTTATAAATTTTTCAATGCATTATGTAGATCAAAACTAGATCTTTATTTTTGTAGTTCACAATGTTTTGATAGCTCCGCCCACTTTTGAGATATGCGTCTTTTAAAGTAGCTTGCAATCTCAAAAAAGGAAAAAAGTTGCGTTGCCAAAACTCTTAATTTCTCAAAACCCTGCAGACCTAACAAAAAGTTTTCAACTACAAAAATATAGCCCTGGATTTGATCTACAAACTGAGTGCAAAATTTTTTAGAAATGATCCAAAACTGACAAAGTTACAGATAGTCAAAGTTTGTGCTTTTTCAAAAAAAATTTCAAATTTTTTCAAAAAACTTTTCCAAAAGTTCAAAATGTTGAGTTTCAAATGACTAAAAAGTGGTCAAAAATTAGTTTTTTCAAGTGATTTTAATCCGAAAAATCCAAAATTATCGTCCAAATTCCGCTAGAAGGTACACGTGGCCTAGCTTTTGCTAGTCCCTAACTTTTTTTTCAATTTTTTCATAAGTATTTACATATTTAAAACCTCAAACACTATAAAATTTCTGAAAACTTTAAAAAACAACAATGAAACTAAAACTAACCCATTCCCACCATTCCAATTCCCCCTCTCGAGGTTCATCAGAATCCGGTTACCCCCCATTTTACACTATTATTATTATTATGGTTGTTTATTTTGTTGAAATTGAAAGGAGGGAAGTACAAAGTAATATGGAACAGGTATCTTTTCAAATGATTTTACCACAAAAACTTCAACAAAAAAATTAAAAAAGAAAACAAAAAAATGTGGGTTCAGGGGAAAAGTCGAACCCGGGTAGTTCGGCGCGACGGCCCGCCGCGCTAACCCCTCGACCACACGGACACAAATCGAAGCTGTGGCACAAGCGGTACAGCTGCGCGGGCTCCCCGGGATTTTCAGATTTTTAGGGTGCCGTAAAAGCTTTTTTTAAAGCAATTTTTCCAAAACAAAAAATAAAAATAAAGAAAAAAAAGCGGAAGTTTTCAACACAATAGGAGACACAAACGGTATATCGGAAGAAGAGGTGACGGGGAGGGCCGACGTGATATGCGCGACCCAGTTAAGGACGGATCGACCAGAGAAGAGATACGCAGAGAAGAGAGAGTGAGAAGACGGGCGGTCGATTGCGCAGGCAGAGGAAACAGAAGACGTCGTCCTTTATCGTTTATCGCGACGTTCTCATCATCCCATACCGCCCTCTCTCATCGTTCCAGTAGAACATACTGATGGATTGGGAGGAGAGATATGGGGGACCCTTTGAAGACGCGTCGGAGGTGCGCCAGACAGGTTTTGATTTTGAGAGTTTTGGGATAATCGAGGAGTTGAAAATAATATGATATTGACATCTGCAAACTTTATCAAAACTCAACTCTGAGAAAACAACAAAAAAATTCTCAAAAAAACAGTATAGGGGTATTTTGAGATCCCGTCTTGGTCTTGGTATCTGGCAAAACTGTCTCAAAATTATATTATCTTGTAGATCAAATCTTGGACTACACTTTTGTAGTTGACAATTTTTTAATAGCTCCTCACGCTTTTGAAATCAAAGAGTTTTAAAATCCCAACATTTTTGAGTTCTAGTCAAAATCTGCAAGATTTATCATGTCCCCTTGGTGTCACATTTTGTCCCAAATGTATCAAATTTATGTTTTTCTGGTAGATCAAATATAGATCTTTATTTTTGTAGTTGACAACGTTTTGATAGCTGTCAACGCTTTTGAGATATGCGCTTTAAAAATCTGTAATTTTTATTTTCAGCCTAAAAATTTATCAAATTTGACATGTCCCCTAACTGTCACATTTTGTTCCAAGTGCCCCAAATTTGTATTTTTCTTGTAGATCAAATCCAGGGCTACAATTCTATAGTTAACACCGTTTTGATAACTCCGCCCACTTTTGAGATATGCGCCTTTAAAAATGTCTAGCCTCTCTGCGCCTTCACCTTTCTCATTTCAGGTTCCTATCTTTAAAGTCGCATATCTCAAAAGTGGGCGGAGCTATCAAAAAGTTGTCAACTGCAAAAATGAAGCACTGGATTTGATCTACATAATCAATATACATTTGTACAATCATTTCTTGAAACCATTTCAATTTTTCAAAAAAAAGGTTTTTTTGAAAATTTCTCTTTTTTTTTCAAAAAATTATTTATTTAATTACATAATTAGTTGTTCACCCCAACAACATGTGTCCCACACGATTCCTATTCCTCCTAATATAATGTTGGAGGGCTCGGATTCTCTGATGACGTCGTGTGCGTGTCTCGATGAACTCTTTGGCGACGGCGTCTCGTCCGGCACGGTTTTTTAGGAGCTGAAATGATTTTTTATCGATTTTTTCAAAGGTCGCGCCAACGACACGCCAGCTACCTGATAAAACACATTATTCTGATCCGAGTAGTCATTCGGCAAGAGAGGCACTTGGAGCCTCTGCGTTGGCTTCTCTTCAGAAGCCTGAGGCACCGAATGGAGACTTATGAAGCCACGCCCCACTAGACGGTCTATGAATCTATAGAAAAAAATTTAATGTCTGTCTGTGTGTCTGTGTGTCGTTACGGTACCTCTCATGGTCAAAAACTGAAATTGCGAGACACGCGCCGCGTAGGAAGAAGCATTCCAGTGGGACGTGGCTGGAAATGGAGAAGATTTTAGGATCGGTGTGTCCGGATGTCCGCAATAAATTTTATGAATTATATCGGACATCTGGACACACCGACACAACAAAACATAAGCACAAACAGACAGGTATAACAAACAATCTGGGAGAAACTTTGAAAATTTTTTTCAAAAATTAATTAATTTTGACATGTCCCCTTGGTGTTACATTTTGTCCCTAGCATTCCAAATTTACAATTTTCTGGTAGATCAAAAATAGAAATACATTTTTGTAGTTGACAACTTTTTGCTAGCTCCGCCCACTTTTGAGATATGCGCCTTTAAAGATAGCTGTCACACGGAGAGCGGATCTCAGCATGCAATCTTTAAAGGCGCATATCTCAAAAGTGGGCGGAGCTAGTAGAAAGTTGTCAACTACAAAAATAAATATCTATTTTTGATCTACCATAAAATTATAAATTTGGGACAGTGGGGACAAAATGTGACAGCTTGGGGACATGTCAAAGTTGGTTAATCTTCAACAGAAAAGCGAATTTAAGGGTTTGATCTGATTGATTGAACTTTGGCGATTTTGGTCTACAAGCGATATACATCTGACATTAATGATTAATTAGTCAAACTAATTAATTAATTAGTCATAAAGATCACAAAAAAAACAACAAAAAAACAAAAATGATGTCATTAGTGGCTTCTCTAAGGGGGGTACGGTATGGTGACACTTACGGGACAATGGAGACACTTAGGGGGCATTTAGGGAACATTGGGACACTTAGGGGACAAAAAGGGGACATAAAGGTATCCGTTACAGTAATGGGACATTTTCACTTTTTGGGATCTAGTGACACTTAGGGGACATCTAGGGGCCATAGGGCACCTCAGAGACACATATGGGTCATGGGACATTAAAGGGACACCTAGGGGAGACTTGGGGGACATTGGGACATTTAGGGGACATGTGACACCTCAGAGACACCAATGGGACAAACTCACATTTCAAACAACTGTTTCCACTGGGGACGTGTCGATTGTGGCATCGGATTCGTGGTCGGCGAATCGAATTTGTTCGATGGAAAAAGAATTTTCGGGAAAAGTTCCAGACGGACGAAATAGTCGACACGGTCGGAGAGCACGTCGATCCACTCGATTGGCGACATTTTTACTACTGTAATGACGGGGAATTATCGATGAAAAACGAATTTATCGACAAAAATTTTATTATCGATAAAATTTTCATTGTCGACAAAAATGTTCATTATCGACACTCACACTTAATCTGTATCGATATCATATCGTCTTCTTCCATTTTGACATAAGAAATATGTACATCCACATGAGGGGCGTTCCCGAATCTCGTTCGATCGATTTTCTCGCAAAGGGAATCGTAATAGGAGAGGATGAGGTCTTTTGTGGAGAAACTGTTGAGATGGAGGTCCGAGAGGAGTTCAATATCCTTTCGGTCATCAATTTCCAAGAATTCGTAAATGTATTTTAGAGCGATCTGGGAAAAACAACAAAAAATTGTGAAAAACCGATTGAAATCGATGTTATACGCGATTTTTCAGTGGTGGCCTAACTTTTCACTCGACGGCCTAGAAAACCAAAACTCGGCCACCGCGCAAACCAAGCTTGAAGTATACGTAAAATAGAAAAAAAAACTTTTAAAAAAATCAATTTTGAGTTGAAAAAAGACCAAACTTTGACATGTCCCCTTGGTGTCACATTTTGTCCCCGCTGTCCCAAATTTACATTTGTCTTGTAGATCAAAACCATGGCTACATTTTTGTAGTTGAAAGTTTTTTGATGGCTCTTCACGCTTTTGAGATATGCGCTTTCAAAGTTAGGCGCCGATGAGGAGAGACGCAGAGAAACGACAGTGGCTGACTGTCTGCGTCTCTCCTCCCGGGTGCCTATCTTTAAAGGCGCATATCTCAAAAGCGTGCAGAGCTATTGGAAAACTTTCAACTTCAAAAATGTAGCCCTGGATTTGATCTACCAGAAAAACATAAATTTGGGACATTTGGGACAAAATGTGACACCAAGGGGACATGTCAAAGTTGAGCAATTTTTTAATGAAAACCGGTTTTTTTTTTCATTTTTGTAGGTTTTTAGGATTATTGGACATCCGTACTTACATAAATATTACTGTAGTACTCGGCCGGCTGCCTCTGTCGAATATTTTTTCGAATCTGAGTCTCCAAAGATGCGGCGAAGTGTTGTGTGGACAATTTGAAGCAGCTGAAATTACAGAATCTGTCTGTCTGTCTGTCCGGATGTCCGGATGTCCGGATGTCCGGATGTCCATTACTCACTTTGGTAGGAGGAGACATCTGACGTCATCAACCAATCCATAGCAACACTCCAGAATGCTCTCGATTCGTTCAGATGACGTCACTTCACGCATGTAGGATTTCTGAAAAGCAAAAATTTGGATGATTTTCAGAGTGGTGGCCGAGTTTTGGTTTTCTAGGCCACCAAGTGAAATTCTAGGCCATAACTCGGAAATCGCTTAAAACTTGGTTTTGACCAAATTTGAGTGATTTTGATGGCTTTTTGACAATTTTACCGGTGGTGGCCGAGTTTTGGGTTTCTAGGCCACCACTCACCAATCCCTTATTCGACTCCTTTCCGTCGGCACACAGATTTTTGGCGATTCGAGTGACGATATCGATTTTAAGGGTAACAAAATGAGATAACAAAATCGATATTTGGGATTCACACGTTTCGCGTGTAGACTTCAGAAGACGTGTGGAAGTTGTGCGCACTGCGGAGAGATCCTCGGCGTCGACGAACTGAAAAAAATTTTTTGAATTTTTTAAACAATCGGTCAACTTTGACATGCCCCCTTGGTGTCACATTTTGTCTCATTTGTCCCAAACTTATATTTTTCTGACAGATCAAAACCAGGGCTACATTTTTGCAGTTGACAACTTTTTGATAGCTCTTCACGCTTCTGAGATACGCACCTTTAAAAACTGGTACCTGGAAGCTCGATGGGGCAGGAGACGCTCTCGTTTTTCTGCGTCTCTCCTCCCAGGTGACTAACTTTAAAGGCGCATATCTCAAAAGCGTGAATGGCTATCAAAAAGTTGATAACTACAAAAATGTAGCCCTTGATTTGATCTACATGAAAAATATAAATTTGAAACGTGGGGACATAAAGTGACACCAAGGGGACATGTCAAAGTTAGCCAATTTTTCAATGCAAATCAATATTTTTTTAGACCATACCTCCTCTAATCTCTGAAATTGAGCAAACCGCCTGTAGCCCTCCTCGACGAAACACATCGCTTGCTCGATTCCATTCGTCGCCCGAACTAGACGAGACGACTTTTCGATGTGCGGACGCATCGCCTCGCTGAAAAGCTTCCGCGCGTAGGTGTGGATGTTTTGGCACATTATCTGAAATCGAAATCATGACCTAGAAAACCAAAACTCGGTCATCAAAACTAGGGAAAACACATTTTTTGTAAAAAAAATGTGAACACCAAACTTTGACATGTCCCCTATCTGTCACATTGTGTCCCCACTGTCCCAAATTTGTATTTATCTTGTAGATCAAAACCAGGTCTATATTTTTGTAGTTAACAACTTTTTGATAGCTATTCACGCTTTTGAGATATGCGGCTTCAAAAATAAGTACCTCCATGGGCGAGAGAGAGTGACGCAGACAGGCAGCCGCTCACGTTTCTCTGCGTCTCTCTTCCAAGTCGTTTATCTTCAAAGGCGCATATCTCAAAAGCGTGAATAGCTATCAAAAAGTTGTTAACTACAAAAATATAGACCTGGATTTGATCTACCCGAAAAATATAAATTTGGAACAGTGGGGACAAAATGTGACACCAAGGGGACATGTTAAAGTTGAGCAATTTTTTTGAAATTTTTGAGGTTTTTTACGTTTTTTACACTTACATTAACCACCGAAGCGGAGCATATCACTAGATGATGAGGTAGAGTGAATTCCAGCCGGGACATGTCATCGGATATACCTAAATGAGCATAAAATGGACATCTGGAAAGCTGGACACACAGATTGAGACACATACCTTTCTGAATACATAAGAACGAGTATAAGCCGGCCGGGAGGGGTCTCCTTGCACCGTACTTCACAGAATCGCCGTCTTCATCCAGGGTGATAGTCCTCTCAACCATCTGTTGAGTGACTTCCCGCCAGGAGTACGTCCAGAAGACACTGATATCTTGGAACCACTCCTCGAAATGGAAGAGTTGACATTCAGGCAAATGAAACGTCTCGACCATGTTTAGAAGGTTCCGGAGGGTTACAAATAGACGCATTGTGGTCTTTGTGAAGTTTTCGAGGTCCGTCGGGTTGCGGAGATTGATTTGGGAGAGTTGGAGTTGCAGGGAGGACCGGATTGTGACGGCGAGCTGTAGATCATAAAATTTGCTATATTTCTGTAGTTGAAAGTTTTTCGATAGCATTGCAGGATTTTGAGATATAAGCGTTTTATTCCAAAAATGTATTTTGGGTTTTCAGTGAAAATATGCAACTTTTAGTGGTGGCCTAGGTTTTCACTCGGTGGCCTAGAAAACCAAAATTTGGTTATCCCATAAGCCAAGTTTGAAATTAACGTAAACTAGAAAAAAATCTTGAAAAAATCAAATTTGAAGTGAAAAAACACCAAACTTTGACATATCCCCTTGGTGTCACATTTTGTCCCCACTGTCCCAAATTTAGATTTTTCTTGTAGATCCAAACCAGGGCTACATTTTTGTAGTTGACAACTTTTTGATAGCTCTTCACGCTTTCGAGATATGCGGCTTTAAAGTTAGACACCTGGGAGGAGAGACGCAGACAGTCAGGCGCTCTCGTTTGGTTGCGTCTCTCCGCTCAGGTACCCATTTTTAAAGGCGCATATCTCAAAAGCGTGAATAGCTATCGAAAAACTTTCAACTGCAAAAATATAGCCCTGTTTTTGCTCTACAAGAAAAACATAAATTTGGGACAGTGGGGACACAATGTGACACCAAGGGGACATGTCAAAAATGAGCTATTTTTCAACGAAAATCGCTTATATCTCGTCACTCTTTACAGCTATCAAAAAATGGTCAACTGCAAAAATGTAGATCACGATTTGACCTACCTCCTCATCCAATTTAATCATCGCTGCACCGATATAATTGATATCAAACTGATGAAAGAATATATAATACGGTTGACTCTCATTGCTCAACGTCATCCAAAGCGTCTGAATCTGTCGACACAACTCGTGGAATTCCATCTTTCTGAGGGTCTCCGCGTACCGCCCGACACTCGATTCCAGAAGTTTCTTGAGCTCAGAAGACAAAAAATTCGATGGATTCAGAAGATTCTCGAATTCGTCCCATACGTCGAGTACACAGATGTCGGCGATCAGTTTCAGAGAAATATTGATCGATTTTAGGCGGGACGGGGAGACGGGCGGGAAGAATGGCTCCGTGGAATACGGTTGGAGGATGCATCGGATTGTGTTGCATGTACAGTCATTTAGGTAGATCAACGCAGGGTTCTGGAAGAATTTTTGGTTTTCAGAGTGGTGGCCGAGTTTTGGTTTTCTAGGCCACTACTCGGAAATCGCTGAAAACTTGGTTTTGCCAGGATTTAAGCGGTTTTAAAGGGTTTAGGCCGAAATTTCGACGATTTTACTTTGGTGGCCGAGTTTTGGGATTCTAGGCCACCAGGTGAAATTCTAGGCCATTACCCTAAAACCGTTAAAACTGAATTTTCGACAGTGTTTTAGTGGTTTTAATGACTTTTTGACGATTTTAACGGTGGTGGCCGAGTTTTGGGATTCTAGGCCACCACTTGGAAAACTAGGCCATCACCCTAAAATCGCTTAAAACTTGATTTTGAGCGGTTCTTATCGATTATTAACCGTGATGGCCGAGTTTTGGAATTCTAGGTCACCAGGTAAAATTCTAGGCCATCACCCTAAATCCGTTTAAACTGACTTTTTGACGATTTTACTTTGGTGGCCGAGTTTTGGTTTTCCAGACCGCCAAGTGAAATTCTAGGCCATCACCCTAAAATCGCTTAAAACTTGGTTTTCGACGGAGTTTAAGTGATTTTTTATGACTTTTCGACGATTTTAACGGTGGTGGCCGAGTTTTGGGATTCTAGGCCGCCAGGTGAAATTCTAGGCCATCACTCAAAAGGCGCTCAAAGCTTTGTTTTTTTTTTACTTTTTGACGATTTTTAAAGTCTAAAACGTCTGAGCCTAGAAAAAGAAAAAAACTGAGGGCCTAGAAAACCAAGTATCTGGAAAAATTAGGCCACCAACCAAATAGGCGTTTTTTTTTTTCATTTTTTATGTAAAGCTTGTGATTTTTTCACAAAATCACGTTTTTCTAATTTTTCTATTCAAAAATTCGAGTTTTAAAGCCCAAAAATCGTGGGGGCCTAGTTTTCCGTCTGATGGTCTAGAAACCGAAAACTCGGCCACCGCCGATAAAATTGTCAAAAAGCGTTTAGTAGGAGTCAGCGCAGAATACGGAAAATTGGAAATCTCGAAAAATAAAAGTTCCTTGAGCGAAGTTTGAAGTGATTTTCGAGTGGTGACCTAGAATTTCATTTGGTGGCCTAGAAACCCAAAACTCGGCCACCATGCTCAACTCACCAATAGCGGATGCTGTAAATCCACTTCCGACTCGCACGCTGTCATTTTGAGACTCACGTCGGCCAACGCCTTCTCGTCTAATTTCTGAAAACATTTTTTGAAAAAGTTTTTTTTTTCGAAAAAAAAAAACGTTTTTTGGACACACCTTCATTTCATCGTCCCACACCAGGAAACATGTCATTTCTCTGAAAATTGATTAATTCATTGATTTCAGACAAAAATTTGTAATTAATTAATTAATTAATTTTTTGTGTCCCGTCACTCACGTCACTTTCAGCACAAACGAAGGAACTTCAAAGAAGAACGCAATTGAGTAGAACATTGAGAAGGTCGGGTCGCCGAGGTTGCCGTCGTATTCGGTGGCCTAGAAATCAAAAAAAAATTCTAGGCCATGACAAAAAATAGTGAAAATCTGACTATAATCGATGGTATACGCGATTTTTAGTGGTGGCCTAGGTTTCCACTCGGTGGCCTAGAAAACCAAAACTCGGCCACCAAGCACTACGAACTAGAAAAAATCGGTTTCTAACTCATATTTCTCGAATTTGAACTGAAAAAACACCCAACTTTGACATGTCCCCTTGGTGTCACATTTGTCCCAAATGTCCCAAATTTGTATTTGTTTGATAGATCAAAAATAGAGCTACATTTTTGTAGTTGAAAACTTTTTGATAGCTAATCACGCTTTTGAGATATGCGCTTTTAAAGTTATGCGACTTTCAGGAGAGACGCAGAGAAGACGAGAGCGTCTAACTGTCTGCGTCTCTTCCCATCCCTCTTGAAGATACCTACTTTAAAGGCGCATATCTCAAAAGCGTGAAGAGCAATCAAAAAGTTGTCAACTACAAAAATGTAGCTCTATTTTTGATCTACCAGAAAAATACAAATTTGGTACACTTGGGATAAAATGTGACAGATAGGGGACATGTTAAAGGTGAGCTATTTTTCGAGAAAAATCAAAAATCAAAAAATTCAAACGCTTATATCTCAAAGCGCTATGAACCAATTTTAAAACTGTCAACAACCAAAATGTAGCCGTTGATTTGATCTACAAAACAATATAAATTTGGGACATTGGGGATAAAATGTGACAGTTAGGGGACATGTCGAATCTAGCATTTTTTTTGTCTAAACTCAAAAATTTTGGAATTTTCAAACGCCTCTATCTCATTTCTCTTTATAGCTATCAGAAAACCGTCAACTACAAACATATAGCTCTTGATTTGATCTACTCAAAAATTTAAATTATCCCGCTCACCTCACAAATGCCGGCCTGCCACTCATGAAAACACGTGGTCATCTCCAGAAACTCGTCGAATCCCAGTGGCTCTATCATATTCCTCCGGTCGTTCCTCTTCAATGTCATTTCGAGAAAAACTGATTTTCCGCCGAGCCCCGCCCCCAAATTGATATTCTTCCTGACGGATACATCTAGCGGAAAAATCGATATTTTCAGCTGTTCCTCGGAAGACTTTTTGTCGGAAAAAGTGAGTTTTTTTAGGAGAGACGCAGACCGCGAGACACTTCTTTTAGCTGTGGAATCTTTCTTCTGATTGAGGCCAAATTTCAGGGAAACATCCTTTTGACTTCCGATTTCCCTGAAAAATGGAAGAGTTTTGGGTTTCTAGGCTATTCTTACAGTTTAGTCATCCCTGAGGTGTTGAGTTCCTGGCGCTGACAGGTTTCGGGTCTGAAAATTGCATTTTTGATTGAATTACTAAAATTATTATGATAGATCAAATCCGGAGCTACATTTTTGTAGTTGACAGCTTTTCAATAGCTCCGCCCACTTTTGAGATACGCGCCTTTTAAAAATTAAAATGTCCCCTTAGTGTCACATTGTGTCCCCACTGTCCCAAATTCATATTTTTCTTGTAGATCAAATCCTGATCTCCATTTTTGTAGTTGGCAATTTCTCTCTATCTCTTCACGCTTTTGAGATATGCGCCTTTAAAGATTGGGAGGCGAGAGAATGTGCGAAACGAGGAGGGTGTCTCGTTTCTCTGCGTCTCCCTCCTTCTCGCCTTGGAGATACCTAACTTCAAAGGCGTATATCTCAAAAGCGTGAAGAGCTATTGAAAAACTTTCAACTACAAAAATGTAGCCCTATTTTTGATCTACCGGAAAAATATAAATTTGGGACAGTTGGAACAAAATGTGACACCAAGGGGACATGTCAAAGTTGAGCTATTTTTCAATAAAAATCGAAATTTTCAACACAAAAATGGGTGTTTTTTCTAATTTTTCTGTTTTTTGAGTAGTGGCCGAGGTTTAGTTTTCTAGACCAGTAAGTGGAAACATAGGCCACCACACGAAAATGCGCGGTTTTCTCATTGATGGCCGTGGTTTGGGTTCCTAGGCCCCTTTTCTAATGACCTACCCAATAATATACGCATAAACATTGTCCGGACACGTTGCAGTCGCACCATTACTATTAATCGGTCGGATTTCCAGAGTGTAGGTTTGCTGGAAATTAGTTTTTCTTAATTTCGAAAAAAAAAATTTTAAGTTTTTTTTGACCTACATATTTTTCACAACTCTTCCGTAAATGAGCAAGACGATCTTTCACTTTGAAAATCTGCAAGAAAAAGTCAAAAAATGAGAAAAATTCAGAAAAAACGTTGGTGGCCGAGTTTTGGGATTCTAGGCCACCAAGTGAAATTCTAGGCCACCACTCGAAAATCGTTTAAAACTTGGTTTTCGACGGAGTTTGAGTGGTTTTGATGACTTTTTGGCGATTTTAACGGCGGTGGCCGAGTTTTGGGTTCCTCGGCCACCAAAGTTAGGCCACCACAAAAATTAACGTTTTTTAACGGTTTTTCGTGGTTTTTTTTCGCAAAAACTCCTATTTTTTGACCTACCTCCGAAAATCGATCGATAATTGTCTCGAGATGAGTGGGATCATCTGAGAAACTAATGGAAAGTGCAGCACATATCGATTCGAGTGCCTCTTCCCTCATTTTGGGAAAAGGGGGGCGACAATAAAATAAGGGGGACTGATAAGAGAAAGAGGAAAATGACACATTTTTCAGATTACGCTCACTTTTTTTTTTGCGAAAAGGCGTCATAAGGGGTTAATAATGATAACGGAAATGTAATGGGGTGGCCGAAGTTTTGGTGGCCTAGGAAACCCAAATTAGGCCATTCGGGATCTCATGTTCTTGAAAAACACGGCCAAGACGCACCAGCATCTGTATATCAAAGTGATTTCATATGGAATTTTTTGTTTTCGGTGAAAACGCGCCGCAGGCACCCCAGCGTTTTGAAACTTGCCAAAATAACAGCTTGGTTAGATAATTTTCAGTCAGAAAACACGATTTCGTGCGCCATAGGCGCCCCAGACACAATTCAAAGGGATCTCAAAGAAAATCACTATAGATTTTGAGAGTGTATTTCGGTGTTACCTGATTGTCCCATAAACTCAATTTTGTATGGGTTGGACAGAACAAAATAGCACATAATTTTTGTAGTTGACCATTTTTTTGTAGGGACACTACCATGAAAGTTATAGGTTCTCAAAGTGAATAGGTCCAAATTTTCGCAAATGTGCACTGAAAACATTGAAGCCCGTAACTTTCTTGTTAGTGTCCATACAAAAAAATGGTCAACTACAAAAATGTTGTACTATTTTTGCTCTGTCCAACCCATACAAAATTGAGTTTATCGGACAATCAGGTGACGCAGAAATACACTGTCAAAGTTGGTCATTTAACACTGAGCGGTACTGTGTAAATGCGAACGCATCTTTCAGAACAGTTTTATGTCAGATTCTCGAGCCATCCAGTCCCTAATGATAAAATTGGCTCTGGTGTCTTCTAATCGACTAGAGCCGTTTCATCAATAAGTTGACAATTTTTTCTGCAAGTCGCTGGGCGAAGTTGCTCATTTTTAACTGAGAATTTCAAATGACACATTATCTTACTAGGGAAGGTCATGGAGTCTTGGGACGTGACCTATATCATTAGAAAGCTGAAAGAACGCTGATTCCAAATATATATTCAGTTTTTGCCCTCGAGAGCTGGTATTCACACAATACAAGACAAAGTTAGTAAAAATGACGAGTTATTGCCTTTGTTTCGCAATTTACCCAACTTTGACCTCATTTTCTCGAGTACCGGGGCTCGAGGGAAAAACTTGATTATATAATTGGAATCAGTGTTTTCTCAGCTTTCCAAAGATATTGGTCACGTCAAATAACTCCAGACTAACTTCACGACCTTCCCTAGTTCCGCATCCCAATTTCTGACAAGGGAAGTTCATGACGAGGCGAGTCGAACTTTTCTAAAAATTGGACCCCCCTGGTACTTTCGACCCTGCTGATTCCAAAAATGCAAGAAAAATCAGCGAAATGCTCGCGTGAACCGAGTTATGACCCGTCAAACTTGCAATTCTACTGCACAAGTGTCGATGAAAACGTGAAAAGCTTAACCACGTGAACAAATTGAAAAGTTTGACGGGTCATAACTCGGTTCACGTGAGCATTTCGCTAATTTTTCTTGCATTTTCGGAATCAGCAGAGTCGAAAGTACCAGGGGTCCAATTTTTAGAAAAATTTCAAATCCCTCGTCCTGAACTTCCCTTGTGAGATTGTCAATGAACTTTTCCAATTTCTCCGATCCCCAAGTCCAACGAGACACAATTTTTGTCATTGTATCACTTTTTTGTCATTGTATTCGTATTCCATAGTCTCGGTTCAACGACCACCAAATCGAAACCCAAGTCATAATAATTCGTCGCCCCTCCAACTCGATTGTGATCTTAAAGATCTCTCTTCCCTAAAGACTTCTTCTTCTCCTTCCCCGTTTCCTCCCCTTCCCACTATAGACTACGTCGTACTCCGCCCTTCCCCACACTATTTCTCTCTGTTTTCTCTTTCGAATTGTCATCATTTCTCTCCGCACCGACACCACCGAAAGCATTTTGAGAGTGTGAGAGACGCAGAGATCGGCTACGCGCGTTCTCATCGTCACGGCTGGAATTGTTTGAGTTTCTTTTCCTAGTTTAGAGAGAGAGTGTGTGTTTAATTGTCATCATGTGTTGGGGCGACAAAATGGAAAAAAAATGTTATCGGGGGGTGACCGACGATTATCGATTTTTCGGCCTCCCCGACAGACATGCGCCCCTTTTCAATGTGTCTGCGTCTAATTATCTAACCTAACATATGATTGGGTACTTTTGTTTTAGGGCCGCAAAAATATTTTTTTATTTAATTCTTGAATGGAAACTTTTATTTTCTACCAAAAATTTGTTGACGAAGAGAGACCGAAAGTTTAAAAAATATTTACACAAAAGTCACGTAAACCAGTTTTTAACGGAGACCACACCTCTTCACCGTCGGAGATTTCCGTTCTGATTTTATTTTTCTTTTTTATTGGGCGGTCTGGCCTAAAATTTTGGGTTTTTTGGCCTAAAAATTGGATTTTTCAAGAATTTTTTGTTGTAAAATAGATTTTTGCCGGTTTTTCAACATTTTCTCTCTAAAAATCCCCTTTTACAGCTATAAATCACTTTTAAAACTTTATTTATCTTCAAAAATTATTTTTCTCTTTAAAAAACAGTAATCGCGTTGAGACCCAACGACAACTTTTCGTGTATGCGCATTTAAAAATACCGTATTTTTCGGTGGAAAATTATTTTTCAAAATTAACCATTTTCTTCGGTTTTTAAGTAGAAATAAGTTGGTTTTCACTCAAAAATTCGAAATTTTAAGTTAAAATCATTCAAAAACAAGTTTTTTTCCTCGAAATTTCTGTTTAAACTCTCTAAAAATCGAGTTTTCTCAAAAATTGTCTATTTTCTTTGATTTTTTAATGTTTTTCATCTCAAACGCGCCTATTTTCTTCTTAAAACCCTCAGAAAATGTAAAATTTTTATTTCCTTGATTTTTTCCAAAAAAAAACCAATTTCGTGGCGAGACCCCGCCGACAGTTTCCTGCCATGCGCCTTTAATGTCGATTTACGGGGGTTACTGTAATTAATTTATTTCTTTTGTTTTTTCGCATTCTTTCCCTCATTTTTCCCCCAAAAACCGCCGAAATAATTTCTTTTTTTGAATTTTCTTCTGATAAATTGGTTCTCCACGTGATTCTCATGCTCTCCACACTCTTATCTCCAACCAATTGTCATCAATTTCTCGTGTTTTGATGATAATTTCTCATTTTATGTGTAGTTTTCTCGGCCTTTTTGCTGAATAAATGCTTTATAGTTTGTCTTCTTCTCTCTACTCGATGCTCGAATGGGCAACTGGATAACCTCGACGTTCCTTCGATTCGATCATCTTTTCCACCCATCCGCCAATCGCCGTTTTTTAGAATTACCCAGAGGAGGTACAGTTGTCTCTAGAACTACAAAAAGACTACAAAAATGAGTAAATTTTCAGTCGAAAGTGCTTCTAACCGAGGAGCACCACTATCTCTCGCCGTGGCCGCCGAAATTGTCGCCTATCAGAATATGAAACCGGTAAGTGCGCTCCACTGGACTCTTCGATGGAGCGCTTTTGCACTATTGCCTGTGAAACAGACATCCGGACAAACATATATACAGACAGACATTTTTAGAGCTAGAAAACTTAATTTTCACGATTTTTTTCCAGGTTTTCGCTTTGAAAATTCGAAAAATCCCGAATTTTCCGTGCATTTAGGCTGAAATCCTAGCGAAATCTCGATTTTCGACAAAAAAATCGGGGAAAATCGCGATTTTTCGGCCAAAAATACCAATTTTTACCGTTTTCAGCCGGATTTTCAGATGTTTTTGAACCAAAAATGGCGAAAATTTTAGTTTTTTTTCTCATTTTTGTCTCAATTTTGCATCGCAGGGACTAGTTTTCAACGCTTTTGGGTTTCTCGGCCACCTAGACGGTTTTGGTTGAAAAATCACGATTTTCTGACAAAATTTTGCGATTTTTCAGTGAAAAAATCTGTAAAAAGCCGATTTTCGTAGTTTTTTTGCCGAAAATGACAAAATTTTTCGAGTTTTAATCAAAAAACCCGGATTTTTTTTCAGTTTTAATAAAAAATTATTTTTGAATTTTGCGGTTTTTGGCTTAAAAACTCGATTTTGCAGTTTTTTCCACCTAAATCGATTGAAATGCAGCAAAAATTGTCTTTTCAGGCTTAAAATTCACCATTTTTGGCTAAAAATCCGTTTGAAATCACCGTTTTTAGTTTAGATGACCTAGAAACCCAAAAGATGGGAAACTAGTCCCCGGGTGGAAATCAGGACAAAAAATGCAATTTTTGGGTCAAAAAACTGAAATTTTCGTCATTTTTGTGTCAAAAACCTCGAAAAATCGGCGAAAATCATTTTTTTTTTGTGTAAATTACAGTAAAAATCACGATTCTCCCCAAATTTTGAGTCGAAAATTGGCTTTTCGCTTAAAAAAAAATTCTGTCTTTTTTTGTGTAAATTACTGTAAAAATAGTGATTTTTTGATCTACCTGTTAGTCATAGTCATCTGGAACGTTCTGGAAGATTTTTTCTCAAATTTTTTTTTTGATCTAAAAAAAAAATCGATAAAATTCATGACTGAACACACACAAACTTCTAGTCATTTGTCATCACAACACAGAGAAATCAGTTGATTTCTCTCTCCTCACACAGGCGGTACTCTCCCCACCGATCAATCGAAACGACGAGAGAGTACACTGAAAAGAGAGAGACGCAGAGACAGATTCCCGTTTCCTTTCTCTCATTTCTCTGCGTCTCTTCACTCTCTGCGTCTCTCGTCTCCACTCGCCAGCCGACAGTCATCATCATTCTTAACCTTTTAGGCCCTTTTTTCACTGAAATTTCCTATTATTTTTATCAAATTTTTTCTATTTTTCGAAATAAATGCCATTCAAAAAACGTGGCAGTTGTTCGCCTGATCTGAAGAGGGTGAGTTTGAGATTTTTTCATTTTTTGAGCGTAGATCACAACAAAAAAAGGTAAATATGATGCGGAAGTAGAGTGTAGTCGGAGAGAGAGAAAGTGAGAAAAAAGAAATCGATTTTTTGATCTACAAAACGGCGTCATGGCCATTGGTGGCCTAGAACACCAAATTTCAGTTTTCTAGGCCATGGTGGCCTAGAAAACCAAATCTAGAGAAAACTAGTCCCTCTTTTTCATCTAACATCCAAAAGTCCTTAAGAACACTCTGGTGGCCTAGTTTTCCACTTTTTTGGATTTCTAGGCCACCTCTTGGTTTGCTTGTTACAAGACGCGAAATAACGTGATTTTTTGATTTTAAGCGATGTAAATGCGCTCCACCGTCAATTTTAGTGGTGATGGCCTAGAAACCCAAACAATTTGGATTTCTAGGCCACCGCAAGTGGCCTAACTTTCCCATTCGGTGGCCTAGAATCCCAAAACTCGGTCATCGTTGAAAATAAACCATTTTTTCCGTGATGGCCTAACTTTTTCACTTGGTGGCCTAGAATCCCAAAACTAGTCCCTCCCGTTGGAATTTGGAAGTTCTCTGAAATTGTTTCTAAAAGTTCATTTTTGTCATCAAAAATTGAATAATTTCTTCGTTTTTTGTCATCATTTGTAGTCTTTGTAGTCTGGTACTTCCTCTTTTTTTGGAACAGCTGATAGCGAGGGGAATGACATTTATTCATTTCCCAGCAAACTACACAGAAAAGTGTGTACTGTACTGAGAGTTCGGTAGAGCGCACTTGCTGTGGAAGGTGGTTTTTGGGGAATCCCCCCATTTAGACTACGTTAGACTACAAACTACGAAAAATAGTGTTCTTCTGAAGTGATGATGACAATTCGATGAGGCTACAGTACTCTCTCTCACGCCATTCCTCTCTCGTTTGGCTCCGCCCCCTTTTCACTAACTGGAGCATTTGGAGGTGGAGACACCTTGGAGGAGAAAGTGCGCTCTATTGATGATTAGATTCCATTCGTAAGAGAAATGCGCTCCATCGAGAGTCGGTAGAGCACATTTTCAACTTTTCTGTTGTTTAGACTACAAAAGTGGTGAAAACGCGCTCTAGTGATAATCGAAGCTTTTTTTTGTTCAGTAGAGCAAATTTTCCACATTTTTGTAGTTTAGACTGCGAAAAGTGTGGAAACGGGCTCTATGGATAATCGGCTTCAAATTTTTCCAGTGGAGCGCACTTTCAACATTTTCTAAGTGTGATGAAAATGTGCTCTATTGACAAAAATTGGTTTTCGATAGTTTTCGATGATTTGTGACCTTTTCGACCAATTTTTAATTGATTGTTCGATAGAGCGCACTTTCTGACCTCTTCATCATCATCATTATCAAAGAAATGAAAATGCGCTCTATTGATAATCGACGTTTTCTGCCCAGTAGAGTGTTCAGTAGAGCGCATTTTCCACATTTTCGTAGTTTCGACTGCGAAAAGTGGTGAAAACGCGCTCTATTGACAAAAATTGGTGTTTCTATTCGATAGAGCGCACTTCCATTAGGAGATGTTGCAACCGCGCTCTATTGAAAATTCTCTGATTTTAACGGTTTTTCCCCCAATTTTCTCGAATTTTCTCGTGATTTTTCGTGATTTTTCTCGTGTGTGTCCACTAGAGCGCACTTTCATCACTCAGCCATCAGAATGGTTTCAGTTTTGTGGTGTGCTGACGCAATACGTGAATTGTCTGTCGTCACTGAGAAGTCACGTGAGAAAATAAAGGACACTACACAATGCTAACCACCGACTAAGAAAGACATCAATATAATGATCTGTGTTCAATCTGTAAACCGACCACGCCCACTTTTTCCAATTTTCAGAGTCGACGCAATGACAGTGACACAGATTTCTCGGATGATGATGAGGAGGGGGGATCGACGACGTCTTCAGGTGGATGCCCTCAGATGACACCTCAAGAAGAGCAGAGAATGTTCGAGAGAGAGCAGAAAGTCGCTTTCAGTGGGCGCTGCTTCATTGGAGATCCTGAAGTGAGTATGCTGGAAAAATCTGAAAATTTTTGAAAAAAAAAGTTTTTTTTGGAACTTTTTTTGCTTAAAAATCAATTTTTAGAGCATTTTTAGGCTCTCAAAATGGTCTAAATCACGCGAATTCGCTATAATTAACCTGTTTTTGAAGTTTTTAAAAAATCTGAAAATCTGAATATTTTTGAAAAAATTCTGAAAATTTCAAAAAAAATTTCAAAAAAATTTTTTGCTTGAAAGTTCTTTTTTTAGCATTTCAAACGTCTTAAAATAGTCGAAATCAACTTAATTTGCTATAATTTACCAGTTAAAAAAAACATCTGAAATTTTTTTAAATCTGAAAATTTAAAGAAAAACAATTTTTTGTTGAAACTTTTTTTTACTTGAAAATCTATATTTTCAGCATTTTGTGGCTCTCAAAATAGTACAAACTATCTTATATTGTTATGATTTACCAGTTTTTTGATATTTTCGAAAATTTTCATTAAAATTTTTTTTTTTTGAAAAATAATTTTTTTTCTTTATCGAATTAAAATTAAATAAGCAGTTTTAATACACCAAATTACCCAATTTAATAGTTTTTTCTCTTCAAAATCCCCGACACAAATCATAGAAACCAGAAAACGCGTAACATTTTTTGTAGTTTGTAGTTAGTGTGACTTGATGACATGACATGACGCTTCGACAGGTGTTGTGGGATTTGAGAGAAAAAAGAGGGATTTGGGGACTTTCTAATGACGAAAAATGGAAAAATAGGATGATTTTAAGATAGGAAAATGTGTTTTTTAGAGAATTTTAGAAAAATAAAAATTTTCGAAAAAAAATTTTTTTTTTGAATTTTTTTCAAAATTTTTAAATTGTGCTCAAACCTTGAAAATAGTGCCAAGTATTCATGTTTGAGCTGAATTTTTCATATTTTTCACTCTCTAAAACTCTTGAAAACCAGAAAGTTTCCGAAAAAATCCCGAAATTCCGTTTTTCATCAATTCTCAATCTAAAAAAACAGCTTTTTATTAGAATTTTTTGTGAATTCAATATAATTCCAGTCAAAACCTGTTTCTTATTCAAAAATTGCGTTAAAAACTATCGAAAACTCGAAAAAAAACACCAAAATTGCGTACTTTCTCAATAGAGCGCATTTGCACCAGTCTTTTGACATTTTTATTAAAAAAATAGCTGAAATCGACATTTTTAATGCTAAAAACCGACTAAAATCATTTTTTACATCAAGAAATAAGTGAAAACTCTGAAAATCCAACTTTTCTCAATAGAGCGCACTTCCAAAAATGGTAAAATCCTACTTTTCTCAATAGAGCGCGTTTGCACCAATCATTAGAATTTCCCTAGCGATCAAAATACCAAGATGACGTCATCTTAACCGCCACGTGGCTTCTGAATTCTCTCTCAACGCCTCCAGGGGGGAATTCAGAAGCCACGTGTCTTGTCGGCCCCTGTCTTCTGAATGCCAACGTCTTCTGAAAAAAGCTACGTGGCGATTCAGATGAGTTGGAAGAATTCTGAAAATCAGAATCCACTCAGAAGATCAAGAAATTTTTGAAAAAAAATCGATTTTTTAGCATTTTAAGAGTCTCAAAATGGTATGAATCACTTGAATTTGCAATAAATCCGTAAAATTTCAGAGTTGCCAACAACTCCGCCGTGACATCAACTCTCGATGCCGCCCGTCGACGTCTTCTTGGAATAATCAGGCGAATCTTCTGAATCGAGACGTTCAAAATAAGCATTCGGTGATGACGTCAACGACGAGAGCCCACCTTCTGAATACACATCTACCGAATCAGAAGAGACGAGTCGATGAGTTGAGAACTAAGAATTTCTGTGCGCAATACGTACAGAACGGACGGAAAATGGTTGTTAGTAGTCAGGGTGAGTTGGAAATTTTCAGATTTTAGGCTGAAAAATTCAAAAAATTGTGATTTTTTGGGTCAAAAATCACATTTTTGACCGATATTTAGGCTTGAAAACGTAAAAATACTGATTTTTGAGCAGAAAATTGCGAAAATTTGGGATTTTAGGCTGAGAAATTGAGAAAATTGTGATTTTTTGAGTCAAAAATCACATTTTTCGAGGTTTTTTACCCTAAAATCGCAATTTTTCGGGCAATTTCCACCCGGGGACTAGTTTTTCACGCTTTTGGGTTTCTAGGCCACCAAGACGGTTTTCACGATTTTCACCTAAAATTTGACCTTTTTTTGTTGATTTTCATCATTTTTTCATCGAAAAATGTAATTTTTAAGCCAAGAATCACGTTTTTTTCTAGGTTTTTAGGCAAAAAATGACAAGAATTCCAGTGTTTTTGGTTATTAGCAGTCAGCGTGAGTCGGAGGAGGAAAATTGCGATTTGTCTGGTGAAAAAGCTGCAATTTTTGTCATTTTTAGCCCAAAAACTGCAATATTCGGAATTTTAGACTGAAAAATGGCGATTTTTTGAGTCAGAAAACGCATTTTTGCCATTAGAAAGATTTTTAAGCCTAAAATCGCGTTTTTCAAAGTTTTTGACACAAAAATGACGAAAATTTCAATTTTTTAACCCAAAAATCGCTTTTTTTTTCACATTTTCCCCCCAAAAACCCCGAGCTCGAAAAATTCGACATATCCAGCATTGTTAGCACTGAAAATAGGCCACGCCCACAAATTTGTGCTTGATGAGGTTTCGTAGCGAAACCTTCATTTTTTTTGGTGAAAAATCGCTATTTTTACAGTAAAAACTCGGATTTTTATCAAAAAATCTATAAAATTTAGATTTCGCTATGAAAAAAACACTAAAATTCGTGATGTTTTGTTCAAAAATATCGATTTTTCTGATTTTCCGATGTTTTTAACCAAAAATGATGAACATTTCAGTTCTTTCGCCTGACACACGGACTAGTTTTCCATCATTTGGGTTTCTAGGCCATCAGGACGATTTTGGTTGAAAAATGCAACATTTTCAATGAATATTGTTACCTAAAGCGGTCAAAAATTCCAAATTTTGCGATTTTAGCTCAAAAACCCAATTTTTGCACTATTTTCGATGAAAATTATCGATTTTTCAGACGAGAAGATTCGTTTCTATCAGAAATGCCCGGAGAAATCGAAATATCGTTCGAAATACGTGCAATCGAATGAGTTGCGTGTCGACCATTGTAGTTGGTCGATTCTCGATACGGCAGTGAATCAAAGCGGAGATTTGATATGCTATTGTACGTGGAAAGACGCTGTTTATATTGGACGAATGGAGCAAGAGGACACTCAGAATATTATATGGTTCCCGATCGATTGGAATGAGGATGCCGGCCAAAAGTACGCGAAAAAACGAGAAAAATTGAAATTTGGAGCCAAAAATTTGAATTTGGCGCCAAATCTTCATGAGTCCGGTAGAGCGCATTTGCATAGATATTCAAATTTGAGCAGCTTGAATCGCTTTGAATACGTAAAAGCTGTGAATGTCTCAAATTCACAAAATTTTAAATTTCCCGCCAAATATTTATGAGAATTTGCGATTTTTAAGGTTTTCAGTCGCTACGCAGCCAAATTCGATACAGAGATCATAAAAATGTGAAAAAAAACTTGATTTTCACAGCTGGCCGAGTTTTTGCAAAAGTTAGGCCACCAAATTTTTTGACGTTGTACTCCTCGTGGATAATATCAAAGAGCGTTTTTGAAATTTTGATGAAAAATCTTTGTATGATTGTCCACAAGGAGTACACGGTGGAATTGAAGCTTGTCAATAGAGCGCACTTCCATCGTGAACTACCGGTGGCCTAACTTTTGCAAAAACTCGGTCATTGAAGGAAAAACACATTTTTCAATTTTTCCGTATCAAACTTGTCTGCGTAGCGACTCAAAACTTCAAAAATCGCAAATTGAAGAAAACACGCTCTACTGGATTTATGACAATTTGGCGCCAAATTCAAAAATTTAGTGAAAAATCTTGATTTCCATGAATTTACCTCATTTTCTTTCAAAATTTCGAATTTTTCAGTCACTGCGCGGTGTTCTGTGTCCGTTTCTCGGCGGATAGCGCACAAATCGTGTGCGGCACCTCCGAATACAGTATCCACGTGTTCGACGTCGAACAACGTCGCCGAATTCGAACGATAGTCAACGCGCATGAGGACGACGTGAATTCTGTCTGTTTTGCGGACGTTGGATCGAATTTGATCTACAGTGCGGGAGATGATGGATTAGTGAAGGTACGGTACAGTATACCCCCTGGTGACCCTGCACATCAAACTTTAGAATTTTTGGTGTTGATAATGATGACCACTTGATTATCATCATTTTGTCTATAAATAAGTGTTCTAAGCGTTTCTCTGGTTAGGATACGAAGGTACAGTAACCCGATCCTGGATTCGCAAATTTGGATCCTGGATCTCTAGGAACAAGTACAGTAACCCGATCCAGAAACCCTTCAGATTTAGATCCTGTATCCCTAGGATCCAATACAGTAACCCAATCCAGGATCTCTAGGATCAAGTACAGTAATCCTGCCAGATCCTGGCCATTTCGATCGTGTATTCTGGATCCTAGAAAATACAGTAACCCGATCCAGGATCAATAGGATCAAGTACAGTAATCTCGGATCCTATAGTCTGGATCCATGAAGGTACAGTAACCCGATCCAGAAACCCTTCAGATTTGGATTCTGGATACCTTGGATCAAGTACAGTAACCCAATCCGGGATCTATGAGATATCGATCCAGGATCCTATGGGTTACTGTAGCTTAGCTGATCCTGGATCCTAGTCATCTAGACCCTATAGCCTAGTTCCTGAAATGAGTTACTGTAGTTTATCACAGGATCGAAGTACAGTAAACCGATCCGGGATCTCGGCTATAGGATCCGCTGGATTACTGTACTCGATCTTAGGTATCCAGGATCTAAAGTGTCCTGGATTCATAGGTTACTGTAGCATAGGTTAGCGATCCTACATCTTAGACCCTATAGGTTACAGTAACCCTATCCTAGATCCGAAAAATTTTGAATCCTAGATCTCATTACTGTAATTTCCTCTTTCCAGGTGTGGGACAAACGTGCGTGGTCCGACGGTGACGTCATCCCCGTCGGTGTGTTCGCCGGACATCGGGACGGTGTGACATACGTCGATTCGCGGCAAGACGAACGGTATCTCCTGAGTAACAGTAAGGATCAAACGATCAAAGTGTGGGATCTGCGGAAATTCTCGAGTCAGGACGGAGTGGTGAGTAGCTTAAAATGGGGGCGGGGCTTAGTCTAAACGGGGGGCGGAGCCTGCATAGACGACGTCTCATTTATAGGAAGCTACACGTGCGTGCGTTCAGAGTCAACACTGGGATTATCGATGGCAGCCGGCACCGCCCGGATTGTGTCAAGCGGTCCAAGGGGACACCTCCGTGATGACACTCAGGGGACACAGTGTCCTGCACACGCTGGTTCGAGCCAAATTCTCTCCAGAGAACACCGGAAGACGATACATTTATACGGGATGTGCGAGAGGAGAGGTTGTTGGTGAGTTTAGTTGAAAAAAAAAGGAAAATTTTGAGCTACAGTAACCTATCCTGGATCTAGGATCTACAATATGGGATCCAGAGATCTTCAACTACAGTAACTTATTGGATTCTGGATCTAGGATCCAGGATCCTTCAGCTACAGTAGCCCTTAGGATCCGGGGATCCTGGGTCTAGGATCTAGAGACAGCTACAGTAACCTATAAGATCCTGGATCCGGTGCGTTGCTAGGATCTGAAGGTTACTGTATCTTATCTAACAATAGTCAGATAAGTACAGTAATCGATTTGTCCTGGATCCAGGATCTGGGGATGGATTCAAGATTCTGGATATTGCTACAGTAACCCCATCCAGGATCTATATGGGACATTGGATCCTAGATCTTGGATCGGGTTACTGTACTTTATCCTGGATCTAGCTACCGTAACCAGATCCAGGATCTATAGAACCTGCTTCTAGGATCCAGGTTACTGTACTTTGGCAATTTTTTGTCGGTTTTGCCCTTATTTTTCACAAAAATCTTTTTTTTTAGTATACGACATCGTGACGGGTACAGTAAGCCGCCGTCTGAAAGGTCATCAATCAGTGGTGAGAGAGTGTGATTGGCATCCACAAGAGAACGAGATTGTCTCCAGTTCGGTAAGTTTGGGGACTAGAAAACCCGATTTTTGGGTTTCTAGGCCATGAAAATGTGTCCAAAAATCTTTTTCTCAATCTCTAGTTCACTAAAACGACCAGAGACTGCGTCTTTCCTTATTTGTCATCATTTCTCTGCAGCAGCAGGGTAGAAAAGGGGCGGAGCTTAGGGAGGAAGTGACAAAAGTTGTGTTTTGGTTGTTGTTTAGGTCGAAAATATACGAAAAAATGGGGAAATTTAGGAATTTGGGGGTTTGGGGACTAGAAAACGCGGATTTTTGGGGCTTCTTAGATACGTTGAATTTTTAGCCAAAATTTCACAAAAATTGGTGAAATTCGCTATTTTTACAATAAAAACTCTAAAAATTTGGGAAATTTAGGCTCCGCCCTCAAACAACTAAAAATCGCGTCTTTCTCTTCCAAAAATACAGATTTTTCTCGTTTTCAGCCGGAGTTTTCAGCTTTTTAACCCACATCGTTTTTTTCTGCGATTTTTAATCACGCGGACTAGTTTTCCGACTCTCCAAAGGTTTCTAGGCCACCAAAACGGTTTTGATTGAAAAATCACGATTTTCACTCGAAAATTGATGCTTTTTTGTTGATTTTCATCGTTTTTGGCATTAAAATCCGCTTCAAAACGTATTTTTAACCGAAAAAAACGAGAATAATCCATTCGAAAGCATTGATTTTAGCTTGGACGGGTGAAAATTGACAGAATGTTGCGATTTTTCGGTAGAAAAGCGTTCGAACATTACAAAATTTATGGAATTTGTTTTAAAAAAACTCCGATTTTTGCGATTTTTAGCTCAAAAAACGCCTAGATCAGAGTTGAGCGGAGTTCCGCCTTCCGCTTTCCGCTTTCCGCCAAAAATTGTCCTATTTCCGCCTTCCGCCTTCCGCTGTTTAAAGATTTTTTCCTCAGCATGAAAAATTTGATCACCTATTCCAATTTACTGATATTTTTGGGGTTTTTTGCAGCAAAGCTATCAGTATTTACCGAAAAAACAAAATTTAACACAAATTTAACCATTTTAGTGTTTTTTACTACAAAATAAGGCCAAAATCGTATTTTTGAAAGCGACATTGTGTTCCGCCTTCCGCCCTTTGGCATTTTTTTCCATTCCGCTTTCCGCCTTCCGCCTTCCGCCTTCCGCTTTCCGCCTTCCGCCATTTCAAAAACCGCATTCCGCTCAACTCTGGCCTAGATTCCCCGCGCCCTGCAAATCCTAGGCCACTATTTCTCTTCCATGTTGCAAAAGATAAATTTTCCAGTGGGACGGAGTGACTACCGTCTGGACATGGGACGAACGAATGGAAGGTGTCATCGCCCCGTACGACCATCCCCAAATCTCTCAATTCGGCGACGAAGACTCGTGCGATGAACACTACAAACCAATCAAACGCCAACCGACCAAAAAATTGCGGAAATTCGACCGCAAATGCCCGCCGACGGTCGAAAATTTGTGATAAATTCTATATTTTGCCCCAAAAATCTATTATTATTATTATGTAATTGTTCTAATAACTTGTTTTCTTGTCTCATTCCCCTCCCATCTTGTTTCCAATGGAAAATCTATTTGTACTACGACTCGAAGCCCCGCCCCCTTAATTACAGTACCCCTACTTGGCCATTTCTTGATTCATTTGATACGGAGTTTGTACATAATGCGGTTTCTTTTCTTTTCCCTGAAAAATTTGAAATTCTTTGACACAATTTGATATATTTCCCTGTTCCCTTTTCCCTGTATCCCAGTTTCTATTTGATCATAATATATAAATTTCTAATAAAAAAAAGAAAAGATAAGAAAAACATGTAATGAATAAATCATTAATAAAATAAGTTTAGGATTTTGTCCAATCGAATCGCCCCTTGTTTCGTAGAGAACCTAACTACACCAGTACCATGATTTTCTGTCCGAAAAACCAAATTTCCGAAAGTTTTTCAACTGAAAATCTATATCTTACTAATAAATTGAATAAATTTGTATAAAAACTTTAATTCTTTCTTTTAACCACTAAAAAAATGAAAATGAACCACTTGAATTTGCGTTTAAAGCTCAAATAATGCGAAACAGCGAAAAAATCCATTTTTGAAAACCCGCGCAAAACCGGTGGAGTCCAATGGAGCGCACTTGCTGGGTCACGTTTATTTCACAATTTTTCTTCATTTTTCACCTAAATTTCACATTTTCCACTCATTTTTCTTCGTTTTTCCGCATTTTTTTCACATTTTTCACTCAAAATCTCAATTTTTCAGCTCCAAAAAAGATGCAATCATTGGAAATCAAACAGACGGTCGGCCTAATCGCTTGCTGCGAATGCGGTGTGGCAATCGAGCCGAATCCGGCGAATATGTGCAGTGGATGTCTCCGTTCGCGTGTCGACATCACCGAAGGCATTCAGAGATCGTGTAAGGCCGATTATCGATTGAAAAATCGAAAAAAATCGATAAATTTCGAAATTTCAGGCACAATCTACATGTGCAAGTTCTGCGATAGGTACTTTGTGCCACCGAGTGCGTGGATGAGAGCAGAACTCGAATCGAAGGAACTTCTGTCGATTTGTCTCAAAAAATTGAAGCCAATGCTCACAAAAGTGAGAAAATTTCCACTTTTTTTAGGGAAAATGGTTTTTTTTTTTAGCTAAAATCATCGAATTTAAGCTGAAAAACCTTATTTTTCGCTTATTTCAGCTTGAAAAATCTAGTTTTTTCGAGTTTTTTTACCCCAAAATGGGATATTTCTCTATTTTTCCCTTGTTCCAGGTCCGTCTCACTGACGCGTGTTTCGTCTGGACTGAGGCTCACTCGAAACGTATCAAAGTGAAGATTACGATTCAGAAGGAAGTCTTCACAAACACAATTCTTCAACAGGCCGTCGTCGTCGAGTTCACTGTTCATAGTCAGGTAATTAAGTGGAAAATGACTGGAAATACTGAAAATCGGCTCAAATTTAAGACTTTTAGCGTAAAAACGGCTGAAAATGGTCGATTTTGAGCTGAAAATTGTCAAAAACTGATGGAAAACCGGAATATTGGTATTTTCAGCTCAAAATCAATCGAATTTTTGTAAAAATAAGCCAAATATCTTCAAAAATCTATATCTGGAAAATGGAAAAATGACCTAAGTCAGTCGACTTAGAGCTAAAAATTGTCGAAAACCGATGAAAAATTCGAATTTTCAGCTCAAAATCAATCGATATCTATGCAAATTCCTATTTTTCACTCAAAAAAACGGCCGAAATGGCTAAAATTTTGCCGATTTTCACGAAAAATTGCATCAAAACAGCTGAAAATCAGCTTTAATTCAACTGTTAAAAAAAAGCGGCTGGAAAATGATCCAAATCAGTCGATTTTGAGCTGAAAATTGTCAAAAGTGACCCAAATTACCCAAAATTGGCAAAAACGGGTCTGAAATTTTGGATTTGTTTCAAAAATAGCCCGATTTTTCATGAAAATACGTCAAAACCCTTCTAATTTCCTATTTTTGCATCTAAAAAGCTAAAAATTTGTCGATTTTCCCAGAAAAATCCCTCTAAACCGCCCATTTTCAGTTGTGTGATGACTGTCGTCGTGCGGAAGCGAAAGACTTCTGGCGTGCGTGTGTTCAAGTTCGTCAACGTGCCGAATTCAAGAAGACACTCTTCTATTTGGAACAACTTCTTCTCAAACACTCTGCCCATAAAGAGTGTACTGGAGTGAAGCCAGTGCCGACTGGAATCGATTTCTACTTTGCAAAACAACAGGAGGCACGCAAATTTGTCGACTTTTTGATGACCGTACTTCCGTGCAAATATCATTATGCACAGGTGAGAAATTAATCGAATTTCAGTGGCAAGAAGCAGTTTTGGAGCTTCAAAAACTCGATTTTCAGCTATTTCAGAGCAAAAACGCTCTAAATCGAGCGTTTTTGCTCTGAAATAGCTGAAAATATTCGAAAATCGACCCGTTTTTGAAGTCTGGAATTTTTTATCGAAACTGACTTTTGACCGAAAATTTGTGTATTTTTGGCATTTTCCCATTAAAAACCGATGAAAAATGTCTACAATGAGGCGCTGGCTTCTCTTCTGAACCATTTTCACCGATTCAAAGCGCTCCAGGCGCGCCAGACCACTTTTTGAGACAGAATCTGTATAAACGGATTTTAGCGTTGAAGGCACGCCAGACTGGACTCGCCAGCTCCCATTTCTGTTGAAAAGCGCTCAAGGCGCGCCAGACTGGATCTCTATTCTTCAATTTCTGTTGAAAAATCCAAATTTTTTAATAAAAATCTGTAGAATTATGCTCCGGGCGCAAAGGCACGCCAGATTTTTGAATCGGAAACTATCACAGATTCTAGGCGCCAAAGGCACGCCAGCCTGGGCCTCTGTTCCCTGATTTCTGTTGAAAAATCCAGATTTTCGGTCAGAATCTGTAGAATTATACTCTGCGTCCAAGGCGCGCCAGCCTGGACCTCTGTTCTCCGATTTCTGTTGAAAAATCCAGATTTTAGAGTAAAAATCTCTCGAAATATGCTCCCAAGGCGCGCCAGACACTCAAATTCCGGAAAAATCCAGATTTTTAATAAGAAACTGTGGAAAGGAGATCCATGCGCCAAAGGCACGCCAGATTATTGAATTAGAAACTATCACAGATTCTAGGCGCCAAAGGCGCGCCAGACTGGACCTCTGTTCTCCAATTTCTGTGGGAAATTCCAGATTTTTGGGTCAAAAACTGTGAAAATGAAAAAAAAAGATTCAAAGGCGCGCCAGCCACTCAATTTCCCGATCAATTCCAGGAACTCGTCTGTGGTATGATGCGTCTAAGGCACGCCAGTTTTTCAGTCCGAAGTATCACAGATTCTAGGCGCCAAAGGCACGCCAGTCTGTACCACTATTCTCCAAAATGAGACCAAGGCGCCAAAGGTGCGCCAGATTTTAGGGCCTGAACTCTCACCGATTCTGCGCTAAAGGCGCGCCAGTCTGCACCTATATTGTCCCATTTCTGTAGAAAAATCCAGATTTCGAATCAAAAACTGTGGGAAAACGCTCCAAAGACACGCCAGCCATCCCAATATCCATTTTCTTTTGCAGGAACTTGTTTCTCACGATACGAAGAACAATACATACGACTACAAACACACATTCTGCGTTGAAATCGTTCCAATCTGTCGTGACAATATCGTTTGTCTTCCCAAGAAACAGGCTCAACAATACGGAAATATGTCACAAATCGTTCTGTGTCTCCGTGTGTCCAATGTCATCACTCTCATCGATCCCAACAATTTGCAGTTGGTCGATGTTCAGGCGTAAGTGAGGGTTTTGGACGGGTTTTTGGGTGGAAATAGAGGGAAAATTGGGGGTTTTCAGCGCTTTTTGAGCCAAAAATCGGGAAATTGTGACTTTCAGACGCCAAATTTCAGATTTTGGCTGTGAGAAATCGATTTTTGATCAGAAAATGACGATTTTTGGAGGAATAGCATTTTCTAACCTGGAAATTCGAATTTTCGACACTAAAAACCACTTTTCTGACTGCAAATAAGCAAGGTTTTACAGTTTTCCAACAAATTACAAGTTTTCTTGATAAAGACTAGTTTTCACTGAATTCTTATGATTTTGACTGAAAAATGACGATTTTTCAGTGTTTTCAACGACTTTTTCACTAAAAATTCACTAATTTCTCAGCAAAAATGGATCTTTCAGCATTTTTAAGCCAAAAATCAGGAAATTTCAATGAAAATGACTGAAAATCCTGATTTTAGCAGTTTTTGTATAGAAAAATCGATCTATAATCAATTTTTCAGTGTTTCAGAGACGAAAATCGGAAAATTCGGTGAAAAATTCGAATTTTCGATAGTTTTTTTAAACGAATAATATCAATTTTTAGCAAAATTTCCATAGTTTTGAATAAAATTACCTGTTTTCGCTAAAAAATGACGATTTTGAGCTGTTTTCCATCACTTTTTCACTGAAAATCAGCCCATTTCATCGATGATTCTGAACGATTTAAGAGATTTTTTCACTAAAAAATAGCGAATGCGGCTGATTTTTTATTAAATATACTGATTTTCGCTAACAGTTGCGATTTTTCAGTGTTTTTCCTTTATTTTTCACTAGAAATTGCCTAATTTTCAGTACAAACTTCTGGCGTGAGCCGTTCGATTCGTTGTGTGGACCGAAACAATTGACAGAGTTCTATGTGCTCGACGTGGAGTCAATCGATAATTTCGAACGGAAAGCTGGTCACGGATACATTAGTAAGAAGCACGAGTTGGCTGATGTGTGGTTGGTGAGAAGTGATCAAGTTGGAATGTCGGATGCTCAGTCACTTTCAGCCAGAACTCATTTGGGACATTTGTTGTCGCCTGGTGACTTGGTTATGGGTGAGTGGAAAGTGGAAAAATTAGAGATTTTTAGGCTGAAAACGAGATTTTAGGCAGATTTTAGCTGGATTTTCATCGGAAAACGCATTTTTCCCAGCAAAAATGATATTTCTGGTGTGAAAATATCGATTTTTGGCTATTTTCAGCCAGAAATTGTGTTTTTTCAGTCATTTTTGTCTGTCGCGTGTCTATTCATCCGATTTTCAGCCTTCGACACAGCATCAGTGTAAAAATTGGGGATTTGTAGGCTATGAGGTTTCAGACAGAATCTACTTGAATTTCTGTCGAAAAAATTCATTTTTTTAACGTCAAAAATGATGTTTTTGGACTGATAATATCCAACATTCGACTATTTTCAGCCAAAAATTGTAATTTTCAGTGGAAAAATTGAAGGTTTCAAGGTAAAAATGAAGTTGTAGACAGAATTTAATTGGATTTTAGTCGAAAAACTCATTTTTTTCATCAAGAATGATATTTTTACACTGAAATTAGAGTTTTTATAGTGAAAACTTCCTATTTTTGACTATTTTCACCCAGAAATTGTGTTATTTAGTGGAAAAATTAGGGTTTTTAGGCTAGAAAGAGGGTTTTTGGCGGGTTTTAGCTGGAGTTTAGGCTGAAAATGAGGTTTTAGGCATAATTTACTTGAATTTTTGTCAAAAAAACTCATTTTTTACGACAAAAAATGATGTTTTTGGACTGAAAATAGAGCTTTCAATAGGGAAACTGAGATTTTATACTGAAAATTGACGTTTTAGAGTGAAAATCGAGTTTTTAGACGGAAATTGTGTTTTTCAGTGCAAAATTGGAAGTTTTTATGATGAAAATGAGGGTTTCGGCAGAATTTTGCTTGATTTTCATCGGAAAAACGCATATTTTACATTAAAATTTATATTTATGGGCTGAAAATTTTAATTTTTGACTATTTTCAGCTTTCGACATGAAGAATTGCAATGTGAACAATGCGACATTCGATGCGATGAGTGTCGATAATGTTCCAGACGCAATTATCGTCAGAAAGGTAAGAATTCTGATTTTCAGCCAAAAAGTGGTGGATTTTCGCCATTTTTCCGTCAAAAACCGATGTAAAGTGTTTGAAAATCCCTAACAACGGCTGCAATAAGCCGTTTTCACCGATTCTAGGCGCCGAAGGCGCGCCAGACACTCAATTTTCGGACTCGCACCGTCTTGTTAACTCTCGCTGATTCTGCGCCCAAGGCGCGCCAATCTGCCCCCATTTCTGTTAAAAAATCCAGATTTTTGAGTCAAAATCTGTGAAAATAGACTCCGGGCGGCAAAGGCGCGCCAGATTTTTTGAATCAGAAGTCTCATAGAGTCTAGGCGCCAACGGCGCGCCAGCCTGGACCTCTGTTCTCCCATTTCTGTTGAAAATTTCAGATTTTCGAGTAAAAATCTCTGGAAATAGGCTCCAAAGGCGCGACAGCCATCTTAAATTCTGATCAATTCCAGTTTTTTTCATTGATTCCAGGCGTTCAAGGCGCGCCAGACACCCAATTTTCGGACTCACCGTCTAATTTTTGTTGAAAGTTACAGTCTGCTGTTCTGCGCCGAAGGCGCGCCAGTCTGGGTTGAAAAATCCATATTTTCGAGTAAAAATCAGTGAAAATATGGAAGAAAAATCCAGAAAATCTCAAAAAAATGAAAATTCCAGGTATTCGATCGTTCCCGCCGTGTCGCCAAACGTCAATGGAAGCTGAAAAGATTGGTTGTCGATGGAAATATTGTTGGAAATGAGACGGCGTCAGTTGCTGATGAATTCCAAGGATTTATGGAAGATATTGAGGAGGACGCGTTGATGAGAGAGAAAATCAATATCTATAAGGTAGAATGATGCTGAAAATTGACGATTTTGGAGGGAGAATCGTTCAAAAAATGCTTTTTTAAGCGTTTTTCACTGCCAAAGTTTGAAATTTTCGATGAAAATCTCGAATTTTCGATGCTATAAACCACTTTTTCGACTGATTTTTGAAGAAAAATGAGCGGAATTTCAATTTTTTAACCTTTTCTTGAGAAAATTGTTCTGAAAAATGTCATTTTTCAGCCAGTTTTTTAAACAAAAATCTGAGAATTTCAGTTAAAATTACTGAAATAGAGATTATCGAGTCTAAATTCCGAATTTTAGTAGTTTTGCGACCAAAAAATCTAGTTTTATTCAAAAAATTAGGATTTTTGGAGGGGAAACTTCATGTTTTCATAAAATATTCGAATTTTTCGGTGCTAAAAAGCATTTTCTTCTAAAAATTACCAAATTTTCAACATTTTTCCAAAGAAAATTGTTCAAAAATGGCATTTTCAGCCAGTTTTTCCAGCTTTTTGACCCCTAAAACCTGTTTTTCCAGGACGCCGAAAAGGCAGTGGCCATCGACGGAGACGACGACGATGCTCATCCAGAGGCGCCTTCGTTGGCTGAAATGTTGGATGATCTGAAGTTTGATGACGACGAAATGAAGGAGGAGACGGCTGAGGAGGAGGAGGGGGCGGAGCCTATGCAAGAGGAATAATTTCTTCGTTTTAAAAATCATTTTTTGATAACTTTTTTGTTTTTTTTCTATTGTTAACCACCCGTTTTTCCTACTATTTCTTCGTTTTTCTTGTTCTTTCCTAACCTGTTATCCCCCGTTTGTTATTGATTTTGATTTAATATTGTTTCGCGAAAAAAATTGTTTCCCATGAAGAAAAGTGCAAAATACTTTGATGTCATTATCATTTTATTGCTATTTCTCACACATTTCTTATCACTGGCCACGTTTTTCAGTTCAAAAGAATCGGTTTTGGCCTAAAAATGAGTTTTTTTTCTAAGTTTTAAGCTCTGAAATCACTCAAAAATATGCTTCAAAACTTACTCTAGCTATATTCGTGTCGAGACCCAGAGACAAAGTTGAGCATGCGCCTTTAATGTAGATTTACGAGGAGTACTGTAATTTTTCATTTTATTTTTTTGATCAGCGGAGTATTTGCTTTTTTATTCAGTTTTTAGCGATTTTTCAGTGGTTTTAGAGAATATCTTGAATTTTATAATTATTTCAATTCTTGGAAATTAAAAATCTGCTCTGAAATTTCAGATTTTTGTCTTTTCTCAGTCTGGGCAATCTTTTCGAGTTTTCTGATTGTTTTCGTGTTTCATAATAATAAAAAACTGATTAATTGCATTTTTTCATGACATTTGAATCTGTGAAGCCCTTTTTTCGTTGTTATTTTATTAAAAATTCAAAAAATTTAAATTTCTATTTTAAAATGTTTATCGTGGCGAGACCCGATTGACAGATTTTGGGCGTGCGCCTTGAAATGTAGATTTACGGAGCTACTGTAATTAATTGTTGGAAACTCATTTTTCGGTGGTTTTTCGAAAATTTTCGCGGTTTTTTCTATTAAAACTTGATCTGGGATCAATTTTTCCGAATTTTCCAACAGAAAACTTCAAAAATCGCCACTCAACAACACCAAAGTACCAATCAAGTCGGCGCGCGAAGCCATTCACGCCCTTTTCACATGTCTCCTCTCCGTCTAGCTTCTCTGCGTCTCTTCGCTCTCTCAATCGATGTCATTTCTCTCGCCACACTCTTCATTTCGTGTACTCTCTCGTTTTCATGTTTTTTTCTTGCCGAGAGGCGGAAGAAAAGAGTTTAATATCTCATGGCTGGCTCATCGGGAGTGAACAAAAGTGAAAAATAATTGGAAATGTGCCGCCCGTTTTTTCCCAAAAATTGTTTTCACATATTCTCTCCGTCCGTTGTCTCCAGATGACGTTCCGCCCATCTGATTCCGTTGTTTACCGTCTTTTCCCCGATTCCCCGACCCCCAAATGTTTACCATTTCATTTTACGAACAAGTCATTTCACACAGTTTTCCAAGGTTTTCCGCGGTTTTTAAGTGGCTGGCGTGTCTTTGACGCGTTAAATTTTGAAGTTTTTCGCCATTTTTAGCGAGAAAAAAAAGGTATTTAGGATTCTGGCGCGCTTTTGGCGCTTTTCAAGTTAGCAATACGGTTTTTTTGGCGTTTTCTAGCTCCTCCGACGCGGTTTTTCTGTAAAATTCAAGTTTTTCGAGTTTTTTTTGCATGATTTTGACGTATTTAAGCCTCAAAAAGTGATTTTTTAATGTCAAAATCTATCATTTTCGCTAGTTTCTGCAAGATTCTGACGTAGTTCGTTGCAAAATTTCGATTTCTGAAGTTCTGACGCGATTACTGCTGTTTGTTGCTTATTTTTGAGCTCTGATAGGGAAATTTTCAGCCAAGACTAGTTTATGTCGGTTTAAGCTCTGTGCAATCTGGTTTTCTTTTGCAGAAAATCAAAAATTTTGTAAAATTTTTCAAAAAAAAAGGTATTTTCCTCGAAAATCCTCAAAAATCGGCGGTTTTTAGGGTGTTTTTATTTAGGTGTCCATTTTCGCGATTCAAATTGTTTTGAATATTTGAATTTTTTTGGGAAAAAAGTAACATTTTTGCCTATCAATTCTAAATTAGAAGAAATTCTGAAAAATCATCAAAAATTTTCACATTTTCGATGGGAAATTGTTCGAAATTTCAAAAAGAAAGATGACAAGTAGGAGATTTTCTGATTTTCAAATGGTTCGAATGCCCATTTTTAGTATTTTTTGTTAGTACACACCAGAGTTGCATGGAATTCCGACTTCCGGGCATTTTTTCACTTCCGACTTCCGACTTCCGACTTCCGGATAAGGAAAATCACTTCCGACTTCCGACTTCCGGATAAGGAAATTCACTTCCGACTTCCGACTTCCGGATAAGAAAATTTCACTTCCATGCAACTCTGGTACACACACATGTCTGTCTAGACTCTCCCGCTCTCTTTTTCTGTGTCTATATGATGCAAAATGTGTGAAAGAGATATCTCTATCCCTTGTATATTTTAGGAGAAAAAAGGAGATTTTCGTACTTTTTCGGCTCAGTTCCCCTCTTTCTTTGTAGTTTTTGCAGTCTTTTCCTCGTTTTCTGGGTTTTTGCCTAGGGATTGTTATGCTAGCAATCTCAGTTTCAGAATATTCAATTTGCAGTCATTCAAATCTCGTTGGACACTTTTCCTCATACTTGTCAACCGGGCCGAAACGGGCCGACACGGGCCGGCTCGTAACTCGCGTCAAAATGAATATTATGAGCTGAAAAATATACCAAAATGTAGATCTCGGCGAGTTCTATGTCCGTGACCTATTACGGACCGGATGTCTATTCGTTAATGTGCCGCGGGCCGGGAAAAAGTGGCAAAAAACGCGAAAATGGCCAAAAAAGCCATTCTAGCCCGACCCGCGGCACATTAACGAATAGACATCCGGTCCGTAATAGGTCACGGACATATAACTCGTCGAGATCTACATTTTGGTATATTTTTCAGCTCATAAAACTCAGTTTGAAGCGAGTTACGCGCTGGCCCGTGTCGGCCCGTTTCGGCCCGCTGACAAGTACACTTTTCCTAAACTCTCGATCTGGCGCGCCGTCGGCGCATTTTGTCTTTCAGAGTTTTTTCCCCGCAAAACTTTAAGATCTCTAGCAGAGAGTCATTAAAGTTGTAATAGTTTTTCCGCAGAGCTGGATATCTCTTTAGTTTTCATACAACGAGATCTCTCTTTTGCTGAAATTCTGGTCCCTAGTCTCTCTGCTATACGGAAAACAAAAATTCTATTAATATAGAATAGAGTTCTTCGATTTTTTCCGTCATCATTTTTTAATTTTGGAAATTCTCCATGAGTACCAGAGTTGCATGGAATTCCGACTTCCGACTTCCGACTTCCGGGCATTTTTTCCATTCATACTTCCGACTTCCGGATAACAAAAATCACTTCCGACTTCCGGATAAGGAATTTTACTTACGACTTCCGACTTCCGGATAAGGAATTTTACTTCCGACTTCCGTCATTTCATAACTGTGGAATTTTCGAAAAGTGCATTTCGCAAAAATGCATGAAAAAATGGTCTTAAAGGACAGAAAATAGGCTTTTCTTCAGCCAAAAACTAGTTTTCCACTGAGTTTGGCGAATTTCATGATTTTTCTCTTGGAGTTTTTGAATATTTGCGAAAAAATCTAATTCCGACTTCCGACTTCCGACTTCCGGGCGTTTTTTCACTTCCGACTTCCGACTTCCGACTTCCGGATAAGAAAATTTCACTTCCATGCAACTCTGATGAGTACCTTGTGATGAGTTTCCAAAGCGATTTCTCTGGAAATTTCCGCTTTTTCCCCCTCTGTCATCTTGTCTGACCCTCTTAAAATAGATTTTATCACTATAAGACACCCCTTTAATCTCATTAATGATGTAATTAACACAATTAAGTCAACACACTTTAATTCCACTCATCGTACTTGATTTAATCAAGGACAAACAAGAACATTTTCCCGAATATGAAGTTCTAGGTCATAACGGGTAATGTGTCCAAAAATGTGGCGAAAACTATAAAACTCCTATAAAAGTATTCAAAAATCGCGAAGAAAACCCGAAAAAACTAATTTTCTGTCGGAAAAATGCTGAAATTGTAATCATGGCCGAACTTTGGGTTTCTAGGCCAGGGGAAGTTCTTCCATTGACGTGGATGAACTTTTGATGGCCTAGCAACACAAAATTCGGCCAGATCACATTTTCGGCGACTAAAAAACCGGTTTTTTGGGGGTTTTTCACGGGTTTTCAGCAAATTCTCGCCATTTTTTATAGTTTTTGGCTGTTTTTCAGTATCTTCCCGGACCTGAAGGTACCTGACACCTCCATGAATCAATTTTTGGAAGGTTTTTTCCAAAAATTATGGAAAAAAAACGCGAAAATTGTTGAAAAATTGTGTTTTTCTAGGAATTTTCACATTTTTCGACACATTTTTTGGCATATTTTCCTTTATTACCGTGAAGATGGCCTAGAAACCTCCCAGCATGGCCTAGGATTCTCTCTTAGACTCAGATCTAAGTCACAACTGCTGACATTGACAACAATGAGTACATTGTCATCCGGAGTGCACATATTTACTCTTCCCACGTCAAAATTGACCTTTCTCGTTCGATTTTTCTCCGATTTTTTCCAATTTTTTCGCGCCAAAAACTCCCTTCATTTCTGAATTTCTTTCCAGACACCCAACTTCAGATGTCGTGGGTGCGATTCACGAAGACGGGCGTCGCCGTCGTCGCCACGTCGGCGGCGGCGATGCTCGCGCTCGACATGACGAACGAGAAGCGATTTCAGCGAGCGTGTGTGAGTTTGCATTGGTTCTGTAAATGCGCTCTATTGGACAATCTGAGTTTGCAGTGGAGCGCGATTGCAAAACCTCTTTAAAAATCGGTTGTAAATGCGCTCTATTGCACTCAAGAGGAATTGGCAGTGGAGCGCGATTGCAACACCTCTTTAAAAATCGGTTGTAAATGCGCTCCATCGCACTCAAGACGAATTTGCAGTAGAGCGCGATTGCAAAACCTCTTTAAAAAAGGTTGTAAATGCGCTCCATCGCACTCAAGACGAATTTGCAGTGGAGCGCGATTGCAACACCCCTTTAAAAATCGGTTGTAAATGCGCTCTATTGCACAATCTGAGTTTGCGGTGGAGCGCGATTTCATCACTTCTAACAGACTGGTTGTAAATGCGCTCCACCGCACAAGAAGTTTTTAGAGAGTCCGATAGAGCGCACTTGCATCAAACAGTTGTTAAATAATCCATTTTTTCGGAAAAAACCCAAATTATCGATTTTTTTTTGAAAAAAGATGTCAAATTTTATGCTTTTTTGAAAAAAATAAACAAATAATTGATTTTTGTTTGCAGAAAGATCACTTCCGAACAGTTCACCGCCGATCGACTCGCCGAATTGAATAAACGAGCTCCGAGTGCTCTCCCAACCCGAAAAGATATTCTGACCAGTTTGAATGTAAGAATTTTGATGGCCTAGGAAACCGAAAATTTGGTTTTCTAGGCCATCTCCATCTCATTTTTTTGCAGAAAGGTGACGAATTCGATGTTCTCATCATTGGAGGCGGAGCCACTGGCGCTGGCGTCGCCCTCGACGCTCAAACACGTGGATTGAAGACGGCACTCGTCGAGTTGGACGATTTCTCGTCGGGAACATCGTCGAGATCGACGAAATTGATTCATGGAGGTGTTAGATACCTTCAGGTGCGGGAAAATCCAAAAAAAAACGCATAAAAATCGTGAAAAATAGGCGGAAATTGGCTGAAAAACAGCGAAAAATCACAAAAAACACGATTTTTCAGTCAGAAAAACTTAAAATGTGATAATGGCCGAACTGTGGGTTTCTAGGCCACCAAAGTTCTGTCACGTCAATAGAAGAACTTTCCGATGACCTAGAAACCCAAGTTAGGCCATCACCACAACAGTTTTCTGACTAAAAATTCGGATTTTCTATAATAACCACTACCCACCGCACACGAGAGTGTACTCCTCTCGGACAAGCCGAATCCATTTTCCTGGAATTTCGTCAATTTTTCCCGCGAAAAAGTCACAAAATTGACAAAAAACCAGTGAAATGAATTCGACTTGTCCGAGAGGAGTACACGAAAAAATATTCGAAATTTTGGCTAAGAATCTCGCGTAAATGGATCCTTAAGCCGTGAGCTCTCGTAATCGACCCCTAACTCCCGTAAATCCACAGGTGACTCCGTAAATCGAGACATGACTCCCGTAAATCGACCCCTAACTCTGTAAATCGGTAAAAACGCGATTTTTTTTTACTTTTCTTGTTGTGTACTTCTCCCGGACAAATAGAGAATTCGTTTTCCTGGAATTTCGTCAATTTTTCCCGCGAAAAAGTCACAAAAATTGACGAAAAACCAGTGAAATGGATTCGGCTTGTCCGAAAGGAGTACACGAAGAAATTTTTCGTAAATCCCCCCCCCCCCCTAACTCCCGTAAAACGACACGTGACTCCCGTAAATCCACCCCTAGCTCCCGTAAATCGACATCAACTTTCCCGTAATTTAACACCCTAAAAAATTCCTAAAAATCACTAAAATTGTTTTGACAACAAAAAAACGATGTCAAATTGAAAAATGGATTCGGCTTGTCCGAGAGGAGTACACGAGGAAATTTTCAAAAATTCCGCTAAAAACGCGAATTTTTCAAAATGTTTTTTTGCAGGAAAATTTCTTCGTGTACTCCTCTCGGACAAGTTGAAAAAATTAAAATCGACACTCCCGTAAATCTACCCCTAACTCCGTAAATCGCTAAAAACGCGAATTTTTCAAAATTTTCTTTTTTTTTTGTTGTGCACTTCTCCCGGACAAACAGAATTCGTTTTCCTGGAATTTCGGTCAATTTTTCCCGCGAAAAAGTCCACAAAAACTGACGAAAAACCAATGAAATGGTTGGATTCGACTTGTCCGAGAGGAGTACACGAGGAAAATTTCAAATTTTTACAATAAATCGAAAAAAAAAACGCAATTTTTCAATTTTTTTCAAAAAAATTCTTCTTGCAGGCGGCCATCATGAAACTGGACTTGGAACAATATCGAATGGTGAAAGAGGCGCTATTCGAGAGACATAATCTCTTGGAAATTGCTCCCCATCTGAGCAGTCCCCTTCCAATTATGTTACCCATTTACAAATTATGGCAAGTACCATATTATTGGTCTGGAATCAAGGCATACGACTTGTTTCGGGCAAAAGAGTCCTCAAAAACTCGTTTTTCATCAGTAAATCGCAAGCGTTGGAGAGATTTCCAATGTTGAAGAATGAGTCGTTGAAGGGAGCACTCATTTATTATGATGGACAACACAATGATGCTCGCATGAATTTGGCAATCATTTTGACGGCTATTCGGCATGGAGCGGCGGTATGGATTGGGCCGAAAAATTCCCTTTTTTCGGCGAAAAACCCCGAAAAATCGCCTTAAAATGAGCCAATTTCCGTGAAAAACGAGCTATTTTGAGCCTAAATGAGATATTTTCAGCATTTTCAGCTTGCTCACAGAGTTATAGCATATGACTTGAAAACTGAAAGTAATGAAAATGTCGCATTTTTCATGGAAAATGTGGATTTTAGGGCGATTTTAGCGGGGTGTTATTCAAAAAATTTCTCGAAAACTTCAAAACTTCTGAAAATCTAAAAGCCGAATTTTTTACAGGGAACCAACATCAAATTCGAGTTTTACACAAAATTTGCAAAGTTTTGAGCCCCATAATGACCGATTGTGGAGCATTTTGGGGTCCGTGGCCTAGAAATCCAAAAATTTGGGTTTCTAGGCCACGGACCCCAAAATGCTTCAAAATCGGTCAATATGGGGCTCAAAACTTTGCAAATTATATGAAAAATTTGAAATTGTGCTCAGTTCTGTGTTTGGTGGACTAGAAATCGAAAAAAGTCCATGTCGAAACTTCATTTTTCATTTTTTACAGTTTTTTGCTGTAAAAACGCGAAAAAATCGCCTGAAAATCACAATTTTCTATGAAAAATGTGAAAAAATGCGCTATTTACAGTATTTTCAGCAAACAAGTCACATGCTATATCTCTGTGACTGAGCTCGAAATACTGAAAATGGTTCATTTTTCAGATTTTTCATAGAAAATCGCCCCAAAACGAGCCATTTTCATCGGAAAATGATGAATTTTGGAGCGAATTTTCGGATTTTAACGATTTTTCCCCCAAAAAACTATAATTTTCAGTGTGCCAACCACGTCCGCGTCGAACGTCTCAACAAGGACGAGACAGGAAAAGTGACAGGAGCCCATGTCCGTGATATGGTCACCGGCGCCGAGTGGGATATCAAAGCGAAGGCGGTGATCAACGCGACCGGCCCGTTCACCGATTCGATTCGGTTGATGGGTGATCCGGAGACGGCTCGTCCGATTTGTGCGCCATCTTCCGGTGTGCACATCACCCTACCCGGATATTACAGTCCATCGAACACTGGTTTATTGGATCCAGACACTTCAGATGGGCGTGTCATCTTTTTCCTACCGTGGGAACGAATGACGATCGCTGGGACGACAGACGCCCCGTCGGAAGTGACTCTCTCACCGCAACCCACCGACCACGATATCGAGTTTATTCTCCAAGAAATTCGAGGATACCTCTCGAAAGATGTCTCCGTGCGACGTGGAGACGTGATGAGCGCTTGGAGTGGACTCCGCCCACTTGTTCGTGACCCGAATAAGAAGGATACGAAGAGTCTGGCGAGAAATCATATCATCGAAGTGGGAAAATCGGGACTTATCACGATTGCCGGTGGGAAATGGACAACATACCGTCATATGGCGGAGGAGACCGTTGACAAGGTGGTAGAAGTCCATGGGCTCCAGACAGTGTCCGGATGTGTCACCCCTGGGCTCCTTTTAGAAGGAGCACACGACTGGAACGCACTCCAATATATCCATTTAGTGCAGGACTATGGAATGGAAGTTGATGTTGCTCAACATTTGAGTTCCACTTATGGAGACCGCGCCTTTGTTGTCGCTCGGATGTGTAAAATGACTGGAAAGCGTTGGCCCATCGTTGGACAACGTCTTCATCCAGAATTCCCATATCTCGACGCAGAGGTACGGTACGCGGTGAAAGAGTACGCGTGTACGGCGGTCGATGTGATCGCGAGACGTATGCGTCTGGCGTTCCTCAACACGTACGCCGCCCATGAAGTTCTTCCCGACGTCGTACGCGTCATGGGGGAGGAGCTTGGATGGAGTTCGGCGGAGCAGAGAGCTCAACTCGAAAGGCTCGCACGTTTATCGATTTGGAAATGGGACAAATGGCTAAACAGACGGCCGTGTCGAATGCGCCGTTGAATTTGACTAAAGAGGAGATGCAGAGGGCGAAGGAGCGATTCCATCAGTTGGATAAGGATCGCAAGGGGCATATTACGGTTAACGATTTGAGGAAACACTTTAGGGTGAGAGCAAGGAGAAATTGGAATTTTTTGCGGTTTTTCGAGTTTTTTAAGCAGAAAAATCGCGATTTTTTGGTCTCTAAGCCCCAAAATGAGATTATTTTATAGCTCTGGAAAGTGGTTGCGATTCTCCGAGTTAAAAAGCTGAAAATCTACATTTTTGAGCATATTTTGGCAGTTTAGAATTGCGGAACTGGAAAATTGGAATTTTCTTTATTTATTTGGAAAAAAGATTGAAATATTTGCGATTTTTGAGGATTTTTAGTGTTTTTCACAGTTTAAAAGCTGAAAATCACGGATTTTAGAGATTTTCCAGTTCAAATCGCCCCAAATTTACAATTTTATAGCTTCGAAACAGAGAAAGTTAGAATTTTCGCGAAAACAACGAGAAAAATTGGATTTGGAGCGATAAATTGAACTTTTTTGTGGTTTTCCACAGTTAAAAAGCTGAAAATTTGCATTTTTGAACATATTTTAGGAGTTGTCTTTTTCAAAATCGCATTTCTTCGATTTCTGGGCCTCAGAATGACATTATCAAGTTTAAAACATTTCGCCGCCGAGAACACGATTTTTATTGAAAATTACTGGAAACCGTTGATTTTCATGTGAAAATCAATATTTCAGCTCATTTTCATTGCCTAAATTGCATAATTTCCACCCCGCAATGCTCCTTTTTCTAAGAAAACAGTTTTTTGACCTGAAATTCATCATTATCACACGATTTTCCAGCATTTTCTATCCAAAATTCTTTTCTATTATCAATTTTAACGCTAAAAACTATATTTTTCAGCCGGAAATCGCGTTTTTTTCCGATAAAAACCGCCCATTTTTGAAATTAAGTCGTGTCGATTTACGCTAAACATAGCGCATTTCCCCTGCGTAATAACGGAGCATCGTACTGAATGTCGTGGCGAGACCACGATTTCAGATAATTCGATGCGCCTTTAAACTGGAATTTTTAAAATTGCGATTTTTCAGTTAGAAAAGTGATTTTTCGAGTGTTTCTGATCGTTTTTTTGCGAAACAATAAGATTTTGCATTAAAAAAAATGTATAAATATTTGAAATACACCCATTTTTTGCAGGAACACAACCAGAAAATCGACGAACGCGTCCTTCACGAGCTTCTCAACGAAGTGGATCTTAACAAGAACGGAGAGATTGAGATTGCCGAATTCTTCCAGGTAAATTACGAAAAAATTGGAAAAATTAACTTTTTTCCAGAAAATTCAAAAAAAAATTTCAAATTTTTCAAAAAAAAATCTGAATTTTGAAATTTCAGCTGTACTCTGGTCTGAAAGGCGGTCAACTCACCAGCAATCGACTCGTCGGATATCTGGACGAAATTCACGGAACGCCGAGTGTCAATCGAGCATGCGGTGGTATTTAATTTGCTAATTTTCCCCCTTTAAATTGCATTTTTTGGCCTAAAATTTATTGATTTTTGCATTTTTAATGTTTTTATCGCCCCCTGAATCTTGTTTTATAAGCCCCGCCCCCTTTTCTCCCTGAATCTCTCTGTCCCCCTTGAATTATAGTAATTCAGACAAAAAGAAGCCGGAAGGTCACTATCCTCCTCAAGCTCCGCCCCTCCCCGCTACAGTATTTCGTAAATAGTGAGAAAAAGGGAAAATTGAACTCTAATGATGATGATGATGATTATCGATTTTCTTTTATTGCACCACTTCCTATAAATTTTTGCTGGAGGATTCGGTGATTCGCTGAAAAAATGACAAAATCTCGAATTTTCAGTAATTTTCCGAAACTTTTTCGTTTTTTTAGACAGAAAAAGGCTGAAAATCAGATTTTTCTGTCATTTTTATCGAAATATTGACTGAAATCGGTGAAAATTAGCTAAAAATGATTGATGTTGGTGGCAATTAGGCGGAGAGGAAAATTCAACATGAATAAATTACAGAAGAAAATAAATAAATTATGGAAAAGAGCAATTTCAGAAGAGTGATACCCATATTTACACAGGAGGAAAAGAGGGATAATTAGGGTAATTAGAAGTAATTAATGCCGAATCCGGAATGGATGAGCCTCCGTATTGAAAACCCATTGATCCAATGGAAGAACGTCGTCTTCACTGAAAATGAGGAACAAATATTTGAAGAGCTCAGCGAACAGAAATGATTGTTGCACGTCGTCTTGCTCCGGCCGCTCATCATACACATTTCGAATTCCCGAGTATCCGGCGGTGCCTTTTGCGTACTTCTCGAGATTCTGCACATGATCCCACGCCCATTGACGATATTTGTCGTCTTTTGTGGCTCTCCACAAGTAGAACCATGTTTCGACGACTTCTGGACGAAGGATATAGTAGGAATCTTGACGACGTTCGGTTTTCGCCTCGATTGATGACGTGAATTGGAAGGATTCGGGACCGATGCCGGTGGCTGGAAAACGAAGAATTTGAGTGGATTTTTGACGATTTTTCAGTCGAAAAAATGCTATATTTTCCGAGTTCTCAGCTCAAAAACTTGCTGAAAATGCTGAAAAACTCTCAAATTCCAGATAAAATTCAGCTGAACACTTGTAAATGAGCTGAAAATTAGTTAGAAGTGGCTGATTTTGGAGTTTTTTCGAGCTCAAAATGACTCCAAAACGTCCAAATTTCGAAATGCAAATTTTAGTCGAAAAATGCTTTATTTTCTGAATTATCAGCTCAAAAACTTGCAGAAAATGCCGAAAAAAAGCAAAAGTATCATTTAAAAATACTCAGAATCATTAAAAAAGCCTAAAAACTCGAATTTTCTGTCAGAAAAATGCTAAAAATGTGATCACGGCCTAGCTTATGTTTCTAAAAGCCAACATATGGAAAGTTCTTCCACCGAAAGACATGGGAGAACTTTGCTGGTCTAGAAACCCAAATATCAAAAGTTCGCCCATAATCACATTTTCCGACTGAAAATTCGTGTTTTTTTTGGCATTTTTTCAGGGGTTTTGAATATTTTTAGAACTAATTTTCGGCTCATTTACAAGTTTACAGCTGAAATTGAGCACAAAAGCGTCAAGGGACTAGTTTTCCAAGAAATCGGGTTTCTAGGCTACTTGTCTGAAATTTGGCCGTTTTTCATCAATTTTCTGCAAGTTTTTGAGCTGAGAACTCGGAAAATATAGAATTTTCAGCATTTTTTCTACAAACAAGTTTGCATTTCGAAATTCGACGTTTTGGAGTCATTTTGAGCTTGAAAAAACCTTAAAATTAACCATTTTTCACGATTTTGACCCAAAAAAAACCAGTTTTCGTGCTGAAATTCTCTTGTATTACCAAAGAAACATAGGACTCATGACAAGTGTGTCAAATCTCAATCTATGATCTCAAATGGGCGTGGCCACAAAGGCTCCGCCTACTTTTCTCTATTTTGGCGCATTTTTTCGCATTTTCAGTCTATTTCCACTCTAAAAATGTCAATTTTCGTGTTCCTTACCAGATCTCGCATACGACTCATGACAAGTGTGTCCAATCTCTTTTCCAAATGTCAAGTGGCCTAGTTTTACAACATCTGTGAATTCTAGGCCACCAATCTTGAAAATGTACGTTTGCTGAGCCATTTTGAGCTTGAAAAAACACAAAAATTAGCCATTTTTCACTGCTTTTTAGCTCATTTACAAGTTTTCTGCTGATTTTTAACACAAAAGCGTCAAGGGACTAGTTTTCCAAGAAATCGGATTTCTAGGCCACTAGTCTGAAATTTGGTCGTTTTTCAGCATTTCTGAAAGTTTTTGGCCGTTTTAGTCATTTTAAACTTGAAAAAACCTTAAAATTGACCATTTTTCACGATTTTGTCCCAAAAAAAATCAGCTTTTCATGCTGAAATTCCGATTCTTACCAGATCTCGCGTAGGACTCATGACAAGTGTGTCCAATCTCTTTTCCAAGTGTTAAATAATGGTCTGAAATGGTTGAATTCTCCTCATTCATCGCATGTAGAACAACCATTCCACCGGAGAAACATGCCAAATGTTCGAATGAATGTTCCACTCGGTTTCCATTCATTTTTGCGAAATACCACAAATTCGATTGCTCTGATTTGAAGAGCATTCGTTTCTCCATTGCGAATATCGCCTCTTCATACTCTCTTTTTGTTCGTTTATCTCGTTTTCCAGTTGAGATCCATTGTTTCAGCAGGTATTCATACCAACTGTCTGCCATTGCTCCCATTGAGAATAGATCTATAAAAATTCAGATTTTTTGGACTGAAAAAAGCTAGAAAAGGAGCCGAAAATGCACTTTTTAAGATTCGAAAACCCATTTTTCGTCGTAAAATGGTTTCCCGGCTGAAAATCTATGAGAATATCAGACTTGGACCCCAATTTTGGCAAAAAAAAACTGAATTTTGTACTTCAGAAAACAATGGCAATTCAAAAAACTCGAAAATAGACTGATTTCACCGGTTTTGAGCAATTTTTCTGCGTTTTTTCACTGTTTTTTTTAGCCAAAATTCGGAAAATTGACATTTTTTCGGTCGTTTTTCATCTTCAGCGAGCTGAGGGACTAGTTTTCCAAAAATTGGGTTTCTAGGCCACAAAGCCGACCATTTATCAGCGTTTTTCCGCTCATTTTGAAGCAATAGATCTATAAAAATCCAAATTTTTGAACTTTTTTGGACTGAAAAAGGCTAGAAAAGGAGCCGAAAATGCACTTTTTTTTGGCAACTTTTATAGAAAAGTAGTCAATGGCCTAGGATCCGACAACTGGGCCATCATGATATCATTTTCCAAGTAAAAGCGGCCAAAACCTGGAAACTGATTGAAAACGATCAATTGTCGCTTTTTTGCTATGAAATGAGCTGAAAAACGCTGAAAATGGCCTAAAATCGGCAAAAACCACTTCGTGGCCTAGAAACCCGATTTTCTGGAAAACTAGTCCCTCGCTGAAAAATGACCGAAAGATGGGCAATTTCTGAGATTTTGGCTGGAAAAGAATGAAAAAATGCTGAAAAATAGCTTAAAACCATTTTCAGCGAGGGACTAGTTTTCCTGAAATTGGGTTTTCTAGGCCATCAATCATGAAAATGAACGTTTTTGAGTAATTTTTCGCTCATTTTTCGATTAAAAAACCTCACAAATAAGCAGTTTTTGCTGATTTTTAGGTCATTTTTCACTAAAAAATCGGCTATTTTTGGCCATTTGAGTTGAGGGACTAGTTTTCCAAGAGTTGGGGTTTCTAGGCCACCAAACCGATTTTAGGCCACTTTTCAGCGTTTTTTCGGCTCATGTGGTAGCAAATCGCTCGTTTTTGCTGGTTTTAGGCCCAAAAATCGGCTATTTTTTGGCATTTTTGGGTTAATTTGATTGTTTTTTGGTCGCTTTACTTGAAAATTGACCTATTTTCAATGGTTTTTCACTCCAATTTCACTCTAACAGGTCCAGGGACTAGTTTTTCCAAAAATTCGGGTTTCTAGGCCACTAGGCCGATTTTAGGTCATTTTTCACCACTTTTACGCTCATTTCGTAGAAAATTGATGGTTTTTGCTGGTTTTAGGCTCAAAAATCGGCTATTTTTTAGGCATTAAGTGGTCCTTACGTTGTCCCCACCGAGGCGGGTTATCCATCGACAAATAGATAGGATACAATCCCTCAGGCTTCTCCATTTCCGTCAAAACGTCTCGAATCTTATCAGCTTTCTGTGCAAACACTGGATTTCCAGTCAAATTTGACAAATAATCAAATTCCAGTTGAATGGATCCATATTCCGATAGAATCGCTTTTCCACTCGCCCAACTATACGTTTTCGCCCGCCCAGTTTGTAGATCAATTAGGGAGTACGGTATTCCAGAGGGCGTGTCGAATGCTGGAAGGAGAAGTGTCGCCACGTCTTCTGCTTTCTCCAGAAACATTTTATCGCCTGTCAGAGCATAGGCTGACAAGAGACCGCCCGTGAATCGGATATTCGTTTCGAACACCGATAGATCACCTTTCTGCAAAGAAAATTGGTTGAAATTTGTGAAATTTTGGTGGTTTTTGAGTTAAAAATGACCATTTTTGGCTTAGAAATCAGTTAGACTCCGCCCACTTTAGAAAATCGTCTTTTAAAAGCTCCGCCCCTTTTTGCGAAACTTCTCGATTTTGTGAATTTTAGCGAAAATTTGGAGATTATTCATCTGAAACTATGATCTCGAATGGGCGTGGCCTCATAGGCTCCACCCACTTTTTGCAAGATCGATGTTTCTTCAAGCCCCGCCCCTTTTCGCGAAATTTCGCGATTTTTTGAGTTTTCGATTTGAAATGTGATTTCAAAGAGGCGTGGCTACCTAGGCTCCGCCCATTTCTTGATTTTTGTAAGTTTCCGGGCAAATTAAGCTCCGCCCACTTTTAATAGAAGTTCTCATCTGGAAGTAGGCGGAGCCTGCTTAGGCTCCGCCCACTTTAAGGCTTTTGAGATTTTAGCGAAATTTTGGAAGTTTTTATGGAAATTCGGCTCCGCCCATTTCTTGATTTTTGCAAGTTTTCGGCTCAAAAACAAAATTTCAGAAAGACTAAGCTCCGCCCACTTTTAATTGAGATTTTCATGCAAAATTAGGCGGAACCTGATTAGACTCCGCCCCTTTCAACGAATTTTTCGACTATTTTTTTTGCATTTTCAGCCGATTTTCCTCACCGCGGACTCTTTTAAAATTGAATTGTGCAACACTACCTAGGCTCCGCCCATTTCTGGACTTTTGTGAGTTCTCAGGGTGCCTAAGCTCCGCCCACTTTTAACAGAGTTTCCTATAAAAAAGGAGGCCGGCCTGATTAGGCTCCGCCCACTTTTTCGGCAGATTTTCAATTCTAAAAACGCGATTTTTCTCACCGAAGCCTATCTAAGCTCCGCCCACTTCTTTTCTGGCATTTTTCGGCTATTTTTCCGCATTTTCAGCCGATTTTTACTCTAAAAACGTGATTTCCCGTACCGCGGACTCTTTAAAATTGAATTGTGCAATCCATTCTCTCGCTTCTTTATACTCTTCCTTCAATCCGACAATGAATAACGTATCGATTGCATCAATGATAGTGGCGCCCGTTTTTCCGTATCCGAATATCGACGAGGAGTGTCCTGAGAGGGAATTCGGCCGCAATTCGTTCTCTCCCCACGCGTATTTTCGATATCCATCCCATGCGAATTTGATCATTTGTTTGACGAAGATACGACGGCCTTCCGTATCATCTGCCGCACCGATTTCTGGTTTTGGAATTGGAATCGGATTGGCTTCTTCGGCTTTTCGACGCAAAGCATCTTGCTCTTTTCGTCGCAATTCTTCTCTGGAAATTGATGAAAAATTGTCTAAATCCGTTTTCAGACACAATTTGGCGGTTTTTAAGCTAAAAATCTCGTCTAAAACTCTGAGAAGTTGACTGAAATCAGTTAAAACTGGCCTAAATTTAAAAGAAATTTATTTTCAGATATAATTTGACCGTTCGTAAGCTGAAAATTTCGACTAAAACACTGAAAAATTGACTAAAATCGTTCAAAATTTGCTGAAAATGGAGAAAAATTCGTTTTCAGACACAATTTGACCGTCTTGGGGGAGATGAACGCTAAAAATCGGTCTAGGATCTGTGAAAATCTCGTATTTTCAGCCATTTTTCGCCATTTTCCACATGAAATTCCGAAATTTTTTAAAATCTAAATCGTCTAAAATTGGTCAAAAAGTGTATTTTTGGACCAAAACCAGCTGAAAATCGTCTCAAACCACCGGAAAGTGTAATAGGACACGAAAAAATGGCTGAAAACCTAGTTTCCCAACGAAAGAGTGTCTGAAAATTGCTGAAAATCAGATGTTTTGTTTTTTTTTAAACAATTTTTATAAAATGACTAGAAATCCGTTTTCAGACACAAATTGACCGTTTCGAAGCATTTTATAAGCTGAAAATCGGTTTAAAACTTTGAAAAATTGTCTGAAATCAGTTGAAATCGCTACAAATTCATCAGGATTCATCTGCTCTGAAAATCAAAGAAAATACGATAGAAACTGTGTGAAATTGGCAAAAATTATTTTAAAAAATGAACTGAAAAATTGTCAAAATCTGATTTTCAGTCTGTTTTGTTCATTTTCTACCTGATATTCCGAGATTTTTCATTAAAAAATCCATTTTCAGACACAATTTGACAGATTTTTGAGCAAATTTGGATTGAAAATCGGCTCACCTAACGTAGACATCCCTGACATGAACTGAGTTCTCTTCTCTGAAATATAAATCAGTTCCACCGGAAGGGAGGAAAAAGAAAGCAGTGATACAGACGGTGAGGAGAAACATCACTCCGACACACACGACTAATTGCTCGTGTGATCGGAGACCCATTTTCAGATATGGAGATGGAACTGGAAATATATATATATATAGGGAGGAGTTTCCACTGAAAATATACAAAATTCCAGCTTAAAACTACCAATTTTGACAGAAAAATCTGAAAATATCAGATTTTCGTGCTTTTTGGACTGAAAAAAACCAGAAAAAGAGGCTAAAATTCACTTTTTGACGATTTTTAAGGTTTGAAAACCTATTTTTTCGTTATAAAATGGTTTCCCGGCTGAAAATTTATGAAAATCTTAGATTTGGAGCCCAATTTATGCAGAAAAATCAGAATTTCGTACTTAATAGCGAAACCGATGGCCTACTTTCCCAACTATTTGGGTTTCTAGGCCACCAATTATAAAATAGGCTTTTTTCGGCGAATTTTGAGAAAAAATTTGAATTTTCAGCTTCATTTTTGTAAAAATTCGGATTTTAAGGTGATAATCAGTCAGAAAACTTGAAATTTTACCTATTTTCACTGTTTTCAGCTTAATTTTAACAACTGATGGAGTAGTTTTTCAGAAAATTGGGTTTCTAAGCTATTTATGGACGTTTTTGAGTCATTTTTAGCTTATTTTCCGATTAAAAATCTCAAAAATAGGCAGTTTTTGCTGGTTTTAATCCATTTTTTTTAATCCAAAAAATTAAAAATTTGAGATAATTCTCGATTTTAAGTGGTTTTGGAATCGATTTTACCCTAATAATGTCAAAAATGATCATGAAAATCATAAAAATCAGCATTTTTCGAGTCAAAAATCGATTTAAAAAAAAAATTTTCCTGACAAACCGATATGACATTTTCATAAAATGATCTTTTTTTACGGAAAAGGTAATTATCTGGTTTTCCGTGAAGAAAAACGTATTTTTTAGGTTTTTAAGAAGAAAAATCAGGTAAAATAGGGATTTTTCGTTATGAAACAAGTCAAGAAATACGATTTTCATCAGATTTTCGTTTTTTTTTTTGGATAAAAATAAGAAAACTCACATTTACTAGGGTCCTCTTGTCGGATAATTACCCAGATACTCGATTTCTAGCTAAAAATTGAATTTTATTGGAGAAAATTGAATGGAAATGAGGAAAAATGGGGAGATTAAGGATTTTGAATTATTTTTGCTTTTAAAAAACAAAAAATCGTGGAAAATACAAAAAAAATCCTATTCTGTGCCGATTTTTTCGCATAAAAACTCTTAAAAGTCTATTCTAACATTAATTTTACCCTTTTCCATTGTTTTTTAATTCAAAAATCATTAAAAATCACTCAAAAAACTGCAAAGTTCAATTAAAAACCACCAAACTGGCCTTCATCTTTTCTAGACCCGTTTTCTCCCTCAAAACAACTTTTTTAGCTCAAATTTTTTATATTTTCAGATTCTCCGTGTCTCAAACTATCTATTTCCATCAGAAATCTGAAATTTAAACCAAGAAAAAGGATAGAAATAAATGCTGAAAGTTGGTGAATAAATCCGACACGCACTCAAAAAGAAGATTATCAATGGAGCGCACTTGCATCATTCAACGCCCGTTGACTGATGAAATTCTTCATTTATTTCCGACACTTTCTCACACTTTAAATATCTGATTTTTGGGGTTTTTGGGGTTTAAAAATGATCGGAAAATTAGATTTTAATACAATTTTAATGATAAAATGAGGAAAAATCGATATTGGAATAGGTGGAAGGGGTAGATTTGGTAAGTTGGCGAGTTGGATATGGATCGGATCGGATTTTTATTGAAAATCTCGGAAAATTGTTGAATTTTGAAGAAAAAGCAATTTGAGAAGGTTATAGATGGGATTTTTATCGATTTTCATGGATTTTTCACCCGAAAATCTCAGATTTTTCACTTTATCTGAAGCTAGAGCTCCCAAATTTTCTATTCCAGCTGAATTTTTGTTTTAGATTTGAAAAATGGAGCTTTTTCATATCAAAAACCGAAAAAAATCGGCATTTTTAGTCCCTAGATGGAGTTTTTGTAAAAAAAACCTTGAAAAATTGGGGTCATTTTCGATTTTGAGTGGTTTTTTATGTGATTTTCATAGATTTTACCCTACAAATGTCAAAAATAACCTTGAAAATCATGAAATCTGACATTTTTTAGTCAAATCACTAATTTTTCGACATTTTTCCGGACAAACCGGCACACAGATAGACTCAGGAATGACGAGGTGATTTTTATGGAAACGTGTCTGTATGTGCGCCGGTTTGTCCGGAAAACTATCCAAAAACCGATTTTTAGCCCAAAAAGTTTAGATTTTTATGATTTCCAAGATGAAAAATCTCAAAAATGACATTTATGGGGTAAATTTTAGTGTTTTTGAGCTTTTTTCAGTTGAAAAACCTAAAAATTGCGTCATTTTCCTATTTTTCGCTATTAAAACACTTCAAAATACTCCTGAAGACTCCTTAGATGGCCTAGAATTCCCCTTTTTCCAAAAACTAGTCCCCCCCCCCACTATTTTGATCTACAGTCTCCTTATGACCCCAATCGATATCCTTATCATCCGACGTCATCTGGTGAACCCCCCTTATTATCGTTATATTCGTTTTCTTCCAACGGGACACTTGATGGCCTAGAAATCTCATGAGAAAACTAGTCCATCGCCTATTCAGCCGGTATTCCTATGCTCTCTGGAAGACCTCAGTTTCAACAGATGGCCTAGAAATCCCATGGGAAAACTAGTCCACCGGACATTCTGAATCGTATGAGTCTTCTGTTCTGATGGCCTAGAAATCTCAATCTTTGGCAAAACTAGGCCACCAGGAAATTCCGTTTCTCTGGAGGCTCCGCTATTCTTCTGATGGCCTAGAAATCTTCTGGAAAAACTAGTCCCCCATGGCTGTCATCTTCCTGTCCGATCTTTTCTGATGGCCTAGAAATCTCAATCTTTGGCAAAACTAGTCCTCCTGGAGTCGTGAGGTCTCTGGCCTAGAAATTCTCTCTATGGAGTAACTAGTCCTCCATAGATCCTCTAGGTTGGAAACTTCTCATCATGAGATTTTTCACCTTTGAAATCATGAAAATCGCCATTTTTTGAGCCGAAAATCGATTTTTCAATATTTACCGGACAAACCGACGCACAGACAGACTTATTTTCCACGAGAATCACCTAGGCATTCCCGAGTCTATCTGTGTGCCGGTTTGTCCGGAAAAATGTCGAAAAATTAGTGATTTGACTAAAAAATGTCAGTTTTCATGATTTTCAAGGTTATTTTTGACATTTTTAGGGTAAAATCTATGAAGGTGAAAAATCTCAAAAGCGACAATTTTAGGGTAGAATTGATGAAAATCACAACGATGGCCTAGAAATCCCTTCTTTGGGAAACTAGTCCCCCTTACGATCTCTTTGATCAGATCATCATCATTCTCGTGACTTCTTATGTAGAAAAACTAGTCCACCATGAAATTCCGTTTCCCTGAAGGTTCCCCAGTGAGTTCCGCGGACCTCTTAGTCACCTATTCTTCTGATGGCCTAGAAATCTCAATCTTTGGAAAAACTAGTCCTCCAGGAAACTCCATCATCTTTTCCGGAGAGAACTCTCTGGTGGCCTAGAAATCTCTGAGATGGCCTAGAACCTCAAAGATGGTCCTCCTGGAATCTCCAACTTGTCATTTTTTCCTGAGGGAACTCTGATGGCCTAGAAATCCCTTCTTTGGGAAAACTAGTCCCTCCCCTCTTGTACGATCTCTTCGATCCTCTGATCAGATCATCATCATCCTCGTGACCCCCTAATATAGTATTCCCCCTTCCCCCCGATACACATTGATATCTAATGATTGGAACGACCTTTCCCCCTCTCCTCTATAGAGGGTGTGATATGATACCCCCTTATCAATTGAATTGATACCTATAGAGTGTCACATGACGAATGGTCTCAAGAAAATAGGAGAGAATTGCAAAAAACAACAATTTTTGCTGTTTTTGATGTTTTTTCACCCGGAAATGGTCATTTTTTGATGTTTAAGCTCAAAAAAATGTTGAAAATAACTGTTTCCTCGTGATTTTCCATGTTTTTCGAGTTTTTAAGCTCAAAAAACATTCAAAATCATAATTTTTTAGTTTTTCCCGATTTTTACTAGAGAAATCGCGTCTGAATCGAATTTAGAAGTGATTTGGGTTTCTAGGCCACCAAATTGAGTTTCTAGGCCATCTTTGAGGTTTCTAGGCCATCTTAGAAGTTTCTAGGCCATCTTTGAGGTTTCTAGGCCACTTTCCAGTGTCTTCACACCTTTTTCACCCTCGACTTCATCTTTTTTTCCAATTTTTGCATATTAATAGTGTTCCTGGGAAAAATTGTCATTTCCGGGTTCATAATACACCGATTTATTGGTATAAAAGTGCAAATGTGCTCTATTGATAAGACCTTCCGTAAATCGACACAGCTGTCTTCTCACCGTAAATCCACTCATGACTACCAGCTGTTCGAACTCTGAACGCTTCATCAGAGAGAGCTCTTGACCTTTTCCTCAGACTAAACCATTTTTTTTTCAAAAAAAAAAAAATTGTCTGAGTCTGAGCAAATAGAGCCAGAAATCATAGTTCAGTGGATTTTTATGAACTTTCTAGAGGGAAAGTGCGCTCTATTGCAAATTTTGCTATAAAACGCTTTTGCACTGTCGATTTACGAGAGGTTTGATGTCGTTTTACGAGAAATCTTTGAGCAACGTAAATCGACACAAGAAGATCCGTAAATCCACACAAGGAGATCCGTAAATCGACACCGAGCTTCCCGTATTCCGACACGATACGTTTCGTAAATCGACACAACGAAGTCGTGTGGAAATACGGAAATCTCGGTGTGGATTTACGGAGCTTCTTGTGTGGAATTACTATAGAATCGGGATCTTTTAATGTAGATTTACGAGTGGGCTGTGTGGATTTACGTAGCGATCAACGTTTCCCGTAACACCGTAAATCTACCCAAGACTCTCGCCGTAAATCCACACAAGGAGCTCCGTAATCCTACAGTACTCCTCTCTCTCTCTCTCTCCGCCGTAAATCTACCCCGTAAATCAAATCGTTGTCTACCATTTCTAGAAGAACCAGATGACATTCTAGTTTTTCTTATTTCTCTTTCAAAGAGTGGTATCTATATGTCATAGAGAGACGAGAGAGACGCAGACACTCTTTTTTTTCTCGATTTCTATTGATTGATCGAGAGAGAAACAGAGAGAATCAACACAAGAAATGTCACTCCTTCAAAAAGAAAGAGAGTACTTTGGTCCCCTGGATCACGCGTAGAGGACACATCAATATGTGTTCCTCTGTGGACGACCGACAATAGGCTCCGCCCATTTTTTGGGGAGAAAAAGGTTTTCCCCGCAAAAAAGTGGTTGCAGTTTAGACAAACCGAACTATTTTCAATTTTCAAGAAATACGGAGAGATGCAAATGCGCTCTACTGATAAATTTCTGAAACTTTGTTATTAGCTCGGCATAGTTCTTACTAGTGCGCTCCACCGGAATGCCCTTTTTCTCTGCGTCTCTCAATTTCGCTCACAATTTTCTTGGGTTTTGGTAGAGCGCGGTTGTAAGAAGCGTGTAGCTGCATTTTTGGAGTTTTGAGAGTGTAAATGCGCTCTAATGCTAATTCTTATCAAATTTAGCTGGAATTGGCAATGGAGCGCACTTGCATTATTTAGAAGTTAATAATCTTCTGCTAATTCCAATAGAATCAGAGAATTTTGAAGTTTTCCAAATTTAAAAAATGTAAATGCGCTCCATTACCAATTTCAATTGGATCTAACTGGAATTGACAACAGAGCGCACTTGCAACACTATCGAATTTCACGATTTTTACAAATTTTCATCAATTTTTTTCAAAAAATCTGAAAAATTCAAATTTACGTGCAAAAACTGAAAACAATTCGGACATACAGACAGAATTCTGAGTTTTTAAGCTCCGCCCCCCTTTGGGCGTGGTCTATATAAACTTTAATTAAGCCCCGCCCCTTTTATGCACTCCCTTATCTCTTTTAATATGTAATTCTTTGTACTTTCACTTTTTTTTTTCGAAAAAAAAAGTTTTTTCTTATCAATTTTTTTCTCCTCTTGTACTTTGTCTCTGTTAAATTTTTTTTTTGAATTTTAATTTTTAAATTCAATTAATTTTTGCAGTATCCTCTCTCGTAATGCATCGTTCAATTGGATTCATCAGACTGCTCACAACGAAACCGCCGACGACACGCGGAGCTGAAGCGTTTCTGGCGAATCGGTAAGCGTTTTTCGGCTTAAAGCAGGGAAAAATCGATTTTTAGAGAAAAATTTGAATCAGAAATCGAGAAAATCGACCAAAAATCGATTTTAAAAAGTCAAACTTTGATGAAGACGGATCAAAAATATAATTTTCATATGAAAATTGAATTTTTAGGCTGAAAATCGATTAGAAACTGACAAATTGAGCCAGAAAACTCATTTTCAGACTGAAATAGTTGCAAAAATTGATATTTCTGCGAAAGACAACAATCATTTCGAGTTTTTGAGTGAAAATATCGATTTTCTAGTCATTTTTCAGTTTTATTGTCAAAAAACACCAATTTCCAGACGTTTTCACTGAAAAAAAACGGAATTTTTCAATTAAGACACTGAAATTTCCGGATTTTAGACTCATTTTCACACCTAACAACCTCAAAACTCTCAAAATACTCATTTTCTTATGATTTTCACTCCAAAAATCGATCTGAAAGTGCTGAAAATCCACATTTTCTTCTCAAAAAACCCTCAAATTCTGCTGGAAAACCTACTTTTTCCTTTAAAAAATTGTGATTTTCTACTCCAAGAATTCCTCATATAATGACATCAAGTGTGTTTCCGAGGGGTCACCTGACTAATCACACAAATAAATCATAAACAAAGGAAAAATTAGACGAAAAGAGAGAGAGAGGAGAGGAGAACACTACGAAGAACGATTATGATTTATCGGTTTTGCAACGGGAAAACGTGCAGAAATAGAGAGTTTTTTTGCTCTCAATGAGCTCCGGGAGCGTCGAGGAGACGGTGGCCGAACTTTTCAGCCTGTGGAATTCTAGGCCACTTCCAGAAGCCCACATCTTGCTGGCCGAACTTTCTCTTTCACCCGGAGTAAGCGGAATAAGATTTGCGAAACAGCCGGATGGATATTCGTTAATGTGCCGCGGGCCGGGAAAAACCATTCTAGTCCGGCCATACTTGCAAACCGGGCCGACACGGGCCGGTGCGTAACTTGCGTCAAACTCAATATTATGAGCTGAAAAATATACCAAAATGTAGATCTCGACGAGTTCTATGTCCGTGACCTACTACGGGCCGGATGGCTATTTGTTAATGTGCCGCGGGCCGGGCTAGAATGGTTTTTTTGACCATTTTCGCGATTTTTGACACTTTTTCCCGGCCCGCGGCATATTAACGAATAGCCATCCGACCCGTAGTTGGTCACGGACATAAAACTCGTCGAGATCTACATTTTGGTATATTTTTCAGCTCATAACATTGAGTTTGAAGCGAGTTACGCGCCGACCCGGTTTGCAAGTATGAGTCCGGCACATTAACGATCCGATATCCGGCCCGTAGTAGGTCACGGACATAGAACTCGTCGAGATCTACATTTTCGTATATTTTTCAGCTCATAATATTGAGTTTAACGCAAGTTACGCGGCGGCCCGGTTTGCGATTATGGAAAAATCTGAAAAACTTTAAAACTTTCAGTATTTTTCGCGATTTTTCCCCCTCATAACCGAGAATTTCGCAGACATCCGGACACACAGAAATCTGGGTCCAAAGAACATGGTCACACTTTCCACCTCTTCTAACCTGTTTACTATTTGACAGAGATTGATGAGAGAGAGATCGGAGGACACGTGGAATACACATGGTCGGCACCGCTTTTAAAAAATGAGAGAGAAAGGGCAAACAGATAGAAGAACAAAACAAACGAGTTGAAGTTTCAAACACTAATTCATTAATTCGAACTGACAGGGAATGCGAAAACATGACGATTTTTGTTAGGAGGTGAAATAAGGGATTCCCCCTGTTTCAGTAGGTATGAAATTTCTAGAATCCAGGATCGGGTTACTGTAGCTTATAGGATCCCTGTTATAGAATCTAGATGACTAGGATCCAGGATCGGCCGAGCTACAGTAACCGATTGGATCTGTACTTGATCCTAGGAGTCGAGGATCTAAATCTGAATAGTCCTGGATCGAGTTACTGTACTTTCAAGGATCCAGGCTATAGGATCCGGGATTACTGTAGCGCTCGAAATGGGACGTTCCACTTTTTACCGGGAACTTTTAAAAACTGTCAGTTTTTGTCGGAGAATTGTGAAACTTTCACAGAATCTGAAGACATAGCTGGGGACGAGATTCCCAAAGTTTGAAAAATATACGTTCATTTTCAACCGTTTTATGATAATCCGGGACGCGCGGGACGGGGACGCTGGACGTCCCAACTCGTCCCATTTCGAGCGCTAGATTACTGTACTTGATCCAAGCCGATCCGAACGAGAATCTGGAGATCTTGGTTGTGGCATAGCTTAGTTTTGATTCTCACGGATTCTGCAAAGCAGACCCATGAAGATGCTTAGACACAAGCTTCGGCAGATCCACTATCTATGGCTGAGATTCCAAAAGTGCACAGACCTGCTAATAATCCAGACAATCGCAGAATCAGGACCCCTAACTTCAGGGATTCCCTCACAACTTGACGCCGGCCAACCACTCAATGATATGATAAAGGCTATTTCCTGTTATCAACACCGTCATTGTCTCGTGATTCTTCGTTTTATCGAATAGAGTCTTTGATAACAAAAAGTCGCACCTAAGAAAGACTGCAATTCCTTCTTCTTCTTCGTCTTCTCTTCGTTTGTTTGTGATAATACAAATGTTGCGAATAGATTAAAATAGAAGTGGAGAAAGAATCAAAAAACATGAAAAGAAAGAAAGTGACCAATAACAGAAATATACTGAAATAGACGGAGGTTTCTATGCCATCTGGAGGTTCCTAGGCCACCAGAACTCCAGTTTTGGGTTTCTAGGCCATCTGGAGGTTTCTAGGCCACTAGAGCTTTAGTTTTGGATTTCTAGGCCAACAGAACACTAGTTTTGGGTTTATAGACCCCCAGAACTGTCGGAAGCTCAAAAAACCATCAAAAATGGCCGTTTTCCTCGGTTTTTACGAAAAAATCGCTGTTTTTTCCATCTGAATCCGATTTAAGAGATGATTTTGGGTTTCTAGGCCACCAGAACTTCAATTTTGGGTTCGTAGACCATCCGGAGGTTTCTAGGCCACCAAAACACCAGATTTGGGTTTCTAGGCCACCAGAACTCCAATTTGGATTTCTAGGCCACCAACACCGCACAGCTTCAAAGGCCCCGTGGCCTAGAAATCCGAATTTAAAAAAGCTAGGCCACGACATTCAAAATGCACTTTTGAGATGATTATGACGCGATTTTCAGCGATTTCAGTCAATCTCAGCCGATTTCAGTGACGACCTAGAAATCCCGAATCATCATTTTTTCCAGATGTTCGTGCGTGACAATCAGATGCTCCTCGTCGTCGTCTTCTGGAGGCGGTGGAAATGATAACGATGGTAGTGGAAACAACAACAACAACAATAATAATAATAATAATGGAGAAGGGGGCGGAGACTTGACGAACGCCCCGCCCAACAAGGCGATTCAATCATTCGGACAGTGTCGACACTGCTCGAAACCACTCAAGCCTCTGCCCACTTTGACGCGTAAGTTTCTCGGGGGCCTAGAAAACCAAAATCTGGAAAAGTTAGGCCACCAGTTAGGCCAAATACGCCTTCTTTTTCATTTTTAATGCAAAATTAGTGTTTTTTTAAATAAAAATTCGAATTTTTAGACCCAAAAAACGTACGGGGACTAGTTTTCCATCCGGTGGCCTAGAAAACCAAAAATCTGGAAAAGTTAGGCCACCAACCGAATTATGCGTTCTTTTTCATTCTCTAACTGACGCTCTTCCTCAGCTAGCGAACTCGTAAATATACAACATTTCCGGTCGTCGTCCTATGCTGTAATTTGTGACCCGCCGCCAAAAAGTTATTTTGACGAACGTCTAGACAACAAAAAAGAGACACTTTAAACATTTTGTAATCGGATATCCTGTTTTTGATAGATGACAAACGCGCCCAAATCGTAAAAATTGACTCAAAACCAGAGATGAGCGGAAGAGTTGGCGGAAGAAATGCTTAAAATGGCGGAGTAGCTTTTCTTTGGGACGGTAGCAAAAAGAGTTCAATAGATGAAATTTGCAGCATGAATTTGTCTATCGATTGGAAAAAACAGAACCGAAAAATATTAAAAACTAAACGAGTTACAGTCAGTTTAAGCCTGTATTCCGCCTTCTGCCCTGAGGCCATATTGCGGAAGGCGGAATACCATACTTGTCAAATGACGGGCCGGCCCGCCGGCCCGGCCCGGCCCGGCCCGTAAAAAGCGCGGCCCGGCCCGTCAGGCCCGTCTTGTCAGGGATATGGGATTTTTGAGAAAAATTTTCAATTTTTTTTTCAATTTTCAATTTTTCATGCGGAAAAATTGACAAAAAGACACTCATATAATTCTATGAGAAAAGTCTGAGTTCATCTCAGTACACCTTAATCAAATTTGAAAAAAAAAATTGAAAAAAAATTGAAAAAAAAATTCCCTCCAAAAAGACGGGCCTGACGGGCCGGGCCGGGCCGGGCCTGACGTTTTGAAAAAAAAGCCCGGCACGGCCCGGCCCTTGACAAGTATGCGGAATAAAAGCCTTAATGACTGTAACTCGTTTAGTTTTTAATATTTTTCGGTTCTGTTTTTTCCAATCGATAGACAAATTTATGCTCCAAATTTCGTCTATTGAACTCTTTTTGCTACCGTCCCAAAGAAAAGCTACTCCGCCATTTTAAGCATTTCTTCCGCCAACTCTTCCGCTCATCTCTGCTCAAAACTACAGATTTTGAGACCGGAGAAAGGTGGACGGGGGGACAAGCCACGCCCCTTTTTCATATCAAAAATCTCGAAATTTCTGTGAAGAACTACATTTTTCACCGTATTTTTCAACCTGAAATAGAGGAAAAACTGGTTTTTGCCGATTTTCCGACTGAAAAACTATCGAAATGGCTTAAAATCACTTTCACACTAATTTTTTTCCCCGGAAAATTCCATTTTTCAGCTTAAAAATTCGATTTTCCTGCATTTTTTCCATTTAAAAACAGCTTAAAACCATAGTTGTCAAGGCCCGGCCCGGCCCGAAGGCCCGGCTTCAAAAAATGACCATTTTTTCCAATTTTTTTTTTCGAAATTTTTTCAATTTTTCATCGGAAATGTGACCATTTTTGACTATTTTTCAGAATTTCTTCTAATTCTGACTGATAGTCGAAAATTTGAATTTTTCGCGAAAAAAAATTCAAAAATTCGAAAAAAAAAAGGAATTTTTGAATTTGGCGCCAATTTTCCGGGCCTTCGGGCCTTAAATTTTGTTGACAAGGCCCGGGCCTTGACAACTATGAAAAATCTCGAAAGTTCTGTAAAGAACTACATTTTTCATCGTATTTTTCAACCTGAAATAGAGGAAAAACTGGTTTTTGCCGATTTTCCGACTGAAAAACTATCGAAATGGCTTAAAATCACTTTCACACATATTTTTTCCCCGGAAAATTCCATTTTTCAGTTTAAAAATTCGATTTTCATGCATTTTTTCCATTTAAAACAGCTTAAAACCATCTTTTTTTGCAGCTTCGAATCGATATATCCACTGTGACAGTTGCAACAAATTGTATTTTGCCAACTATTTCGAAGACTCGGCGAAGAATATGTTCTCCAAACAATTCATTCGAAAAACGCCCCCCTATCCAACACAAATCGCCGAATATCTCGACAAATTCGTCGTCGGACAGAAGAAAGCGAAGAAGACGTTGGCTGTCGGTGTGTATCAACACTATCGACGATTGGAACACAATATTGAATCAGGTAAGACTGATTTTCAGCAAAAAAATGCGAGAAAAATGAGCAAAAATCATGTGTTTTAGACGTGAAAACCTAAAAATGAACTTTTTTCAAGAGAAATACCGAACAATTCCGCAAAAAATGGCCCAAAAGTGCAAATTTTTAACTTTAAGAGCCAAAAAAACAGAAAATTCCATCATTTTCAGCCTGAAATAACGTCATTTTTCAATGTTAAAAACCCTAAAATGCTCCTGGGACTAGTTTTCCAGTTGGTGGCCTAGAAAACCAATTTCCTGGAAAACTAGTCCCTCCAGTTCAGTGGGCGAGAATGAGCAATTTTGAGCAGAAAATTCCGAGAAAAATGAGCCAAAAACATGATTTTTAGACTTGGAAACCGAAAAATTCCGTTAAAAAATGGCTTTTTTTCGAAAATTTCAACATTTTCAGCCTGAAAAAATACCCTAAAATGCTCCTGGGACTAGTTTTCCAGTTCCTGGCCTAGGAAACCAAATTTCCTGGAAAACTAGTCCCTAGAGTTCAGTCGGCGAAATTGAGCAATTCTGAGAAAAAAATAGCAAAAATCATGATTTTCAGCCATGAAAATGGTTATTTAGCATCGAAAACTGAGAAAATGAGTAGTTTTCAGCTGAAAATCCAAAAAAAATAAGCTGAAATTAGAGATTTTTATGCTCGAAAACCTATTTTTCTCAAAAAAAAAACTGGAATTTTTGACAGGCGCCACGTCAATCTATCAAACGACACCTCAGAAGGAAGGGGGCGGAGCCTCCATGATGGGCGGAGCCTCCGATTCGTCGTCAAAAATGCCACGTGGAGTGTTCTATCAGGATGAGATGAGATTGGGACAAATGGCAACCGGGGAGTTGAGGAATTCGTTGATGCAGCAACAGGTAGGAGTGGTAATGGCCGAGTTTTGGATTCCTAGGCCATGCATTGAAAATTTCAGTTTTTGAGCTGAAAATGTGAAAAAATCAGCGATTTTTAGCTAAAAATATAGCAAAATGAGCTAAAAACAACAAAAATTAGGTCGATGGCCGAGTTTTAGGGGTTCTAGGCCTCAAAAAACCTATTTTTGACAGGTGGCCGAGTTTCGGATTCCTAGGCCACGCATTGAAAACTTCAGTTTTTGAGCTGAAAATGGACGAATTTTGAAGTTCTAGACCACCAAATTCTACAAAAATGAAAATTTTCAGCTCAAAATTTGCATTTTTCTGTTAAAAATCGACCAATTTTCCATCCAATACCACTGAAAACGCCCTGAAAAAATCGTGGCCTAGAAAACCCCTCGCATCGGTGATCCTAGGCCATCAAAACGCCTCGCCGTGTTTGATGGCCTAGAAACCCAAATTTTCAGGAAAACTAGTCCCCCAGCTCTAAATTCCTCTAAAATCAGCCTGAAACTGGGTTTTTTAAAAAAATTTTTGGCTGGAAACTGGAAAAAGTTCAAGAAAAACGGCTCAGAATCGCCCGTTTCTGAATCGGTGGCCTAGAAAACCCAAACTTTCAGGAAAACTAGTCCCGTATCTCGAAATTCGTCAAAAACTGAAAAATTGAGAAAAAAAACTCTAAAAATGGCCTGAAACCAACAAATACTGCTTATTTTTGAGGTTTTTAATCCGAAAATAAGCAAAAATTGCTCAAAAACATCTATTAATGGCCTAGAAAACCCAAACTTTCTGGAAAACTAGTCCCCCCCAGCTCTAAATTCCAATTTTCTGAAAATTGCATGATTTTCATCCTGAAAATACGCCATTTTTCAATGTAAAACACTCTGAACTGGTTGGAGGACTAGTTTTCCAGTTGGTGGCCTAGAAAACCCAAATTTTCTGGAAAACTAGTCCCCCCAGCTCTAAATTCTTCGAAAACGTTTCCAATTTCCAGAACAATCAGCCACCATCGACACATCACCACCAACAACACCTCCAACAACAGCAACAGACCGCCCGTCTCGGCTCCTCCTCTTCTCCACCGTCATTCCGTTCACTTCCCGAGAAAGAACCGACAGTCCGTCTCGAGAAATCGAATATCTTGTTAGTGGGACCATCCGGTGTCGGCAAGACATTCCTCACTCAGACGTTGGCACGAGTCCTCGACGTCCCCATCGCTCTGTGTGATTGTACTTCAATGACACAGGCGGGTTATGTGGGTGAAGACGTGGAAAGTGTGATTCAGAAATTGGTACAAGCCGCCGGTGGGAACGTCGAAAAAGCCCAACAGGGTATTGTATTTCTTGATGAAGTTGATAAGATTGCGGCCGCCCATGAAGGACACTCTGCGGCTTATCGAGATGTATCAGGAGAGGGTGTCCAACACGCTTTGCTGAAACTCGTCGAGGGTACTGTAGTCAATGTGAAATCTGGAAAAAAGGGAATGGGATCGCAACAGGATCAAGTGCAAATCGACACTTCTGATATCCTATTCATCGCCTCTGGCGCGTTCTCGAATTTGGATAAAATCGTCGGACGACGGCTGGATAAGAAGGCGTTGGGATTCGGCACGTCGTCTGGAAATGTACGCATTTCGGGCGATGACTCGAATTCGGAAGTGATGAGAAAGAGAGACGAATTGTTGGGAAAAGCGGATCAAGGGGATTTGATTAGTTTTGGAATGGTACCCGAATTGGTTGGAAGATTCCCAGTGTTGGTGCCGTTCCATTCGTTTGATAAGCAGGTAGGGTTGGAAAAAATACTTAAAATTGACATTTTTAGCTGAAAAATATGGAAAATTCCGAGAAAAATGAGACAAAATCATGGTTTCCGGTGTTGAAAACTGGAATTTCTCAAAAAATGATTTTGGCTTGAAAAACGAGAAAAACTGTCAACGTCAGGTTGGTGGCGAAAAAAAAAAGCAATTTAGGCATTTTTGAGATGAAAATTCGAAAAAATTCCGAGAAAAATGAGCAAAAATCATGAAAAAAAAATTTAGCCTAGAAAATTGCAATTTAGCAATTTTCCCTTGAAGACCTTAAAAAGAGAGTTTTTGGCTTTAAAAAACAGTCCGGATCTGCCAATGATAGTTTGGTGGGGGAAAAATACCAATTTTGAGCTAAAAATTCAAAAAAAAAAGAGCAAAAATCATGATTTTCAGCCTTGGAAACCTAAAAAATTGGTAATTTAGCATCGGTTGTTCTTACAAAAGCGAAATGAGCAAGCAATTTTGACATTCATTTTTGAGTTTGAAAATATGGAAAATTCCGAAGAAAAAAAAATTTGGCAAACACTCTTTGACTACACCACTCTTTGACTACACTTGCTCTTTGACTCCACATTCTCTTTGACTCTAAAGTCTCTTTGACTTCACTTTTCTCTTTGACTACATTTGTATCTTTGACTCCAAAGTATCTTTGACTACAGTATTCTCTTTGACTTCATTATGCTCTTTGACTACTAGCTCTTTGACTTCACTTTCCTTTAATGACTATTTGAATACATACATTCTTCTCGATAGTTGGAGGATCTCTGAACATTCAATACTGACTAGAGCCTCTGAAAGTTATTTAAAAAACTTGCATGTAACTAGATATTCAATTTTGCAAATGAATAACAACGTATTATAACCATAACCAATTTTACCATTTCCCTTTATAGTCTAGATGTTTCATGGAATTCCGACTACCGACTCCTGAATAAGAAATGTTTGTTTCCAGCAACTCTGGTCTAGATAGTCGAAACAGTGTTTTAATTAGAAAATGGAAGATTCTACAGTTCAAACGTTGAAAAGAATATCATATTTTCGAATATCTCAAACAACTTAGATTTTTTGAGTATAGTGAATTGCCATGAGTTGTTAATCAAAACTTGAGTAGATACCGAGCTTCTCGGTTTTTGCATTATTCTTAACTATGAATCAGAGTATAGGTTACTGTTGTGGCGTGAACTAGCATGGCCTAGCCTAGTGATCGCCTAACCCTGAGGTCACACGTGGCAAGAAGATCTGTCTATATAAGCCTAGAGAACTAATAGTTTTGGGTTTTTCCATATGTGAATAAATGGTTATTTATACTCCACTCTCCGCCACCTATGAACATAACAGTTACTCACACGAATATTCTTAAAACAGGGAGAACGGCGATGGAAGCTGTAATTTAATAGAAATTAATGTTGTTTCTCCCGCTCAAGATATTCAGTTAACGATCCCGAATGATTCTGGAACGCGACAAAAACTAATTTATGATTACTGGAGTCAGGAATATTTAGAGCTTCTCAAACTATTTAGAAGAATGTATGTATTCAAATAGTCATTAAAGGAAAGTGAAGTCAAAGAGCTAGTAGTCAAAGAGCATAATGAAGTCAAAGAGAATACTGTAGTCAAAGATACTTTGGAGTCAAAGATACAAATGTAGTCAAAGAGAAAAGTGAAGTCAAAGAGACTTTAGAGTCAAAGAGAATGTGGAGTCAAAGAGCAAGTGTAGTCAAAGAGCGGTGTAGTCAAAGAGTGTTTGCCAAAAAATTTTCAGCTGTAAATTTTAAGAAAAATGAGCAAAAATCATGATTTTCACCCTTGAAAACCTAAAAAATTATCATGAAAATTGAAAAAAAATGAGAAATTTTGACATTTTTAGCTGAAAAATATGGAAAATTCCGAGAAAAATGAGACAAAATCATGGTTTCCGGTGTAGAAAACTGGAATTTTGACTGAAATTTCTCAAAAATCGAGAAAACTGTCCGGCACTGTCAACGTCAGGTTTTTTTATGCAATTTTCGCTTTTTTGAGCTGAAAATTCGAGAAATTTCCGCAGAAAATGGCCTAGAAATGCTAATTTTTACCTTTTTGAGCCAAAATTTTAAGCAAAAGTGATTTTTTTTTGAAAATTCCATCATTTTCAGCCCGAAATAACGTCGTTTTCCAATGAAAAACACTTTGAGACAACTGCCAGAGGACTAGTTTCCCATATCGTGCCCTAGAAAACCAATGCTTAACATAATTTGAATTTTTTTGAATTTTTTTCCCAAAAATGTCGAATTTTTGACTATACTTCAGAATTCAATCAAAAAGCTAGTTATGCATCAAAAAATTGAAATTTTTAATGTGAAATTTCAAAAAAATTCAAAAAATTCGGTGAAAAATAAGTACCTTTTTTTGAAGACGGGCCTTCGGGTCGGGCCGTAAATTTGCAAGTATGTTCCAAACAATGGCCTAGAAACCCAAATTTTCAGGAAAACTAGTCCCTTCCATCAATTTTTAATCATTTTTCCACCGAAAATCCCCCCCCCCCCCCTAATTTTTTCCATTTTTTTCAGATGTTGGTCCGTGTGATGACGGAGCCACAGAACTCTCTATTGGCTCAACTGAAACTTCAATTCGGAATCGACAACGTGGATCTATCGTTCTCTGCTGAAGCATTGGAACAAGTCGCCCAGTTGGCTTTGGAGAGAAAAACGGGCGCCCGTGCACTCCGATCAATTCTAGAGGCCGCCCTTCTTGAGGCGAAATTCACTGTTCCCGGATCGGATATCGAATCGGTTCATGTTAGCAGGTAAGGAGACGGTTTAGAACCGACGTTTCGAAACCGAAAAATTTTGAAATCGCAACTTTTCGAGTTTTTGAAAATTCCAGTTTCGAAAAAATGTGATTAAAAATTTCGAATTTTCGCTGAGTTTTCGTGGCCTAGGGACCAAAAACTCGGTCATTATCTGAAAAAAATTGTCGATTAAGCTGAGAAATTTCATTTTTGCTAGAATTCGGTGACCTAGAGCTCAAAATGTGTTTTTTTTCAGTGCAAAAACTTAAATTTATAATTTATGGCCTAGAGCTCCAAAACTCGGCCACCCATCAAAAAATACGATTTTTGCCGTATTTTTTGCTGAAAAGTTTAATATTTCTAGATTTGGGGGGTCTAAAGCTCAAAAACTAAAATTTCTAATAGATTTCCATGGCCTAGAACTCTAGTTTCCATAAATTCTAGAAACCAGGTCATTTCGAAACCACAATTTGGGACATTTCGAAACCATGAAATTTTTTCAGAGAAGCAATTCTCGGCGAACGAGAAGTGGAATACTCGCGACGAAATGCCGATCATCAACAAAACGTCGAGGAAGAGGATGTCTCTGCTGCTCCCGTCAAAAAGTCGGCTCATGCATAATCTCTCTCTCCTTTTATCTAATCATTTTCTATGGGTTTTCTTCTTATTTCTTTTTTCCCCCTCCAAATTTTTCTTTTTCTGTACACTTTTTCACCGAAACTCAGCGGTTTAGGCTCCTCCCCCTTCCTAGATTTTTGTGCGGCGGCGGCACTAAGCCACGCCCCTTCCACACAATGTACATATGGTATTTTGAATAATATAAGCGATTTTCAGATCATTAGGCCACGCCCCTTAAAGCATTAAATTAAATTTAAACAAAAACGATTTCAGCCAGGAAAATCAACAAGGAAACAACAAGAACAATGGTGAAAACGCGCTCTATTGAGAATCGAGTCGTGTACTCCACGAGGAGAAGGTGGAATTTGAATTTCAGCCAAATCCAACTTGTTCACGTGGAGTACACGGCTCTAATTCTCAATAGAGCGAGTTTACACTAAAAAATTAACAAAAAACGAGTTAAGACATATCAAAAAGATTCAGAATATCGTCGACCGACGCTTCTCCCTCCAACAGATTCGTGGCGACGACGACGTCACGCTTCTTCTTCTTCTTGACGACGACAGGAGTGGAACTCTCACTACTCTTCTTCTTTCTGGAGACTTCTGGAGTCGGTGGTGGCGAGACGTCTTCTGGCTCCATGACGTCCTCGACGTCAACGTCTTCAGGAGATTCTGGAGATTCTGGAGCCTCCTCAGAATCCACTTCAATCGTCGTCTCCTCCTTCTGGAGAATCAACGTCTTCTTCACCGTCTTCACATTGGCCAAATCCGACGTCCGTGGTCGTGACGTCACATCGCTCAGAGCTTTCAGACGATGTGAGTGATGACATCTGGAATTGGTTCGGGCGACGACGTGACGAGCGATTTGAAGTGGAGACGGAACGAATTCATTGTTGAGAGCCAAGAACGCGGCGAGCAATTGCAGATACATTGATTCGTCCGGGTGCATTATGGCTGACTGAAAATTTGGATGGTCTCAAGCAATTTTCGGCGAAAATTCCAGATTTTTGATGAAATTCAAACCTTGAAATAGCGGAAATCGAGTGAAAATTAGTTTTTTGAGTTTTTTTGATAACTGCATTTTTCCAGTTTCAGCACTTTCAAACTCAAAGAAATTGAGATTTCTAGCGATTTTGAAGCGATTTTCAGAGAAATTTTTGTGACTTTAAGCCTAAATAGGCTGAAAATAGCTGCAATTTCATATATTTCCAACAAATTTCAAGATTTTCAGCTGATTCAAATTGAAATTTGTTGCAATTTTGAATCGATTTTCCGGAATTCGCTGAAAATAGATAAAACTTCATCTTCACCGAATTTCAAGATTTCCAGGCAATTTAAATTGAAATTTATTGAAAAAGCCCAATTTTCAGCCAAAAACTGCAAATTTCAGCGAAAATTCCATATTTTTCATAATTTCAACCTATTTCTTGCAGTTTTTGAGGGGGATTTCAGCCTTTTAATCGGGGAAATCGAGTGAAAATCAGTTTTCAAAGTGCCAAAACTGCATTTTTCTACATCGTTCAAACACAAAGAAATTAATGATTTTGAAGCGATTTTCAGAGAAATTTTGTATGATTTTGAGCCTAAATTAGCTGAAAATCTGGTAATTTGTAAAAAATATAAATTTCAGCTATTTTCAGCCTCAAACGCTATTTTCAGACTGAAAAATGCCCGGAATTAATGATGGCCGAGCTTTTCTCTGTTTGGATTTCTAGGCCAGCGAAGAAGAGCTTTCCGTCTGCTGGCCTAGAATCTGAAAATAGAAAAAGTTCGGCCATTAGCGATTTTCAGCCAATTTCAGCTCAAAACCACTCAAATTTGACTGAAAATCGCATAAAATACTTCAATTTTGATGATGTTTATCGATTTTCACCACATTCAAGGCTGTTTCAGTGTCTAAAATTGACAAAAGTCACATTTTCGACGTCAAAAGTGCAAAAGAGCAGGACAAATGACTCTTATTAGCAGAATTTTGAAGTTTTTGGCTGAAATGCTATGAAATTTCAGCTATTTTCAGCCGATTTACGCTCAAAATAAGAAAAATTTGACTGAAAATCATCGTTTAAAAAAGTTCGGCCATCCGCGATTTTCAGCCAATTTTAGCTGAAAACCACTCAAATTTGACTGAAAATCGTGAAAAATACTTCAATTTAGAGGATTTTTATCGATTTTCACCACATTCAAGGCTATTTCCGCCTCAAAAATTGATGAAAATCGCATTTTCCACTTCAAAACCGTCATTTCCATTCGATTTACCTCACAAACAGCCTTCTGAACTGTGACGAACACTTCTGGCTTAATCAATCCAGCCGACGATTCGATGATAGTCGAAAGTAGATCAGCCACGTGGCTACCGTAATCCAATTCGTGCATCGGACGTTTCAACGCGGTAAAAATGACGTAGAAATGTTTGTGAATAGTCGAAGTGATGGGTCCATACGTCTTCGCAATGAATGCCAATGTCTTCATCAAATCGACATCTGGAGTCTCCAATTCTGAGATCAGCGTCGACACGATTCGACCGATCTGAATTAGAAAAAAAATTGGGTTTAGGCGATGAAAATTGGGATTTTTGACCACTTTCAGTAAAAAAATGTGCAGAAAACGGGAGATTTTCGCTGAAAAATCCACATTTTTCAGAGAAAATGTACATTTTATGAACAAATTCCAAAAAAAAATGCAAGAAATGCAGTAAAAATCACGATTTTTGGGTGGGGAAAAGTTCTGAAAATGGGAATTTTTTGATATTTCCAGGCAAAAAATATGAAGAAAAATGAGATTTTCACTGAAAAATGTACATTTTCATGGTTTTTGAATTGATTTGAGATTTAAAAATTGCTGTAATTGACAAAAATTGTTCGGAATATCGAGTTTTCCCACTAGAAATCGGATTTTTGGCAGTTTATGTTCAAAAATACGAAGAAAAATGGAATTTACAGCCTGGAAATAAGATTTTTAGGTCCGATTTTTCAAATTCTAGCTGAAAATTGAATAATTTCAGCATTTTTTAATTGTAACGCCGTTTTTTCGTCAATTTCTGATAATTTTCATTCAAAAATTAGCAATTTACCCAGAAATTTAATTAAAAATGTAAATTTTTCGCAAAAAATTCGATTTCTAGTGGGAAATCTCGCAAAAAAACAAAGTAAAAAATTACGAACAATTTCAGCGATGTTTAAATTTAAAATCGGTTCAAGAGCTCCAAAATTATAGTTTTTGTGCTTGAAGAAGTAGGTTTTCCCTTCAAAAATCTAATTTCTAGGCTGAAAATCCCATTTTTTCTCCATATTTTTCGAGTTGAAAATGAAAAAAATCCGATTTCCAGTGAGAAAACTCGATTTTCCCATCAATTTCAGCGATTTTCAGATCCTCTTACCATAGGAATCAATGAATATTTCGCATTGAGACAGAGAGATCTCAACGCGGTGAATGCAGCCGAACGAGTAGTCATTTTATGGATTTTTAAGCATAAAAACTGTATTTTGGGATCGATTTCAGATTCAAAAATGGCTGAAATTATTCGAAAAGTCGAGTTTTTCGACTAGAAATCAGATTTCTACCCAATTTTTGCACCAAATTCATAGAAAATTGTGCTAGAATTTGAAAAATCGAATCGATTGGTCTCAAAAACATCTATTTTTTAAATATTTTTTAAAAATCGCAGATAATCTTCAATTTTAAGATAGAAATTGGCATTTTCGGGTGTTTTTACCAAGTTTTGACTCAAAAATCGCGGAAAATCTATATTTTTAACCTATTTCGACCCAAATTTCGGCGCAATTCAATTTACGGTGGAAAATTTGTATTTTTCGGCATTTTATCTAATTTTGCGTGAAAATCATCAAAAATTGATTAAAAACGGCTCAAAAATCGCAGAAATTCACTACTTTTTCAGATCCTCTTACCATAGGAATCAACGAGTATTTCGCATTGAGAAAGTATAGTTGTCCTTCAAAAATCTAATTTCTAGGCTGAAAATCCCATTTTTCGAGTCGAAAATGAAAAAATCCGATTTTTGGAGGGATTTTATCATCAATTTCAGCGATTTTCAGATCCTCTTACCATAGGAATCAACGAGTATTTCGCATTGAGACAGAGAGATCTCAACGCGGTGAATGCAGCCGAACGAGTAGTCGACGGATTCCGAATTCCCATTTCAATGACTCGAATGATATCTTTCCGATCGACAGACAATCGTTTATCGACATTCGATTTGTCGACTCTCGGAGCATATCCAAGTGACACTGCGAGCACTTCGAAAAGAAGACACGTTAGAGAGGTACGGTGGGAAGTCACACCAAGGGTCGAGAGTTGCAGAACGTCTGGAATTTGAAATTACAGCTGAAAATCGCGATTTTCAGATTCAAAACACAAAAATTCGGGAAAAAACTCTAAAATCCAGCTGAAAATCGCTGAAAATTCGCTCAAAATAGCGATTTTAGGCTTAAAATTCGCAATTTTACATTCTTATGAAGCGTTTGAAGCTGAAAATATCTGAAAACTAGCTGAAAATCGCTATTTTCAGCTTCAAACACCAAATATAGATGAAAAATTACGATTTTTGAGTCTAAAACAGCGATTTAGGCTTAAAATTGAGCTTATATGATGTGTTTTGCACTCAAAAATCGCAATTTTACAGTCTTATGAAGTGTTTGAAGCTGAAAATATCTGAAAACTAGCTGAAAATAGCGATTTTCAGCGTCAAACGCCAAATATAGGTGAAAAATCTCTAAAATCCAGCTGAAAATCGCTGAAAATTGGCTGAAAATAGCAATTTTAGGCTTATAATTCGCAATTTTGCATATGAAGCGATTGAGGCTGAAAATAGGCTAAAATAGCGATTTTCAGCTTCAAACGCTCATTATATATGGAAAATACGATTTTTGAGTCTAAAATGGCGATTTTCAGATTCAAATCACAAAAATTCGGAGAAAAAACTCTAAAATCCAGCTGAAAATAGCGATTTTCAGCTTCAAACGCCAAATATAGATGAAAAATTACGACTTTTGAGTCTAAAACAGCGATTTTCAGCCAGTTTTCTATGATTTTCAGATTCAAACGTCAAATATAGATGAAAATTACGATTTTTGAGTCTAAAACAGCGATTTTCAGCCAGTTTTCTATGATTTTCAGATTCAAACGCCACATATAGATGAAAATTACGATTTTTGAGTCTAAAATCGCGATTTTCAGCCAGTTTTCTATGATTTTCAGCTTCAAACGCCAAATATAGATGAAAAAATACGATTTTTGAGTCTAAAATAGCGATTTTCAGTAATTATCAGTTTCCGTACCATTCGATACATTCTTGATCTTAGTCTTCGTCGTCAACAACACATCCAAAGTGTTCAATAAAAGACTCAAATTCTGATTCGAAACTCTCAATCCGAATAACTCAGCAGCGAGACTTCTGACAGTCGGATCCATCGATTGGACGCCCGCATCAATAGAATTGAGAATAATTTTGAATACAGTAACCGAATGAAGATCTCCAGCCGTCGGATTTCTAACAAGAACTTCTCGAACGAATAGAGCCCCAGAAAACTGAAAATGATCAGAGATCTGAGCAAATCGATTGGCGAGACGAGTCTGAACGAGACGAAGCGACTGAGGAGACGTCTTGATTACCATTCGAGACAGAAGAGCAAATCCCAGCTCCTTTTCTTTTGGTGAACGATTCGAACCAACCAGTTTCAGACAATCGATGAATGTCTGAAAAATGAGGGAATTTTTGAAGATTTTGGCACAAAAAATCTGAAATTTTAAGTATTTTTGAACCAAAAACGCCTTTAAACAGTTTTCGAGACAGAAAATTAATTTTTGGATGGAAAATGACTGAAAATAGTTGGAAATGATGGAAATTTGAGTGAATTGAAGGTTTGGAGAGTTATTTTGATAGATTTTATCGCATGTTTGAGCCAAAAATGTCCAAAATCAGGGGTTTTTATTGTTAATTCTGCTTTTTTTAAAGTCATTTTTAGAAGTTTTCGAGTAAAGTTTCAGTTTCAGACAATCGATGAATGTCAGAAAATTGAGTGAATTTAGACTGAAAAATCTGAATTTTTTTGAGAGAAAAACGGCTAAAATTGGCATTTTAAGCAGAATTTTTGGATGATTTCCAAACCAAAACTTCCGTTTGACAAGCGAGACGAATGTTTAGAAATTGAGTGTTTGGAAAGCAATTTTGATTAATTTTAAGCCCAAAAATCGCGTTTTCCAGTCAAAAATGCACAAAACTAGGTCAAAAATCTGCTTTCAAAGTTATTTTTAGCAGTTTTTGAGTGAAAAAGTGATTTTTTGGATGAAAAATGACCTTTTTCTGTCATTGTTCGGCAATTTTCAGACAAACAACTTCATTTTAAGTCGCTTTTTCGGCCAATTTTGGTGAAAAATAGCTGTAAACTCTAATTTTCAAACTGTTTTTTGAGAAAAATCTGATTTTTCACCGATTTCCAGTAAAAATATCAAGGTTTTTAGCAAGAAATCATCGGAAATCGTCATTTTCGTGTCAAAAATATCATTTTTCACTTTTTTCTGTGGAGAAAATTCTCTTTTTACCCAAAAAAAAAAGAAAAAAACCATCTAAAAATCCCATTTTTAGCAGTTTTCAGTCAAAAAACGTCCTTTTTCTAGCTGTTTTTCACCATAAAATAGCTGAAAAAGCATAATTTCAACACTTTTCAGTCACTCACCTGCTCATCGTGCTCCGGTTTGCCAACCAACGTCGCCTGCACTATTTTCTGAATGTCTATCGACATTTCTGGAATATTTTAGGGCGTTTTAGATAAAAATAATCAGAAAAAGGTAAAAAATCAATAATTTCAGATAAAAGATTTGAAAAATACATAGAAAATGAGATATAAATGGATAAAATCAAGATTTATCGAATATTCAGAGGAGAGGAGACGCATTAAAACTATTTCTATTAAAAAAAACCAAAAAAATCCGAAAAATCACTCAAAAATGCTCTATTTTAAGCACTAACAGCCTCTTTTCTCGCTTGTCTCTGCAACAGACGTCTCTCTCGTTCGAATTCTTTGATTCTCGAAATGTGATCCTCGTATTCACATTTGTCCCATGCTCCACGCTCTCCGTCACACGCATGACCAGCGAATGGAGCGTTTTGGGTCTGAAAAATGAGGAAAATTGACAAGGGAACCTTTTAAGTGGTCCTTAATGCCAGCAAAAACGCCCTATACAGGGTGAAAGAGCATGTTTCAAAACCTATAAATCAACTTTCAAAAGTTGCTTCCGTGACCTGTAAGTGTCAGAAATTGCCATCTGAAAATTGACCATTTTTACCATAGATTTGCTGCATTTCGCCCTCTCGCCTCCTCCAAATCCTATCACGTTTGTAATAAACTGCGGCGACACTTTAAAAACGTGTTCGGATGGCGCAAGTGGTTAGCGTTTAGGTGGAGGAAGTTTTTGGGCTGGTTCGACTCCTTCGCCATTTTTTTCTTTTTTTTTGTTTGATTTCTTTTTTCCAGTTTTTTTCAATGTTTTTTGAAAGATATCATGTAAGTCTTTTTTGTACCACCATCAACGTGATTTTCTTCTGAATCCCTTTCAATTGATGATTATAAGAGAGATCTGCCGGTTGACAGATGGAGGTGAAAAATCTTTTATGATAGCTTCCAGAAAAACATTGAAAAAAAAACTGGAAAAAAAAAGAAATCAAACAAAAAAAAAGAAAAAAATGGCGAAGGGGTCGAACCAGCCCAAAAATTTCCTCCACCTAAACGCTAACCACCTGCGCCATCCGAACACGTTTTTAAAGTGTCGCCGCAGTTTATTACAAACGTGATAGGATTTGGAGGAGGCGAGAGGGCGAAATGCAGCAAATCAATGGTAAAGATGGTCAATTTTCAGATGGCAATTTCTGACACTTACAGGTCACGGAAGCAACTTTTGAAAGTTGATTTATAGGTTTTGAAACATGCTCTTTCACCCTGTATATGTCGTTTTTGCTGGCATTAAGGACCACTTAAAAGGTTCCCTTGTGAGTGAAAAATTGGATTATTTCAAGAAAATTGATTAAAAACGCATTTTTGGAGGTGAAAATGAGTGGAAATCCGGGTTTTTTGATTTAATTTCGGTTAAAAAAGGTGGAAAAATCGATTTTTGCTTGTAATTTACAGCTTTGGAGCGTTTTGGGTCTGAAAATGGGGAAAATTGAGTGAAAAATTGCAAATTTTCGCTATAAATAGGGAATTTTGCACTTTTAGGGCTGAAAATTAGTGGAAATTTGAACTTTTTGAGTGGAAATTAAAATCGATTTTTGAAAAATTACTATTTTTTTCGAGATTTATAGCTGATTTTGAAGGTGAAAATGACTGGAAAATCGCAAACTTTCGCTATTTATATGAAAAAATTGGGGAAAATTGCATATTTAGCGTTGAAAATGTGTGTAAATTCGAGTTTTAGCACAGAAAATTGATTAAATATGCACATTTCGAGCAAAAATCGAGTAGAAATCCGGGTTTTTAGCTCTGAAAATGCATTTTTTGTCCATTTTTGGCTGAAACGGCTCAAAAAATTGATTTTTGCAAGGAAATTTCAGGTTTTTAGTACTCAAACAGGCTGGGGCGCCATCGACGCATGTTATGGGTCAGAAATGAGAGATTTATCGCTGGAATTCGACTGTTGAATGGACATCCAGATATACAGACAGACAGACAGATTCTATTGAGTTTTAGAACGTTTCCAGATGAAAATTTGCATTTTTACTTCAAAAACTTTGTTTAAAATCATCATTTTTATCGAAAAAAAATGATATTTGACAATGATTTTCAGGTTTTTGAGCGTTGGAAATGCCAAATTCGCTCAATTACACAGTCAAATGAGTGTCTGACGATATTTTATTGCTGAAAATCCAGATTTTTCGGAGAAATTGACCGAATTTTTCAACACTTTTAAGGTTTTTCGACTGAAATTCTCCGATTTTTTCGCTGAAAATTCGATATTTTCCACTCCTACCTGACACTTCATGAGTGAAATCAAATGATGAGCACAATAGTCACGTTGAGCCGGTTTCAACTTCCACTGCTCCATCTCTTCCCAAGTGGCCTTCATTTCGCGAACCTGGAATCAAATATACGATTTTTGAGTTAAAAAATTGAGTTTTTGAGGCGAAAATAGCTAAGAAATAGCATTTTTCACTCAAAAAGTACGATTTTCGCCAGTTTTCCGTCTAGAAAACGCATTTTGACTTTAAAAAGCAATTTTCATCAAATTTCGCTGAAAAAACCTTTCTCGGTCGCTCGAATCCATATTGAGGATCGAAGGTGGGCGGTCTGTCGACACGTGGCGCAACTTCTGGACTGTTGGCTCCTTCCAAAGAGACGGACAGTTTAGTTCCCATGATAGGCTGCAAATTTGGGAAAGTTTTGAGCATTTTTGTGTGGAAACGGAGGAAAAAACGGGTTCGGAGTGGAAAAAATGCACTTTTGAAGGCGAAAATGAGTGGAAATCCGGGATTTTAGCTTAGAAATCGAGTTTTTGTAGGGAATTCGGTGGAAAATTGAAACTTTTGCTATTTCTACTGTAAAATTGGGAAAACCTGCAAATTTAGAGCTGAGAACGAGTGGAAATCCGGGTTTTCAACTCAGACATTCATATTTTGTCAATTTTCTCACTAAAATAGTTGAAAAAATTGAGTTTTTCACCAGAATTTTTGCATTTTGGTGTCAAAATTCGGGTTTCTAGACATAAAAACTCTCTTTTTCTACCTATTTCACTATAAAAAACCTTCAAAATCGGCATTTTTGTGCCGAAAACACTTTTTGAAGCTGGACGACTCAATGGCATCGATTTCACCAGAATTTTCGCATTTTGGTGTCAAAATTTGGGTTTCTAGGCATAAAAACTCTCTTTTTCTACCTATTTTAACAGAAATTTTCTTTAAAAAATCATGTTTTTCATGCTGAAAACATTTTTTAAGCAAAGCGTCGATTTCACCAGAATTTTTCCATTTTAGGGCCAAAATTTGGGTTTCTAGACATAAAAACACGCCTTTTCTACTTATATCACTAAAAAAAAACCTTTAAAAATCAGTTTTTATGGCGAAAACACTTGGGGCGACTTTCCGACATAGATTTCAGTGGAATGACATGGTTTTCTGGTCAAAATGTTGAGTTTTAGAGAGTTTTAGACATAAAACACGTTCATTCTTCCTATTTTAACAGAAATTTTTTTTAATCATGCTGAAAACATTTTTTGAAGCAAGGCGTCGATTTCACCAGAATTTTTCCATTTTAGGGTCAAAATTTCGATTTCTAGACAATAAAACATGCTTTTTCTACCTATTTCATAAAAAAAACCTTCAAGAATGTGTTTTTCATGCCGAAAACATTTTTTAAACCAAGACGACTGTCCGATACCGATTTCAGTGAAATGACATGGTTTTTTGGTCAAAATTAAGCTTTCTAGGCATACAAACATGCTTTTTCCACTTATTTTACTATAAAAAACCTTCAAAAATGTGTTTTTCATGCCGAAAACATTTTTGAAGCTGGACGACTCAATGGCATCGATTTCAACCGAATTTTCACATTTCTGGGTCAAAATCTGGGTTTCTAGCCATAAAAACACGCTTTTTCTACCTATTTCACTATAAAAAACCTCAAAAATCGGCGTTTTTCATGTCAAAAACATTTTTTGAAGCTAGCAAAATTTCTGATACCAATTTTAACCGAATTTTCACATTTCTGGGTCAAAATCTGGGTTTCTAGCCATAAAAACACGCTTTTTCTACTTATTTTACTATAAAACACCTTCAAAATCAACATTTTACCACAGAAATCAATTAAAAACCTCGAAAATCCACAAAATTGCCCGAAACCCACAATTCGCTAAACAACACGCGCCAGCGGAATATCGGAGTGTCGTTGCGAAATGAAAAAAGACGATGAGTGCGTGCAAAACGAGACTTTACACCCAGTGACCATTGACCACTTTTCCGTCGAAAAAATCACATTTTCTGCTGATTTCGCCGTTGTTTATTTCATTTTTCCACTTATTTTCACCTAAAAACCTTGATTTTTGCCCAAAAATTCCAAAAAAAATCGAAAAAAATTTAAAATTTCCAGTTCTCCCCAACGATGGCATCAATCCGCTCGGTTTTTGCACTCAAAAACTCAGCAAAACTTGCTCTTTCCGCTAGAGTAGGTCTCATTTCAGATTTTCAACAAAATTTTTTTTTGATCTACAGAAAAAAAAATTTCAGTCAATGTCCTCCCACCCGTTGGCCGGTCTTCTCGGGAAGCTGAACCACGTGGCAATCGCTACTCCGGATTTGAAGAAATCCTCCGATTTCTATAAGAATCTCGGCGCCAAAGTGTCCGAGGCTGTGGTAAGCTGAGGGTCCCTCGAGAAAAACATTTTTTTGATCTACAACTTTTTTGTTGATCCCAATCTATTAATCGATCAAAGCTTATCGATTAAAATGTGTTTTTGATTTCAAAAAATCGTGATAAAACTTTTTTTAAATCAAAAATCCGAAAACAATTCGGATTTCTGGTTTTTGACCGGTGACCTCTTATAGAAGGGCACCCAAAAGCACGAAAAACAACTAAAAATAGTTAAAATCAAAGAAAAAAGACTGAAAAATTCACATTTTTCCAAAAAAATTTTTTTTTTTTTAATTTTCCAAAACCTCATTTTTCTCTGAAAAACTTCGAAAATGAGTATTTTTAGTGCAGAAGAACTTCAAAAACTCAAATTTTCAGTCCGAAAAGTGGCAGGTAAACTAAAAACGCGCCGAAGGCGCCCCAGATGGCTATCAGAACCGAAAAACAGGCTCGCGGCAAAGGCGCCCCAGCGATTCTTTGTAAATCAGATCCCGCGGACATCTAGATACACAGACAGACACGGATGAAAGAAAGTTCCAATTTTCGCGTCGACGGCGCCCCAGACACGTTCTGTCTCTGGAGAAATCGGTTCTCACAGCTATCGAAGAAAACGCGGCCAAGGCGCCCCAGCCGATTCTGAAAACGGTTTCTTACGCGCCAAAGATACGCCAGTCTATTCAGGAACAGCTGGAAATTGTGAATGCGTCGAAGGCGCACCAGCGATTCCTAGTCTGTCTGTGTGTCGGTTTGTCCGGGAGACGTCTGTCTGTGTGTCTGAGTGTCCGAATGTCCGAATATTCACATTTTTTCATAGTGAAGACTTCAGAACACCTCGTAGCCGGATTCTGAAGGTTTCATGATTTCAAAGCGCCCCCCGATTCGACGTCTCGAATTTTCTGTCTTTTTTGTGGTGAAAAGTCCAATAACTATATACATAACGACCCCTTTGGCATACAAATAAACGAATAAATCCAAAATTTGGATAGTAATGGCAAATGGGGGTAAGTAAACCGGTTCTCTTTTGGTGGTTTACATCCCCCAAACCAAAATGAAATTCGGTTGTGAAAGAAATTTCTGCCAATTAGGCTGAAAACTGACCATTCGTCAAACATCAACAAACGAACCAAAAGTTCTTAAAAGTGTCAAAAACCTTAATTACCCTCCCTAATTACCCTCCTAATTAGCTTATTTCAGCCCCAACCAGAGCACGGAGTTTACACAGTGTTCGTCGAACTCCCCAACTCAAAAATCGAGCTTCTCCATCCATTTGGTGAGAAATCTCCGATTCAAGCGTTTCTGAATAAGAATAAAGACGGTGGAATGCATCATATCTGCATTGAAGTTCGTGATATTCAAGAGGCAGTCTCAGCCGTCCGATCTAAAGGAATTCGGACTCTCGGAGAGAAGACAAAGATCGGAGCACACGGAAAACATGTCATGTTCTTGCATCCCAAAGATTGTGGCGGTGTTCTCATCGAGCTTGAACAGGAATAATTGTTTTTTGAGTGGTTTTTAGGAGGAAAATGCACAAAAAACGGTGAAAAACGGTGAAAATACATCAAAAACACCTGAAAACACTGGTGGCCGAGTTTTCCAAATTTGGGTTTCCTAGGCCACCAACTTTTTTCTTTTAGTTTTACGCAAATTTTGCGAATTTTCAACTGAAACACTTTAAAATTCTAAAAATCTTTTTTAAAAACACTGAAAACACGAAAAATCTAAAAAAAAAATTGATGGCCGAATTTTATATTTTTTGGGTTTCCTAGGCCACCAACTTTTTTCTTTTATTTTTACGCAAATTTGGCAAATTTTCGACTTAAACTCTTTGAAAATTCGAAAAATCGTCAGAAAACACAAAAAATTCACCAAAAAAGTTGATGGCCGAGTTTTCCAAATGTTGGGTTTCCTAGGCCACCAACTTTTTTTTTCGATTTTTTTCAAAATTTCGACTGATAGCATTAAAAACTGCTGAAATTTTCGTTTTTTCCTGAATTTTCACCGTTTTTTTCTGCATTTTCCTCCCATTTTTTGAGATTTTTTTCCCATTTAGATTCCCATATTTTGTACTTCTTGTGCCATAATCATTGCCCTCATCATTATAATATGAACATCTTTGTTATTGCATTATTAACTTTTTACAGATTTTCAAGAAGAAGAATGGATTTTTTCTTAGAAAACTCCAAAACTTTGAAAAAATCTGAAAATCTTCGCGATAAAAACACCAATTTTCTGATATTTTTCAGAATTTATTTTTCTGGAAAACCAGATCGGTCCATCCTCGTGTCCTGTTGTCCGGATGTCCAAAATTCAATATATAGACGAAATTGACCTGAAAAACTTGAAAAAACTCGAAAAACCACGACTTTTTGATTTTTTCGCCTTTTTCTGTCCGTCTGTCCATCCCAATGTCCAGATGTCCACTATACAAATACCATCTCAGCTTGTGAGCCTTTGAAAAACTCCGATGGCCTAGTTTTCCAAAATGTTGGATTTCTAGGCCACCAACTGTTTTTTGTTCGATTTTTCCCTAATCTTTTCCGAAAAACAACAATTTTCAGCTTTTTTCGAAATTATGTAAAAAAATCTGAAAAAAACAGCAAAAAGGCACTTTTTTCTGTCGATCTGTTCATCCGGATGTCCGAGGCTTCCTGTCTGTCCGTCTGACTGTCCAGATGTCCACTACTTCTCAAAATGGACAGAATCCACATTCTGTCTATCTGTTCATCCGGATGTCCACTTTTTCCAAAAAATCCACAATTTCCTGTCCGTCTGTCCATCCCAATGTCCAGATGTCCACTATACAAATACCATCTCAACTTGTAAGCCTCCTACTCCTCCCCGAATTTCCAAAAAAAGGCGCGAAGAATCTTGTTATTTGCCGAAAAGCTCTGTAAACAATGCATCGAATCGTCTCGAATTCTTCGTCTCAAAAAGAGGAAGAATTCTCATAGATCACCACAACAACATCTCTCTTTCTCTGGCAACTCTCTCCGATTCAATTAGAAATAAAAAAGTACGAGGCGACCTCCAAAATCGATCGTCGAACAAGTTGAAAACAAGTCGTGACTCATTTCACACGAGGTCGTTCCCCTCGTCATTTCCGAATTTTCGAATCGAAAAAACTCATTTTTATCCCCAAAAAAGTCCTCAAAAATGCTCAACAATCTCGGCACCCGACTGTTCAAATCGGTGACCGATAAGGCTGGCGATCTGGGTGACAAGTTTGAAGAGGAGTTCTCACGCCTTTCTTTTAATATTACCAGTGAGTGTGATCCCTCCTTATTTCCTCCTCAAATTCATTTCCAGCCGAAGTCGATTCAATTGTCACTGAAGCCATCTCACTCTCCTCTTATATCAAAGTGGCTCTTGTTATCCTCTCGATTCTTCTCATCCTCCTTATCATCCGTTACTCTGCCTATGGAATCCGTTGTATGTTCTTCAAAGCCAGGGATTGGATCCACTCGATGGAGGAGAAGCCGGCGCCACAGGTATTCTTTTCAGCATTTCCTGTGGATTTAAGTTGAATTTCATCAGAAGAATATCTAGGTGATTCTTCTGATGCCGACGGAGGATGGAAAGTATCGGAAGAGTTCGAAGGTGTACACGGATGAGCAGACAAGACAGATGTTGGACAAGTTGAGAGATGATTCCATCGAGTTGTTCAACAATGAAACGAAGAGATCCAATAGCATTGTAAGTTCTAAAGTTTTCTCTGAAAATATTGATTACTTTTTCCTAGGAATCACGAAGAAACCGACCACCTAGACTCTCCGAACGCGCCGCATACAAGAATTGGAAAGTTCCGGAAGAAGCAGTATAAAATCACCTATCCTACGTTAAATGTAAATATGTAAATTAATGTTACAATAAATGTAAATGCTAGATTTATATTACGAAACAATAGTTGTATGCAATCGTGGATCTACATAATTTGTTAAATAACCAATAATAATGTTAGGATCTAAAGATCCCATTTGAATAAAAACAAGAGAGCTAAGCAATACAGAAATTGGACAAGACTGACAGGGTTAAAACTGGGACAATAGAGCGGGTGCATTTAGATCAGCTTACAAGAAGAAAAGTTTGTCGCAAAGCTTTTCATCTGAATCTCCGTGAAGCGATTGAGCAGTCAAGAAGGCGAGTTTGTGCGCGTATTGACATGGAGCTGGCACACGAACTGTTCCTTGCCAATTGTAGTACAAATAGCACAACTTGAAGGCGAGTTGTTGATGCTTATCGGGTCCGAGTTCCGTGTCGTCGAAAATGATGTTGTAGGAGACTGGAGTGACAGTTCCTTGGTTGACAAACTGTGGCACCAAGTAGAAGTCCATTCTCTCTGGACGAGTGACGACAGTGTCAACGACCGTTCCTGGATCGGGATTGATTGCACTGGCTCTTGTAGCTCCTTGCCTGAAAAATAGAAATAAAATCAGTATTTAAGAGTAAAAACTCACTTCAAGATACGCATATTGACGCGCTTGGTAACAAAGATGAAGGCCAGCTTGATAGACTTGTGTACCTTGCCGCTGAGCTTGGCGACACGTTCAGTCACCATGTCACAAGCATCACGAACAAGTTTCACTTCCGTATTCTTGTTGTATGGGATTTGCCCATCTACGGCACCGTCTCTGTAGAGAATCAAACGACTTGGAAGAGTGTTGTTGTTCTTGTCGTAGTACTTCTTGAGAGCCTCTGAAAACAATTACTGATGACTTACGTGGCTACTCCAATCGAGTCTTGTGAAGCGATGAAGCTTGTTGTTGTACAAGGTGATGATGGTGGAGCATCCGAACATCTCATTCATCTTCTCCTGAACTCGTTGGCGATTTCCCTGACATGCTTGCATCTCCTTCTTGACAAGGTCGTACATCGAGTCTCGGCGAACCATCTTGAAACGATTCTCGATACAGAGCATCAGCTGGTCTTCGTAAATGCGGATAGCAGTCTCAAATCTCAGGAGGATGCTCATATTGTACTCTCGAACGTGTCTGGCGTCCTTTGAGTTGAAATAGTGACGACCAAGTTGAGTCAAGCTGAGCTCATCGAGGCAACGACGGATGATTGTGTAGAAGATGTTGATAGTCTGCGCATTGTCCATTGCTGAAATAAAAATCAATAATTTCAGTCGAAATTCCATAGGAAACTCACATTCTGCTGCCATCCTTCAGTCATTCAGTCAAGTAGAGAATCATTCCATCGAGGACGTGGAATCTGCCGATCTCTTCAGTCACATTTTCATGGAGCAGCATAGTCTCTCTCATATGTTTTGAATCCACTTGAGGATGGAACTCGACATGAAATTGATAGATGCTGTAGTCGGCTTTCTCCATTTCGATCGGGATAAAGTTGGCGAAGCAACGTTGAGGGCGCCCGGAAGAAATGATCCGGTTGGATCGTGCCATAGTAGTCTTGAGTCTTTCCTCCGCTGTTGTTGGATCCCGATCCTCGGCTTCTTCCGCGGCCACTTCCAGATGCCATTTTACAATGAATAAAAATAAAAGAAAATTGCAAGAAAACGAGAAGAATAACGATTTTAAGAGAGAAACTTAGGATAAAACATCGAAAAACATAAGACGTTTCGAAGAGAACTGCCAGAAAATTCAAAACTTCATGATTTTTGCATGAAATTGAACGAAAGATAGCTGAAAAACGCGCAGACGGTACGCCAGAATATTTTCAGACGAAAAAATTTGAAAATTTTCGGACAACAGCCGACGAAACAGAAAAATAGCGAAAAATGGAAACGAATTTCTCTTCTGCTGCGAAGAGTTAGATGTGCAGGTTGTTGGCCTACTGTAAGCGCGGCGAGACCCGCCAACGGTAAAATTCTCTGCTCCTTTAAATTTGAAGAATTTTTCATCGATTTTTAAAATAAAAAATGGAATATTGAGCGAAAAATACGGTTTAAAATTAAAATTCCGATTGAAATAATCGAAAAATCTCAGAAAAATGCAGAAAATCCACCAAAAATCCGCAAAAACATCGGATAAAACATCAAACGCCGTCGAAAAACAAGAGAACTGCCAGAAAACTCAAAAATTTATTAATTTATCATTTTCAGAGAAATATTTTTTGCCAATCACTGAAAAATGTCGAAAAAACACGATTTTGGACTCAAATTGACCGAAAATTAGCTGAAAAACGCGCAGACGGTACGCCAGTATATTTACAGACGCAAAGAACATTTGTTGGCATACTGTAAGCGTGGCGAAACCCGCCAACGGTAAAAGTCTCTGCTCCTTTAAACTTGAAGATTTTTTAAATCGATTTTTCGAAAGCTGGAAAACCGGAAAATTTCCTGAAAAATCACTAAAACCTCAAAATTTTTAAATAAAAACCAAATTTATTCACAGAATATTCAAAAATTGTACATATGAATTAAATCAGCAATCGTCCTCCTCCTCATCATCATCTCCAAACGATAGCAGTCCTTTTTTGACAGTCGGCGTCGGTGTGCTCTTCTTTTTCTTCTTTTCAGCCTCTTCATCAACGGAATCGCCATCCGTCGTTCGTTTCACCGGCTTTTTGAAGGTGATCTTTCCCTCGGCGATGAGTTTGTCTGGAAATGAGCAATTTTTGGCTGAAAATTAAAAAAAAACACTGAAAAATTGCCATTTTAACGAGAAAATGGTAATTTTCAATAGAAAATATAGAATTCCCGCTCATTTTTGTTTAAAATTCTGCCGAATTACTCAATTTCAGTCAAAAAATGGCTTGTAGCATCGAAAATTCGCCATTTTCAAAAAATGTTATGTTGTCTGGTTAAAAAACGCTGGAAAATTCATTTTCGCTAAGAAATGGGTCAATCTTTCGCGAAAATAGGAATTTTAACGAAAATTGGTCCATTTCGATCGAAAAATCAGCCCGAAACCTCATTTTCAGTCCAAAATTCGAGTTTTTTCCTGAAATTTTCGAAAAAATAATGGAAAACACTGAAAAATCGGCAATTTTCAGTCAGAAATCTAAGAATTCCGTGAAAATCAGTTTTTTATCAAAAAATCATATAAACTGTTCGAAAACGATGAAAGCTAGCTCATTTTCAGTCAAAAAACGGGTTTTTAGAATCGAAAAATCGAATTTTTAGCTTAAAAACCCCAATTTTTGAGATTTTTTCGCAATTTTTCCGGTTTTTTCGGCTGAAAAACCATTTTTCTTACCCTCCTCCACCTTTTTCTTCGCGTCCAACTCCTTGACCATTTCCTCCTTCGTCAAATCGGTCTCCTCATTCAAAACGATCACCTGAGGCCGATCTTCTTCCTTCATTCGCATCAAATCTGTCTCGTCGTCGTCGAAATCCGCTGGTCCCGCCTCCTCGTCGAACTGGAATTCAAAAAATGAGAAAACTCGATAAATTTTGATAATTTTTTACTTTATCCTCCAATTTCGCCGGTTCCTTATATCCCATTTTCGATTTCATCGCCTTGATGAACGCCGGCTCTTCTTGCTCGACGAAATGAAGATTTGCCTGAAAAATTTGATTCATTTATACAGATTTTATACATTTTATAGAGGCTACCTTGTCTTTATAAGACATTGACGATGATTGTCCTCGTTTCGACATTTTTTTGGATGAAAAGACTGAAAAAATTGATTTTTAATTGTTAAATTACATAATTTTGATGATTTTCAAGGTTTTGAGAAAGAAAAAACATCGAAAATTCGTCAGAAATCCATAAAAACCTCGCAAAGAAAATCGTTTTTATTTAAAAAAATAATTTTTCTGTTGGGTCCGCAATTGCGCGTCAAATCTAGTGTTTTAAAGATTTTTCTAGTTTTCTATGGATTTTCAGCAATTTTATAACTGAATTATTATTTTTTTTAAGATTGTAAATGTTTTCTGATGTTTTTTAAATACAAATTTCACTAGAAAACACTGAAAAATCTCAAGAAAACGATAAAAAATGAATAAAAAATCCAAAGTCCGCAATTGTCGTCAAGTATGGGGTTTCTCGGGAAATACGCGCGAAGTTTGAAAAATAATAATTTTTCACAAGTGCGTAACTCGCTTGAAACCCAATGTTATGAGCTGAAAAATATATGAAAATGTAGATCTCAACGAGTTCTATGTCTCTGATATAATATGCGTCAGGTTAAGATTAATTATTGTGCCCCTGACCGGGTTAAAGAGCTAAAATCCGTCAAAAAATGACGTTACTTGACACAGATGAAACGAATTCTGGATTTTTTTTCAAAAAATTGTTTCAAAATCAAAATTTTATAAAATTCACGCCTTCCCCCCTACAGAGTTGCCGGAAATGTCTTGTATTTGAATTAGATTCTCGCGGAATTATGGGAGGCGGTGCGGTCGCGTCGCGTGCGCACTGATAATTCGGTGTATTCACATTTATATGAAAATTTGAACCGCGAGAACCCGAAAATTTGGTGTAGCATGGTGCCAAAGCCTACCGTAACCCAATTACGGTAGCACTGGATGGCCGAAGATACTCAGTTTTTTCAAACTTTTTCTATTCTCTAGGCTCCACCTCCAAAATAGGATTCGTCTTACTGACTGGTTGTACAGTAATCTCAAATCGTCCCGGAGCAATTTCTGTTGTGCTCTGGGAGGGCGGGGCCTAACGGCGCTCTCCCATCGATCAATTCTACTTCATGCCCTGTGCTCTTTTACTTAGAATGCAGCAGCAGCAGCATCAAGGAGCCATGCCAACACACTAATTATCATCTCTCTGATTGTCTCTCCATCTCCTCTTCTCTTTCTTTCCAACTCCATGGAAGCTAACCCGTTATCAAATACCTTTGGGAGCCGCGTCCGCAGCCGTGTTGCCCCTGATTTGTTGCTCCGCCCACTTATTGACTGGCTCTGTCCCACCACTTTTGAGTGTAACGTCTCATTAGCTTTCAGCCTTGCAATGGTTTTTTTTGGGTTTTCGTGACGACGGATTGTTTTTTTTTCACTTTTTGTGATGTGTTCTGGTCCTTCTGAACACGCTGATTCCGAATATTTCAATGGTTTTCATAGAAACCTGTCCCGAATCGAGATATTCGAGTTTTAAAATCATCTTTCTGATTAAAAAAAACGTTGTTTGTTAAGGGCTTTTGAACAAAAAATTGGCTGGAAGAGGGTATTTCTATAATTTATGTTAAAAACTCTATATAAAATTCACAAAAATCTCTAAAAATAAATCCGAAAGCCGCGATTTTTCTTCCGAAAAACACTCAAATTTCCAAAAAGGCTGAACTTTTTTCTGTAGGATTTTAGGATTTCTAGGCCACACAAGTTTCTTCCCACCCGTTCGTTTTGTTTTAGACAAAGGGATTCATTTCGAACCAAAATTATGAAAAAACGTCAAGAATTTCTGCGAAACGAACACGGAAAAACGTTCCGTGGCCTAGAAACACAAAAAGAGAAAGTTCGGCTAGAACTGACCGATTTTTAGCATTTTAGTCATTTTTTTGGCGTATTCGAGTATGATCACCGGAATTTCCGTAAATTCCCAAAATCCCCCTTTAAAAATGAATTATCTCGGTACCGTAGAGCCTTCCACGTTCCGCCATTTTCAGATTGAAAATTTTTTTCTCTTTTGTTTTTTGAATTTATTGATATTGTTGAGGTCTTTGGCAGCAAAGCTATCAGTTTTTACCAAAAAAGTCAAATTTAACACAAATTTAAAGGAGGACTGATGTCATATTCTTTTATTTCAGATTCTGATACTTCAGAAAATTCTGAGCAACTTTCATCATTGGAGGATATGCTAAAAATCGCTCTAAACGCCCTAAATTCACGTTTTCCCGGCTCAAAAAGAGCCAAGGTGGAAGAGTTTTCCCACGCGAATTTTCGCCACCCGTGTAGTCCTCTCGGACAAAATTATTTCTTTTTATTTATTGATTTCTCGTTTTCTTGCTTTTTCAACAAAATTTCGTGTTTTTTCTTCCTTTTTTACGATATAAATTGAAAAATTTAGGGCGTTTAGAGCGATTTTTAGCATATGCTCCAATGATAAAAGTTGCTCAGAATCTGAAAAAAAAATATGACTTCAGCCCTCCTTTTACCAATTTTAGGAGCTATTTATTAGCACGGCACGCGTCTTCCAACCGCGCTCCACCGAAATCCCTTTGAAAAATCTCTCTTTTTCTCTTTTTCTCTCGATTTCTCTCACAATTTTCTTCTGTTTCGGTAGAGCGCGGTTGTAAGGACTGTGTCAAGAGGTAATACAACAAAATATGGATATTTTATTCTGCTTTTCGTTTTTCGGCATTTTTTTTAAATTCCGCCGCTCATCAACCTACCCAAATAATTTCAGAATGGCCATTATCTGTTGCTGCCCCAGCCGCACCACAACCCACGAGAAGCCAAAAAAAGTCACCTTCGAATTGGTGCTCAAATGGGGAGTCTCATTCGAGGAGTTGCTCAACCACGAAACTGGTCGAAGAGCATTCACCGCATTCCTCAAAAGCGAGTACTCCGACGAGAACATTCTCTTCTGGATCGCCTGTGAAGAGATCAAAAGAGAGAGAAACTCGGAAAAGGTCGAGGAAAAGGCTAGGATTATCTATGAAGACTTCGTCTCAATCCTCTCTTCAAAAGAGGTCTCCCTGGATGCCACCGTCCGAGAGAAGATAAATGAAAACATGAAAAGTCCAACAAGTGAGACGTTCAACATCGCCCAAAAGCAAATCTACACTCTCATGCAGAGAGACTCCTACCCGAGATTCATTGTGTCGCCCATCTACAGAGAGCTTCGAGACTCGTTTGGCGTCATCGAGGAAGTGGTGAACATGTGATGCCTGCGGATATCTCAAAGGTATATAGTTTTCATGCCACACCCGTAAGCCACAAGCCACGTAAACCACGCTCTACCGACCGAAGCCAATGAAAATTGTATGTGAAATTGAGAGATTCAGAGAATATGAGATAAGGAATTTCGATGGGGCGCGGTTGTAGGGACTGTACTGCGCTAATTTTTATCACTTTGATCATAATTATCCTGATTTTTTTTTCAGACTCTCATTCGACACTACGCCGCCCGTCTATTCCGCCCACTACTTCTCATTTCCATGTCAATCTTCCCCCCTTCTCATACTTCCCCCAAAATTGGCACCAAAATTCAAATATTTTCAAAAATTTCTACTCGTTTGGCATCATCGAGGTTGGCATTTGATGGATATCTCAAAGGTATATATTTTTCATGCTAGGCCACGCCCCCGAGGCGAGACACACCCGTAAGCCACAAGCCATTTTGTCGGAGAACAGTGAAACTTTTACAGAATCGGTAGACATAGTTGGGGACCCGATTCCCAAAGATTCAAAAATATTTGTTTATTTTCAACCGTTTTCTGACAATCCGGAACGCGCGGGACGGGGTGACGTACAGTTGTGCGACGGAGCGCGTTTGCTCTGAACATATCTAACAATGTTTTATTTTCAGACTCTCACTCTCTCTCTCTCTCTTCACCGACACCTCGACACCTCGACACCTCATTCGACACTACCCCGCCCTTCTATTCCGCCCACTACTTCTCATTTCCATGTCAATCTTCCCCCTTCTCATACTTCCCAAAATTGGCGCCAAAATTCAAATATCATCGAGGTTGGCATTTGATGGATATCTCAAAAGGTAAATATTTCTCTGGCTAGGCCACGCCCCCGAGGCGAGACACACCCGTAAGCCTCAGCCCTTATATCATGTTGTCACTTTGACACAAAGGTGGGAGGCGTTGCGTGCGCGTCGCGGTTTTTAAGTTTGACAACGTGCGTACAGTTGTGCGACTGAGCGCGTGACCATCTCTAACAATGTTTTTTTTTTCAGACTCTCTCTTTCTCTCTCTCTTCATCGACACCTCGACACCTCGACACCTCATTCGACACTACGCCGCCCGTCTATTCCGCCCACTACTTCTCATTTCCATGTTGATCTTCCCTCTACTCATATACTTGTCATGGTTCAGGCCCGACTCGACGGCCTGAATAATTGGCGCCAAAATTCAAAACTTTTCGAATTTTCCAGTAAAAAGTCGGGCCAAACCGGGTCGAGCCAAGCCTTCACAACAGAGCTGTGCGGAATTCCTTCTTCCTTTTTCCTTCTTCCTTTTTTGAAATTTTATTCCTTCTTCCATTGAAATTGCTCGCCACTTCCGACTTCCGTGTAAAAAGTTCACAAAAATTGTTTAATTTTCGACGGAATTTCAGCGGAATTTTGGTGGTTTTTAATGGAACTTTGTATGCAAAACAACGCCAAAATTTGCTTTCAGAGATGACAACGAAAATTTTTCCTCAAATTTGTCATTTTCAAAATTAACTTCCGGGTTCGGACCCAACTTCCTTCTTCCTTCTTCCGACTTCCTTTTTTGAAAATTTTACTTCCGCACAGCTCTGCTTCACAACTATGCCTCTTTTCTTCTTCTTGCTTTACTTGCAAATCGGGTAGTATCTTGCTTCAAACTCAACCTGGTGACCTGAATAATAGACCAAATTGCAGATCTCGATGAGAGCTATACATATGATATACATTGAAGCGAGTTACCCAATTTGCATGTACACCTTTTTCTCCAAAATCCCGAGCTCATAGTCAGTTGTGACAGAATTTTTCTTTGTTTGTTATCGGTTCGCAGGAAAGCACTGGGTGGTAAATATTAAAGGCGCATGGATTTTTTTCAAAATGGTTTTGTATGGATCAAATACTGTATTGGACCGATTTCGTAAAAGCCTTTAACATCACCTGATGCTTGTTCGCATACCGATAATAAGGATTTAATTTCTCATTCCAAAAGTTTTAATACATTTCATGTGATTTTCTCTTTTTTTTCCATTTTGTTTTTCCTCGAAACTCTTCAACTCAATAAACTCATATTCGAAAACATCTATCCACTCTTCCTTCCCCAGGGAACCCGTTTCTCATGGCAACCACGGAAGTGCTCATTAGCTCTCGAGCCCCTCATTAGACTCACTCGCTTTTCGATGAAAAGTGGTGATGTGAGGATTGAGGGAATGAAAAATAAACTGAAAAAGAGAGAAGATGGGAGGCATAGTTTTTTTTGAGAAGATACTTGTCAACCGGACCAAAACGGGCCGACACGGGCCGGCTCGTAACTCGCGTCAAACTCAAAATTATGAGCTGAAAAATATACCAAAATGTAGATATCTACGAGTTCTATGCCCGTGATCTGCTACGGGCCGGATGGCTATTTGTTAATGTGCCGCGGGCAGAGAAAATGTGCCAAAAACGCGAAAATGGCCAAAAAATCCATTCTAGCCCGGCCCACGGCACATTAACGAATAGACAGTGAAAGAAGATTGGTTAATCAATTCCATACCAAAAACATGAAAAAATTAGAAAAAGAAAGAATAGATGCTCTCTTTCCATTGTTTTCTCTGATTACATCCGCTCACATATATCTCATCCACGTTCTCGTATATTTTTCAGAAAATGACCTGATGTCAATTTCCAAACCACATAGTTCTGTATACCCTTGTCAGAGCCTTCTCTAACGATGTTGTAACAGTCGACTCCACTAAAATTGTGCAGACAAGATTCTCAACAGTGCGAGGCTTAAGGTATTTTGCGTGGGCGTCGCGGTTTATATTGAGACATGTGACAAATAAACAAAATATTTGAATTTAGCACTCATCCAAGTTTTTTTTTGGCACCTTGCCCATCGCTGTTTTCGAGAAATTTAACTGGAATTTCTTTTCAGACTCCAAAACTATTCAGTTCTTCGGTGAAAACATATTCAAAACATTTTTATTCTGTTAATGACTACTGACGCGTTTCTGCTCACACTTATGCACGAAATTCAGAATTTGGAGTATGGGGGGTTTCGTAAGTATCATTTTATTCTTTGCAACAGTGAAAATAAGGGAAAATAGTAATATCTGTGAGATTATTATAGTGAAATTCTGGTTAACATTATAAGTTGAATAGCAAATGGGCAGTACAAGAAGTACAGAGAATAGGGGGTAATCAATTCCATACCAAAAAAAAGAAAACATTAGAAAAACAAAGAATAGATGCTCTCTTTCCATCGCTTTCTCGAATGACATCAAAACAGTCGTCTCCACTGAAGTCGGCAGGTGAGCTTGAAAAATAAAACAATCTGAAAGAAGAAAAAAAAATTCCTGCGGAAAATGATAATACTCACTTGAAATCGATTTGATACCATTGTGGCCGTTTGGTAGGATCAAATTCCTCTGTTTCCAACTGATCGATTATTAGAGCTGTGTTGAGATTATAATCAGGAGGTGCACTAAAATAAACCATTTCTAAATTCTGATAACCTTCACTATTCATCCATTTCCTTATGAACAGGTTGAGCTCCTTCTCTGTTATGACAAGATGACTAAAAACAATATTTCGTCCCGTAAATTTTGACAAGAGACTAGCGCCAACCGATCCAGGTTTCGATAAATGAATATTGCTGATTTCGAGTATTTTTGATGAATCGTTCACTTCTCCATTAATAGGTGAATTAACCATTAAAGTACTCAAATTCGGATAATACGGACTCAGAAAAGTGTCCAAATCGTTCAGTTCTAGTACTGATTTCCCTTCTACAAGTATCTTGCTCACGTTCTCGTATTTTGGAAGTTCTTCAGTGAGTGAGTTGACATCCACTTGCAATCCACATGGTACTGTATACCAGAATAATGATTTGACATGCTCATACAATGCCTTTGTCACTTTTGCGTCAAGCTTCGACAATTGTATGAAACAGAAATATTGTTCGAGTGTGGGCTGCATTGTTGTGACTCTGAAATAAAAGTAAGTTATTAGAAAATGAATATATATGAGACGAGGCGGAATAGCGATTGATGGCGGCTCTCTTCCGTACTATTCCCATAAAACGTGTACGGTAGTCGCAACGAGACCCACACCTCGTCCCGGGAACTTTGAGCAAACGCTGCGCCACCGGCGAATGGGTAATAAAAAGTAAAGAATTAATTATCTGTGAGACAATGATCATTATACTCAAACTTACATTCCACGCGTTTTGAAATCATCTCCCATCTTCAATTCCACTGGTTTTATCCCAATCAGATCCGTCTTATCATCAAGAGCGATCATCACGTCTACAGGGTTCTCCTCTTTGTGGAGAACAATAAACTTCAGGTCAGGATTTACACCGTATCATAATTCGGGTACTTTTCGTTTTGCTCGAATCACACAATATTTCATTCGCTTCGAGCAGAGAGACATTATAAACAGTTCACAATATTCCATAGATTTGAAAATTTCCTTTTGGACAACATACGGGAAGTGAAGGAGGGGTATGGGCATTTTGGAAATGGAGGGATTGAAGGGTTGAAAGCGAAAATGTATTGGGAAAAGGTACGCGACGCAACGCGACGCGTCGCGGTTTGCTCTACAAGAATCAATAACTGCGGTCGTCTATGGGGAGTCAGTAACAACGACAAACTCGTTCTCCCCTCTCTCTCTCACCTTTTCTCATTGATTTCCAGAATGCCCATACCCCTTCTTCACTTTCCGTATGTAGTCCAAAAGGAAATTTTCAAATCAATGGAATACTGCGAAATGTTTCTAATGTCACTCTGCTCAAAACGAATGAAAAATTGTGTGATTCAAGCAAAAGTGAAAATAGCCAAGATATGGTACGGTGTGTATCCAGACATGAAGCTAATTGGAATTCAAGATTGTGGGATCCCTGCAGATATGCATATCGCATTTGATGACCAGTCAGAGCCGAGTGGAGTGGAACCAATGAAAATGAATATTGGAGACAATTTCAAAACACTTGGAATGTGAGTTTTCTTAATTGAAGTGTGATCTTCATTGTTTTTTTATTTCTTCACTTTCAAATAACTAACTTTGATTTCAGAGTCAAAACAAAGTTGACCAGATTGAAACAAGAATACTGTTTGATAAGTGTGCCAAAGCTTGATGCAAAAGTGACAAAGTCATTACATGAGCATGTTAAACAGTTATTTCGGTATACAGTACCATGCGGAATAGAAATACATATGAACTCACTCACTGAAGAACTTCCAATATATGAGAACGTGAGCAAGATACTTGTGAAAGGAAAATCAATACTAGATCTGAACGATTTGGACACCTTTATGAGTCAGTATTATCCGAATTTAACTACTTTACTAATTTGTTCACCAATTAATGAAGAAGCTACATCAAAGTTACTCGAAATTGGAAGGGTTCATTTATCCTATTCCGGCAAGTGTGGAATAACCTTCCTGTCAAAGTTCAATGGTAAAAAAATCAATTTATGGGGAGCTGTTGTAACAGAGAAGATGCTCAATGAGTTTATAAGAAAATGGATGAAAAGTGACGGATATCAGAATTTAGAATTTGTCAATATAAAATTGTCCCCTGAATGTGTTCTTAATAGAGATCATGTAATCGATCAGTTGGAAATAGAGGAATTCGATGAAATGAAACGGCCAGGATGGTATCAGTCGGAATTTCGGTAAGCACTCATTTGATCTGGAAATAACTGATTTTAATCGTGTTTTCCTTTTCAGATTGTTCATGATGAAAACTAATCGGTTCGATTTCAGTGGAAACGACTGTTTTGATGTCATTAGAGAAAGTGATGGAAAGAGAGCATCAGTTCTCTCAACTCCTAGTTCCTTCACATTTTTGGTCTGGAATTGATTTTCCTTCTTATTCTTATTCTTAAAGTTCTGAAAAATAAAAATTGTCAATATTGCATTGCATTTTCAAGAAACTTTTGATTCAAACATTTTTTTTGAATTTATATTTATTTTTGTGGGACATTTAGTTTTACTATGACACCCTCAAATGCATAAAACTTTTTAAAAAATTTACTGAATCGTGCATTTTTGAGCGAATAGCAATGAAACGACTCCAAAATTATACAATTCTTCGGTGAAAACATTTTTATTGTGTTATGGGTGCCGTGAGTGGGATTTCATTTATGAGGAAAACAATGTGAAAACTGGCGAGAAGCAATAACACCATTGAGATTATTATAGTGAAATTCTGGTTAACATTATAAGTTGAATAGCAAATGAGTTACAGAAAGAACAGTGAAGATTGGTTAATCAATTCCATACCAAAAAAAAGAAAAAATTTGAAAAACAAAGAATAGATGCTCTCTTTCCATCTCTTTCTCGAATGACATCAAAGCAATTGTCACCACTGAAATCGGCAGGTGAGCTTGGAATATTAAACAATCTGAAATTAATGAAAGGTGTCGCAAAACATTCGAATAGCACATCAGAGTTCTTACAACTGCGCCCCACCGAAATCCCCTGTCTCGTTTCAGTAGGGCGCAGTTGTCAGAACACTGTGGTGTTAATACTCACTTGAAATCGATTTGATACCACTGTGGGCGTTTTGTTGGATTGAATCCTTCTGTTTCCAACTGATCGATTATTAGACCTGTGTTGAGATTATAATCAGGAGGTGCACTAAAATAAACCATTTCAGAATGATGATAACCTTCACTATTCGTCCATTTCCTTATGAATAGGTTGAGCTCCTTCTCTGCTATGACAAGATGACTAAAAACAATATTTCGTCCCGTAAATTTTGACAAGAGACTAGCGCCAACCAGTCCAGGTTTCGATAGATAAATATTGCTGACTTCGAGTATTTTTGATGAATCGTTCACTTCTCCATTAATTGGGCAATTAATCATCAAAGTACTCAAATTAGGATAACTCTGGCTCAGAAAAGTGTCCAAATCGTTCAGTTCTAGTATTGAGCCTCCTGTTACATGTATTCTATTTACGTTCTCGTATACTGGAAGTTCTTCAGTCAATGAGTTGTTATCTATTTCTATTCCGCATGGTACTGTATACCGAAATAATTGTTTGACATGCTCATGTAATGATTTTGTCACTTTTGCATCAAGCTTCGGCAGACGTATGGAACAGAATTCTTGGTCGAGTGTGGACTGCACTGTTTTGACTCTGAAATCAAACTTCAATCTCTTTTTTTTTCATAAATTCAAAGTCATAACACATTGCCTATATCATTGGAAAGCTGAGAAAAGGCTGATTTCAAATATATATTCAGTTTTTGCCCTTGGAGCCTGGTAATTGAGAAAAACAAGGTCAAAGTTCGGTAAAATAGAGAACCTCACATTTTTCGAATACCAGACCTCGACGGCAAAAACTGAATATATATTTAAGATCGGCGTTTTCTCAGCTTTCCAATGATATATTTCATGACCTATTACTTCCAACTCACGCAAATTTTTGAGTTTTTAATTGTAAATTCTGCGAATCGCATTTTTTGGTTGAATGCCGCTAATGGCTGTTTTTAAGTTTTTCACCAAAAAATTAACTATTTTTGTGTTTTTTGGCCCGTTTTGACTTAATTTTCTCCAATTTTTTTGCTGAATCCTCACCATTTTGTCGGTTAAAAATATTTGCAATAAATTCTGAAATTTCAGTATCAAACGTAAAAGTATAATTCAGCCAAAATAGGGTTCAGGTGGATTTTACACGAAAAACGTACGATTCTTGACCCGAAATTCGTACTTTTTTTGAGATAAATTAATTTTAGAGTGAATGTGGCATATTTAGTTCTGATAAATGAAGAGAAGTTGATGAAAAATAAAAACATTTGACATGAAAACGATTTTATGGATATGTAACGGAATTATTATGTTTTTATGAAGAAATGCAGTTTTTCTTCCATTTTGAAGCTAAATATGCCAAATTCATTTATAATTTTGCATATTCAACTCTGGATCTTTTTCTTGTCAGTGAGTTATTTAAACGGGAAGAAATGAATGTATATGAGACAATGACCATTACATTCAAATTTAGACAACTCACATTCCGCGTGTTTTGAAATTGTCTCCAATCTCCAATTCCATTGGTTTCATTCCACTCAACTCAGGCTGATCATCAAATGCGATTATCACGTCGACTGGGCTTTCCCCTTCCTGGAGTGCAATAAACTTCAGGGCAGGATTTACACCGTACCATAATTCGTGCACTTTTCGTTTTGCTCGAATCACACAATATTTCATTCGCTTCGAGCAGAGAGACATTATAAACAGTTCACAATATTCCATTGATTTAAAGATTTCCTTTTGGACTACATACGGGAAGTGAAGGAGGGGTATGGGCATTCTGGAAATGGAGGGATTGAAGGGTTGAAGGCGAAAATGTATTGAGAAAGGGTACGCGACGCAACGCGACGCGTCGCGGTTGGTCCTGTAAGAATCAATAACTGCGATCGTCATTTTTTCTCTCACCAGTACCTTACCTTTGAGGGTAATACACAACGCTTTGCGTTGCGCACGCTGTCATCGGTATCCCCAGTACAAGAATCAATAGGAGGACAGTTCTCCCTCCTTATAGTACTCTTCATAATTATATACGAGAACGTGAGTAAGATACTTGTGAAAGGAAAATCAGTGCTAGATCTGAACGATTTGGACACCTTTATGAGTCAGTATTATCCGAATTTAACTACTTTACTAATTTGTTCACCAATTAATGAAGAAGCTACATCAAAGTTACTCGAAGTTGGAAGGGTTCATTTATCCTATCCAGGCCAGTGTGGAATAACCCTCTTATCAAAGTTCAATGGCCGAAAAATCAATTTATGGGGAGCTGTTCTGACAGAGAAGATGCTCAATGAGTTTATAAGGAAATGGATGAAAAGTGAAGGATACCTGAATTTAGAATTTCTCAATATCGAATTGTCCCTTGAAAGTGATCTTCTCAATAGAGATTTAACCAGTCGGTTAACGCAGCCTAACGGCTGCTCAACCTCTTTCTCTACACCACCCTTCTGGGTGTTACAGCGCCTGCGGCGCTTCTCAAATAGTTCCGACTATCGAGGCCTCAGAATTCTCTGCTACTCCTGGATCGTAAAACGTCTTCACTTGTCGGTAGTTTTTGTTAACTAAGAGAGGCGAGCGGAATTATTCACTTTTTTCTTTCCGCCTTCCACTTTCTTCTTTCCGCCAACAATTTTCCTATTTTCGCTTTTTGTCATTTTAAGAATTTTTCCTCTGCTTAGAGAATATCAGCTTGAAAAATTAGTTGGCTTACTCGAATTTACTGAGATTTTTTGCACCGAGGCTATCGGTTTTTTCAAAAAAGCTTTTCACAACAAAATAAAAACAAAATCGTCTTCTGAAATATGACTTCTTATTCTGCCTTCCGCATTCTGGCATTTCAAAAACCACATTCCGCTCAACTCTGTTAACTAAGGCAGCCTGTTCCGGTAGCGAACAGTTAAATTCCCTCTTCAAGAGGCGAGTGATCTTTCAAATATCCATTTTAAGTTTCGACTTCCTTATTCACAAATCACCATCACTTCTTGAGTAGTATTCTTTCATTCAGAATACTCCTAGTAGGCTTCTGGGTGTTTTTCACTGTCTTTTTTTGGCTTGAGACTATGAAACCTTTACCAAAACCATTTTGCTGAAATTTGGTCTACTATGTTTTTTCGCTATTCTATTCACGTCTTCAAAACATGCACTTCAAGTAGGGACCGCAATGAACGTGGGCGGAGTTTTTCATTTTCTTCTCTTGGGACGTCATGGGGAGGTTATTGAAATGTTTGGTGGACTGCTCTGAGAGCCCAGTACGATAAAACAGAATGAAGACTTTTTACCCCTATGTAATCGAGTACGTAGAATTCGATGAGCACACTTTCCTTTCACCCAATTGTATAGATTTCTCAGAAAACTGAAAAAAACGTTTTGCTTTTTTCAGAAAAATGTCACGTTTAATTTGTTCTAGGTCGAACACGCATCATTTTTTGACAGTTTCTAATAGTCCTGGACATACTCTAATATGTTTTGAAAGAAAATTCGTTTTTCGAATTTTTTTGGGAGCCATCTGAACTGCGAGGCATCACACCAAAAAACTTTCTGTGATAACATATCTATTTGGACATCTCTTCAGGTACCTGTCCCAAAATTTTGAAGCTTATTGATTTGTAAAATGTAGTTTCCTCTGTGTCGGAAGACAACAGACTCAGAAAGAAAATCAGTTTTCCCGACAGTTCAGGTTAATGCACGTCAAACACGCATCATTTCTTGACGGATTCAGATTCTACGCAAAATTTCGATCTAGATGCACTTGGGAACAAAAAATTTCGTGCTGTCGAATTTTAGATATTTGATGTTTTATCTCGAAATATGCTGAATATCCTTCAAAAAAATTCTCTTGAATTTCAAAAAATCGTCAAAAATATTTTTTCCTATTATCAGCGTTACATTTGTGGTCATTTAGTTGAGTGGATAACACGCAGGGGTTTTAATCAAAGGGTTTCTGGTTCGAACTTTCCTAAATTTTGCAAAAAATTTGACTGACTGAACGTGAAAATAGAAGATATTTTTTGCGTGGTCAGGAAAACAAAAGAATTTCTCCAAGTAACTTCGGAGACTGTGAATATTTTCGGGAAAAAAATTAAGAATGTACTTCCATTTACCTGAAGAACAGGCCAGGATGGAGATTTTTTATGAAAAAAATGAGTTTGAAAAAAATGTTGCGGTCTCTAACTTCAAGTAATCTTTTTAAGTGTTTGATTGATCGGCGGCAATGCCGCGTCCCTCCTCCAAAATCTTTCAAGATTGTTTAGTATGGTTTTATCCAAAAAATTCTGCTTCCTGAATTTTTGACTGTTCGTCGGTAATGGCTCCTTATATTTCTAAGTTTAAAAGTTTAAAAAAACCACCTTTTTTTTCTGGAATTTTCTCAAAATTTCGAGTGAATGAAAATCATCATCTGAAAGTAGTCAGATTCCTTACTATTAGCAGATAAACAACAGATTGGTTGAATATTATCTAACCTGCACCTCAACATCTGACTCGTCTCGTCCACATCCAACTGTTTATAGCAAAAAACAGGTCAACGTTTGCAGAATAGATCTGACCCAAGACTTGTAGTACAAACCTTTCAAAACATTATGAAAATTTGAAGAAATGAAATCATTTGTAGAATGAAAAATTCTATAACTGTTTTCCCCGTGAACTCCTATTTTCCTATTTTGGAAATGAAAACCAATGAAAGGCTTGAAAACCACGTTTTTTTCACGTAGTGACCTAGTTTTGAACTTTTCTAACTAAAAAAATAGACGGGCATCATCCGGGGAAAATTTCCAATCGATCTGTGTAAATTTCGTTAAAAACGGTTCAGTACAGAGGGCGCTAGAGTCGGCGACAGACGGACAGACAAACGGATCTGCTGAATATTATTAGTAAAGATTACCGATCAGTTGGAAATAGAGGCATTCGATGAAAAGAAACGGCCAGGACGGTATCAGTCTGAATTTCGGTAAGTATATTTGTTCTATTAGTATTAATTCACTAGGGTAGGTCATGAAGTCAGTTTGGAGATATGTTGCGTGACCTATATTGTTGGAAAGCTGAGAAAACTCTGATTCCAAATATATATTTAGTTGTTGCCCTCGGCGTTTTCTCAGCTTTCCAACAATATAATATAGGTCATGCAAAATATCTCCAAACTGACTTCATGACCTTCCATTGTCAGCCCAGTTCATACAATTGCGCTCCACCGAAATCAAATTTAGAAATGTCTATTTTTCTCTAATTCTCTCAATTTCGTACACAATTTTCTTCAGTTGATTCGGTAGAGCGCGGTTGTAAAAAGCGTGAGGTGCTAATACCCCTCTTAATGTTTTCCTTTCAGATTGTTCATGATGAAAACTAAGTCGTTCGACTTCAGCGGAGACGACTGTTTCGATGTCATTAGAGAAAGTGATGGAAAGAGAGCTTCAGTTCTCCCAACTCCCAATGTATTCACATTTATGGTGTGGAATTGATATTCTCTTCATTGTCCAATTCTTACTTGCTATCTGATTTATAACGTTTTAATGTAAACTTGCAAACCGGGCCGAAACGGGTCGACACGAGCCGACGCGTAACTCGCGTCAAACTCGATATTTTGAGCTGAAAAATATATCAAAATGTAGATCTCGGCGAGTTCTATCTCCGTGACCCACTACGGGCCGGATGGCTATCCGTCAATATGTCGCGGGCCGGGAAAAAGTGCCGAAAAACGCGAAAATGGCCGAAAAGAGCCATTCTAGCCCGGCCCGCGACACATTAACAAACTGCCATCCAGCCAGTAGTAGGTCACGGATATAGAACTCGCCGAGATCTACATTTTGGTATATTTTTCAGCTCATAATTTTGAGTTTGACGCGAGTTACGCGCCGGCCCGTGTCGGCCCGTTTCTGCCCGGTGCAAGTATGCTTTAATGCAACTATTGTATACACGACCAGTCCCACCCTACCTATGTGAACACGCTCTAATGAGAAATACCGAGGAAATTTCATATTTCCATATATCCTAAAATTTCAGACATAAAATACCTAAATTAAATTAAACTATCCCTTCCTAGATACCAATATAAAGAATGAACTTCCCTACTCGCGTGTCCCATAAATCAGTTGTCTCTCATATCCCCCCTCCCCTCCAAAAACCTTCTCAATTACATATTCTTTTCCTAGAGGGGTCCCACCTCCCCCCTCTAGAAATAAATTTTGTGTTTTTTTGGGCAACAAGTCAACACTTCTTCTCTCCTCTTTCTCTTTTATATATTCGATACGTTACGAATTGTTCCGCCCGTTTCCTTCTTTTTCTTTTGTTTTGAAATGATGACGACTTGCATGAATTAGAAGTGACTCCTTTATAGTTTTTGGTGTCTTCAGAGAGAATTCCCTGAGAACGATCGAAATTTTTGAAAAAGTGATCATTTTCATTTTTAGAGGAGAGAGAGGGCGACTTATTCGTTTTTCTCTTTTCTCCAAGTTTTTTCTATCTTCTAATCTTGTTAAGAATGTATGCTTTTTTTTCTATTTTTGTGTTGCTTGCTAGTTTTATTGAAACCTTCGGGTACGCTTGGTTTAAGGATAAGTGACATGTTTATTGTAGTGGGGAAACTGAAATTATAATCGTGATGGATATAACTTTCATTTTTGCTGAAGTATAACAAAAAATCGGGGTCTATCTTGAAACTATTCATATTGCGACTTCTGATCATTCCCTGGTTAGGAAGCTATATTTTGGATATTACTATCATGTATAGTCTTTGAAAGACTAGTGGGTTTTGTTTCAAAAACTGTCCGCAACATTTTTGGAAAGAAAAGAGAAACTGAGTCAGTGAGCAAAACCGAACTTAGATCTGTAGGGATACCTACATAACTCAGAACGTAACTTTCTAAATAGGCATTACCAAAAAGTGAGCTATAACGAAATTGTAAAAACCGCACAGTTGTAAATGAGAGAGAAACTCAAGTTCAACAGACATCACAACGACTTGATGTGACTTTATTGCTTTATAATTGTAGTGTTCTGGAAGATCACATTTAGAGCTTCATTTTTGTAGTTGACAACATTTTTGTAGGAATTTTTCCTGGAGGTTTAGCTACCTGTCTTCGCATATCTCAAAAGCGTGCAGAGCTATCAAAAAGTTGTCAAGTGTAAAAATGAAGATCTTGATGGAATCTATTGGAAAAATATAATTTTGGGCATGTTGGATCATAATTGAAAACATGGTGGCGAGATCTTTGAGGTCTCTTTAGTTTCACAGTGAAGATCTTTGATTTTCCGTTCTTTGCCATACAAAACCGGTTTCAAAAATTAGAAGGAAAAGGTCAACTTAATTTTTCTGTAAATTCATCTCATTCTAGGTTGGTTCATAATGTCGCCCTAGATTTCTACCAGTTCTACCAAAAAAGTTAAAGTTTTCAAAAAGACCGAGTTATGTTGTTACTGGAATAAGAAATAATACATTTTGAAAATTAAGTGTGATTTTAACTATTTAAGGCAAATTTAACTAACTAAGGCAAATACACTTCGAAAAAGAACTGCAAAAAACGTGAAGCCGATTTTTTCACGTTTTAAGTCAATTCTTTAACTTTTTGCACTAAAAATGCACTATTTTTTAGGTTTTCAGACGTCGCAATGAATGAAAAAAGTGTCCCATCCATATGAATTTTAAAAAATTATATTTTCTATCTTATGAGCCAAACAACGTGAGTTTTGGTCAGAAATTGACTTTTCTGATACAAAAAAACCGATTTTCAGAAAAATATGCATAACTTTTTTGGCAGAAAACTGTTTCAAACGGAAATTGCACATAATGTACTTGAGGAGGCTGTGAAACCGTTAAAATTTTCAGAAAATATGTATATTGGCTGAAATTGCTGAAAATCTCATTTTTCTGCAAATCGGTTTTTCTGTATTAAAAAAGTCAATTTCTGATCAAAACTCGCGTTTTCTGACTCATGAGTTAGAGGATTTAATTTTTCACAATGCTTATGGATGGGACCTTTTTTCATCCATTTCAACGTCGGAAAACCTGAAAAATACTGTATTTTCAGTGCAAAAATAGAAGAATTGAATTAAAACGTGAAAAAATCGGCTTCACGTTCCATGCAGTTCTTTTTCGCAGTGTGGGAGACCGTGCATACCTCATAACTTAATACCCCACTGACAACACTCTCTATACATATCAACCAACCCTGGCATTCTGTTTTCAATATTACCATTCAGTACTAAATGTCTAGAGGTAATTATATAGCTAGTCTGCATTCAACTATTCAAAGTGTTTTAGAAATTTCATTAAATCACTTCTTCATTCTTATAACTTTTCATAAATCCCCCCTACTCCAAACGTTCCACCTCGCTTTTCCAAAAAAGAAGTCCAAAACTTTTTAGGGGTCACACATATATAGCACATACACACTCTCTCTCTCTCTAAGTGTGGACAACTCTGTCTGTTTTCTCTAACCAGCACTCCGCTCATTTATTTATCTCTATTACAACATCTCATCAATCGAGACGGGGGACGACGAAAAAAAGAACGAAACGGGCGGTTGCGTTTCTGGCGGTGCCAGGCGGTGGGAGTTCTGAAAAAAAGTTTATGCGAATTTTGACATCTTTTGTTATCAGGGGTACTTAAAACCCGCATAATTAGAGGTAATTAGGTTACGTGTAGCCTTAAGTGTAGCCTGGCCTAAAATTTTGCTAGAGTCCTAAATTTCACTAAATTCGAACTATTTGATAAGTCAGTTTGACTGTCAGGACCATCCCCTTTCGTAGGCTCCGCCCCTTGCACCTAAGCTCCGCCCACTTTTCAAAGTACACGTCTTGAAGATAGTCCGTACTCATTTTGACACCTTTTTCTTTTATTTTTTCTTATTTCTCCTAAAATTTTTTCGTCTTCCCGCCTTCTTATTATGTCCTCCCTCTTCGTTTTCTTCTTTGCCCCCCCCCCCCCCAACCAGCACCTCTCTTTTCTTTTTCTTTCAACACAAATAAATAATACACTGACTAGTGAGGCGGAAGGCATATGAAGTACTCATCATCTAGGTGTTGGAAGGAATTCTGGAAATTTGGAGCAATTTGGTTGAACAATATGAAAAAAATTACATAAATTTAGACCTGAAACATGATTTTGGGCATCAAAATTTATAAAATATAGGCAAAATTTAAGAATTCAGGTACTTTTATGTTTAAAACTTTTAAAAAAATCAGAAACTTTCAAGTGATTCTTTAATTATAGATCTCTACTTTTGTAATTGACACGTCTTTGATAACTCCGTCTACTTTTGAGCTAGCGCTAAAAAAAAACTTAGGACGGTGTAGTTTAAAACGTGATTGTGCAGTGAGTTTTTTTTCTAGTTAAAATAAAATTATAGCTTTTAGGTTGATAAAATCTAATCCTTCATTTTGTCAGTTCACACCTTTTTGATTGCTGTTCAGGATTTCGAGATATGCGTCTTTAAAGATAGGAGCCTAAAGAAAAGGGTGTGCATTTGAACAAACTTTGAAATGGTGTATACATGAACTTTGAGATCTGTTTACGGCATTAGACTGAGCTTAAATTGGTTGTTAATTATATTATTCCGGTAGATCACGTCAAGATTTTCAAATTTGCAGTTGACAACTTTTCTCCAGCTTTTCAGGATTTTGAGATATGCGTCTTAAAGACATGTACCTCATACATTAACCTCCGTAACCATTTTTTCCGGGCTGATCATAAATCTCCAAGAAGAATTTCTACAAATATGCTGTCAACTACAAAAAATTATAAATTTCAAACAGGAAAATCATGTCATGTCGTATTTTAAAACATATCTGATCGGAGGTTCTAATTCTTGTCAATATACTTAAAAGACGCATATCTCATAACAGAGCGAAGCTATCAAAAAGTTGTCAACTACAAAAATGAAGCTGGAGACTTGATTTATTAGAAAAATTAAAATTTTAATCCGATTTTAATAAGTCGCATGCGTATTAAACTTGAGAGGACTGTACTTGGGAGGGCTTTCCATTAAAGTTTCAAGTTTTTCTTTTTATCGGTTCAGGAACATTTGCCGGAGGGTGTTGCAGGCGCATCCAATTTGTTCGAAATGATCTTGAAATGGAAAACACGATTTGCAGTTCTTCTTTTCAGGCCTGCAAAGCTCAAAAATACGGCATATAATCTTTTTCAACTACGAGACCATTCCGCGAAATTTCGAATAAATTGAACAAGTGTTCGTGAACTGGTAAGCTGAGTGCACTGTGAGTTTTCTTCACATCGTTTTCAAATATACAATTCCACCTACCTTATCTCCTCTTCCTCCTCTTCACCCCACTCGGTTTGATCCCTCATACTCCACTTATTCTCTTTTCTTTTTGTGTGTCTATTCGAAAATTTGTAATACCGGAACTGTGAGGAGAGAGTGAGTGAGAGAAAGAGGGAATAGTCTTGTACATCTGTTTCGGTTCCTCTTTTATATGTACATACAAGAAATTCCTGCGAGAAATCAATGAAGATATGATTTGTGATCTTTTTTCTTTTTTGAGTGTAATATGAGGTCAGATTAGAAACATCATATTTTGTAGTTTGTTTATAACTCCACAGGTCTCTGAGTTTTGTTAACCTAACTATAGCAATTTTCAGATCTGATATCTGCAATCGTATATCTCAAAAGTCTGTAGAGCTAGAAGAAACTTGACAACTACAAAAATGTAGTTCTAGACTTACTCTATTAGAAAATTATAAATTTAGTGCATATTGGTGAAAATGAGACTCACTAGGGAAGGTCATGACATATATCAATTGAAAGCAGAGAAAACGCTGATTCCAAATATATATTCAGTTTTTGCCCTCAAGACCTGGTATTCAAAAAAAACAAGGTCAAAGTTATGACAAACTGGCTTTTTAACGCGCAAAAAACGCAAAAAATTTGAAAACATTTTTCTTGGTCATTTTCCAAAACTTTGACCTTGTTTTTCTTGAATACCAGACGTCGAGGGCAAAAACTGACTATATATTTGGAATCAGGGTGTTCTCAGCTTTCAAATGATATAGGTCACTACCCATAACTCCAGACCGAGTCCATGACCTTCCCTACTCAGTAGTGGAACACTATAGACTACTAGCAAAAATTGTGTGTTTTGCTTTATCTGCAGAATAGGCCTATCAAAGTTTAGTTCTTCTCATTGCGCCACGAAATCTCTTGTACCTTACTTACTAGGGAATAATCCATGCGTATTTTAGACATGTGGGTCAAATTACGTATTTATGAAAAGCTGAGAACTTTTGAAGTTGTATTCAAATTTTGTAGAACGGTTTTCTGAAAAAGTTATGCAGGTGGTCTCTATGGTTAAGAAAAGGAAATCAGTGCTCATTTTTCTCGAGCCCTAGAGGCGTTCTGCAAAATTTGAAAACAGTTTTGAAATCCTCAACTATCCAACCATGTAGGTCTTCTTTCAAAAGTTTTTAGTCAAACTAGATAAATAAATGAGTTTATAGAGTATTTGGTTCAACTATACTAAATCAAAATTTAAGATGCTTATCTTCATTGACGCATACCTCAAAAGCCTACAGAGCTATCAAAAAGTTGTCAACTACAAAAATGGAAAATGAGACCTGATCTAGCAGAAAAGTGTAATTGTACAAAACATTTAGAACATATTATATGGATATTCCTGTGATTTCTAAACAGTAATCTTCGATGACGTCTGTCTGTTAACCCTTGTGTCCGGATGTCCACAATGTAATTGGTTTTCATCAAAATACCCAACGTATTCCAATTGCCTATTTTCAGATTGCATAATAATCCTAGTTTTCCAAAAAATCTGAAAATCTGAATTCTGAAGTCAAATTTTCATATGTCTATCTTCCTTGACGCATATCTCAAAAGCCTGCAGAGCTATCAAAAAGTTGTCAAGTGTAAAAGTGAAGACTTTAAAGTGTTCTACAGTAATAATATAAATTTCAACAAATTACAGTTTTGCCTAATACCGTAACCGGTTCTTCACCTCCACATAAGAATTTCGAGAGCGCTCTTTGTGTCAGGCACCATATTTTAAAGACGCACATCTCAAAAGCCTGAAGAGCTTGAAAAAAATTGTCAACTACAAAAATGTAGCTTTAGACATGCCCAACTTGAAAAATATAAATATGGAACATTTCAAGCTTAGGGTGGAATAAAGTATATAAATTTCGGTATAATCTCAAATATCTCTTCTTTTTTTTTCTTCAACAGAACCTTCTAATTTTTCTTATTTTTCTGACGCTTTTTCCGACGTGTTTTCCACACTTGTCGATCTAAACCGATCTTCAGTATCTCTAGCCCTCCAAATTTTCAAATTCAATAAATTCCACTCATCTGTTGACCTTTTTCTGCTCATCCCCCCACATATTTATTACCCCCTTCTTCTCTTAAGTGCATACAGTCCCCCTCATTCAAAGAGAAAAAGAAAAAGGTAATAAATTTGGTCTATCAGTGTCTGTGTCTCTTACTCTCTCTCTCTCTCTTTTTGTATCCAAAGACATGTCACCCTTGGAGAAAAAGATGGGAGGGAGAAGAGGCAGTTTCCTAATTGCAGCTGTTCCGATATATCGTCACGCACTATTGATCTTCAGGGAAAACATGGGCGGTCCATTTGAATATGTTTTGGCGGGTTTTTTTTGTCCTGGCGACATTTTCTGATTTGAAATCACTAGAAGCTCATTTTTTAAAGATTCTTTTGAAAAATTTCAGAATTTGACAGCATTTTTAGAATCCTCTTAACATCAGCTAGTCAGCAATCTCTTTGACCTCCACTCCGATCTAGAGCCTACCTATTCGTCAACGGTTCGAACTTTGACCTGAATTTTCTCGAATACCAGACCTCGATGGCAAAAACTGAACACATATTTGGAATCAGCATTTTCTCAGCTTTCCAATGATATACGTCACGAACCACAACTCTAAACAGAATCCACGACCTTTCCTAGATAACTACTGGTATCACTCTGGCAGCCTACAGTTTTGGTTTTTCTACACGTAAAGCTTCTGTAAAATGAGCTTCTGCATTTTCAGAATCCGCTTAGCTTCCTCTAATGTACACTCTAACAACTAAAGCCTAGAGCCTACATAGAGCATTCCGACCTCCTCTGCACAAACATCCCGTCTTTTTCCTTTCTTTTTGATAGTCCCCCGCCTCTGTCCAACCGACACGTTCTCATCCCCTAACAAACATAAAAACGGTACCTTCCTGCTGGTTCACACCTGCTGTTGCTGCCTATTGTTGTGTTTTGAATGGTAATAACCCCTTGTATTCGCTCATTACTTATTTACTGGAGTATTCTTGGCCCGTGGCACAATAACGAATAGCCATCCGGCCCGTAGTGGGTCACGGAGATAGAACTTGTCGAGATCTACATTTTAGTATAATTTTCAGCTTATAATTTTGAGTTTGACGCGAGTTACGCGCCGGCCCGGTTTGCAAGCTTATTGTCATCTAAGTTATCGTTTAAAAGTTTTATCCTAAATCTTATTAGAACGGTTTCTACCTTAGCTGTTGTATTACATTATTAGTTCTTGGTTTTCCACTTCCTGATAATTTAAATCATTGGCTCCGGGACATTTCGCAGCCAGACGTTTCGCAGCCATGAGCTCCACAGCCTCAATGCTCCCGTTTTCTCAGTGATAATTTGACTTTTTCAGATAATTTATTGTTAGAGAAGTCAAATAGAACATTTTTTGTAATTTTGATAAAATGGACCACGAGAAATTTTGCCCAAAAACTGAATTTTTTTTTTGAAAAACACAGAAAATTGTTATTCTCGTAGAACTAGACGTAAAACCAAAAAGTTAGAAGAATTTTCATGGTCCCTTTTATCAAAACTACAAAAAAATGTTCTTATCGACTTCTCTAACAATAAATTATCTGAAAAAGTCCAACTATCACTGAAAAAACGGGAGAATTCAGGCTGTGGAGCTCATGGCTGCGAAACGTCTGGCTGCGAAATGTCCCGGAGCCAAATCATTGACATCCTAGTCAAAACTCATAAACTTAATTAAAATCCTTGCAAGTTCCTTTCTAAAGTTAACAATTTTCCTATGCAAAACCCTTCTGTCCAACTTTATCATAGTTTCCTCCGCCTTGAGATTACCATCCTAAAAGACGCATATCTCGAAAACTTGGCAAACTATCAATAAGTTGTCAACTACAAAAATGTAGCACTAGACTTGTTCTATCTGAGAAATATAAATTTGAGACATTTGGGACAAGATGTGACACTAACAGGACGAGTCGAATTCAATCCCATGTTTAGTAAACTTGAAAATGGCTATCTTCCAAAGCGATTAACTCAAAAGTGGGCGGTGCTATCAAAAAGTGGCCAACTACAAAAATGTAGTCCAAGATTTGCTCTATTTAAAAAATGTAAAATTCAACATGCTAGATAATAGGGTTGCACCACGACGGGATCTCGAAGTTATCCAAATTTTGAAGAATCACGGATGTGTCATTTGTAACTTCTATTACCATTTTCAGTAAAAAAAAAATATTTTTTGCCAACTATTTTATGCAAAAGTAGGCGGAGCCTCCATAACATGATCGGGTCACCTGAATTTTCACAACAAAACACTATATTGTGACGGAATCTCAGAATCCCACCTCAAAATTTCCCCAAATTTTCAAAGTGTTCCATACCGCCCATCTGGCCCATCACCATCTCCACACCGCCCGTCCCGTTTTCCGTTTATTGACATTACATATCGCCTTCACATCTCAACTCAGTTTGTGTCTATTCCCTGTGTGTGAGTGTATGTGTGTGTGTGTGTGTGTCTGTTGAGTTTGAGTGCTTCCTCCCGTCCCTCCTCCTTTTCTTCATTTTCTTTAAATTTCTACGTCATTTAAGCCACGCCCCCTTTTTGACCTGTTTCAAAAAATTAATAAGTATTGTGATACTTGATAAAAGGAACTCTATACCTATGAAATTTTAAAAAATTTCCCCAAAATTTTATTATTTTTCATTTCGAATACTGAGGGTGGTTCCACGTGTTGTTTGCGGACGGAGAGAACTTTCTGTCCGTATGTCTGCGTCTCTCACTCTCTCTCTCTTTTCTTGTTCACATCTTCTGAAATGCTTCTCCTCCTTCGATTCCTTTTGTTTCCAAGTCACTACTTCCGTTTTTATCTTTTCTCCTCCCTGAGACAGAGAGAGAGAGACGCAGAGTTTGTATGTTTTTCCGAACATTTTGTTGTATAGTTGGAAATTTTTGGAATCAGAATTGTTATATATTTTTTGACACAAACACCTTCTCAATCACCATGTCACCAAATCCCAATGATCATTTTTAGAATCCCGTCTTTAAATACTTTGGTTTTAGAAAACTATGAAGACATTCAACATTTTCTAAGTTTTTGCCAACTTGAACAAATAGCTAACATTCACATGTAATTGCGTCAGTCCATTTTATTCTAGATATATTAAATTTATACTTTTCTAAGAGATCATTTCATGGGCTTTATTTTTGTAGCTGTCCACTTTTTGATAGCTCCGCCCACTTTTGAGATATGCACCTTTAAAATGAGGTACCTAAAAACTAGAAAAAGTGTGTACGTGAATTTTGAGATCTGGTTACGGTATTAGACTGAATTCAAATTTGTTGGTAATTATATTATTCTGGTAGATCACGCCGAGATCTTCAAATTTGCAGTTTACATTTTTTTGGTAGCTACGCAGGCTTTTGAGATGTGCGCCTTTAAAAATATTGCGTGCGTTTTTAGGTAGCTATCTTTAAAGGCGCATATCTCGACAGCGTGAATAGCTATCAAAAAATTGTAAACTATAAAATTGAAGATCTTGACGTGATCTACCAGAATAATATAATTACCAACTAATTTGAATTTAGTCTAATCCGGCAACCGGACCTCGAGTTCACGTACGTACTTTTTCTGGTTTTTAGGCACCTTACTTTAAAACCGGATATCTCAAAAGCCCGCAGAGCTATTGAAAAGTTATCAACTACAAAAATAAATCGCATGACATGATCTATTAGAAAATAATTATTTTTAGTCAATTTGATTAGACAAGGACCTAGAGACGGGCTTTGAAAGTATGTCACTTTTTCCAATTTCTCAATTAAAAAAACTGAATTTTTTATTCATTTTTGCAAAACATCGTGCGAAATAATTTGTGAATAATTTTAACTACTTTCTCCTTTTTTCTTTTCTCTGACTATCACAGGTATTCAAATTTTTTAAAATCAAAACATAAATTTCAATCAATATTCTTATCCATTCCCACATTCCTCTCCTTCCCATTCAATTCCCCCCTCCCTTATCTCATCATCTAGATATTACAACACTCTCTTCTGAATCGTCTTCTTCTTTTCTCTTTTTCAAATGAATCAGGTCATTTTCCCGTTGGTTTTTCTCTAATTCTAATCCTCTCTCAACGGGTAACATTTACATAAAAACTTGTTTGGTCATCTGCTCCATAAGTCTATGATTCATAAAGGGTCTCCTTTGACGTCATACGGCACTCTTAGAATGCCTGGAATAAATTATAGCCACTTAACAAAAACCAAAAAAGAAAAAAAAAGAGTGACGACCCGGGGGCAGACACGAACCCCAGTCGCTCCTCGCAAAAGCCGAGCGCGTAACCCAGTCGGCCACACGCTTACACTTTAGAATAAGGGTGAGAGAGCGGTGAGGAGCTTGGTGTTTTTGAGGGGTGGCGCCTCCTGATCCATGATTTTTTGGAAAAAATGGAAAATGTGACTAATCAACACAAAAACATGTAGCAAACACAGGAACTGAAAATATGTTTGAGTATTTGTTTCTCTCATTTCTCTGCGTCTCTCTCCTCTATCACTCACTCACTCACAAACCGAAATGCACGAACATTATATACATATATCATGTGATGATGATCTTCTTTTTCTCCTCCTCTTTTTCTCTCTCCTCTTTATAACAAATTATCGCGAAATTTTTGAGAAATTAAAAGATTTTGACCGGGAAATTATGAAATTAGCGAGTGAAAAATGAGAAATTAAGATAGTTCCCTTAAGCCACGCCCACAAAAGGCCCACAAAATAGGAAGCTCCGCCCACATTTTACTTGAAAGTGTTTATTTTTCTATGTTTGTCCTGTGAGACATTAGTTGTCTCTTCAAATTTCCATTTTTTAAAGAAAAATTTTGAGACATTCAAAGTTTTTCAAGTTTTTGCCAACTTCAACAAATAGCTAACTTTAGCAGGTAGTTACGACAGTCCACTTTATTCTAAACACATTGAATTTACATTTTTCAGGTAGATCATGTTATGGGCTTCATTTTTGTAGTTGACAACTTTTTTATAGCTATGCAGAATTTTAAGATATACGCCTTTAAAGTTAGGTATCAAACAGTTTACGCACGGGACAGTGACGGTGAGAGGTGGAGTTTGACAGATAGTTACGGTATCAGGCTTAGCTTAGAATATCATAAATTTATATTATTCTAGTAGGCTGAGTCATGGGCTTTATTTTTGTAGTTGACAACATTTTGATAACTTCGCCTGCTTTTGAGATATACGTCTTTAAAAAATGAGCGATTGCACTCTACAGTGTATTTTGGTGAGTGTAACTTTGTCAGCTCGTAACACCGTTCTATTTTATTCAATTTTTTTGAACTTACACTAATTTTGTACAACAAGAACAGGGCTACATGTTCATAGTAGTGACGTTTTTGATAGCTCCGCGTACTTTTCAGATATACGTCTTTAAAGATAACAACCGCAAAGTCGCTGTTCTAGGCGACCTACCATTATAGGTGCATATCTCAAAAGTGGGCGGAGCTATCAAAAAGTTGTCAATTACAAAAATGAAGAGCTAGGCTTAGTCTACCAGAAAAATATAAGTTTGAGCTAATTATAGCGGGACAGGACATCATGACGATTTTCCCAAAACTTGGTTGAAGACACATTTTTTATTTTTTCAAGTAATTTTTTATGACGGAACCTGCTATTTATAGTTTTTTCTTGAAACTCATTTCTCTACCAACCCCAAATATATGACCTTCTCCTTCCAATTTTTTGTTTCCATCGTTAACCCAACACTCATATCCGAATGGCCGCCTCCTCCTCTTCGTATACACCATAAATTTGCAGTTCCTCTCCTCACTCCTTCCCCGTGGCCCTCCTCCCATCCCCCCTTTTTCTCTTTTTTTGAATCACTGGCAACCCCTCCCAACCAACTGTCACATTATAATACTACTCGACAAGGAATTGTTTTTGGAGAGAGGAATCTTCCCGCGCCTTTTTTTTTTGAATTTCCGTTTGGTGTTCCTGTTGGGGGATCACTTTTTGAGTAGGGCTCGTATAGAGATTTTTTGACTAAATGAATCTGAGTGTATATTTTTCTGATAGAACAAGTCTAGAACTACATTTTTCTTATTGACAACTTTCTGATAGCTCCTCCCACTTTTGAGATATGCGCCTTTATAGATTGGTTGCTGGAAAATGGATACCAAAGGTGCTCCTATTAAACAAAAGTTTGAGACACCGTCACGCTATTATTTTCAAATGAAAATGTTTTAACTTTATATTTTTCTGATACATCACGTCAAGATGTTCATTTTTGTAGTTGACAACTTGTTGATAGCTCCTCCCACCTTTGAGTTATGAGCCTTTAAAGTTGCGCTTCTCTGCGTCTCTCCCCCTTCCTTCCTTTCTGGTGGCCATCTTTAAAGGCGCATATCTCAAAAGTGGGTGGAGTTATGAAAAAACGGTTAACTAAAAAAATGTAGTTAAAGACTTGATCTACTATAAAAATATAAATTTAGGTAAAATGGCATAAAAAGTGGCACCAGGGGAACATGTCAAAGTTCGATCATATTTTTTTTTCCAAAATCACTACTTTTGGACTTTTTGACATTTCTCTGTTTCTAGACAGTTAGTTGATAACATTTCTCTATTTTCCATGCTACCAAAGCTGGCGCGCCTTAGACGCGTTTTCCGGAACATTCTCTTCTTCATGATCCTCACAGAAAATGTGACATAGAATTTCAAAATTTTTTGCAAAAAACTATAAATTTCTGCAATGTACGTCACCCCACCTCTCTCTTATTTCAACAGGTCGTTTTCCAGTTCCTTTTTGTTTGAATTATGTACATAGCAAGCACACACATTTATTTACAGTTCCCTCCTCAATTTCTTCTTCTTTTTTTTCAAAACGAAACGTTTCGAAACACATAACTGAGGGTACTTTGGAGTTAGAGGAATAAGAAAAAAGGAGTGTTTGGTCAGTATCTATGAAATGATCGCTAGGGGAAAATGACAATGTAATTTTTAGAAAATGTTAAGGAACGCGTTCATGTTTGAGAGCCCGTGTCAGGTTTTGGTAAATTGTACTTAATTTAATATGGTTGGATAGTTCAAATATAGACCTTCATTTTTGTAGTTGACAACTTTTTGATAGCGCTTCACGCTTTTGAAATATGCGGCTTTAAAATTGGGTTTCTCTTACTCAGCGGCACTTTAGGTAGTCTGTCTTTAAAGGCGCATATCTCAAAAGCGTGAATAGCTATCAGAAAGTTGTCAACTACAAAAATATAGCCCTTGACTTGGTCTACAAAAAAGTATAAACTCAAACTAGTTACATCTAAACTTGGGGCCAAAACGGACTTTCACAGGTGATTATTTTCAAGTTTACAGAAAGAAAGACCTTTTGAGTGTTGAAAGTTTACAATATCTTCTTGGTGTTACCTTTTGTCCCATTTTGTTTAAAACTTATATTACTTTGGTAGATCATGTCAAGATCTTCATTTTTGTAATTGACATCTTTTTGATTGCTCCGCACACTTTTGAGATATATATGCCTTTAAACTTGGGTTCATTTACCTGAGGGGCACCTTAGACTGTCTTTATTTACGGCGCATATCTCAAAAGTGGGCGGAGCTATCAAAAAGTTGTCAACTACAAAAATGTAGCCCTTGACTTGGTCTATCAGAAAAATATAGTTTCAAAATGTTTTGAATAAGAATTGACAACATAATGAGTTCTGGAACTAGAACTACATAGTTTAAGTTATCACCAAATTTTCAGAATTTCTTAAAAGTTGCTATTTTCTATAAATCCGACAGATTTTCGAATTTTTGCGATTTTTTAGTCAAAAAACAGTTTCTTTTTCCTCTTTTCCCATTTTATTTCAAGTTTTTTGGGTCTCATCGCGAAATCTTATCTTTTCCAAACATTCGTCCAAGCTCCGCCCCTTTTATTGCAGTTTTCCGTTTCTAAACTTTTCATTAATTTTTCTTATTTTCAGACCGTCCATCACCCAAGAGTCTTCTTCATTCACAGATTTGACCCCTCCCCCAAAAATGGGCGGAGCCTTAGACCACGCCCACTTCTCAAATTTTCCCCCAAAAGATTCATATTTTTCCGAATTTTTTTGGAACTTTCTGGGGATGTTCGTATGTTATGTGACCTCCTTGTTAAAGTGGTGACACGAGAGAAGACGGACGCAGCAGCAGATGATTATTGATTCTGAAATGACAAACAAACCCTTTTCTCTCTCTCTCTCTCTCCCTCCTTTTCTTTCTTTTTTCGTATCTTCCTTCCCCCAATATGTGTGTATGTGGACTAACTCACAAGACACATACGGACGGGACTCTCTTCCTTTTTTTGGCACAGAATATGCAATTAGTTTTTTTTAGAAAATTTTTTTTCCTCAATTAAAAAATTCTAACATTCCTCAAATTAGTCGCCCACCACCACTCTTATCACCACCCTGGCGCCATCGACATGGTGTGTGCACCTTTGGCGCAATCGGTAACGCTTTTGACACTTTTGTCTCCCACCCGCTGGCCCCGAGGGTCCCTGGTTCGACCCCACCCCCTGGCCAAAACCTTTTTATTTCTTTTTTTTATATTTTAGAAACGCTTTTCTCACATTTTCACTAATCTCTCTGTCGCCTCCTCATCTCTCTCCTTGGCTACTTGGGTGGTTTTTGCAGTTCTTTTGCAGTTTGTGTCTCCTTTCCGTCCGAAAGAAAGAGAGAGAGAGAGAAAAGGGGGGGGGGGGGGAGTGAGCGGTGTTGTGTGCATTGATTTTTGAGGCGTCCCAAAGAAAGCTCGGGCGGTCCCTTCACTCCTCCCCCCACCACATCATCTTGTTAGATTCCAACCGTAGGCCACGCCCACTTTTACCCAGAATTTTTGGGGAATTTTGGGATTTTTGAATGAAATTTCCAAAAATTCAAAAAATTCTGGGTTAATTATTTTATAGTTACCTAGAGTTGGTAATAATTCAAAAAAAAATTCTCGAACGTTTTGCAATTGACAGCTCTTAGATAGCTATGTAGGTCTTCGAGATATGCGCCTTTACTAAAAAAAAGCGCATATCTCAAAAGGGGGCGGAGCTACCGGAAAATTTTCAACTACAAAAATGTAGCCCTGTTTTTGGTCTACCAAACTGACTTTTTTAATTCAGAACTGACAGATCGAGCTTTAAATGAGCTAAGACCTCTTAAAGGTTTCCGACTTTCTCCCTAGTGACTATCATCAAACGACACTCCGATATCCCGGCTATACTAACCTAAAAAGTGAATAGGATTCTCATATCCAACTGTTACTGACCTTGTTTCCGCACCTATCGCATTCTTTCGAATTAGAACGCGCATTGTGATCTACTTGTCTGCTTGAGGTGTCACCATCTATTTTTTTTCGACTTTTTTTTTATAATGTCCCCTTGGTGTCACATTTTGTCCCAAACTGTACCAAATTTATATTTTTCTGGTAGATCTGACCTAGATCTTCATTTTTGTAGTTGACAACTTTTCGATAGTTCTGCAGAGTTTTGAGATATGCGCCTTCAAAGGTAGGACGTCTTTAAAGGCGCACATCTCAAAAATGGGCGGAGCTACCGGAAAATTTTTAATTACAAAAATGAAGATCTCGGGTTGATCTACCAGAAAAATATAAATTCTAAATAGTTTTACGCAATGAACTCTGAACGTACATCATGACTACTAGAATTGTAGTTATGATGTACTTTAAATTGAGTCATCCAAATAATAAAAACGCTATTTCAGAGAATTTGGGATCAAAAATGTCCATTTTCTCCTGTCTAAAAGAGGCTTTCTTCTTTTCTAAGCTCACTTCTCATGACCTTACTTACATTAATTATGTTTGCATTGTTCAGTAGACTAGTTGAGGTAGACCGGCATCGGTACATTAGGTGTCAAAATATCTGCATTTAGAACACCCTATTCAAAAAATTCTAGAAATTTCCACTAACCATATGAAAACCATGAAAAGACTAGCAGAAATCAGAAATTTTAAAAAAATTTTAAATGGCTTCTTTCCTTGCGTCCTAAGATCCCAAAGTAGGTGCTGGTGAACTAACTTTGCACTATACCAAGTTAGTAAAACTCTTAAACTTCGCATTTTCGCACTGAAAATCGCAATTTTAGGAGAAAAGATCACTTAATTAGCCATTTTTCAACTTTCTGAGCAACTAGGAACCCGATAGACCTTAAGTGGAGGGTCTCTGTGAGAAAATTTGAATTTCGCGCTATTCCTTACTACCTAGACTAGTTTTAGCTCAAAATCAAGGGTTTTTTCCTTAATAATCCCAATTTTCGAGTCAAAAAGTGGTATTTCACCTATCTATGAGGTTTTAGTTCTTAAGTTCGAAAATTTTCAACTTATTCTAAAATTAGTAGATTCTCACTATTTGAACCAAGTTTAGCTCGTTTTTTTTGGTTTTTCAGCCGAAAAACCACAAAATATGGTATACTCCGATGGGTGACCTATACGAAACCTCAAAGCGAAATTTTTTTGAGGTGATTTGAGCCATTGCCTGCACTTGAGGGGTTTTGGTATAAAGTTGGATATTTTATCTAAAATCTTAAGAATTTCGAACTTTTAAAGCAAAAACCCCCATTTTTTCAGAAAACTTCCAAAATGGTGATCTTAGTGCAAGCTGAGTACATTGTCAATATGACATAAGCTAGGTTTTAGCACATCTTGATGCGGATGCGTGAGGACTACACTATAAGAGGGACTATATAAAATACCGTAAACCTCTAATAGAGGTACCCACAGTAGCAAGAGTTGAGAGCTATCAAATGTTTGCCAACTGAAGAAATATTTTATAAGTAATCAGCTATATTTTGTCTGTTGAGAACTTTTTTTTAATAGGCTGTGCTGGGGGCATATCTATTGAAGGTTTTACGGTAATGAACAAAAATCGGAATTCTTAAAGTGGGTCAGGGCCAAAACTTTCAGCGTTTATATCAGAATTCTGATATTTGCCAAAACTGATCCATTTTTTTCACTAAAAATGGGGATCACTGATTTTAGTGCAAACTGAGGCCATAAGAACTTAGGACCAATCGAAAATATGATATAACGATGCTAAGCTTTCCAACTCCCCAAAATCCCTAAATAATTCACAATTTCTCTCTACCACATGATGATTAAGCAGTAGAAGAAGAAGAAGAAGTAAGAAGTGACAGCTGTCTCCCCTCCCCCTCCTAAATATATATATCGAATCCCAGTTGGGGTCAGGTTCGGAATGAGACGAGAGAGAGAGAGAGAGTAGACAGAGTGTGTGTGTGTGGCCAGGGAGTGTCATTGTTCGAGTATGAAGCGAAACAAGAAATAATCGATTGACTTATGTGTCCTCCCACTTCCTCCTCCCCCCTTTCAATCCCCTCACCACTACACCTCCCATCTTATTCACTTTTTTTTGTTGTCCAGCAAACATCCCTCCCTTACTAAAAATGCAATGTCGGGTGGCACCGGTACCGGTCGGTGCCGGGTACTGGTCATAGAGGGAGAGGAGGACGGTTAGGGAAAATTTTGGGATTTTTTGTACAATTATCAACTAATTAGGCAGTTGTTAAACCATCGGCGCTCAAAGTTTCCATCATTTTTTGAATTTTTGGAAAAGTTCAGGTTTTCCACTATTCCAACTCTCAAATTTCGCATTTTTCGCACTAAAAATTGCAATTTTTGGGGCAAAAATCAGTTATTTAGCTATTTTTCATCTTACTGGCCGTACTCGCCATAGTTAGGGTAGACGGTTTTGAAAGGGAAGTTTTTGGGCTTTTTTTTTGAATAATTATCAACTAATTAGGCAGTTGTTAGAGCAGCTGATTGGAAGAATTCTCAAGATTTCAAATTTACACAAAATTTGTACTTTGTACTGGAAATTTTCCGATAGGCGCTCAAAATTTGCACGATTTTCGCCCTAAAATTGCGGTTTTAAGTGAAAAAAGCGAAACTTTTGAGTTTTGTTAACTAGGAATAGGGGAAAACTGGAATTTCAAAAAAATCATTGTCTGGAATGAAAGTTTTTTTGAATTTCAGAAAAATTCCGGATTTCCACTATTCCAAGTTTAAAAAAGCTCTCAAATCGCTTTTTTGCACGTGAAATTGCAATTTTTAGGGAAAAAATCAGTTATTTAGCAATTCTTCTTACTATTTATTGTTTTGACCTTAAAAATCTCAATTTTAGAGTTAAAAATGTGATATTTCACCTATCCATGAGGTTTTAGTTTCCAAAAATTTTGCGCTTTTTCCTAAAATTATTAGAATTTCTGAGATTTTCACTATTCGAATCAAGTTTAGCTCAATATTGCGTTTTTTGAGTCGAAAACTCTCAAAATGTTGCTGAAAAAACTATGGGTGATCCATAAGATACCTTCAAAACGAAATTTTTTAATTCTTCGATTGGAAAATGTCAAAATTAGGACTACTACGCCAAAAATGAAGGTTTTTGGGTGTCCTAAGACCCCAAATTTCCTATTTTGCGATTACTACCTGAAATTAAGGTTTCGAGCTTAGAAACCAATTTTTTGAGGTTTTTTTCACAAAATTTAAAAATTTAAGGCCATTTTCGCCAATTTTCTAGTTTTAAGGTTTCCTAAGATTTCTGGCACAGTGCCAACTACTAAAATTTCCCCGAAAAAGTGTTAATTCTCTCATATCGCCCCCCGTCTCAAACTAGTTCATCTTTTCATATACATTTCTCCACACACTTCTTTTTTTCCCTTCATTTTCTCAACCTCCCACTTCCCTCCCATCTCCTTGAGCGTTTTGACATTTTCGGACCCCGGCCAATGTCTCTGGCAGACACTCCGCAATTTGTACACTATCTCGACGCGTCCCTCTCCTGATTCTCTCTATCTTTCTTCCATTACGTTTATATTACCATCTGCATTGCACACACACACACACACACACAAAGCCTCTCTCTAACTCTCTTTTCTCTCATTTTCCCCTCTTTAGTGCCCTTTTTGCTATTAGTCTGTTACTAAACACTATCCGAATCGATAACCTGGACGGCCAGGACACTGTTCTCACTTTTGGTCGGAATTTCAGAATTCGAATAGACGCGGTGTCGTTATGCGAAAATTGCGAAAGTTCTAGTTTTGATCAGAAATTTAGGCTCCGCCCACTTTGTCATGTGACTCCAGGGTAGTTTTTGAGTTGATCAGAGTATCTAGGCGCTAGTTTCTGTATTCTAGCCATATCGGAAATTTTAAAAGTTTTAGGTCAAATTTAGTCTATTTTTAGAAGGAAACTCTTAGTTTTCGGAACAAAATTTCAAATTTTCGAGTCGAAGCATGATTTTTTTTTGCTGTTACACTAACTATCCAGGCTTTTAAAGTTAGTTTTAGAGGTTTTTTTGACATTTTAAAAAATTTCGAAAAAACCCGAAATTCAAAAAAATTTTAAATTTCGATTTTTTGACATTTTCAACTTGAATAACCAGAATTTTCGATTTTAAACTAGATTTTCCTATAATTTCCACAAAGAATTACCTATTTTCATCATTTTCAGAGCACAAATCATGTTGATACGGGGCTTTTCTATAAATCTGATACATTTTTGGGTTTTCCGAACAAAGTTGTTCAGAAACTTTTAGTTTTAGATAGTTTTTACTGAGTTTTCATCTATTTTTCTATTTTTTCAGCCTAGAACCCCAAAAACTTGGGAAATTTGATTTAAAACTTTTTTGACTCGATTACTGCTCTACTTTTACAATTTTTTGCCTGAAAACACTTTAAATCTCAGTAAAAAACCCCTGAGAACCTAAAAAACCACATTTTTTCACCCAAAAACCCACTTTTTCGCTGGAAAAACTCATTTTTCTCATAGTTGTCAAGGCCCGGGCCGGGCCGGTAGAAAATTTTCAAGGCCCGGCCCGGCCCGAAGGCCCGGCTTCAAAAAACGACCCTTTTTTTTCCAATTTTTTTTTCCAATTTTTTTCAATTTTTCATCGGAAATGTGACCATTTTTGACTATTTTTCAGAATTTCTTCTAATTCTGACTGATAGTCGAAAATGTGACTTTTTCGCAAAAAAATTCAAAAAAATTCAAAAAATTTGAAAAAATTTGAAAATTTGACTTTCGCGCCAATTTGCCCGGGCCTTCGGGCCGGGCCTTAAGCCCGGCCCGGCCCGGCCCGGGCCGGGCCTTGACAACTATGATTTTTCTGCACCGCCCGAATTGAAAATAATTCAAATAAATCACTAAAACTTTACTTCGCTGCGAGACCCACTCCCCCGCGAGAGGCTATGCGCCTTTAATACCGTACTGTATAGAAATTTGTCATTATTTTCAGCTATTTTTCAGCATGATTTTCCACCTAAAAACGGCTGAAATTCGTGAAAAATAAAAGAAAATTCTTGATTTTCGAAGTCTGAGCTGATTTCCCTATTAAATTCTCAATCGATTTCCCATATTTTCACTGTGAAAATCTTTGAAGATCCTTGAAAATACAGAAAAAAAACTTTTTTCTGTTTTCGCCTCGAGACCCATCAAACTTTTTTAGTCGATGCGCCTTTAACCTTTTCTTATGGATTTTCTTCTCTCCGTGTCCGTCCGACCTCCCTAAACTTAATTTTAAATTATTTCTCTGCGTTTCTCACCCTCTCGTTTCTCTGCACCCTCTCTCACTCTCTCTCACATCATTGATGACGTCACACCAGAACCCTTCGGATACACGATAATTCAAAGTGAACCTACGCAAATGCGCTCTTTTGAGAAAAATCGCTTACCTAAATTTTTTTGTTCAGACTGAAAAACTTAGACAAGAAATAGTTTTGAGGAGAAGTATAATCGAGAAAGGCCAATTTTTTGGAAAAACAAAAAATATTAAAAAATTGCAATTTAGGCGTCAAATAATATTACCAAAATGTAGTCTCAACAAAGCGCGTTTGCATAGGTTACGATTGAATCACCGTGCGGATAAATATTCAAATCTTTTGTCTCATTTCTCTCGCCCACCCTCCTCACCTCCCCATACTCTCTCGTTTCAGAAGAACAGAACACCCCGACGAGAGAGTACGAGACGCAGAGAAATTGCTGTTCTCTCTCTCTCCCCACACAACACGTCAATGCAAGTTCTCAAAGAGTGCTGCTGAATCGATTTCTCATTTATTTGTCGTCACTTGAAACACAGACAAACACACAGAACGAAAAAAAAAACGGTTTTTGAGCGATTTTACTGAATAAATTATGGCGCAGGTGAGAAATTTATAATGAATTCATGAACATTTTGCAGGGAATTTTAGGCCGGAATTTGAATTTTTCACGGGAAATTCAGAAGTTCCACGTTTGCCACGTCATTTTTAGCCCAAAACTCAAAAAAGAGAATTTTCGAGCTTAAAGTGGCAAAATTACATTTTTCTCGAAATCTCACCAAAATATCAATAAAATCACGGTTATTCCAGCTACTTTCGGTTATTTTTAGCATGAAATCATAGAAAACCATCACCATTTTTTCATTTTGATAGAAATCACCTTATTTTGTAGTGTAAAATCGTCTTTTCCACTTAATTTTGAGGTTTTTAGCCGGAAAATCACCGAAAACTCATATTTTCCGGCATTTCCCAAAATTCTTCACATTGAGATTCGGTTTCGGTCAGTTTTGGCATTACATGGTGATTTTTCTGCCATTGAACGCATTTTTTACTACAAAATCTTCATTTTTGGATAAAATTATGAAAAATTGGGTTATCTCCCACATTAAATCGAGATTTTCAACTGAAAACCGTCAAAATCATGGTGTTTACCTGAAGCGATATATTTCTGACTTTAAAATCTTCATTTTCAGTCAAAGTCCTCTAAAAATCAACTTGTTATGTACATTTGTTGTCCATATTGCTGAAATACGCAATTTTTAACAAATTTTCGCTCAAAAATACGATTTTTGCTGTAAAAATGAAGTTTTTATGTTAAAAATTCCAAAAATTCTAATTTTCGCAGCTCGGAGTGAAAAAATGCAATAAATCACTCAATTTTGCAGTAAATAGAGCGATTTTGAGGCAAAACTGGCCTTTCCTATAATAATTCCTGAAAATCTACCATTTTTACAGTAAAACAAGTAGTTTTAAAGTCGAAAAAATCATCTTAAAGTCGAATTTGCGGCCAAAATTTCCCCGAAAATCCCTCAAAACCCTGAATCTCCTGAATATGAATTGAAAAAAATGCAGAAACTTTGATTTTTTCCTCAAAACCTGAAATTCTGGGCAAATGCTCATTGACTACGGTACTCATTGCCTATGGTTACTCATTGACTACGCTGTCTCATTGCCTACTCATACTCATTGCCTACGGTCAGCTCATTGACTACGCTTGGCTCATTGCCTATATATACTCATTGCCTACGCTTGACTCTTTGACTACGCTTGGCTCTTTGCCTACTCTCGCTCATTGCCTACGCTCGGATCATTGACTCCCTTTTTTTTACTTTATAGCAGAGATTCTGGAACTGGTAATTGGTGAATACCTACACTTTATGTATAGGTTTCTGGTTAACTTGAGATTTGTTGTTGGGACATAAGAGCATGTGTTTCCCAAGATTGTGAAGTATAATCTAAAGTAGTCGAAGAAGGGTCCTGATCATAGAATAAGTTGAACCAGTTGGTAATTTTCGGAGCTCTGATAATGGGTACTTCAGTGGAATTATCATAGGGTAGATCAAGTTCAATGTCTCATACTGAAAACAAAGAAGCTCTCCCTCTTCTTTTCTTCTTGCAGTAAGAGGGTACCTCTATCCGGCAGCAATTCTCTGGATGACTCATATACTACTACATTTATCCAGACTTGTCACGGGCCGGGCCGGGCCAAAATCAGAAAAAATCTCGGCCCGGCCCGGCCCGGCCCGCTCGGCCCGTTTTGAAACAGTTTTTCAAAACATTTTGAGTTTTTCAAGTTTTTTTGAAAATTTTTGGAAATTTTTTGAACTTTTTTTTGAAAAAAGTATAGTTTTCGAATAAACATTTAAAATTGAATCAAAATGTGAATATGTATGATAATTTAAGCATTTTTTATCTATTTTTTCGAAAAATGTCAAAAAAAAATTGGTAAAAATGGGTACCCATCTATGAATCCGGGCCGACCGGGCCGGGCCGGGCCAAGAGAAATTTCGGCCCGGCCCGGCCCGGTCAAGAAAAATCTCGGCCCGGCCCGGGCCGGCCCGATTTTTGACAAGTCTGCATTTATCTACTTTCCTATATTTGATAAATAGCCAATACCTAAATTATTCCTTGGTTAAATTATTTCATATTTGAACCCTATAGTTTCGTATGTAAACTTTATAATCACCCATTCAGATCGTATAGGTTCGAGTTTACAAAGTTCTGTCCAACTCTAGAACTTTTAATTTAAAAAGAAAAGCCGAATCCGGGGGTACACTCGGGGACCTTCTCTTGTCAGAACTCATTGAAGTTGAATTTAACTACCTAATTCAGATTTTCCCAGATTGTGTCCTGATTTTAGACAAATGATCTAGTTAAAGTTGTTGTGAATAGGAAGCGATTGAACAATCATAGCCAGAAATAATAATAATTCTAGGCTTTACAGCTGTGTATTATCTTATCCAAAAACATTGCCTGAATCACGCAGCTCCCTAAATGGAAGTTGAGTCCACAATGAATTAACTTATACAGAAACCTACGCCATCAAACATCTGCATTGAGAGTTGACCTTCAGGATATTGGTATCAGTTTCTAAATTGCGTACTTCTTATTGTTATTGCAAACTTTCATGAAACGTTCCTTGGGCTCGTGTAGGTATTCACCAATTACCAGTTCCAGAATCTCTGCTATAAAGTAAAAAAAAGGAAGTCAATGATCCGAGCGTAGGCAATGAGCGAGAGTAGGCAAAGAGCCAAGCGTAGTCAAAGAGTCAAGCGTAGGCAATGAGTATGTATAGGCAATGAGCCAAGCGTAGTCAATGAGCTGACCGTAGGCAATGAGTATGAGTAGGCAATGAGACAGCGTAGTCAATGAGTAACCGTAGGCAATGAGTACCGTAGTCAATGAGTATTTGCCGAAATTCTGATTACCTTAATTAAGTATTTCATAATTTTGTATCAAAATTTGGGAAAATCTTCCGTTTTTACTGTAAAAATTGAAATTTACGGTCTAAATTTCCTCCAAAACCACTTTTCGCAGTAAAAAAAAAGCGGTTTTAAGTCAAAACCCATAAAAACTGACTCTTTCTATAATAATTATCGAAAATCTACCATTTTTACTGTAATGCCTGTGGTTTGGGACGAAAAATTGGCTTTACGTCGAAATTCCGGTCCAATTTCCCCTGAAAACGTCAAAAGACCCTCAAAACCCTGAAAATAGAGGAAAATCTACCATTTTTGCTGTAAAAATTCAAATTTCCGGCCTAAATTCTCCCAAATTCCCCCAAAAACTCTCAAAATCCTTTCCCAAAATCAATTTTCTAATCCTCTCCAAAGGTTTTAAAGGTCCAACAAGTGTCGGCGTCTCCACTAAACGGTCACTCTTCCTCAACGTCTTCAACAACTGAAAAGAATGGAATAAGTATGAATTCTGACGACTCCTCTCTCACTCATCTCCAGAATGGAGTTGCTTTATTCCATGGGACGCCTACAAAAGAGATGAATGGAGGACATCACGGACAATCGACGTCGTTGATGGAGACAGCAGACGATGGATTACAGTTATCTCCAAGTGATTTAAGACGACGGAGCACAAGAGCATCTGCTTTGAAGGCTCAGGAGAAGATAAAATTGAAGGATGATATAGTACAAGGACCACAGAAAAGGTTGAATGAAGAGAATGAGGAAACCGATGGAATCGATGGAGGGAATCTGGAACAAGATCCGCTGAAAAAAGTGAAAAAGAGGAGACTAGAAGATGGGCGGGACTTGGATCAGACGTGTTTTCGATTCGGTCTCCGTGCGAATGACGATGGTGAGGTGTACGCGATGACGGATGAAAGTGAGAACTCGTCGATACATGAGAGTGAAATGGAGATTGTTAGATATCATTATGAGAAGATGAAGAGTCGAGAGTTGGATGAGGAACAGTTGAAAGAACGACTGAAAATGAGAAGAGAGGCGGAGCAACAGTTGAGAGAGGAGGAGGCGAAGCTGCAGGTGTTGAAGAAGATGAAGGATAGTCAGAATCGGGCGATTAATAAGGTAAGAAATGAGAAAAATTGGGTCAAGAAGCACAAATTTTAATGCAAAAATCACTGAAAAATGATAATTTGTGATAAATTCTCGAAAAAAGAGCAAAAATCACTAAATTTTGATCGTTTTTAAGTTTTTTCTCAATTTCAAATTTTCCGTCTTCTAAAATGAGCATTTTTACCTTTGATAGGTAGAATCGAGCTATTAATAAGGTGAGAAATGGTGGAAATTGAGTCATTTTATGGCGAAAATCACTAAAATATGACCATTTTCAGCCAAAAACGTGACAAATCCCCGAAAAACAGCATTTTTAGCTTCAAAAATTTATATTTCAGCTAATTTTTATCGCAAATGTGCAAATTTTTCATCAAAAAAGACTCTAATAGGCTAAGATTTATATTTTTCGAGAACCTGAAGTCATTTTTAAGATGATTCGGTTAGAGAGAGCAAAAAACTCAAATTCTAGGAATGATTCTTGACATTTTAATGCAAAAATCACTAAAATTTGATAATTTTCAGATTAAAACCTCTGAAAATCGTTTTTTAACCTTCAAACACCATCTCTAGCTTTGAATTTCAGCCATTTTTCATCACCGAATTCAGAAATTTCGCAGAGAACGACTTGAAATGACTGAAATTCTTATTTTTGTGAATCTGGAGTCATTTTTCAGCAGCGATAGCGCATTTCAGTCGATTTTAATTCAAAAATCAGTAAAATGTGATCATTTTCAGCCCAAAACGTGTAGAAAACCCCGAAAAATAACATTTTTACTATCAAAAATGTATATTTTAGCCAATTTTTATCGCAAATTTGCAAAATTTCATCGAAAAAGGCTAAACATTCTTATTTTTCTGAACTTGGAATGATTTTTCAGCGATATTTTGTGTTAATGGAGAGTTTTCTGTAGTTTCGATGTGAAAATCGATGAAAATGACCTCAAAACAGTCTTATTCACTGAACGAAAACGATTTTGACGTGATTCCGACTTGAAAATGTGAAGAATTTTAGTATTTTCAGCGCTTTTTGTTAGATTTTTACTACAAACAGCTATTTTCATTGCTTTTCCAGTCAAGGAGATGGAAAATTAAAGTGAATAGCGGTATTTCAGTAAAAATATTACAAAAACTGGTGAGAATACTAAATTTCTTCACATTTTCGAGTCGGAATCACTTCATAATCTTTTTTGGTGTAACAACACTGAAAAGTGCTCAAAAATATCTCAAAAACCTTGAATTTACAGCTTAAAGTGCTGAAACTGCTAAAATTCCTTTTATTTTCGCACTTTTCCATGCTTTTCGGCTCAAAATTGTCATTGCCAATCGAAAATCTTGCATTTTCAGAGAAATACCTAGTTTTCTGGGGGAAATTTGAAATTTTGGTCTTTTGTTCCAATAAAAACGATTCAGAATCTTAATTTTCAGCAATTTCGATGATTTTTGACTGAAAATTGTCATTTCCATTCGATTTTTAGCTCCCAGACTCGGAAATCGGGTTTTTTCCACCTTTTCGCTACTTTCAACTCTATAATCTCAGACTTGTCACTTCCTGACCCGATTTTTGACTGAAAATTGCCATTTTCATTCGATTTTTAGTATTTTAACTCTAAAAATCTCGGATTTTATTGTAACAACAGTGAAAAGTGCTCAAAAATTTCACTGAACATTTTTCCAGCTCGCCGCCGAGACGAAGGCCGCCGATTTGGCCGACGCCGCCGCTGCAGCCGCCGCAGCCTACAAACCAGTGTTAGCCGGTGGAAAACTATCAGCAAACGGGAAGAGTCAAGCGGCGATGACAGTGAACAAGACGATGGCCGGATTGGCGAATCTTACTGTACAACAACAATTGGAACTTCTTGGGAAACTTGCGAGTCAGTCACCGGCGGCAAAGCAGGCGTACGCTTTGGCAAAGAAGAATCCAGCACAGACGACTCAATTGTTTGCTCAATTGATTCAGTTGAATACGTTACAAGTTCAGAAACAGAAGGATGCGGCGGCGGCGGCGGCTCAGGAAGCTGCAGCGGCAGCGTCCTCTTCATCGTCGGCTCACACGATTCAACACGTCGCCCCGTCAATCACTCAGCAACCAGTTCTCACCCAATCGAAACTTCTGAATCAGCAAACGCCCGCTCAGCGAATACAGGCGGCACGATTGGCGTTCCGTGCGCAGGCTGATAAGCAGTTGATGACTATTCCGACGCAAAAGAGTCAACCACATGACATCACTTTTCTGCCGAATCCGAATGCTTCTGCTTTTTTGGCACTTCATGGATTGGATTTGACGGTTCAGTATGTGTTGAAGGATAAGAGCGTTTTTGAGTGAGTTTTGGTGGGGGAATTGGATGGAAAATGCATTTGAAATCCAATTTTCCAAGTTATTACGGTTTCTAGGTCACTCTTACCCATTAAAAACAGTTTTTACCAATGAAAACTGTGAAAACTGAGCATTTTCCGACTGCGGACTAGTTTTCTGCGTTTTGAGATTTCTAGGTCATCAATTTCATTTTAGATCAGTTTTCAGACTATTAACCTTATTTTATGGGAAAAAATCAAGTTTTTAGGCTGAAACCATATTTCAGGGACTAGTTTTTCTGTCTTTTTGAGCTTTCTAGACCACGGTTACCCATTAAAAACAGTTTTAATCCCCGAAAATTGTGAAAACTGAGCATTTTGCGACTGCGGACTAGTTTTCTGCGTTTTGAAATTTCGAGGCCATCATTTTTTGTAAAAATCACGAAAAATGTGTGTTTTTCTCGCAAAAATTATCTTTGAGGACTAGTTTTTCAAGTTTTGATATTCCTAGGCCATCATTTCTTCACAATCAGTTTTTTTATCTCCGAAAACCCTGAAAATTGAGCATTTTCCGACTGTGGACTAGTTTTTCAAATTTTGAAGATTCTAGGTCACCATTTTCCATTAAAATTGTCTTTGAGGACTAGTTTTTCATGATTTGAGCTTTCTAGGCCACTATTACCCATTAAAACAGGTTTTTATCCCCGAAAATTGTGAAAATTTAGCATTGTCTGATTGCGGACTAGTTTATAGGTTTCCTAGGCCACGAAATGTTTTAAAAACGCTCATTTATGCAGAAAACTCAGCATTTTTGCCAATTTTACTGTTATTTTTGTCTTGCAGAGCCTACTCGGATCCATCATACGAATGCGAAGAATGTAAAACAGACCACGCCCACACGTGGAAAGCGATAGGAAGCACACCGGATGATCTTCATTTGTACTGCGAGAATTGTGTTCGTTCCGCCCAAAAGAGAAAGAATCGAACGGATCAGACGAATCTGTTGAAACGGGCGTTCCAAAAGATATCAGCTCAAGAGAAGGAATTCGAGAAGAAGATCGCCGAGGGACAGTTGGAACAGTTTGCTGAGGCGAAGGCCGCTGTTGCGACGGCTGCTCCTGTTACTCGTGAGTTTTTGAGTGAAAACTGATGGATTTTAGCTCAAAAATAGTGGATTTTAGGTCTAAAATCATAATTTCCTTGAAAAATATTGATTAAACCAATTATCAGTCTGAAAATTAAAATTTCAGAACAAATCCCCACATCTTCCACGGCCACCGTCTCCTCCACTCCACTTCCACCAAGGTTACAACAGATGCCGTCGTCTTCTGGTTCAAGCACACCGACTCAGCACAAGGCATCGGTAATTATCGCAATTAATTCATTAATTTCTATGAAAAAACTCGATTTTCAGATCCCCTCCACACCGAAATCGTCGAATTCCGCTAGTGCGAAGAAGGCGATGTCGAGTCAACAGGCGGCGAATCAGATGATGGCTCAAATGATGCAGAATTCGATGAAGAATCCACAAATGATGCAGCAATTGGTGAGAAATTGGATGGATGAGACATACGGACATCCGGATAGACAGATAGACAGACAGAGAACTAGGAGATTCGGAATTTCCAGATGGATTTGAGGCAAAGACCCTGAAAATGGACGTCTAGACACACAGACAGACATCTTTGTGCGAAAATCTGGACATCTAAACACACAGACAGACTGAAATCGGACTTCTGGGGGCAGATTTCATGAAAATTGGTTCTATCTGGACATCCGGACTCCTAGACACACAGACAGAAACCCCACAGCTAGTTTTCGCTGAATTCAGTACAACTGGATGCTCTGATTTACAGAAATTTGGAAATATCAGTTTCCAGACGCCCGGAATCTTTAAAGACATACATCTGAACTCCCAGATACACAGAAATTCTGAAATATAGACATTTGGACTACTAGACGCACAGACAGATATCTTTTTGCAATAAATCCGGACACACAGACATACAGAAATTGGATAATTAAGACTTCTGGGCCCAGAATTTCGGCTCAAAACTTAAAATCTGGACATTAGGACTCCAAGACGCACAGAAAGACAATTAGAAAGATGATATTCGCGAGAGTTTGACGAACGTACAAAAACTCTAAAATTTCGCATTCTGGACATCCAGACACACAGACAGAAATCGAGACTTCTGGGCCCAGAAAATCGGCTCACAACGCAAAATTTGGACATCTGGACACCTAGTTGTGCACAGAAAGACATAGAAAGATGATTGTAGCGAATATCAGTTTCATAAGTACAGAAGCTCAAGAATTTTCGTGCTCTGGACATCCAGACACACAGACAGACACCTTTTTGCAAAAATCTGGACACACAGACACACAGAAATAGGATAATTGCATACTTGTCAACCGGGCCGAAACGGGCCGGCTCGTAACTCGCGTCAAAATGAATATTATGAGCTGAAAAATTTATCAAAATTTAGATCTCGACGAGTTCTATGTCCGTGACCTACTACGGGCCGGATGGCTATTCGTTAATATGCCGCGGGCCGGGCTAGAATGGCATTTTGGGCCATTTTCGCGTTTTTTGGAATTTTTTCCCGGCCCGCGGCACATTAACGAATAGCCATCCGGCCCGTAGTAGGTCACGGACATAGAACTCGTCGAGATCTACATTTTGGTATATTTTTCAGCTCATAATATTCATTTTGACGCGAGTTACGAGCCGGCCCGTTTCGGCCCGGTTGACAAGTATGGATAATTGAGACTTCTGGGCCCAGAATTTCGGCTCAAAACTTAAAATCTGGGCATCTGGACATCCAACGTACAAAAACTCTAAACTTTCACATTCTGGACATCCAGACACACAGACAGACACACTCTCCTCCGAATAATAATTACTCCAAATACTAAACTTTTCTCTAAAGTCTCAGATGTTCCAAATGGCGACCGCAGCCGCTGCTCAGCAGCAATTAGCGTCAGGAGGACGGAACGCGTCGGCGGCAGCGACCAATCAAATGGCAATGCTCATGGTTCAAGCACAGGCGATGGCTCAAGCGCAAGCGGCTCAACAAGCTGCTCAACAGGCCGCTGTCCAACAGGCCGCTCAACAGGCACAGACTAATAGAGCCAGGGAGGCGGCTCAGCAGCAGCAACAGCAAATGCTTATTGGTAAGAGTTTTTTTTTAGAGGTTTAGGCAGAAAATTCTGAGAATTTAAACGAAAAATGCGAATATTAGCTTAAATATGTGATTTTCAACTGAAAAATACCGGTTTTTGGCTGGAAAATGAGCTTTTTTGACTGGAGAAACACTTTTTCAACGAGATTTTTGATCTTCAAGACAAAAATCGGAGTTTTTGTCTTGAAAATCTCATTTTCTATCGATTTTTGAGGCAGGAGTTCAATTTTCATCGATAAATCCAGTTTTTTAACTGAAAATTTGATTTTTCCCGCTCAAAATCCAATTTGCATTATTTTAATAGATTTTTCCTTAAAATTACCATTTTCCATAGATTTTTATGCTAGAAATGCCATTTTTACCGAATATTTCTGTTTTCCACTTAGAAAATTCGAATTTTTATACCAAAATTCTCATTTTTCATCAATTTTTATTCAGAAAATCCAGTTTTTCGTCTGAAAATTCGATTTTCCCGCTTGAAATTTTATTTGCATCTTTTTTATTGATTTTATCCTAAAATTACCATTTTCTATCCATTTCATTAGCACCGCACAGTTCTAACAACTGCGCTCTACCGAAATCGAAAAAAAAACTGAGTGCGAAATTGAGAAACTCAGAGAAAAAGAGACATCTCTCATGGGATTTCGGTGGAGCGCAGTTGTAAGAACTGTGCCGTGCTAATAAGTCAGAAATGTCATTTATAGGGAAACTTTTGTATAAAAATTTGAATTTTCCACTCAAAATCCAATTTTCCCACTTATTCCAGCGGAAAATCCTATTTTCTAGTCAAAAATTCGAGATTCTTTATCTTAAAAATCTAATTTGTTACTTATTTTTGAGTCAGAAATGCCATTTTTAGTGAATTTTTGAGATAAAAATCTAATTTCTCTTTTCCAGCTCTTCTCGCTAACCAATCGGGAATGAATGCCCAAGCGCTTCAACAAATCCGAAATCTGACGCCGGCACAGCAGAAATCACTCATGGAATCGATTAGGAATCAACAACAGAGGAGATGATTCTTTTTCCCGTTTTTTTTGCTGAAAATTTGAGATTTTCTGGCTGAAAATTTCAACAAAAATCCCAAATTTTCAGTCATTATTCAATGATTTCCCCCTAATTAACTACCGTATGTCCTCGAAAAACTACAAAAAAAACTTGTTTCTAATTATAATTCCGGGTTTCTCTGTTTGTTCCCTCCGAATTTTCTCTATTTCTCTGCATCTCTCCTCGATTTTCATCCTTCGTCTTCACTGCTTTTCGACCTCTGAAAACGATATTTTCTGTTGTAAAATATATCCAAAAAATTATTTCAAAAAACCGCCAATTTTAGTACTTCCACTTCCCCCTCCACAACTTGTATTCACGGATTGTTTTTTCTATTATTATGAGTATTTTTTAATTGTATTCCCCCTTCTTCCAATTATTTTAAATTATTCCCACCTTTCTCTTTTTCATCAATTCATTGCCTTCCTCCCCCTCTCTATTTTATACAATTTTTTCATGTCAGACTCTTCTTTGTCATAAATCAAATGACTGAAGCCGAATATCTTTTGGTTTTTTGAAAATTTCAGGCAAAAAAAAACGGAAAAAGTCGATAAAAGAGCTCAAACTCAAGTTGCCAATCCGCGTGTTGCCCCAACATGTAAATCCATTCGGGGCGATAGACAAATCAGCGGTTGAATGGTCTAGGTGGTTACAAGGGGGGTAGTAGGTGGACACTCCATGGTTCGATTCCTTGCTTTTTTTACTTCTTTTTTTATTTTTTGTAATATTAGTTTTTGGATGCCATGGCCATCACAATGTGTCAGAAACGGGGTTTTAGAGCTTTTACAGTCCATATTGACTTCCTACGACGTTTCAAGAAAAATTAATTTTTCAAGAAAATTTACTTTTCTGCGACCAAGTACATGGTGAGCAGGATTGTGCGGAACGGAAATTGGAAATTCCCATAGTTGTCAAGGCCCGGGCCGGGCCGGTAGAAAATTTTCAAGGCCCGGCCCGGCCCGAAGGCCCGGCTTCAAAAAATGACCCTTTTTTTCCTAATTTTTTTTCGAAATTTTTTCAATTTTTTATCGAAAATGACCATTTTTGACTGTTTTTCAGATTTTATTCTAATTCTAAATCATAGTCGAAAATTTGACTTTTTCGCAAAAAAATTCAAAAAATTCGAAAACATTTGAAAAAATTTGAAAATTTCACTTTCGCGCCAATTTGCCCGGGCCTTAAGCCCGGCCCGGCCCGGGCCTTGATTTCGCCGACAAGGCCCGGCCCGGCCCGGCCCGGGCCGGGCCTTGACAACTATGGAAATTCCGAATTTTCCGGAAATAATTTCGGAAATTTCGGGAAAAAACAGTACTGTAGTTTTAAAGGCGCATACTGAAAAAAACTACATTGGTCTCGCGAATAATTCGCGAAACATTCGATTTTTTACATTTTATTTGTTTTTAAAATTCATATTTCCCAATAGAGTACAGCTACCGCTGATCTTTCAAGCTTTTTTATTGCAATTAATTGAAAATTATTGTTTTCAGCATCAAAATTTATCATATTTGTCAAATGACGGGCCGGCCAAACAACGATTTCCGGAATTTCCGGAACTTCCGAAAATTCCGAAAAAAATTTTTTTAATAGACTAGTTTTAAAACGTACTTCATCCTACCCTCGTACATCTCTGATTTCCTCCAACGTGACGATGAAATTGACACTCTCGGAATACCATATGACTTGGGGTCGGTTATGCATTACGGTAGTACCGCATTCAGTGTAGATCAGAAGAGTAAAACAGTAGTCACTCGAGACTCATTGTTTCAGTTTTCAATTTTTTTACAAACCTGGGACGAAACAGACCAGAAATTCATTTATTACAAACTAGAACAGAAAACAAATCATTCTAATAGAAAAATTTTATCGAAAAAGACCCGAACAAATCGAAAAAACACCCGCGAAATACAAAAATAATTGGAATCACAAAGACTAGATCAGCGTATAATGAACAGTAAGGAACACTTTGTTATTATATCGATCCACATTAAAGATATGTTTATAAGTGTAGTGTAACCGAGTGAATATACTCTCTGCATACGTGTTCTGTCCAAGTAATTTCAGCTTTTCCGGGAATGCCAGTCGTACGGCGTCTCTGAAATGACATTTTGTAGTTGACAGTTTTCTTACGAAAAATGCCAAAAACGCGAAAATGGCCAAAAAACCATTCCAGCCCGGCCCGCGACATATTAACGAATAGCCATCCGGAGCGTGTTATATCAGAGAGATAGAACTCGTCGAGATCTACATTTTGGTATATTTTTCAGCTCATAAAACTCAGTTTGAAGTGAGTTACATGCCGGCCCGGTTTGCAAGTATGTCAAAAACTGTCAACTACAACAATGTAGCCCTATTTTTGAACTACATAGCCATATTACATTTGAAAAAGTAGGATCGCGGGAAAAATCTCACAATCAAAGTAAAGTTTTTTTTTCAGAGCCTTATTACAGGTTTCATATTATAGTTTTCTTCTAGGCTACAATCACATTTCAGTGGGAAATCGCTTTGATTGTGAGATCTTTTCCCGCGATCCCACATAGTCAAACTGTTTCAAATGTAATATGGTTATATAGATCACACTTAGATCTTCATTTTTGCAGGTGACAACTCTTTGATAACTCCACTCACTTTTGAGATATACGCCTTTAAAGTGAGGCACCTGAGAGGAGAGACGCAGAGAAACGAGACCGCCTGACTGTCTGCATCTCGCCATTCACAGGTACCTTTAAAGGCGCATATCTCAAAAGTGAGTGGAGCTATCAAAGAGTTGTCAACTACAAAAATAAAGATCTAAGTGTGATCTATACAATAAATATAAATTTTAGACAACAGGTCAACAGGGAAAAAATTATCATGTTTTAAAGAAATTCGAATTACCTCAACTTATGTACCGCCCTTCTGTCACATGTCCCATTATCATGTCGGAATATGAAATTGGCCCTTTGGAACAGTTCCATCTTTGTTTCGTCCTTTTGGTCAGAATCCACTTGAATCATGACTGGAGTGTTGTCACGGGTGCCACGGAAGTAGTCGGAAGAGGAGATTATCCTGAAAGAGAAAGCTTCCAACTTTGACATGTCCCCTTGGTGTCACATTTTGTCCCCGTCATTCCAAATTATACTTTTCTGGTAGGTAAAGTCAAGGGCTACATTTTTGTAGTTGTCAACTTTTTGATAGCTCCGCCCACTTTTGAGTTTGGAAGAAAGTCATATTTTCTTTAAAATGTGATCAATTTTGACATCCCTTTGGTCGTATTGTCCCACATTTATATTTTTCTTATAGATAAAGTTAAGGGCTCTATTTTTGCAGTTGACAACTTTTTTCTATCTCTCTACGCTTTTGAGATATGCGCCTTTAAACATAGGTACCTGTGGTTGCGAGAGGTTGCGAGAGACGCAGACAGTCAGCTGCTCTCGTTTCTCTGCGTCTCTCCTCTCTGGTGCCTTACTTTAAAGGCGCATATCTTAAAAGCGTGAATAGATAAAAAGAAGTTGTCAACTACAAAAATAAAGATCTGTACTTTATCTACTAGAAAATGTTAAAATGTTAAAATTTGGATCAAAAATCAAAAAGTTAGAAGCTGGTAAAATAGGCGTATATTTTTTTACAAGTTTTCGCCTAATTTTTGTTGATTTCGGTAATAGTTTTATTATTTTTAAGTTTTTGAATTTTGTGTGTTTTTCGACGGTTTTTCATTGCAAAATCCATCAAAAATTTCAAAACCGGTCTTTGGGGAACACTTTAAAGTTAGCTAATTTTAAAGGCGTATATCTCAAAAGCGTGAATAGCTATCAAAAAGTTGTAAACTGCAAAAATGAAGATCTAGATGTGATCTACAAAAAAAAAATCAAAAACTCACCACCTAGGCAACCGATGACATCTATAATTCCGGTGACCACATAAATAAGTCATAATTGATGAATCCGGGCTTTGGTGGGATCTCATGAAGGAGTCGATCTGAAATATTTTAAATACTTTTTTGAATTAAAAAAAAAGATAGAGATTAGATCTAAATAGAAAAGATGCCAATTTTCAAAAGACAATGTACATTTTTACATTTTCTTATCGGAAGAATCTCCGTGGGCAATTGGTTCTGTTCTTTTAAGCGATCGAAAATCAAAATGTATTCAAAAAATCAAAATGTGTGTACCTGCATAAAAAACTGATGAGTCGTTGGATTGCCACGTACAAAAAACGTGGATCCACAAATCCAACCGTGCATTCGGTCGTATTCGGGCAGTTGCTCATTTCCAACTGTATCGAAAAGCATGTACTCATTCGGGTACCTATCCTCCACCTGCATCGAATCAAAGTTCTCAATCCAGAGGGAATCCTGTTGCATTGCCCAAAAACTTATTCCCCGAATAGCTAGTGATGCGCAGATTCGAGTACGGGTTAGGAGGACGAGTTGGTAGATGATGTAGCGACGGTTTTCATAGGTTTCTTCTAGGGTGTCCTGGAATCACAGTGTAAAATCGCTCCTACACAGTCAAACTGCTTTAAATTTAATATGGTTATGTAGACCAAGAATAGGGCTATATTTTTGTAGTTGAAAGTTTTTTGATAGGTCCGCCCACTTTTGAGTTATGCGCCTTCAAAGATAGGCTACTTTCAAGACTCGCGCGGGGAGAGGATGAGAGACGCAGAGAAGCTAGACGCCCTCCTCTTTTCGCACGCTCTCTCGCCTCCCAATCTTTAAAGGCGCGTATGTCAAAACGGGGCGGCGCTATTAAAAAGCTGTCAACTGCAAAAATGGAGATCTAGGAGAGATCTTCACAATGAATATAAATTTTGGGTCAACATTTTAGGAAACAAAGTTCAGTGTAGAAAAACCGTTTTTTTTCTTTGAGAGCTTGTCACACGATTCTATATAGTTAAACTGTTAAACTGCTTTAAATTTAATATGGTTATGTAGACCAAGAATAGGGCTACATTTTTGCAGTTGACTGTTTTTTGATAGCTCTGCCCACTTTTGAGATATGCGCCTTTAAAGTTCTCTCGTTTCTCTTCATCTCTCACCATTCTGGCTGTGCGCGCATCTTTAAAGGCGCATATCTCAAAAGTGGGCAGAGCTATCAAAAAACAGTCAACTGCCAAAATGTTTACCTATTTAAAATCTACACGACAAATATAAATTTGGGAAGTTTGGGACAAAATGTGACTCTAAGGGGACAGGTCAAAGTTGATTCCATTTTTGAGAAACTTGAGGGGTTGCCTATCTTTAAAGGTGCGTATCTCAAAAGTGAGTAGAACTATCAAAAAATTTTCAACAACAAAAATGTAGTCCAGTTCTTAATCAACCTAATTATTATAATTATTAAGATTTTAATTACCAGAGACCCTTCCGTACCTTAATCGGATCCAAATCTATCACAACACTTGGAACTTTCGGGTATTTCTCCTGGAGAATCATATGCGCATTCGTGTCGAATGAGATCGCAACAAGACGGGACAACGCGTTGGGAATAAATTCCAGATTACAAATGTGATTGAGAAAAATGTCCAGGTTACTCGAGTCGTACTGCAAAAAAGGATGTAAATGGTAAACATAAAAAAAAATTAATAACTCACAAAAATGATATACGGTGGTTTTTCCATAGTTTTCAAGCTTTCTGAGAACTGCACAAAGTCATAGTCGTTGTGAATATCTTCGAAAGATAGCTGAAATCATTTGTGGCGGACTAGAAAAACTTCGGCCACTTACTTTTTTGGAGACTTGATTAACTGTCATGATGATATTTCGTTGACGAAATAGGTGGGTGGATAACATGCTCTGAAATATAACGATTCGAGAAGCTTTTTTTTTGTTAGGGATGTTCTTTTGACAATGAATTGTTTTTAAATGTTTCATCGAGATGATCAGCGCCAGTTTTTGTCAGACTACGTACATACAGAGAGATTTAGAGAATCGGAGATTCGTTGCGTATTTCGATTGCGCCAGGTAATAATTGATTTTTGGTGAAACATTTTCATGGTGTCAAAATTTATTGAATATTGTCAATTTTTACTTTCAAAGTTTATATATTTTCTACTTTGTTCTAAGAACCTAACTTTAAAGGGGCATATCTCAAAAGTGGGCGGAGCTATCAAAAAGTTGTCAACTACAAAAATGTAGCCCTTGAATTGATCTACCAGGAAAATATAAATTTGAGACACTTGGGACATAATGTGACACCAAGGGGACATGTCAAAGTTCACTCTTTTTTTTTTGCTTTTTTTTGTGATACCCATCTTCAAATGCGCATTCCTCAAAGCCGTACAGAGTTATTTAAAATTTTCAACTTGGAAATAGAAGATCTTGACGTTATCTCCCAGGAAGCTATAAATTGAAAAGCGCATAACTGTGTTAACTATAAAAATGAAGGTCTGGATATGATACATTCAATGAATTGATCTAAGTTTGGTCGAAAAGGAATATTTAGTTTTGCCACAATTTGAGCACAGAATATTCACTATCAAACTTACATGATTCCAGCTATTCTACAAGTACACTTCAACAAAAAACTATGTGAAAATCCTAAAAACTATGCGAAAAGAGTTAATTTTGAAAACACTGAAAACTCTCACTTTTGCGCATAATGCTTATAAAAGCGTGAATAATTTTTTTCTCAGATTTGTGTTCAAAAAACGGATTGCAGATTCGGTACCAGTGTAAAATTTGCTATAAGATTCATTTTGGTAATAAAACTATTTGAACACTACAAACCCGAAACTAAAATAAGTAAAAAAGAAAACTCACAAATAAAAAAGGGAGAAGTGAAGCGACGAGAAAAATGAATAGCACAACAATAACAGAAAATGAGTATCTTTGTGAGTTGGGATGAAAACTATTCGATGGATGACTACTATATTTATCCATCAAAATAGAAGACATCCTCTCCTGGAAACGTCTTCTTTTTCTACAGCTTCTTCGTCTTATTCAATTCTTTATTCTTCTAAAAAAGAGAAAAAAGAGAGACCGTCGTTTCGTAATCGACGAAGGCTAACAGCGAAGAGATTCGAATCTGAGATATCGGGAAAAAGCCGTCGCAATGGCTTCTCGTTCCCTTCCGAAAGAATTTCCGAGTATGGGAGTTACTAGAAGACTAACTGGTTGGTACATACTGAGATTACAATCTTTTTTCTCTTTTTTCGAAACTTCCGGTTTTTTTTAAACATTTGAATGTTTTACAAAGGGTCAAACAAAAGTTATTATAATCTGATTGGACAAGAAGTTTTGTTCGCTTTTTTTGAGCGGTTTTAACGGCTTTTTGATGATTTTTAGAATGATGGCCGAGTTTTGGATTTCTAGGCCACCAATTGAAATTCTAGGCCATCAGTACAAAATCGCTTTAAATTTGGTTTTCGGCGGAGTTTGAATAGATTTTGGAAGATTTTAATTGTGGTGGCCGAGTTTTGGGTTTCTAGGCCACCAAATAGGTGAGAGACTAGGTTTCCAGGAAATTTGGCTTTCTAGGCCATCACGTCTGAAACGCACAAAAAAAATGAGAAGTTTGTGGCCTAGAAACCGACAATCGGAAAAGTTAGGCCACGCACCTTTTTCCAATTTTAACGCAAAACTTGAAATCACGTTTCTCTAACCTTTCTATTCAAAAGTTGGAGTTTTTAAACCCAAAAATCTAGAAAACCCATTTTTAGGATCGTAAACTCGAAAACCAACCTGTTATCATAGTCCTTACAAAAAACAAAAACTATTAGCGAGGGAGAGGAATCGAACCCGGGATGCAATATTACAAGTCGAAAGTGTTCCCTGTTGAGCTATATGTGCCAGAGGTGGCGTGGCACGAAGGAGGTTGTGATGAAGGTTCGGTCGGCCATCGGAGAACCGGAGTGACACCACATTTATCACAACCTTAACTTCTGCGCCCACGCTTCGCCCCAATAGCTCAGCCGGTAGAAATTCTGTCCACAAAACTTGCGACCAGGGTTCGATTCCTTTCCCTCGCAAATATTTTTTGCTTATTGTATAGAATATTTCAGTGTGAATAGTTTATGGTTTAAAGCCCAATTTTCGTCTTCCCACTCATTTTGACTTTCAGAAATTGTGTCTGTCTGTGTGTTCAGATGTCGTACTATCCAGTCTAGTATGTTTCACACCTTAGCGGTTAGATTTTGCAGAGAAGATAAAGATCTTTCAAAGACTACAGAACTTTTCAGACCGCCCATCTTTTCACTTCACTGAAACAAAGTTTTCCTTTAAGTCTACAAACATCAGACGTCGATGACGAAAGAGGAAAAATTTATCTTAAAATTCGATCTCTCCAGAGGAAAAACTTGTTTCGATTGTTTTGTTGGAAAAAAGATATATAGCAGACAAATTGAGGGTGAATGGAATAATTATGTATTCTTTTATACAGACAGTTTAAAAAAAAATGTTTAGGTGAAAATCTACACCCGTGAGACCGGAAGAAAATTGAAAGACCTAGAAAATGAAATAAATTAAAGAAAATAGTTAGATGGATAGCCACAACTCGTCGTGCTGATTCTCCTGATCCGATTGACACATTCCATCGACATTCACAAATGGTGGACAACATTGGGGAGCATCGCAGGACGATATTGCTATGTCGTTTCTAAAAGTAATAGATTTTATTTTGGCTGTGTAGATCACGTCAAAATCTTCAAATTTGCTGTTGACAACTCTTTGATAGCTTTGCAGGGTTTTGAGATATGCGCCTTTAAAGATGAATTTATAGTGAAAAACACCTAAATTTGACATGCCCCCTTGGTGTCACATTTTGTTCCACTTGTCCCAAATTTATATTTTTCTAGTAGATCAAGTCAAGGGCTATATTTTTGAAGTTGACAACTTTTTGATAACTCCGCCCACTTTTGAGATATGCGCCTTTAAAGTTAGGCACTTGGGAGGAGAGACGCAGAGAAACCAGAACAGTTGACTGTCTGCGTCTCGCTCTTCCCTCTCTCTCGACACAACAAGTACATATCTTCAAAGGCGCATATCTCAAAAGCCTGTGGAGCTATCAAAAAGTTATCAACTACAAAAATATAGCCCTGGACTTGATCAACCAGAAAAATATAAACTTGGAGCATTTGGGTCAGAAAATGACACCAAGGGGACTGTCCAAAGTTGTCAAAAAAAATTATCTGATAATCTGTATCTCAACTAGAAAAACTCACTTCGTACAAACTTTTCCGTTGCACAGCCGATTATTTGACAACAACTTCGCACAATGTTTATCCACCGGACACGCCTTCAAATTGCACGTTCCGAATTCTTGTCGACGTCCCCTACAAACGGTTTTTACGCTTCAAAAATTAATTATAATTGAAAAAAAAGAACTCACTCGCACTTCTTCGATCTACACGATCTGACACGACTCCGGATTCCACAACCACCACAAGTTCTGGAGCACATTGACCACTCGCCCCAGTCTGCCCACACATTTGGGGTGTCTACGGTGACGGGGGCCACTGGAAATTGATAAGGGGATGAGAAAAAAAAGCAACAAAAAATTTGGGGTAGTGGGGATTGAACCCTGGATGGTTAGATTGGTAGCGGAGGTTGTCACCAGGAAGAGCGCGCTGGCAGCACACTTATCATAATCCTCGCCGCCGCGTCAATTTTCGCCCCGCATAGCTCAACTGGTAACAACGCTGACTACTAAAAATACATCCGGGGTTCGATTCCTACTCCTCGCTATTGTTTTTTGCATTTTTAAACGATTATAGTAACAGGTTATTTTCCAAGTTTACGACGATAAAACATGAAATTTCTAAGAATTTGCTTACTTGTAGTGGTAATAATAGTTGGTGCAATTGTAGTCCTTGGCTCCGAATCCGTTGATCTCACTTGAATTTTGAACCCAATATCCGTGGATAACTGGGAACGGAATATGACGATAGCTGTCTCGATTTGAGACACAAAACTGATTTCCGGTTTGTCGTAGCAACAGAATCTGAATCCAGTATTCCTCAAGTCATCTGAAATCTTGAGCTCCACAAAATCGACACAAGTCGAGGTGCACAAAAACGAGAAGTCCTCAATGAATTCGATCTCCACACGCTTTCCTTTTGGCGCCTTCATCAGCCACGAGCATTTTTGATCTGCCTCGTATCCTGGATCAGGGTAATTCGGAGATTCGATAGTCTTCCAGTCATCAGAAAGTTCTAGAATTCCTCCGCACTCGGCGTTTTTTGAGTCTTCATTCTTCTCACACTTATCACCTCCCAAACCATCGGGACATAAGCATTCGGCACATTTGGATGGTCTCATATAGCCTCCGTTTTCACATTTTGTTTTTTCAGCTTTGCATTCGTCTGGAATCAGAATACGAAATTTTGAATAAAAATTTTTCTAATAGATCAAGTCAAGGGCTACATTTTTGCAGTTGACACTTTTTGGATAGCGAGATATAAAGGATAGCGAGATATAAGCGCTTTAATTTTTGCGATTTTTAGATTTTTATTGAAAAATAGCTCAAATTTAACATGTCCCCTTGGTGTTACATCTTGTCTCCACTGTTTCAAATTTATATTTTTCCGGTAGAGCAAGTCAAGGGCTATATTTTTCTGTTAACTACTTTTCGATTGCTCTTCACATTTTTGAGATATGCGCCTTTAAAGATGGCATATTTCCAAGGCGCCCGCGGAGAGAGGGGAGAGACACAGAGAAGCGAGACACCGTCCTCTTCTCGCCTTCCAATCTTAAAAGGCGCATATCTCAAAAGCGTGAAGAGCTATCAAAAATTGTCAACTACAAAAATGTAGCCTTTGACTTGCTCTACGACACCATCACAAATTTGAAACACTAGCATCACGTAATCCTTTTAATCAGACTTGCAAGATTCCGGGCCGGCCCGCCGGCCCGGCCCGGCCCGGCCCGATCGGGCCGGATTTGAATTTTTGAACTTTTTTCACTACAATTTTTTGTCCAAAAATTTATTTTCTGAAAATTTTTCATATTTTTCCTAAAGTATATTTTTCAAAAACCTTCGAAACCTACAAAAATTGTTTTTAAGAAATATTTTTCAAAAAAAATCTGGAAATTTTCGAAAAAAAAATTTGAATTTTTTTCAGTACTGAACTTCCGGGCCCACCGGGCCGGGCCGGGCCGGGCCGGGCCCTGGAAATTTTCATTCCGGCCCGGCCCGGCCCGGCCCGGCCCGTTGCAAGTCTGCTTTTAATCTTCACCAATCCCAACACCCACCTTTACAATAAGCAGTATTGATAGTCGCCACATCATAAAACGACAACTTTTCTCTCTGTCCAATAGTCTGTTGAAACAATGAGTCTCGAGTGACTACTGTTTTACTCTTCTGATCTACACTGAATGCGGTACTACCGTAATGCATAACTGATCCCAAGTCATATGGTATTCCGAGAGTGTCAATTTCATCGTCACGTTGGAGGAAATCAGAGATATAAGAGGGTAGGATGAAGTCTCGTTCTATCTGAAAAGCAATAATATACATATAATTTTATTGTCTTCTGGTAACTGACATTCCCACAAATTGAACTAGGGCCCCCGAAGTGAGCAAATATTGAAATACGTTTTAAAACTAGTCTATTAACTAGGGAAGGTCATGGAGTTATGTGACGTGACCTATATCATTGGAGACCTTAGAAAACACTGATTCCAAATATATATTCAGTTTTTGCCCTTGAGGCCTGGTTTTTGAAAAAAAAACGAAGTCAACGTTTGCCAAAGAAGATAATTATTATCTTTTTAAGCATGAGGCTTGAAGCCTAAGGCTCTAAGTACATTAAAAGTTGTTTATATCAAAAACCAAGTCGTAACCTTCAAAATTATATTATAATAGGATTTGGTTAAATTTCCAAGAAGTTAGAAAGATTTGAGAAAAAAAGGAAAACAATTTATTTGTTGGAAAAATATAGTTGAAAAAAATTAGACTTTTGAGCCTAAGGCTTTTGACCCTAATTGTAAGATACAAATTTTGTGTCTATCTGTTTATCGAGGTGTCCAAATGTCAATAATTCCCAAAACTTGGTTATGTTTTCAGAAAGTTACAAAGATAATTATCTATCATTTTTGCCGAACTTTGACCTTGTTTTTCTCGAAAACAAGGCTTCGATGGCAAAAACTGAATGTATATTTGGAACAAGTTTTCTCATTGACTCGGTGACCTTTCCTTGGAACACCACATATTTGCCATCCGACCCGTAGCAGGTCAGTGACATAGAACTCGCTGAGATTTACATTTTCTTATATTTTTCAGCTTATAACCTTGGGTTTCAAGCGATTTTTCACTTCTTATGCATAAGTTAACACCTAAATCAAGTAAAAACTAGTTCCTCACCGTGACATAACCCAACGCATCGGGTCGACTTTGTTCGTGCCAAAGTCCAAGTGCGTGTCCGATTTCGTGTTCAATGACGCCCATCTGTCAAAAAAGGGAAAAGTGTTAGAAAAATTACGTCGCCTTCAAAAAAAGAAAAGAAAAAAACTTGCTTTCACACAACTTTCTCCAATCGAAATACCCTGTCGCCCTCCGTTCCGTCCGATCATTGAGTAGCATCTGCAAGGCCTAGAATTTCAAAAAAACAAAAAAGTTAGGCCACCTACCCTTGTCCACTGAAAAACTCTATATAGTCACCATCCGGTGCATCCGACACATTCTCAAAAGTGATACACGTAGAATCCTCCCAGAATCGAATGGCGGCGATGATTTGACTGATGGTGTAGAAATCTGAACATGGCCTAGATTTCGTGGCCTAGAAAACCTTCCCCACATACCTATACTCTCATGGAATCTGTACTTGATCGGAAGAGTTTTCCACATTGCAGTTTTATCGGAGACAAAGGATCTGGAAATTCGCTTTAATGCAATTAGGAAAAGCATTTGAAGATGAGTTTTACAAAAAAATACCAAAAAATTAGTGAATTTCGACATGTCCCCTTGGTGTCACATTTTGTACCAAGTGTTCCTAATTTATATGTTTCTGGTAGATCAAGTCAAGGGCTACATTTTTGCAGTTGAAAGCTTTTTGATAGCTATAAAGGGTGGCGAGATATGCGCTTTTGAAGATGGGAACCTAAAAAGGGGAGAGAGAGAGACGCAGAAAGTCAGCCGCTCTCGTTTCTCTGCGTCCGTCCTCCCAGTTGCCTAACTTTAAAGACGCATATCTCAAAAGTGGGCAGAGGTATCAAAAAGTTGTCAACTACGAAAATGTAGCCATTGACTTGATCTACCAGAAAAATATAAATTTGGGACAGTTGGGGCATAACGTGACACCAAGGGGACATGTCAAAGCTCACTCATTTTTTTCCTTACCGTCTAAGTCTCTTAGTTTTATCCTTAGAAAGTGCTTTGAGAATATCCACAGCTTGTCGACGGGATAGGAAAATGTCTCCTAAATATTAAAATATGTAAGTGCGCTCCATCGCTAACATACCTTCAAACAAAAACGGGGACACTTTCTTGTCAATTGTTCCCTGTTGAGTACTAATTGCGACTTCTTTTTTGGAATCTTCCACTGCCTAAAATAATTTTATTTTGTTGAAATCAATTAATTAATTAATTAATTACATCATGTCCAAACTCTCTGCCGGCGAAACTTCTGGAATGTGCCAACTTTTTCATTTTGAGCAGCAGCTCTTCCACGGTCTCCAGTTGTTTCTCTTCCACGTTGAAGTGCTCCTGAAATTACGCTCTATTGAGAATTTTACAGAAGGACTCGGTGGCCTAGAAAACCAAACCTCGGCCACCACTCCACTACAAACTAGAAAAACATCTCATTCTGCCTCATAATTTTCAAATTTGAAATAAAAAAAACATCAAACTTTGACATGTCCCCTTGGTGTCTCATTTTGTCCGACATGTCCCAAATTTATATTTTTCTTGTAGATCTAACCTAGTGCTTCATTTTTGTTGTTGACAACTTTCTGATAGCTCTTGACGCTTTCATGATGTGCGCCTTTAAAGTTAGGAACCTTGGAGGAGACACGCAGAGAAACGAGAGCGACTGACTGTCTGTGTCTCTTAATTCCCCCTCTCTTGCCACCACAGATACCTAACTTTAAAAGCGCATATCTCAATATCCTGCAGAGCTATTGAAAAACTGTCAACTACAAAAATGTAGCCCTTGACTTGATCTATCAGAAAAAATATAAATTTGGGACAGCTGGGACATAACGTGACACCAAGGGGACATGAGAAAATTAACTCTTTTTTTTTTAATTTTTATGGGATTCTCAGGAAAACGCAAATATCTCAAGGCTGTGCAGAGTTATTGAAAATATTCAACTTGGAAAAAGAAGATTTTGACGTTACCTACCAGAAAACTCAAATTTGGAAACCGATATTTAAAGGCGCATGAACCCTGCAGACTTTAAAAAAAATTTGTCAAATGAAGGTCTGGATATGAAAACTGTCCAATTTTTCCCTTACAATCACCTTAAACTCATTGGCCACCAAATACGCCGGATCCTGCGTACAAATCGATACAGATATAAAAGAATTGAATAGTATTAGTAGGCAAAAACGCATGATTCAGATAGATATAAAGCAATGAATAGTGGTTCGATTGTGAAAACGAATGGCAGAGAGAAAGAGATAAAGATGATATCTTTTTTTGGCGAATGTGAAAGTGAAAGTTATCCCCCCCCCCTCAAGTTGATAAGAGATGAAGAGAGAACAAGTGTGTGTGTGACAAAAAGGACACCTTTCGAATAGTTTACACTGAAAAAGAAATCGGTTATGCATTGATCAGACGTACTTCCGGGTCAACCTGCAAATGTTTAGTTTATTGATTTTATTAGAGAAAAATCTTAAAATAGAATAATTAAAAGGGAAAACAAGCAAAATTGAAACCCTCGACCGTTTTGGTTCATTCAACATGGATGAGCCACCGTAGACTCAAAGCACAACTACTTCTTCATAATCGGCGCCTCATATTTCCCGAATCTTGATACCTATGTCAGGTTAAGCTCCTCCTCTCGTCGCCCAATGTGTTTTATCTGTGTAAATCCTAATTGTTCATATTTCTTCTCAATTATAATACCTATATAAAATGCCTTAACTATTCATGTCCCTCATTTCCTTTGCCCTTAAGAATTCAAGTCCCTTCTTGTGAATAACATTGCACGATTCTGATATTTGTTCCTTTTTATTCTCCCCCTTGCCCAACACCTATTTTATAAATCTCCTCCTTTACTCGGTTTCTTTTTCTCAGGTTTAGTCTCGTGAGGGACTTTACCTGACCTCCAGTGACTTTCTCTGTATTTTTAAATAGTTAAATAAATAAATAAATAAATGTTGCAGAGGTTTGAAGAAAATTAAAATGAAAAAGCTCATTGAGTAGCATCTGCAACATGTCCCCTTGGTGTCTCACTTTGTCCGACATGTCCCAAATTCATATTTTTCTTGTAGATCTAACCTAGAGCTTCATTTTTGTAGTTGACAACTTTCTGATAGCTCATTACGTTTTCGAGATATGGGCCTTTAAAGATTGGAAGGCGAGAGAGCGTGCGAAAGGAGGAGGGCGTCTCGCTTCTCTGCGTCTCTCCTCCCTTCTACCTCTCAGAGACGCTAACTTTGAAGGCGCATATCTCAAAAGTGGGCGGAGCTATCAAAAAGTTGTCAACCTCAAAAATACGTGCACTCTTACCGGATCTGTTTATTTTCAGAATCTTCATTCAAGACTTGGAACACCAGACACTATTTTTACTATAAAAAACGGTCAAACTTCTACCTATATTGATTTTTTTGACAGCCTTCACAGAGTCCCAGTTTTCCATTCCAATATGTTTCAATCTATTGATCTCTATTTTGTGGGAAACCATAAAACAATAAAGCCCCTCCTCCCTCAAAGTGACTCACCATCTTTCATTTCTCCATTTCTATGCAAATCAGGTGTCAAAAATATCTATAAAATGCGGCCAGCTCCCCCACAGAATTCATACTTTTTCCCGACCTAGAAGAAATGCGACCCCTATTCTTAATACTGCTATTCGGAACATGTGTCGGGTGCTCCAGAATCTCTCAGGATGCCAATGAAGACCTGCAGAAGACATGTGGATTGAGTCCATCCGACCGCCAATTCCCGTGGGCCGTGCTAATCCATACCAAAGTGCACAAGACTATCAACGGAGTGAAAAGATCATCAACCACAGTTATGCCAGCCACCATCATCTCTCCTTCCCATATTCTTACCTCCAACTCCATCCGTTTTGTGAACAACTCTCTCAGTGTCTACGGATTCGAATCGATGAACACAAATGGTACCTGCGAGGGAGAGAACTTGGTTATAATAGAAGGAGATCTCCATAGTCGATTCCAGATCAATTTTGAGTACTATAAGGCGCTTAAAGACGGTCAACTCCAAGATTTGGTGTCGAGAATTATTGTTCCACGAGGGTGTAATAACCAACTGGATTCGGCACGAGTTATGATATTGGAACTGAAGGAAAACATCACTTTCACCGAAAATGTTGGAGCAGCATGCCTCTCAAACTCAGTAAACCATTGGTTGGTAGCTGAACAGGTCCCGGTGTACGGTATCAATTCGAGCGCGGTATTTGAAAATGTACAGTACTCTCCAGTCAACTGTACCACCGTCAGTGAACCCTACATGTGCGCCAGGAAAATTGAGGAGACAAAACGCTCGTGCACGGTAAGATATTAGGATACTTGCAAATCAGAGCTCAACTCGTTTAAAACGCAATCTTTTGAGCTGAAAAATATAACAAAATGTAGATCTCGGCGAGTTCTATGTCACTTGCTTCATACAGACCGGATGGCAATTTGTTGTGTGCAGAAGACGGGCTAGAATGGTTTTTTCGGCCATTTTAGCGGTTTTTGGACTTTTTCCCGGCCCGTGGTAGGTCACACGCGTAGAGCTCGTCGAGATCTACATTTTGGTATATTTTTCGGCTTGTAAAATTGTGTTTTAAGCGAGCCGACCCGTTTCGGCCCAAGTAAGGATATTAGAAGGAAACACCCATACACCTGTACACATTATTATTCCAGGGAGACTACGGTGGCAACGCTGTGTCAGAAGTGAACGGACGGCACACAATTCTTGGAATCTTTGTGATGGCGAACCACAATTGCCATCCGGGGAATCCTGACTACCAGTTTGTGGATGTCTCGTACTACCGTGAAGCGATTTGTGAGACCACCGGGGTTTGTGTGGCTCCGCCCCCTCCAACAACTTCTGGATTGACGACATCTGTGCCTACAGAAGCTCCAATTGATGAATCTACGACTGTGCCATCAACTACGACAGGAACCTCTTTGGCTCCGTCTACAACTGGATACAGCACAAGAGCTCCTACCATGAGCACTGTGGCGCCGACGACCTCTGGTTACACCTCTGAAACGATCCGCGCTGAACTTTTCCCACCAATGAAATTGAATAATAGTGAGGACCACCATGCTTCAAGAATTGAGCCACAGAACCTCATTGACCTCAATATTCATGTTTACTTGGAATAAGAATGTTATGATTCAATAAATGTTGCATTTATCTCATAGTTTTCGGTATGGTTATGTGTTTCCAGGTTATACATTCTTATCCTGATGCATAGCTTATCTGAATCTGAAGCTATTTGTAATGGAAAGTGAATAAAGTGTGTGCTTTTACAGATGTTTAGATATTTGAGCTCAAAGGACGGGGCCGCTTTTGAAAAATTGAAAAGTTTTGGAGTTCGATTAGAATGCGATAAGAGTACAGAGACTTGTGGGGTACCTATAAGAATCGATAACAACCGTTACGGTTTGAGCAAACAGTGGGACGACCACTGGAATGTACTCTGCGTCTCTCGCACCTGCACACTCTTTCATTTCTCTGCGTCATTTCCGCACAATGATATTTCGTCATCTCTGCGCGCTCTCTCACTTTTACACTGTCTCTCGTTTAAAAGTTGTAATTTTCGGCCCAGAGTCGCATTGCTCGCATAGTTTCTGCCACTTCGGTTCGCATTCTTCACTTCTCGTCGTCAACTCGGCTTCCTCGTGCTCATTTCGTCGATTTTCGCTGGAATTTATGTATCGTGCCTCGCAGCTCGTTGATCCAGACAATCAAATCTGCGGACAATCGCAATAAGACGCTGATAACTGTTTTCCGTGTCTATCGCTCATAACTTGTGTATTTCGGATCACGTACTAACTTCAAAGAAGTCGAGTCAGTATCACCGCATGAAGATAATCATCGCGATATGACAAAGTCAACAACTACTTATAGTGACCCAACTCTAAGAATGTATCGTTTTCGGAAGAACCAAATTGAATATTGGCGCGCTTCGAAGAACGCGTAGCCAACGCTTCTCAATGATTCTCCGAAACCGACAGAAAGTCAACAACTACTTATAGTGACCCAACTCTAAGAATGTATCGTTTTCGGAAGAACCAAATTGAATATTGGCGCGCTTCGAAGAACGCGTAGCCAACGCTTCTCAATGATTCTCCGAAACCGACAGACAGTCAACAACTACTTATAGTGACCCAACTCTAAGAATGTATCGTTTTCGAGAGAATCAAATTGAGTATTGGCGCGTTCCGAAGAACGCCCAGCCAACGCTACTTGATGATTCTCCGATCACTAATACAACGTCAACAACTACTTATAGTGACCCAACTCTAAAAATGTATCGTTTTCGGAAGAACCAAATTGAATATTGGCGCGCTTCGAAGAACGCGTAGCCAACGCTTCTCAATGATTCTCCGAAACCGACAGACAGTCAACAACTACTTATAGTGACCCAACTCTAAGAATGTATCGTTTTCGGAAGAACCAAATTGAATATTGGCGCGCTTCGAAGAACGCGTAGCCAACGCTTCTCAATGATTCTCCGAAACCGACAGAAAGTCAACAACTACTTATAGTGACCCAACTCTAAGAATGTATCGTTTTCGGAAGAACCAAATTGAATATTGGCGCGCTTCGAAGAACGCGTAGCCAACGCTTCTCAATGATTCTCCGAAACCGACAGACAGTCAACAACTACTTATAGTGACCCAACTCTAAGAATGTATCGTTTTCGAGAGAATCAAATTGAGTATTGGCGCGTTCCGAAGAACGCCCAGCCAACGCTACTTGATGATTCTCCGATCACTAATACAACGTCAACAACTACTTATAGTGACCCAATTCTAAGAATGTATCGTTTTCGAGAGAATCAAATTGAATATTGGCGCGCTTCGAAGAACGCGTAGCCAACGCTTCTCAATGATTCTCCGAAACCGACAGAAAGTCAACAACTACTTATAGTGACCCAACTCTAAGAATGTATCGTTTTCGAGAGAATCAAATTGAGTATTGGCGCGTTCCGAAGAACGCCCAGCCAACGCTACTTGATGATTCTCCGATCACTAATACAACGTCAACAACTACTTATAGTGACCCAACTCTAAAAATGTATCGTTTTCGGAAGAACCAAATTGAATATTGGCGCGCTTCGAAGAACGCGTAGCCAACGCTTCTCAATGATTCTCCGAAACCGACAGAAAGTCAACAACTACTTATAGTGACCCAACTCTAAGAATGTATCGTTTTCGAGAGAATCAAATTGAGTATTGGCGCGTTCCGAAGAACGCCCAGCCAACGCTACTTGATGATTCTCCGATCACTAATACAACGTCAACAACTACTTATAGTGACCCAACTCTAAAAATGTATCGTTTTCGGAAGAACCAAATTGAATATTGGCGCGCTTCGAAGAACGCGTAGCCAACGCTTCTCAATGATTCTCCGAAACCGACAGAAAGTCAACAACTACTTATAGTGACCCAACTCTAAGAATGTATCGTTTTCGAGAGAATCAAATTGAGTATTGGCGCGTTCCGAAGAACGCCCAGCCAACGCTACTTGATGATTCTCCGATCACTAATACAACGTCAACAACTACTTATAGTGACCCAATTCTAAGAATGTATCGTTTTCGAGAGAATCAAATTGAATATTGGCGCGCTTCGAAGAACGCGTAGCCAACGCTTCTCAATGATTCTCCGAAACCGACAGAAAGTCAACAACTACTTATAGTGACCCAACTCTAAGAATGTATCGTTTTCGAGAGAATCAAATTGAGTATTGGCGCGTTCCGAAGAACGCCCAGCCAACGCTACTTGATGATTCTCCGATCACTAATACAACGTCAACAACTACTTATAGTGACCCAACTCTAAAAATGTATCGTTTTCGGAAGAACCAAATTGAATATTGGCGCGCTTCGAAGAACGCGTAGCCAACGCTTCTCAATGATTCTCCGAAACCGACAGAAAGTCAACAACTACTTATAGTGACCCAACTCTAAGAATGTATCGTTTTCGAGAGAATCAAATTGAGTATTGGCGCGTTCCGAAGAACGCCCAGCCAACGCTACTTGATGATTCTCCGATCACTAATACAACGTCAACAACTACTAATTTATAGTGACCCAACTCTAAGAATGTATCGTTTTCGAGAGAATCAAATTGAGTATTGGCGCGTTCCGAAGAACGCCCAGCCAACGCTACTTGATGATTCTCCGATCACTAATACAACGTCAACAACTACTAATTTATAGTGACCCAACTCTAAGAATGTATCGTTTTCGAGAGAATCAAATTGAGTATTGGCGCGCTCCGAAGAACGCCCAGCCAACGCTACTTGATGATTCTCCGATCACTAATACAACGTCAACAACTACTTATAGTGACCCAATTCTAAGAATGTATCGTTTTCGAGAGAATCAAATTGAGTATTGGCGCGTTCCGAAGAACGCCCAGCCAACGCTACTTGATGATTCTCCGATCACTAATACAACGTCAACAACTACTAATTTATAGTGACCCAACTCTAAGAATGTATCGTTTTCGAGAGAATCAAATTGAGTATTGGCGCGCTCCGAAGAACGCCCAGCCAACGCTACTTGATGATTCTCCGATCACTAATACAACGTCAACAACTACTTATAGTGACCCAATTCTAAGAATGTATCGTTTTCGAGAGAATCAAATTGAGTATTGGCGCGTTCCGAAGAACGCCCAGCCAACGCTACTTGATGATTCTCCGATCACTAATACAACGTCAACAACTACTAATTTATAGTGACCCAACTCTAAGAATGTATCGTTTTCGAGAGAATCAAATTGAGTATTGGCGCGCTCCGAAGAACGCCCAGCCAACGCTACTTGATGATTCTCCGATCACTAATACAACGTCAACAACTACTAATTTATAGTGACCCAACTCTAAGAATGTATCGTTTTCGAGAGAATCAAATTGAGTATTGGCGCGTTCCGAAGAACGCCCAGCCAACGCTACTTGATGATTCTCCGATCACTAATACAACGTCAACAACTACTTATAGTGACCCAACTCTAAGAATGTATCGTTTTCGAGAGAATCAAATTGAGTATTGGCGCGCTCCGAAGAACGCCCAGCCAACGCTACTTGATGATTCTCCGATCACTAATACAACGTCAACAACTACTTATAGTGACCCAATTCTAAGAATGTATCGTTTTCGAGAGAATCAAATTGAGTATTGGCGCGTTCCGAAGAACGCCCAGCCAACGCTACTTGATGATTCTCCGATCACTAATACAACGTCAACAACTACTTATAGTGACCCAACTCTAAGAATGTATCGTTTTCGAGAGAATCAAATTGAGTATTGGCGCGCTCCGAAGAACGCCCAGCCAACGCTACTTGATGATTCTCCGATCACTAATACAACGTCAACAACTACTAATTTATAGTGACCCAACTCTAAGAATGTATCGTTTTCGAGAGAATCAAATTGAGTATTGGCGCGCTCCGAAGAACGCCCAGCCAACGCTACTTGATGATTCTCCGATCACTAATACAACGTCAACAACTACTTATAGTGACCCAACTCTAAGAATGTATCGTTTTCGAGAGAATCAAATTGAGTATTGGCGCGCTCCGAAGAACGCCCAGCCAACGCTACTTGATGATTCTCCGATCACTAATACAACGTCAACAACTACTTATAGTGACCCAATTCTAAGAATGTATCGTTTTCGAGAGAATCAAATTGAGTATTGGCGCGTTCCGAAGAACGCCCAGCCAACGCTACTTGATGATTCTCCGATCACTAATACAACGTCAACAACTACTTATAGTGACCCAACTCTAAGAATGTATCGTTTTCGAGAGAATCAAATTGAGTATTGGCGCGCTCCGAAGAACGCCCAGCCAACGCTACTTGATGATTCTCCGATCACTAATACAACGTCAACAACTACTTATAGTGACCCAATTCTAAGAATGTATCGTTTTCGAGAGAATCAAATTGAGTATTGGCGCGTTCCGAAGAACGCCCAGCCAACGCTACTTGATGATTCTCCGATCACTAATACAACGTCAACAACTACTAATTTATAGTGACCCAACTCTAAGAATGTATCGTTTTCGAGAGAATCAAATTGAGTATTGGCGCGCTCCGAAGAACGCCCAGCCAACGCTACTTGATGATTCTCCGATCACTAATACAACGTCAACAACTACTTATAGTGACCCAATTCTAAGAATGTATCGTTTTCGAGAGAATCAAATTGAGTATTGGCGCGTTCCGAAGAACGCCCAGCCAACGCTACTTGATGATTCTCCGATCACTAATACAACGTCAACAACTACTAATTTATAGTGACCCAACTCTAAGAATGTATCGTTTTCGAGAGAATCAAATTGAGTATTGGCGCGCTCCGAAGAACGCCCAGCCAACGCTACTTGATGATTCTCCGATCACTAATACAACGTCAACAACTACTTATAGTGACCCAATTCTAAGAATGTATCGTTTTCGAGAGAATCAAATTGAGTATTGGCGCGTTCCGAAGAACGCCCAGCCAACGCTACTTGATGATTCTCCGATCACTAATACAACGTCAACAACTACTAATTTATAGTGACCCAACTCTAAGAATGTATCGTTTTCGAGAGAATCAAATTGAGTATTGGCGCGCTCCGAAGAACGCCCAGCCAACGCTACTTGATGATTCTCCGATCACTAATACAACGTCAACAACTACTAATTTATAGTGACCCAACTCTAAGAATGTATCGTTTTCGAGAGAATCAAATTGAGTATTGGCGCGTTCCGAAGAACGCCCAGCCAACGCTACTTGATGATTCTCCGATCACTAATACAACGTCAACAACTACTAATTTATAGTGACCCAACTCTAAGAATGTATCGTTTTCGAGAGAATCAAATTGAGTATTGGCGCGTCCCGAAGAACGCCCAGCCAACGCTACTTGATGATTCTCCGATCAATAATACAACGTCAACAACTACTTATAGTGACCCAATTCTAAGAATGTATCGTTTTCGAGAGAATCAAATTGAGTATTGGCGCGTTCCGAAGAACGCCCAGCCAACGCTACTTGATGATTCTCCGATCACTAATACAACGTCAACAACTACTAATTTATAGTGACCCAACTCTAAGAATGTATCGTTTTCGAGAGAATCAAATTGAGTATTGGCGCGCTCCGAAGAACGCCCAGCCAACGCTACTTGATGATTCTCCGATCACTAATACAACGTCAACAACTACTTATAGTGACCCAATTCTAAGAATGTATCGTTTTCGAGAGAATCAAATTGAGTATTGGCGCGTTCCGAAGAACGCCCAGCCAACGCTACTTGATGATTCTCCGATCACTAATACAACGTCAACAACTACTTATAGTGACCCAATTCTAAGAATGTATCGTTTTCGAGAGAATCAAATTGAGTATTGGCGCGTTCCGAAGAACGCCCAGCCAACGCTACTTGATGATTCTCCGATCACTAATACAACGTCAACAACTACTAATTTATAGTGACCCAACTCTAAGAATGTATCGTTTTCGAGAGAATCAAATTGAGTATTGGCGCGTTCCGAAGAACGCCCAGCCAACGCTACTTGATGATTCTCCGATCACTAATACAACGTCAACAACTACTTATAGTGACCCAATTCTAAGAATGTATCGTTTTCGAGAGAATCAGATTGAGTATTGGCGCGTTCCGAAGAACGCCCAGCCAACGCTACTTGATGATTCTCCGATCACTAATACAACGTCAACAACTACTAATTTATAGTGACCCAACTCTAAGAATGTATCGTTTTCGAGAGAATCAAATTGAGTATTGGCGCGTTCCGAAGAACGCCCAGCCAACGCTACTTGATGATTCTCCGATCAATAATACAACGTCAACAACTACTTATAGTGACCCAACTCTAAGAATGTATCGTTTTCGGAAGAACCAAATTGAATATTGGCGCGCTTCGAAGAACGCGTAGCCAACGCTTCTCAATGATTCTCCGAAACCGACAGAAAGTCAACAACTACTTATAGTGACCCAACTCTAAGAATGTATCGTTTTCGGAAGAACCAAATTGAATATTGGCGCGCTTCGAAGAACGCGTAGCCAACGCTTCTCAATGATTCTCCGAAACCGACAGACAGTCAACAACTACTTATAGTGACCCAACTCTAAGAATGTATCGTTTTCGAGAGAATCAAATTGAGTATTGGCGCGTTCCGAAGAACGCCCAGCCAACGCTACTTGATGATTCTCCGATCACTAATACAACGTCAACAACTACTTATAGTGACCCAACTCTAAAAATGTATCGTTTTCGGAAGAACCAAATTGAGTATTGGCGCGCTCCGAAGAACGCCCAGCCAACGCTACTTGATGATTCTCCGATCACTAATACAACGTCAACAACTACTTATAGTGACCCAATTCTAAGAATGTATCGTTTTCGAGAGAATCAAATTGAGTATTGGCGCGTTCCGAAGAACGCCCAGCCAACGCTACTTGATGATTCTCCGATCACTAATACAACGTCAACAACTACTAATTTATAGTGACCCAACTCTAAGAATGTATCGTTTTCGAGAGCATCAAATTGAGTATTGGCGCGTTCCGAAGAACGCCCAGCCAACGCTACTTGATGATTCTCCGATCACTAATACAACGTCAACAACTACTTATAGTGACCCAATTCTAAGAATGTATCGTTTTCGAGAGAATCAAATTGAGTATTGGCGCGTTCCGAAGAGCGCCCAGCCAACGCTACTTGATGATTCTCCGATCACTAATACAACGTCAACAACTACTAATTTATAGTGACCCAACTCTAAGAATGTATCGTTTTCGAGAGAATCAAATTGAGTATTGGCGCGTTCCGAAGAACGCCCAGCCAACGCTACTTGATGATTCTCCGATCACTAATACAACGTCAACAACTACTTATAGTGACCCAATTCTAAGAATGTATCGTTTTCGAGAGAATCAAATTGAGTATTGGCGCGTTCCGAAGAACGCCCAGCCAACGCTACTTGATGATTCTCCGATCACTAATACAACGTCAACAACTACTAATTTATAGTGACCCAACTCTAAGAATGTATCGTTTTCGAGAGCATCAAATTGAGTATTGGCGCGTTCCGAAGAACGCCCAGCCAACGCTACTTGATGATTCTCCGATCACTAATACAACGTCAACAACTACTAATTTATAGTGACCCAACTCTAAGAATGTATCGTTTTCGAGAGAATCAAATTGAGTATTGGCGCGTTCCGAAGAACGCCCAGCCAACGCTACTTGATGATTCTCCGATCACTAATACAACGTCAACAACTACTAATTTATAGTGACCCAATTCTAAGAATGTATCGTTTTCGAGAGAATCAAATTGAGTATTGGCGCGTTCCGAAGAACGCCCAGCCAACGCTACTTGATGATTCTCCGATCACTAATACAACGTCAACAACTACTTATAGTGACCCAATTCTAAGAATGTATCGTTTTCGAGAGAATCAAATTGAGTATTGGCGCGTTCCGAAGAACGCCCAGCCAACGCTACTTGATGATTCTCCGATCACTAATACAACGTCAACAACTACTAATTTATAGTGACCCAATTCTAAGAATGTATCGTTTTCGAGAGAATCAAATTGAGTATTGGCGCGTTCCGAAGAACGCCCAGCCAACGCTACTTGATGATTCTCCGATCACTAATACAACGTCAACAACTACTTATAGTGACCCAATTCTAAGAATGTATCGTTTTCGAGAGAATCAAATTGAGTATTGGCGCGTTCCGAAGAACGCCCAGCCAACGCTACTTGATGATTCTCCGATCACTAATACAACGTCAACAACTACTAATTTATAGTGACCCAACTCTAAGAATGTATCGTTTTCGAGAGAATCAAATTGAGTATTGGCGCGTTCCGAAGAACGCCCAGCCAACGCTACTTGATGATTCTCCGATCACTAATACAACGTCAACAACTACTAATTTATAGTGACCCAATTCTAAGAATGTATCGTTTTCGAGAGAATCAAATTGAGTATTGGCGCGTTCCGAAGAACGCCCAGCCAACGCTACTTGATGATTCTCCGATCACTAATACAACGTCAACAACTACTAATTTATAGTGACCCAACTCTAAGAATGTATCGTTTTCGAGAGAATCAAATTGAGTATTGGCGCGTTCCGAAGAACGCCCAGCCAACGCTACTTGATGATTCTCCGATCACTAATACAACGTCAACAACTACTAATTTATAGTGACCCAATTCTAAGAATGTATCGTTTTCGAGAGAATCAAATTGAGTATTGGCGCGTTCCGAAGAACGCCCAGCCAACGCTACTTGATGATTCTCCGATCACTAATACAACGTCAACAACTACTTATAGTGACCCAATTCTAAGAATGTATCGTTTTCGAGAGAATCAAATTGAGTATTGGCGCGTTCCGAAGAACGCCCAGCCAACGCTACTTGATGATTCTCCGATCACTAATACAACGTCAACAACTACTAATTTATAGTGACCCAATTCTAAGAATGTATCGTTTTCGAGAGAATCAAATTGAGTATTGGCGCGTTCCGAAGAACGCCCAGCCAACGCTACTTGATGATTCTCCGATCACTAATACAACGTCAACAACTACTAATTTATAGTGACCCAACTCTAAGAATGTATCGTTTTCGAGAGAATCAAATTGAGTATTGGCGCGTTCCGAAGAACGCCCAGCCAACGCTACTTGATGATTCTCCGATCACTAATACAACGTCAACAACTACTAATTTATAGTGACCCAACTCTAAGAATGTATCGTTTTCGAGAGAATCAAATTGAGTATTGGCGCGTTCCGAAGAACGCCCAGCCAACGCTACTTGATGATTCTCCGATCACTAATACAACGTCAACAACTACTTATAGTGACCCAACTCTAAGAATGTATCGTTTTCGAGAGAATCAAATTGAGTATTGGCGCGTTCCGAAGAACGCCCAGCCAACGCTACTTGATGATTCTCCGATCACTAATACAACGTCAACAACTACTAATTTATAGTGACCCAACTCTAAGAATGTATCGTTTTCGAGAGAATCAAATTGAGTATTGGCGCGTTCCGAAGAACGCCCAGCCAACGCTACTTGATGATTCTCCGATCACTAATACAACGTCAACAACTACTAATTTATAGTGACCCAACTCTAAGAATGTATCGTTTTCGAGAGAATCAAATTGAGTATTGGCGCGTTCCGAAGAACGCCCAGCCAACGCTACTTGATGATTCTCCGATCACTAATACAACGTCAACAACTACTTATAGTGACCCAATTCTAAGAATGTATCGTTTTCGAGAGAATCAAATTGAGTATTGGCGCGTTCCGAAGAACGCCCAGCCAACGCTACTTGATGATTCTCCGATCACTAATACAACGTCAACAACTACTAATTTATAGTGACCCAACTCTAAGAATGTATCGTTTTCGAGAGAATCAAATTGAGTATTGGCGCGTTCCGAAGAACGCCCAGCCAACGCTACTTGATGATTCTCCGATCACTAATACAACGTCAACAACTACTAATTTATAGTGACCCAACTCTAAGAATGTATCGTTTTCGAGAGAATCAAATTGAGTATTGGCGCGTTCCGAAGAACGCCCAGCCAACGCTACTTGATGATTCTCCGATCACTAATACAACGTCAACAACTACTTATAGTGACCCAATTCTAAGAATGTATCGTTTTCGAGAGAATCAAATTGAGTATTGGCGCGTTCCGAAGAACGCCCAGCCAACGCTACTTGATGATTCTCCGATCACTAATACAACGTCAACAACTACTAATTTATAGTGACCCAACTCTAAGAATGTATCGTTTTCGAGAGAATCAAATTGAGTATTGGCGCGTTCCGAAGAACGCCCAGCCAACGCTACTTGATGATTCTCCGATCACTAATACAACGTCAACAACTACTTATAGTGACCCAATTCTAAGAATGTATCGTTTTCGAGAGAATCAAATTGAGTATTGGCGCGTTCCGAAGAACGCCCAGCCAACGCTACTTGATGATTCTCCGATCACTAATACAACGTCAACAACTACTAATTTATAGTGACCCAACTCTAAGAATGTATCGTTTTCGAGAGAATCAAATTGAGTATTGGCGCGTTCCGAAGAACGCCCAGCCAACGCTACTTGATGATTCTCCGATCACTAATACAACGTCAACAACTACTAATTTAAAGTGACCCAACTCTAAGAATGTATCGTTTTCGAGAGAATCAAATTGAGTATTGGCGCGTTCCGAAGAACGCCCAGCCAACGCTACTTGATGATTCTCCGATCACTAATACAACGTCAACAACTACTTATAGTGACCCAACTCTAAGAATGTATCGTTTTCGAGAGAATCAAATTGAGTATTGGCGCGTTCCGAAGAACGCCCAGCCAACGCTACTTGATGATTCTCCGATCACTAATACAACGTCAACAACTACTAATTTATAGTGACCCAACTCTAAGAATGTATCGTTTTCGAGAGAATCAAATTGAGTATTGGCGCGTTCCGAAGAACGCCCAGCCAACGCTACTTGATGATTCTCCGATCACTAATACAACGTCAACAACTACTAATTTATAGTGACCCAACTCTAAGAATGTATCGTTTTCGAGAGAATCAAATTGAGTATTGGCGCGTTCCGAAGAACGCCCAGCCAACGCTACTTGATGATTCTCCGATCACTAATACAACGTCAACAACTACTTATAGTGACCCAATTCTAAGAATGTATCGTTTTCGAGAGAATCAAATTGAGTATTGGCGCGTTCCGAAGAACGCCCAGCCAACGCTACTTGATGATTCTCCGATCACTAATACAACGTCAACAACTACTAATTTATAGTGACCCAACTCTAAGAATGTATCGTTTTCGAGAGAATCAAATTGAGTATTGGCGCGTTCCGAAGAACGCCCAGCCAACGCTACTTGATGATTCTCCGATCACTAATACAACGTCAACAACTACTTATAGTGACCCAATTCTAAGAATGTATCGTTTTCGAGAGAATCAAATTGAGTATTGGCGCGTTCCGAAGAACGCCCAGCCAACGCTACTTGATGATTCTCCGATCACTAATACAACGTCAACAACTACTAATTTATAGTGACCCAACTCTAAGAATGTATCGTTTTCGAGAGAATCAAATTGAGTATTGGCGCGTTCCGAAGAACGCCCAGCCAACGCTACTTGATGATTCTCCGATCACTAATACAACGTCAACAACTACTAATTTAAAGTGACCCAACTCTAAGAATGTATCGTTTTCGAGAGAATCAAATTGAGTATTGGCGCGTTCCGAAGAACGCCCAGCCAACGCTACTTGATGATTCTCCGATCACTAATACAACGTCAACAACTACTTATAGTGACCCAACTCTAAGAATGTATCGTTTTCGAGAGAATCAAATTGAGTATTGGCGCGTTCCGAAGAACGCCCAGCCAACGCTACTTGATGATTCTCCGATCACTAATACAACGTCAACAACTACTAATTTAAAGTGACCCAACTCTAAGAATGTATCGTTTTCGAGAGAATCAAATTGAGTATTGGCGCGTTCCGAAGAACGCCCAGCCAACGCTACTTGATGATTCTCCGATCACTAATACAACGTCAACAACTACTAATTTATAGTGACCCAACTCTAAGAATGTATCGTTTTCGAGAGAATCAAATTGAGTATTGGCGCGTTCCGAAGAACGCCCAGCCAACGCTACTTGATGATTCTCCGATCACTAATACAACGTCAACAACTACTAATTTATAGTGACCCAACTCTAAGAATGTATCGTTTTCGAGAGAATCAAATTGAGTATTGGCGCGTTCCGAAGAACGCCCAGCCAACGCTACTTGATGATTCTCCGATCACTAATACAACGTCAACAACTACTTATAGTGACCCAATTCTAAGAATGTATCGTTTTCGAGAGAATCAAATTGAGTATTGGCGCGTTCCGAAGAACGCCCAGCCAACGCTACTTGATGATTCTCCGATCACTAATACAACGTCAACAACTACTAATTTATAGTGACCCAACTCTAAGAATGTATCGTTTTCGAGAGAATCAAATTGAGTATTGGCGCGTTCCGAAGAACGCCCAGCCAACGCTACTTGATGATTCTCCGATCACTAATACAACGTCAACAACTACTTATAGTGACCCAATTCTAAGAATGTATCGTTTTCGAGAGAATCAAATTGAGTATTGGCGCGTTCCGAAGAACGCCCAGCCAACGCTACTTGATGATTCTCCGATCACTAATACAACGTCAACAACTACTTATAGTGACCCAACTCTAAGAATGTATCGTTTTCGAGAGAATCAAATTGAGTATTGGCGCGTTCCGAAGAACGCCCAGCCAACGCTACTTGATGATTCTCCGATCACTAATACAACGTCAACAACTACTAATTTAAAGTGACCCAACTCTAAGAATGTATCGTTTTCGAGAGAATCAAATTGAGTATTGGCGCGTTCCGAAGAACGCCCAGCCAACGCTACTTGATGATTCTCCGATCACTAATACAACGTCAACAACTACTAATTTATAGTGACCCAACTCTAAGAATGTATCGTTTTCGAGAGAATCAAATTGAGTATTGGCGCGTTCCGAAGAACGCCCAGCCAACGCTACTTGATGATTCTCCGATCACTAATACAACGTCAACAACTACTAATTTATAGTGACCCAACTCTAAGAATGTATCGTTTTCGAGAGAATCAAATTGAGTATTGGCGCGTTCCGAAGAACGCCCAGCCAACGCTACTTGATGATTCTCCGATCACTAATACAACGTCAACAACTACTAATTTAAAGTGACCCAACTCTAAGAATGTATCGTTTTCGAGAGAATCAAATTGAGTATTGGCGCGTTCCGAAGAACGCCCAGCCAACGCTACTTGATGATTCTCCGATCACTAATACAACGTCAACAACTACTAATTTATAGTGACCCAACTCTAAGAATGTATCGTTTTCGAGAGCATCAAATTGAGTATTGGCGCGTTCCGAAGAACGCCCAGCCAACGCTACTTGATGATTCTCCGATCACTAATACAACGTCAACAACTACTAATTTATAGTGACCCAACTCTAAGAATGTATCGTTTTCGAGAGAATCAAATTGAGTATTGGCGCGTTCCGAAGAACGCCCAGCCAACGCTACTTGATGATTCTCCGATCACTAATACAACGTCAACAACTACTAATTTATAGTGACCCAACTCTAAGAATGTATCGTTTTCGAGAGAATCAAATTGAGTATTGGCGCGTTCCGAAGAACGCCCAGCCAACGCTACTTGATGATTCTCCGATCACTAATACAACGTCAACAACTACTTATAGTGACCCAACTCTAAGAATGTATCGTTTTCGAGAGAATCAAATTGAGTATTGGCGCGTTCCGAAGAACGCCCAGCCAACGCTACTTGATGATTCTCCGATCACTAATACAACGTCAACAACTACTAATTTATAGTGACCCAACTCTAAGAATGTATCGTTTTCGAGAGAATCAAATTGAGTATTGGCGCGTTCCGAAGAACGCCCAGCCAACGCTACTTGATGATTCTCCGATCACTAATACAACGTCAACAACTACTTATAGTGACCCAACTCTAAGAATGTATCGTTTTCGAGAGAATCAAATTGAGTATTGGCGCGTTCCGAAGAACGCCCAGCCAACGCTACTTGATGATTCTCCGATCACTAATACAACGTCAACAACTACTTATAGTGACCCAACTCTAAGAATGTATCGTTTTCGAGAGAATCAAATTGAGTATTGGCGCGTTCCGAAGAACGCCCAGCCAACGCTACTTGATGATTCTCCGATCACTAATACAACGTCAACAACTACTTATAGTGACCCAACTCTAAAAATGTATCGTTTTCGGAAGAACCAAATTGAATATTGGCGCGCTTCGAAGAACGCGTAGCCAACGCTTCTCAATGATTCTCCGAAACCGACAGACAGTCAACAACTACTTATAGTGACCCAACTCTAAAAATGTATCGTTTTCGGAAGAACCAAATTGAATATTGGCGCGCTTCGAAGAACGCGTAGCCAACGCTTCTCAATGATTCTCCGAAACCGACAGAAAGTCAACAACTACTTATAGTGACCCAACTCTAAGAATGTATCGTTTTCGAGAGAATCAAATTGAGTATTGGCGCGTTCCGAAGAACGCCCAGCCAACGCTACTTGATGATTCTCCGATCACTAATACAACGTCAACAACTACTTATAGTGACCCAATTCTAAAAATGTATCGTTTTCGGAAGAACCAAATTGAATATTGGCGCGCTTCGAAGAACGCGTAGCCAACGCTTCTCAATGATTCTCCGAAACCGACAGAAAGTCAACAACTACTTATAGTGACCCAACTCTAAGAATGTATCGTTTTCGAGAGAATCAAATTGAGTATTGGCGCGTTCCGAAGAACGCCCAGCCAACGCTACTTGATGATTCTCCGATCCCGACACAAGGTCAACCTATCCTGACTGAACGTCCTTAACAACCTAATTTTTTGAAAATCAATCCTAAAAGTGAACAGTCTTCGACAAGCATTCAACTTCAGCAATGGTAAAAACCCCAACCCACCACCTTCCTGCTTTATTGCACACCGCATCTCGCACTCGATCACTCCTCATCCTTCACGACAGTTGATTTCCTCTCGATCTGCTTCTCGTCAGCACTGTAAAAGAAAACACTACTTTGTAAACTTAGTAAGCAAATAGGGAATATAAACATTAGATAAGTAATGGTTATGGAGATATCTCAAAGATGGTCAAAAAAGAGGCAATAGATGAGTCACCATCCAGTACAGTGAGATAGTGGACGGCTGAGCCAGGAATATAATGTGAGGAGACTGGGGGACAGTGGGAGGAGTCTAGAAAGAAAGCCGCCATCTGCTGGTCAATAGGATAGGACATAAAAAGTGATTATGATAGTCTATTCAACATAACGTAACGCTAAATCCCTAAAAACCCCAACTCACCGTTTTTCGCTTTCTTCCGAACCGCATCTCGCACTCGATCCTTCCTCATCCTTCACGACAGTTGATTTCCTCTCGATCGGCTTCACGTCAGCACTGAAAAAGAAAACACTAATTTGTAAACTTAGTAAGCAAATAGGGAATATAAGTATAAGATAAGTAATGTATGGAGATATCTCAAAGATGGTCAATAAAAAAGAAACTAGATGAGTCACCATCCAGTACGGAGAGAAAGTGGACGGCTGAGCCAGGAATATAATGTGAGGGGGACAGTGGGAGGAGTCTAGAAAGAAGGCCGCCATCTGCTGGCCTAATATGATAGAAATGTGATTTCCCATGGAGATTTCCCATGAGACAATAGGACAGTGTAGTCTGACCTCATTTGGACTGGGGGCGTGGCCTATTCGTCATCCTCCATTCGATTTCCCAGGAAGATAAGTGACAGATGGCTGTCAAGTCGAGTGAAGAACAATGAGAACACAGACCGACTTTTTTCACATTTATGATTGATGACTCGTTCTCACCTGTCCCTATGAGTATTGTTTCCGGACCGCTCGCAGATCACCTGACCGAGTCTAACCGGTCACGTTTGGGGTAAGAATTATTGATTTATTTATTTATGAGAGATACGGACGGGAGAGACGCAGAGAAGCGAGAGAACTTTAAAGACGCGTATCTAAAAAGTGGGCGGAGCTATAAAAACAGAACTTTTCCGAAAAGTAAATATGGTTTCTGGAAAAAAAAACGTTTTTAAATTGTATACAACACTTTTTTTGCGTGACATTCCAAATTTTCTTCGTTTTTGTTTTTTTTCAAAAATTAGTTTTCCTGAAAACCAATAATTTTCTTCTAACTTCAGTTGCATTCTTATCATTGAAAAAGATGCCTCGAAAATATATAAAAAAGGAAAAATTGACGAGAAGCCAGCTGCCCCCGATTGTTGATCCGGATTGGGATAAGTTTACGGTAAGTTTTGCAAACGCGCTTCATTGAAACCAGTGCGGTAGAGCGCATTTACCACATAACCTAAATTCCAGAAGCACTCGTTCCTGGTTCGCCGCTCCGACATCTCCAGTGGCTCACAATGTATTTGGAGTGTTGAAAATCACGTGCTCATCGTCAAATGGGTTCCCACATCAGTCATCGGACAGTTTCAGATTACTAATCGGGTAAGTACGCTCTATTGGACAGGTTACAAAGTATGTAGATCAAATATTTAGTATGCCCTGTGGAACTCGACTGAAACTCAGCGATACACTCATTTGGAAGTGTCGGATGCGGAGGTGAAGGATTCTAGAGAATCTGGAAGAATTTATTTGGATCCGTATTTTATTGGACGGGTTTTTCAATCTAAATAAATGTTTGATGGTTTTTAAGAACACATTTGCTTCAAATTCAGCTCAGAAAGAACTTTTGTAACTTTTCTTTCTTCTACTGTACAATTGCAAATTTACATTTCTCTGATAGATCTAAAATAGTGCTACATTTTTGCAGTTAAAAGGTTTTTGATAGCTATTCACACTTTTGAGATACACGCGTTCAAATATTAGTAGATAGAGCGCGAGGAGGAGAGACGCAGAGAAAGAGGGCGCTCTCGTTTCTTTGCGTCTCTCTACCTTCCTCGTTTTCAGCACGCTATGTTCAAAGGTGCGTATCTCAAAAGCGTGAAATGATATTGAAAAACTGCAAACTACAAAAATGTAGCCCTATTTTTGATCTACACAGTTAATATAATTTTGAAATAATATCTCAATTTTTAAAGGAGTTACAAACGCTCAAAGTTTACTATTTTTGAAGACAAAAAACGGTGTAAAAGTTGGAAAAGTTTTAAGACATCCATAAATTTATTACCAAAATATAAAAATAATTTAAAACTGAATCCGTTTCGGGTCGATTCTGAACAGTTTTCTCACATAATACACTTGGGAGATGGTGATTATGATAGCGACAACACAGAAGACTATATTGTAGTTTTGGATGAATTCAGAGTTGTGGATTTGGAGGGCTTCGTCACGGACAACCATCTGGAAGACATAAAAACTTGAAAAAAAATAGACTGATTTTTGCGAGAAGGGTGCTGCGCAAAAAAATGCAAAAAAAATGTGTCAAGCAGGATTCAGAGGATAGTACGAGCGTAATAGCCGAATTTTTGAAAAAGAAAAACATTGAAAGTGCGCTCTACTGCAAAAAAGAAAATTTTGAGCTTCGGACACTCCAAAACTAAAAAGAATGTCCCCGATTTTTTACCAACCTGATTATAAAACTTCAAATGATAATAAATCTTGTATATTCTATGAGTGGATGCCATCAACGAATTCTGAATATCCTTTGATATCTGATTGTGATCGAAGAAGGATTTCAGGGAGCGTTCCATCTGGAAAAAATTTGGAAATTTATGACAAAATCCGGCTGAAAACGGTTTAAAATCATTAAAAATGCCCTTATCCCATTCCAGGCCTAGAAATTCCACTTTTGGGTTCCTAGGCTATCAAAACTCGGCCACAATGAGTTGTTGGGCGGAAACTCGAGAATAATGAAAAAATGAGCTAAAAATCCTGAAAATTCTATGAAAATCAATTAAAAACGATTAAGTTTTGTCCAAAAACGTTCGAAAGCTGATTTTCTTGAAAATTTACTTGATATCTCTATTTTTAAGGCAAATCCATTGGAAAATTGCAATTTTCAGGGATTATTACACAGAAAATTGCATTTTTTTACTCTAAAACCGCCAAAATTTATCAAAATTGATCAATTTCAGTCAATTTCCTGCGGTGGCCTAAAAATCCCACTTTTTGGGTTTCTAGGCCATCAAAATTCGGCCACCGTGAACTTTCGATTTGATATTCGTAATCAGGGCGTCAAGACAATTCGAATGAGTATAATCATGGCTAGATTTGGAGAAATTTGAAATTTTTCGAGTGTATGCGCCTTTGAACTACAGTAACCTTGGAATTTCGTGGCGGGACTCAACATGAAGCAAATCTGGTCAAGATTATAGTCATTTGAAGCGTCTCAAGGAGCTGAATTCAAATATCGCATCAAAAATTCAAATAGATTGAATTTTCGAGTGTATGCGCCTTTAAAGTCGTGGCGAGACCCAAAAAATCTCAATTTCTGCTCAAAAATACCTTCTCCGGACTATAAAACTGCAAATACAAATTGATTTTCATGGGTCTCCTGGTGTAAACACAAATCTCGTACGCCCCGTTTTCAGTCGTGTTATGCTCCATATGGGCGTCGCCATCGCCACTCGCCCAATCGGAGAAATCTCCACTCGGAGATGTCACACGGAATTGCATTGGGTACACTGTGTCGAAGGTTGGCTGGAAATAAAAATGCATAGGAGCATTAGAGCGCATTTACTACTCACCCTCATTCCAATATTCAATATCATTCCCACTTCCAATGGCTCGTAGAAACATGAGAGTTGAGATTCCGATTCGAATGTCATGATTCGGCCGATCTGAACTGGTTTTAGTACTTTTAAAGTGTTTTAATTATGTTTTTCTTGAAGATCACTTTAAGACCTTTATTTTTGAAATTAACAACTTATTGATAGCTCCACACAATTTTGAGATATGCGCCTTTAAAGTTGCCCCTCACCCCTCTCTCTCTCGACTCGCCCTTCAAGTTGGCTATCTTTGAAGGCGCATACCTCGAAACTGGGCGGAGCTATCAAAAAATTGTCAACTATGAAAATGTAGCCCTGTTTTTGTTGTTCAAAACTTGCCTAATTTCAAAAAAATTGAATAAAATAGAACGCTGTATAAAATTGAATAAAATAGAACGCTGTATATAATAATTAAATAGAATAAAAAGTGATCTGACCCACTTTTAGACAAAACTAGGTTAAACTATTGCTAGTTTAATAGTTGCGAAACGTCGCGGTTGCGAAATGTCCTAGTTGCAAAACGTCGCAGTTGCGAAATGACTAGTTGCGAAATGTCGCAGTTGCGAAGTGTCGCAGTTGCGAAACCTACGTTAGTTGCGGAATGTCGCAGTTGCGAATTGTCGCGGAGCCAAATATACTTGCCTAGCTACAGTACAATCGCTCATCTTTAGAGATTTTAGAGGAGATCTTAAAAGTTTTGAACTACACAATTAATACAAATTTGTAAAAATACAACAACATAGCAACTTGTCAAACATTGTCTATTTTTTCCTATTTTTTTGAAAAAAAAATTCTGAGAACGATTTTTTTCATTTTTTAAAAATATTATCCCATACCTGCGAGTCGTCATTAATTGAGGATTTGGTAGTGAGAGCATTTGTGACTCCAAGACAAAAGAATAGGAAACGTAGCATATTGGAAGAGGGGGGACGACTGGACTGATAGTGGGAAGGGAAGAAAATACAGAAAAAAGAGAGAGAGAGACGAATTGATAAGAATCAATATAATAAATGTTTCTATACGTATGTTATACATAGGTGTGTGCTCTGTTTGAGGAGAGAGGTCGTTTTTTAATTGTTAGAATGTCGGAGTGTCCGGATGTCCGGGTGTTGGGACAAAATGAAAAATGCCTGGAAACAAAATATGAAGTTTGTACCTAGATATTGTATTCAGGAAGTTTTTGACCTAATTCCACAATGTCAGATTTTGAGGCGCATAATTAAAATATACCTTTTCTGGTAGATCTAGTCAAGGGCTACATTTTTGTAGTTGACAATTTTTCGATTACTCCGCCCACTTTTGTGATATGCGTGCTTAATGTTGCTGCAGAGAGACGACATCTAGATAAAATAAACCTTGTTTAAAAACTCATCTCTCAGAAGCCTGCAAAGCTATCAAAAAGTGATCGACTACAATAATATAGCCCTTGACTTCCTCTACTTAACCATCACAAATTTGCACGTTGACCTTTTTTTCTAGCCACAGTTGTTACCAGGTGAGCTTTGCCGACCCGTGAGTCCAAATCAAGAAGATGCAACATTAACTAGTAAACTATCAATGAGGGTTAGAATATTTATCTTTCATATCATTTTTGGTCAATTTTTTTTTCATCGATTCACATTTTCGATCGTTTTTGGGTGTCGGGTTCCAAGAGAAGGGGACATTGCATAAATATATACGAATGTCTTAAGTACATACTTTTATAGACCGTTGAAGGTTCTCCTAGTGCTCTGAGCATTATAATGGGAAAACGAGCAGTCTCAAATTGTCATAAATTCCTTCCTATGTTATTCTCCACAAACAATCGAAAATCAATAGATTCCACCTGTTCAAAAGGGACACTGAACAAATGTTTATACGTCGTTGTCATGGGTTTTTTTTCATTTTCAGGTGTCTCTTGTGAAGTTTTCAAGTTTTTACTCTCCCTCTTTTTTATAATTCAAAAGTTTTAATCTCAGGTATTTCAATATTTGTTATTCCTTGTAGTTCTTTAGTGAATACTCACAAGGTAAGGTAGAGTTAATGTTCCAGCCAAAATTTAAAGGCGCATATCTCAAAAGTGGGCGGAGCTACTAAAAATTGTCAACTACAAAAATGAAGAATTAAGTTAGATTTAAGTTAGAAAATATAAATATGAAAGTCTGTAAAGTCTCTGAAATTTCTAGACTCACCTCCGTGTGTCCCTTTTTTGACCTACGGGCGCGCGCACGGAATTCACTGTTTCTATTTTGTGAATCTCGCTTTCAAAATGGAGAATTTCGAGTCTCATGAGCTCTTTTGTTGTAATTTACCTATTCTTAGGTTTATCTAACGTTTATATAGTTTTCTTGTTGTTATAGTGCTTTTCAGCAGTTTGGCGTCGGAACAAAGTGATTATTCCTCAAAATCTGAGTGTTATAGCGCGTTTGGGTTCTAATTTGTGTCAAAAGAGGTTTTAGCATAGTTTCTTGCCATTTTCTAGCTTTAATTGCGTTTTGTTTAAGTTCACTCTGAACATGTAGTATTTATTACTTTTTCAACATATCAATATTCTACGGTATAGTGTACAAGCCGCAGGAAAGTTCCGTTTTCAGTTTCTCAAATTCGCTGAGCATTGACTGTCAGTTACTCTTAAGGATGGATACGCAGCTTAATTAAGGAAGCTATGCTGCATTTTCAGTTGGAACGTTTACGTACATGCACAATAGGTCAACCCAGAAAACGTCCCCCTTTCAACTGTTTTGTATCATTTCCATTTTGCAAACGTCGGCGTCAAGACCGACAATCACGACGTTGCTCTAATCCATCCATCAGCTTTCTTTCTCACACACGTCCTCCTCATTCATCATCATCGTTGCCGTCCGGTCGCGGAGAGACGTCGTCAAATTTCAATTTGTTTCCATTTCCGTCCATTTTCTTCTTCTTCTTCTTCTCCTCATCCAATTAGCACTTATTTCGACCGCTTCTTTCCCTCTCAGAGCCCCCCCTATTGACGTGTTTCATTCCTTTTTGAAACAACGGGCTCTCTCGTTGTAATGGACTCTTGGGTACTTCTGGACGGCAGTAACAACAAAGTGCAGAAGGAAAAAAGAAGGAGAAGAAGAAGAACCAAACAATGTTACATCTCTCTCTCTCCACCTTTTTTAGGCGGTCTCTCCACTAGCCTCTCTATTATTCATTCGGGAGCCCCCCTTCTCTCTTGCGCCCACTCATCCAAAGGCTTTTAGGTTCTTTTCGTTTTTCTCAGAAGGTTTTACTACCCCAACAAGACCTATTTTATGTTTCAGAGCGGGTGGCAGGTGGCGGTCTTGTTCAGACTTGTCACCAAATTTTGAAAGAATTTAAAATTTAAGATATTTTCTCTGAAAATCTCTACTAACTTTTGAAGAAAAAAGTTTTTCTGAACTTCCACGGTATCAAAATTCGGGCAAGTCTGGCGCACTTTGGGCGCGTTTTAGATAAGAAAAACTCAACTTTTTGAGTCTGTGGTGCCTTAGACGCAGTTTAACGGCTTGAACTTCTAAATTTTGAGCCTGAGGTTCCTTAGAAGCGTTTTAAAGAGTCAAAGCCCCAAATTTTAAATCTGGGCACAATTGAGTTATTATAGGCTGGTAATCTTTTCCAGAACATTACCGTTTTAGAACCAATACTTGCAGATCTTAAGTCCTCCTTAAATGATATCAGTTCTTTGTCTAGATTTTAGTGCCAATATTTTACAAATGCCATACTTAGACTGTTCCTATCTACTCCGGTGCTTAACAGGTTTCCCTGATATCTCAGAATCTATCTTTATGCAAATGCGCTCCTGTGATAATTCAATGCGAATCACAAAACTTCATGCAAGTCCCTGCAAGTATCTCACTTTGACGGTTTATGGAAAAATCAGTGTTTTCATTTAAAAAATCGCGAATTTGTGGACTGACACTAGATTTTTACATTGTTCAGCATTGAAAAGCCAGTAATGACTGATTTTTTTTGAAAACCACATTCTAAGCCCCACCGGCATTTTCAGACCACTATAATTATCATATGGCTGCTTGAAATGAAGTATACAGCATTTTTTATCTTTTGAATTTCCGGTAAAAGCTTTCTTCTTGCCATAATAGCTCTAAACGTGTTTTATGTGTCAAAAAAGCGTTCCCACTGCAATTTTAAATCAACAATTGCGGATAGGCTAGGCTGGATTCACTGAACTTTTCAATATCTTAGACAGCATTTCAGATTTTCATTTCCAGAACTTTTCCCAGACACTTTTTCTAGATAATTCCATATATTCCTGTCGTTTGCACACTTTTTCCCTTTTCCTCCGTCATAGACCTGATTCGTGTCTGGCATTCAGCTTTTTTATGTTCTATTTTTTCTTAAAGTTTGTACATTTTTTATTAGGGCGGCACGGTTTTTACAACTGCGATTCTCATTTAGTTTAAAATCCGTGGATTTTGGTTTCTTTTACGGCGTTGACTCATTTTGAATTTTGAGCCCGGGAATGCTCTAGGCCCTTAAAAAGGAGTTCTTTTTTTGTATAACTTTAAAAAAAACTTTTGAGATATAAGGCTAGGATTTAACTTGAAATTCTTCTTAAAGGAGGAGTAAAGTCATGTTTTTATTGTTTTTCCGATACTTTAGACAATTCTATCGCTCTAAACGCCCCAATTCTTGCATTTTAGCTTTCATACTAAAAATGCAACAGCCATTAGGTCACACTGACATCATATGCGTGACATAATGATATTAGTAGGCAGAGACCCTGATCCAATTCATCTTCTAGAATGGAACACTAGGAACAGAAGAAAATAAAGAGAATCTCTTTGAGTGATGTGGTGACCCATTATGCAAATCATAACGAGAATGGGGGAAATTCAAGAAGTAGAAGAAGACGTCTTCTTCTCCTCTGACCCTTACTTCCGTATGAACTTCTTTCCGGAAGTATATACATATTGTTGAGGGGAGGGAAAGTAGTAGATGGGGGGGAGAGCGTAGAAAATAAGTTTTATTAGTTTTGGGAAAAAGAAAAAGTTTTACTGGAAAAGAAAGAAAAAGAACTTAAAAATACCAAACCTTGGTGCTTGTAGCTGATTAGGAAATAGCTGCTAGTTTTTTTTTAATTTTCTAGAATTTTTGATGTTATCTTAAAAGTTTCAAGGGTAATGTCAAGGGTTTTTATTTGGTTACATATTTCAGCTTTTTCTAGCTTGTTATTAAACTTTTTGCTGAATTTTGAAGATTACTAAAGTTCTCACTATTGTATACGCGGACCTGACATATTTCTAACAGTCTAGAAGGTTCTTAATGGTTTTTACCGCTTTTCATAGTTTCTGACGGTTTCTATGATTTTCAAGACCAAAAATGTTATATGAGTCGTATTATTTTACAAAATTCGAAAAGATGATTGAACGCTTTCTAACGTTACTCAAGGTTCTAATTTTTTCTAACGTTTCCAATCATTTTGAAATGTTTCTAATCGCTTCTTAACCCAAAAACGTTGTTAGCGTGTTTTTACAATTTTTAATGTTTTTTACAGTTATTTTGTAGGTTTCACGGGTATTTGATGGATTTTGCAGTTTTAAGCTATTTTTGGACCTTTATTAAACGTTTTATTGAATCCTATGGTTTTAAGCGATTTTTAAAAGGATTCTGAATGGCTTTTAAAGTTTTTCACATACGCGAGCGTTAATAACGTTTTCTAAGGAAAACTTCTTGAAGATTACTGACTACTGAGTAGCGCCCACCAACCATTTTATTCCATATGCGGACATGACATATTTCTAACAATCTAGAAGGTTCTTAATGATTTTTACCGCTTTTCATAGTTTCTGACGGTTTTAATGGTTTTTTAACCTGCAAAACCTGGTTTTTAACGGGTTCCTAAGGTTTTGACACACGTTAGTTGTAAGAAAAGTTGTTAAAAAAACTCATTTTAATACACATAAAATCACACAAACCCCAAAAAATGTAACGTTTTCTAACCGTTTCACTTAATTCTTACTAGGGAATGGTCTAAAATGACCGTGGAGTTCAGAAACGAGACCTAGCAGAATCAGTTTTCAAAAATTGCTGAATGACCTCCAGAATCCAGATATTCTAGTCTGAAAATCCAAATTTAATACTGGTGATTTACTCGATTTTCCACCCAAATTTAGTCGGTCAGTTTAGACCATTCCCTATTTACAAGGGAACCCCAAGCACTTGTAAATTTGGAATTTGATGAAACTTTAGTGGGAGGTCAAGGACTATTCCACTATTTTGACAATATTTTGAGGGAGCTCTAGTGGAATAGTCCTTGACCTCCCACCAAAGTTTCATCAAATTCCAAATTTACAAGTGCTTGGGGTTCCCTTGTTAGGAATTTTACTTTTTCTTGAAAGTTTTCTAAAGGTTTCGAGATAAGGGTATAAAAATTACCACTTTCAAACGTTTTCAATTAACAAAAACCTTAGAAACCATTAAAAAACGTTAACACCGCCCGTATTGCTATATAGCTCACAAAAATTTATACGCGATAGATTAAACTTTTTTCTTCAGTTTTCCATATTCCCAATTTCCACCCGCACTCAGTATATATGTATTAAATCCCATTTCTTCCCCCCTCTCGACGGCTCAAAACCACTCTCTATGATTACATTTTCTTCTTTTTTTCCCTCGAACTTTTTTTGGTTTCTTTTCAACTACAATATGCCCCAAAATTATCCACTTTTCTGAGATTAAATCTTGTCTTAATTATTTTTACATTGGGTGCTATACACTATTTTTGGGATTTTTAAAAAAATTTTCCTTAAAAACGCTGTTTTTGGAAGGTTGTGGCAGGGTTTTTTAAGTCAAACTTATATTTGTCTAGTAGAATAAGTCAAGGGCTATATTTTTGCAGTTGAAAACTTTTTGACAGCTCCGCCCACTTTTGAGATATGCCCCTTTAAATATATGCCTTTTGGCCTTCTTAGCGTCCTCCTCTTGGCTAAATACAATTTTTTATCAAATTTCATAAAATTCAAATGTATCTTTGTAGAATTTAAAGCTCTTTTTTGTATCTAAAATTTTCTTAACATAGCCCCGCCCCACTACGCGCCTTTAAAGTTTTCTCGCTTCTCTGCGTCTCGTCCACCCCTCTCACTCTCGAGTCGCCCTTCAAGTTGGCTATCTTTAAAGACGCATACCTCGAAAGTGGGCGGAGCTATCAAAAAATGGTTAACTAGAAAAATGTAGCCCAATTTTCGATCTACCAGAAAATATAATTTTGATCAGGGAATTTTTATATATAGTGATGTACAATGCATTCAAAATCTCTTTCGTTTTTACACTTTTCCATCTGATTTTCGGCCTAAATAAAGAAAAAAAGTAAAATTTTCAGATTCCTTTCTGTTGTTTTTTTGTAACATTCTCTTGTCTTCTTCTTCTTTTTTCTTTTCCCCATAAAAAAAAAAGCAATTCGATTCATTTAGCAGCAAAAAAGGAGAAGAAGAGTCCCCTCCTCCCTTTTTCTACTCTTCTTCTTTCTTTTTTTTCTTCTTTCTATTTTTGTGATGTCAACTCTCTATATATATATATATATTGTAGTATAAGAACTCAATAAGGCAATTATTTAATCATAAATAATGTAGCATTGGTTTTAAGACGGGCGGCCAGGAGGACAGAGTAGATTTGTAATTCAGTACTCTCAGGTTTGCACGTATATGTTGTTTTTCGGGGGGTGCAAGTACGCTCCATTGATAATACCTAGAAAAAATAGTCTGTAAAAGCCCATTTGACAATTTTGAGCATTAGACAGTTGTAGGGCGCCAAAAAACGGCAAAGCAAAAAATGCTGGAAATGACACGTCTGAAATTTTTTAGAACCGATCAAAATTCTATCTTTATTTTTTGTAGTTGACAAACTTTTGTGCAATGCGTCCAGACCAAGGTTGAGAAAAAGTATTATTAAGGATTTTCGGGGTTTTTTTGAAAAAAAAAACAGGAGTTTTAAACAGAAAAATATGCAAAAATGTCAAAAACATTCATTATATGCTTTTTTTCGGATTTGTTTCTTTTTTATGGTATGTAGTTGTTCAAATACCCCCGAATTTGTATTCATAATGCAGTTCAAATCTAGTTCTATGTTTTTGTAATTGACAACATTTTGATAGCTCCGCCCACTTTTACGTTATGCGCCTTTAAAGTTCTCTTGCTTCTCTTCCCTTGCTCACTCATGGCTATCTTTGAAGGCGCATATCTCAAAAGTGGGAGGAGCTATCAAAATGTTGTCAACTACAAAAAAAGAGCCCGTACCATGATCTACCGGAATAATATAGATTTGAAGAAAAAATCTCAAAATTTAACATCGTACCGCCCTTTAAAAGTTGGTCCTTTTTAGCGGAACTGTTTCAAAGATTTTCAGTTTTTCGAAGGTAATTAAAAGCTTATTGTTATTATACGAGATTTGAAAAAAACCCGTTTTTGTTTGCTAAATAACCTTTGCTAATTGTTTCTGCGATATATTTAACAAAAGAACCTCAGGAGATCGGCAGTTTGGAAAAAATCAAATTGCTACCAGAATTTCTTTTCGAAATTGACAAATTTTGTAACTTCACCACTTAAATTCTCAGTTAGCCAGTTTCATAATATGTTGTAAATCAACATACTTGTCAAATCACGGGCCGGGCCCTCTGAAAATTTCAGGGCCCGGGCCGGCCCGCAGGGCCCGCAGCAAGCTTTTTTTTCAATATTTTGACGGGCCGGCCCGGGCCGGGCCGGAAGATTTTTTTAGCGGGCCCGGCCCGTGACAAGTATGTAAATCAAATCAAGGGCTATACTTTCATAGTTGACAACTTTTTGATAGCTCCGCCCCTTTTTGAGATATGCGCTTAAATTGAAATACATAATTTTGATCGGAAGCTCACTGCACTGTTTCAAAGATTTCCAATTTTTAGGCGCCATATCTCTGAAGCCTGCAGAGCTATCAAAAAGTTGTCAACTACAAAAATGAAGATAGTGATTTTTTATATCTTATGAGTCTAAGTTCAAGTACTTTTGATTTGAACTAAGGTCACTTCAAAGATTGTCAATTTTTTTCCAACGACACCTGAAAAAAACCCGTTTAACCCTTGCTACCTGCTGAAATTCTTTCTGGAATTGTCCCTCACCAAACCTTCCTCCTCTTTTCACTCCAAAAAATAAATAAGTCTCGAGAGCCACCACCACCACCAATTATTTACCGCATCATCACACTCATTATATTCCTCGGCTTCTCCTTCCTCCGTCATTTATATAATTGTTGGAAGAAGAAGGGGACCGTTAAGAAGAGAGAGAGAGAGAAGAGAACGTCCCTTTTTCAGAAAATAGTCTCTCTTTGGGGTGTGGTGTCCGCCCCGTTAGTCGAAGAAGGACCGAGAAGAAGAAGAAGAAGACGTGTTTGTGTATATGCCTGCAGGATACGTTAACATGCTATATGCTTGGTGAGTGTGAGTGCTCAAAGAGCTCACTGCAGGAGACGCAGACAGGAGAATTATGGCATTATTTGCTGCTGCTGCCGTTGGCGGGGACGGAGAGAGTTGCCCCCCTCTCTCTAGGGGAAGAGAGCCTCATCGATTGGCAAAGAGCGCGCATACACACACACTCACTCACGCCGTCCCTCACACAACACTCTCAACTCTGTCTGCGTCTCTCAACTCTACACACTATTCTCCGACATTCGCCTCTTTCTCTCTCTCCCGGGGGCCGCTGTGTCCGAAGAACCGAAATGAATGGCTCAACGATGTCTGTCTGCACACACACACACACACAGCACAGACATACTCTACCTTCTTATCCATTCCCCCCTTATTTTCTGTCTCCATTGGCTATAATGGTCCCCTTTCTTCGATGGCCACCCATATAATTAGTCCATTCGCTGAACTTTGATGTTTCCCCGGGGTGGACAGTCCTGGTGGTAAACGCGCTCCACTGAACACATTTAAATTTGAATGACGCGCGGTAAAGAGGGGTGAATCATTAGCTATTGATTTTGAGACCCTTTCTTTTTCTTTATAATTATGGGGTCTCTGGCTCCCCATATATAATTATAGACACATTTTATGTGGAAAATAATTGTTAGATATCGGTTTTTTGAAACTTTTAGTGGAAAATATGTAACAATTTTTGAGAAATATAGCATATTTTCTCCTTATTACCGTTTGTTAAAGAATAACTTTTAAGGTACCTTTAAAACTTTTCCGCAAGTTTTTTCTCTGTAGATATAACCATTTTAAGGGAAAAAGTCGCGAGCTAGTAACAGTATTTTAAGTTCTTTAATTTTTTTGAATTTTGTATATTTTGTAGTCCAAATCCAATTTTATATTTTTATAGTTGATAACTTTTTGATAGTTCCTCCCACTTTTGAGTTAGGCGCCTTTAAGCGTTGAATCTAAGTAGGTAGTCACGCTCCCTGTTCGAACTTTTGCAACATCACTATTTATAGTCCCAGATTTCGAAATTTTTTATATGTTGTAAATCAAATCCAGCTCTATATTTTTGTAGTTGACAACTTTTTGATAACTCCGCCCACTTTTGAGTTATGCGCCTTTAAAGTTTGGCACTGTGGGGGTGCATGCTCGCTATCTTCTTCAAAGCCGTATATCTCAAAACCCTGCAGAGATATTGATTTGTAGTTCGCTACAAAAATGTAGAGCTGGATTTGATCTACAATTTGGTTGCAAAATGCTTTGATTTTGACTACAATCGAGGCGCGTGAGATTAAGACAAACATTGAAACATTTTTCAATTTTTCTCTACAGTATCATTTTTTCTATATTTTCTAGCTGTAAACAATTTTAATTGAATTTCTTCCCACTTGAGCCCATCGATCATCAATATCCGCGTGCTCGATCAGAAAAAATCGTTCGAAAAAAGAAGAAAAAAAAAAGAAATGAGGAGGCGGGTGGTATCGGAAAGGATGGGTAAATAGATACGAAATCTAGACACCTTTAGCTCTTCAACGAAATTTGATCTCTTTTGATTTTGAGGGAACCGGTGGCCTAGGTTCCGCAGGTGGCCTAGATTTCGCAAGTCCCCAACCAATCTGTAATACCCTTAGGCCCCGCCCCACCGTTTTTCTTGTGACTGTATAGTCCGCCGCCTCGCCCCCACTAAAGCGTAGCCAATTATAGATTCAAAATTGTCTTCTTCGTCTTTTTTGTATGACAAATACAATCTTTTTTCTTTTCAAATTTCGAATTTTCGAATTTTCGAATTCCCGCCAACCCGATCCTTCTGACTCTGCGAGCGTAGAAGAAGCTGCAAGCCGCAGGTTTATTACCGCCCCTTAGCTCTCTTCTTTTCGACGCGTGTGTGGCGCAGGCGGGTGCGCTCCCCACATTGCCGCAGAGGGTCAAGGGTTCGAGTTTTGGTGCGACCAAAATTTTTTTGGAACTTTTTTTCCACTTCGTATCGCTATCCTCTAGTGTCACACATCCCGGAGGCGAGAGAATCTTCTCCATATGCTCTCAAGATGTCCCCTCTTCTCCTATATATTCCTTCTGTTATATATTTGTGTGCTGCATATGTTTTTGTGTGTGACACATCGTTTTGCTCCACGACGACACCAAAGATTGGGGGGAAAAAATCGATTTTTTCTCTCTTTTCAATACTGTTCGATACAAACTTTCACCTTTTTTTGTATTTGTCGTGTTCTCTCCCTGTGTGTCCCCAATTTCCATATACAAACATACTTCTTGAGAAAAATAGAAAAATCGGTGGTGTCTCTATGCATTAGAAATGAAACAAAGCCACCGCCCGTTTTTTTTCGAATTTTTCGCTTAAAGACAAAAATCTAGGGGCCCTCCTTACCTGGTAAAGGTATGGATTCAAAACAGAGACAATCTTTTTTCTCAATTTTTCGAATTCCCGCCCCAACCCAATCTTTCTATGCAGAGAGCCTAGAAGCGGAACGTTTATTTCCGCCCCTTAGCTTAGCTTTTCATTGATGCAAGTTTGGCGCAGGCGGGTGCGCTCGCCACTCTGACGCAGAGGGTACGGGGTTCGAGTTTTGGTGCGACCTAAACTGTTTTTGGACTTTTTTCTTTTTTTGGACTTTCATCGCTCTTTTCTAGTTGCCAAATGTCTTGGTTTCGAAACGTCTTTCCCTAAGGCCCCCACCCCCTTCCTTAACAAATTGACTTTTGTCTTCTTCTCTTCCTTCGCCCGTTGCACAACGTCTTCTATGTCCCGCCCGTCGTCGTTCTGATCATCATGATTTAAAATTCGAATTGACACGCGACGCGCCGTCGCGCAAAACCCCTTCGACGACGACGCTCTTCTTGGAGCTCCGCCGCCGCTTAGAATGAGGTCTCTCCCCCTTCTTCTCTCTGAGTCCTTCCCCCAGTTGCCATTCGCTGTGTATGTATGCCCATGACCTTCCTCCTTCTTGCTCCGCTATGTGCTCTCAGAGCTCTCAGAGAGAGAAAGCGAGAGAGGAGGGGACTCTCCGTTTTCCATTTCTCTCTTCTTTTCGCCCTCGCTTTTCTTCTTCTTCTTTTGCCCAACGACGTCTTAGAAGAAGAAGAAGAAGAAGAAGAAGACGTCCTACTTATTCTTCTTCTTTTTTCTCTTTTTTTCCGCCGCTACCCTGCCATTTTTTGCAAATTATCGTTTTCCCAGGAACTTTGACCTGCGCTTAAGGGTTTTTTGCGTAAGGAAAGGTTTTTTTGGAAAAAAAATTCGGAGCCATAACGGAGCATCGTTCTAGAATTCATCAAAACATTTATGTGTGTCTCATATATTTTCCCCCATCCATTTCCCCTTCCCATCTATATTCTGTGCCCCCCCCCCCACCCATGACGGAGAGCAGTCCCCGTCTTTTTTTGTCATCTTTTTTTCCGGTCCATTGCTTTTTGACTATTTACCTGCGGATAGAAATCCATTTTAGAAAAAAAACATTAAAAAAAATTTTTTTTTCGAGAATCCCGATGGCCGAGACTTAACGAAAACCGATTTCTAGGTCATTTTGGTCATAAAATTTCATGTGGCCTAGGTTTCCAAAAATTCGGAATTCTAGGCCACCAAGTTTTTTCAATGTTTATGGTAGTTTTAATAGTCGCCTACTTTCCCATAACTTAAACATTTTTGAAAATTTTCAACTGTTCTCAAAAATCTTCAAAAATCTTCAAAATCTCAAAACAATTTTCCGAAATTTTCAATAAAAAAAATTGATGGTCGAATTTTCTCAAAACGGGTTCCTAGGTCATCGATTTTCAAAAATATGAGCTTATAGTCTTCTAAACCACTTATTTATACATTTTTTATGACAGTTTTAAGTCATGGCCGAGAAAAATTTTTTAGGCCACCAAAAAATTTCTAGGCCATCAAAACTTTTTTGCATTCACTTTCATTTTTATTTATTTTCCGTGAAATTCGTCATTTCTCTCGCATTTTCCGCACTAATTACCTCTAATTACCTCTAATTACCCACACAAATTTTCAGCCTTGCTCTTCCCCCACCAACCCAACGAGGAGTCGACTAGAAGAGAGTGTGTCTGGGGTGGTAGTAGGTGTGCACACAATCACTATCACTCTAAAAAGTGTCCCGAAGTTAAGACCAGAGACCCCGCCCCCTGAACAAGATCAGAAAGGGATAAAGATCCCAAACACCACACAGCAACCATGGGTTGTACAATGTCACAAGAAGAGCGTGCCGCTCTCGAAAGATCTCGAATGATTGAGAAGAATTTGAAGGAAGATGGAATGCAGGCGGCCAAAGACATTAAATTACTCCTTCTCGGTGCTGGTGAATCTGGAAAGTCTACTATTGTTAAACAGATGAAGTGAGTTATAGAAAGAAACTGAAAAATTACGGAACAAAATCGTTGAAAAAAATCGTTGAAATCGCTTAATTTTGACGCACTGTAACTCCCTCCACTGTTAAGCCACAAATTCCAAATTATACTTTTCTGATAGATCAAATCAAGGGCTACATTTTTGCAGTTGAAAGTTATTTAATAGCTGTTCACACTTTTGAGATATGCTCCTTTAAAGTTTCTTGCTAGGAAAAGACGAGAGAGCGTGCTAAACGAGGAGGGCGTCTAGCTTCTCTGCGTCTCTCCCCTTCTCTCCTCTTACGGCGCCGCTTTGAGCCGCTGTATCTCAAAATCGTGAATAGCTATCGAAAAGCCGCCAACTACAAAAATTTAGCCCGTTTTCTGATCTATCAGATAAATAAAAGTTTGGAGTTGTGGTGTAAAAGAGAGCAAAGTTAAAAAGCATCAAAAAATAATAAATTTTTGCAAAAAAGTTGAAATTTCCGCTCGAAATTAGCTTAAGGGTGGTCTAACTTTTGCATGATCTGAAAATCTAGGTGGTATTCTTAAAATTTAAAAGTCTTAGATCAGAAAGTGAACGGATGGCCGATGTCAGGTGGCCTAGAATAAACCTTTGTGTTTTCTAGGCCACTGTCAGCAAATTGCCAAAAAAAACATTGTGACCGAAGAATTCCTGGGCCACCACTGAAAATGTATTTTCTTCCAGAATTATCCACGAGTCGGGATTCACAGCAGAAGACTACAAACAGTACAAACCGGTCGTCTACAGTAACACGGTTCAGTCGTTGGTCGCTATTCTACGAGCTATGACCAATTTAGGCGTTTCATTTGGTTCTCCTGAAAGAGAGGTAAGGAATTTCGAAGGGGGACGGGTGGCCGAGGTTTTTTCTAGGACACGCTGGTTAGGAGGGCTGAAAAAGAGATTTTTTAAGTAAAAATCGGCCAACTTTAACGCACTGTAACATCCTCCACTGTTGAACCACCAGTTCAAATTTATATTTTTCTCGTAGATCAAATCAAGGGCTACATTTTTGCAATTGAAAGTTTTTTGATAGCTATTGACGCTTTCAAGATAGAAAAGTTTCCGCGGCGCTTCCCAACATGGCAGGGGAGAGAGACGCAGAGAAACGAGAGCGGCTGATTTCTCTGCGTCTCTCAGCGGCGCGACCTCCTAAATGTTTGAGGCGCTGTATCTCGAAAGCGTCAGAAGCTATCAAAAAACTTCCAACTGCAAAAATGTAGCCATTGAATTGATCTACAAGAAAAATGTAACTTCAAATTTGTGAAGAAAGAGAGAGCAAAGTTATAAAGGCTCAAAATCTGGTGATTTTTTAGCAAAAAAGTTATTTTTTCAAAGTTATTTTTCCAAAATGAAAAAAAGGAAGAATTCCGTAATCTGTTGTATATATTCATTGGTTTCCCCCTTTTTTCATCCCCCTCTCTCTCTTTCTGTCCCACTTTTCCCCCGCTGCCCGAATGGTTGGGGTTTGTGCTCCAAGTGTGCTCCATTTCCAATTCCCTTGTGAGTTTTGCGAAACTGACTTGGAGCAGAAGGGGAAAAAAGTTGGAGGGAAAAGGAAAAAAGCAGAAGAGAACCTACTTTGTATGTTCCAAAAAGATTTTTGGAAAAGGGGAAGTTTGAAAATTGCAGGATAAAGATTTTGCAAACGCGCTCTAGTGAGAAAATAGGTTTTCGTATCTGTAGGTGTAAAATTTGAAAAAAATTTGGAAAAAAGTTTTAGAAATTTTTTTTCACTTTTTTAAATTTCCAAAATTTTGAAAATTTTGAATGAAATCATGTATGACGTGAAATTTTGCAAGAATTTACGCTTCGAATCAAAATTAGAGTTATTTTTGTCTTTTTTGAGCTAAAAACTGACCTCATTAGGTAATATGACACGCTTGAACTGGGGGGAGAATTGACCGAACTGGGAATTCAAAAATTCTGGGAGGTCAAATTTCAAATTGTGTGAAAATAGTGAAAATAGAGAAAATGTGGACATCGTGACACACAGATAGTATCATGGATGTTCTAGATCCCGATGTGCCCAATGGTCTCCAAAAAATTTCTGTCAAAATTTTTTTTTTCAAATTTTTAATCTCAAAGATCAGAAATTTTTTGCTGATTCCAACGATAGTATTTTAACTGTTTAAAACTTTGATCAAAGGAAGTTACAGCGATTCTAAGACCCGGCCAATCAGCGGTGTGGTGGCCGTGGCCGAGGTGGGATTTCTAGATTTCTAGTCCACGGCCGCGAAATCGAAAAAATACGTGTAAAGACCGGTTGAAAAGAATTACAAATAGTAGTACGGATATTCTCAATCCCTATGTGCCCAATGGTCAGAAAAAATTCCAGTCAAAAAAAAGTTTGATCAAAAATTACCGAATTTTTTTGCAGGTAGACGCAAAATTAGTGATGGACGTGGTGGCACGAATGGAAGATACAGAACCGTTCTCAGAAGAGCTGCTGAGTTCGATGAAACGACTGTGGAGTGACGCAGGAGTACAAGACTGCTTTTCGAGGAGCAACGAGTATCAATTGAACGATTCTGCTAAATAGTGAGTCGTTTTTTTGTGGCCTAGAAACCCAAAACAATCAAAAACTCTTTCATTTTTCAGTTTCCTTGACGATTTGGAACGATTAGGAGAGGCCTCATACCAGCCAACAGAGCAAGATATCCTCAGAACTCGTGTCAAGACGACCGGTATTGTTGAAGTGCACTTCACATTCAAGAATTTGAACTTTAAGTGAGTTTTTTAATTTTAAAAAAATCATGTTTTTGAGAAAGAGTTTGTCAACTTTGACACCTTGTAACTTTTTTATACTTTTGCCAATTTTTTAATTTTTATATTGGTTGTGTAGATCAAGTCCCGAGCTACATTTTTGTAGTTAAACATTTTTTGATAGCTTTTCACGCTTTCGAGATACGCGTCTTAGAAGCTAGGTACCTAGAGAGCAACTCGAGAGAGACTCGGGAGGGAGACGCAGAGAAACAAGAGCGGCTGCTTTCTCTGCGTCTCTCCGCTACCTGCGGTGCCGTTCTTGAAGCCGCTGTATCTCGGAAGCGTGAAGAGATATCAAGAAATTTCCAACTGCAAAAATGTAGCTCTAGTTTTGATCTACAAGAAAAATATAATTTTGATTTTGTGGAGTAAAAGAGAGAAAAGTTACAAAGCTTTAAAATGTGGTAAATTTTTGAGAAAAAGTTGTTTTTTAAAAAGTATTTTTTGATAAGGAGAGCCTAATTTTTGTAGAATTTTATAATTTAAAATCCATTTTTCAGATTATTCGACGTCGGAGGTCAACGATCGGAAAGGAAGAAGTGGATTCACTGCTTCGAAGACGTCACCGCCATCATTTTCTGTGTTGCCATGTCGGAGTACGATCAAGTGTTGCATGAGGATGAGACGACGGTAGGACGGAATTGCGGAGTTAATTAGCCAATTATCAATTAATTTTCCAGAACCGAATGCACGAATCGTTAAAACTGTTCGACTCGATTTGTAACAATAAGTGGTTTACCGATACATCGATTATTCTATTTTTGAATAAGAAGGATTTGTTTGAGGAGAAGATTAAGAAGAGCCCATTGACGATCTGCTTCCCAGAATATTCAGGTAAGGGCCGAGGACGCAGAAATTGGAATTCTAGGCCACCGTAGCCAAGACCACCAGAGCTATAGCAAATTTTACGCTGAATTCGAATCTCTAATCAATTTTCAAACAGAAGACTCTGACAAAAGTTATTCACATTTTTATGAGCAAAAGGGGCAAAAGTGAAGAAGTGATTTTCAAAATTAACATTTTACAATTTTAAGGATTTTTCACGAGGGAGTAAAGGATTAATTGTAACAAAGTAGAACCAAATTTTCAGTTATTATAAATAACACTTTCACAAAACTGGTTCTGAAAATTGTTTGCCGCTGAAAATTACGGATTTTTACCGTAATTTTTCAAAAATATTTGTTTAATGCTTAAGAAAACCGCCGTACTCGTTCCCGGGTCAAAATCTGCGCAAGCGGTCACCTAACGGGTAATAAAACTGTGTAAAAAGTGTATTTTGAAAGTCCGGAAAACGCTCACAGAAACGTGAATAACTTTTCTCACAGACTTCTGTTATTAAAACTGGTTACAGATTCAGATTCAGCGTTAAATGTTCTATAAGATATCACTCATAAAGCCAACACCCATTCAGACCGTTTCCTAAATAGAGTATCCCGAGTTTCGTTCCTGCAAAATGGGTACGAAACGCACCGGCGCGTAACATCCTTAAAACTAAATATTATGAGCTGAAAAATATACCAAAATGTAGATCTCAGCGAGTTCTATGTCTGTGAGCTACTACGGGCCGGATGGATATTCGTTAATATACCTCGGGTCTGGAAAAAGTGCCAAAACCGCAAAAATGGCCAAAAAATTCATTCCGAGCCGACCCGTGATGCATAAACGAATAGACATCCGAGCCGTATGAAGTTACAGATATAGAACTCCTCGTCGAGATCTACATTTTGGTATATTTTTCAGCTCATAATATTGCATTTTAAGCGAGTTGAGCGCTGGTTTGCCAAGACCTCTTCAACATTCCTACAGTGACAAAAAGTTACAGTGACCAAGTACACTGACAAAATACACTGACCACATTTTCTATGAAATTAATGGTTCACAGGGCCAAAATTGTTTGAATACATCTTTTTGAACAAGCATAACTCCCATATATTTTCCAGGAAGACAAGACTACCACGAAGCGTCTGCCTACATCCAAGCGCAATTCGAAGCGAAAAACAAGTCGGCGAACAAGGAGATCTACTGTCACATGACGTGCGCCACCGACACCACCAACATTCAATTCGTGTTCGACGCCGTCACCGACGTGATTATCGCCAACAATCTACGTGGATGCGGATTGTACTAGATTAACAAAAATGTGTTTTATCGATTGAATTTTGGACGAAAAATATAACAAAAATTCCATTTTTTTTGAAAAATCTTTTCGCTCCAAAACCCGTTTTCTCCCAAAAAAACTGTGTGTATCTTTGCTTCTTTCCCCTCCGGCATCTTCATGATTCTTTTCTCTCTTTCTCTCCCTATCCACACCGCCCGAGTATATGGTATATGCATCTATATGAGAGCTTACAGTATGCAATCGCGCCCTACCGAAATGGAGCGGCGCTCTACATAATAGCCCTTAAACCACTAGGATCCCAAATCTTATTTATTTTTCCTTTCTTGACTCCTTCTCCTCCTCCATTTTCAAATCTTATTTATTTTAAGTAAGCTCCGCCCCCTTTTTCAGTTCTCTGTCTCCACACCCCCCATGAAAGGTCTCTCTACGCTTTGCCTTCTCTCTCTCTCTCTCTACTAGTCACAGTTCTCTCTTCTATGGCAGCTTTTTATTTTTTTATTTGGAACTACGACACGTATTTATTTTATTCCTGTTCTCAGAGGAGCGCACTTTCACTCTTACCGTATTTTCCAAGAATTCGGAAAGTGCGCTCCACTGAAATCCTTCTCCCCTCCCTCCCAGCAACAACACTTCCAAACTTTTCGCTGTTTTCCCTTTTTTTCACAACATCTTCACTCTTTTTTTCCTTAAAAGAATTGTCTCCTTCCATGTGGGTGTATATGCACACTCACTGTTTTTTTTTGTCCCAACCATTTTATTGTATTTGAGATAAATTTCTTTTTTTTTTCTAACTGTTATTACAGAAAAAAAAACGGATAATTTTTAGAATGTAGAAAAATATGAACAATCAAGTAGTAGAAATTCTCAAAATCCGTCTTAAACAACAATTTTCAGAGTCCGCGCAAAAAGAAGTAAAAGTCAGAATGATTGTTGCTCAATAAAAATGGAATACATCAATGAAGGTCTCATAAATGGATTGTATGATCATTTCAAAATATTGTTTCGTCAATCTCAAACGAATTACTTGCATCTGGAGGTCACCCGACTTTCACAAAGATTGCCAATATTTAAAAATGTGAAAATTATTACTGTAACAGGAGAATCAGTCAAATCGAATGTTTTAAACCCGTTTCTAAGTCAATATCCTAACTTGGATATGTTATGGATTGCACCATTAATTCATGGAGACTCAAGTGATGAAGTAGGATTCTTCACAGCTCAAAAACTTCACTTAAGGAATGCCGGAACGTTTGGAATTGAAGTTTTAAAGAAATTCACTGGTCGATGTATTGATTTGATAAATTTGTTGGCTTTCGAGACGGAATTTAACGAATTTATCAGAAAATGGATGAAAGGTGAAATATGTCAAAATTTGGAGACAGTCAACGCTCAACTTGTTCTTCATAATAACCTCAATATAACTGATATAGTGGATAACTTGGAAACAGAACGATTCGATGCCACGAAGAGACCGGACAGTTTTAAGTTTGATATAGAGTACGTTTACCACTAGGTTTACAAGGGACGGTCATGGAGTCATGGGACGTGACATATATCATTAGAAAACTGAAAAAACGCTGATTCCAAATATATATTTAGTTTTAGCGCTCGAGGTCTGGTATTCGAGAAAAAAGAAGGTTAAAGTTCGGAAAAATGACAAATTATTACCTTCTTAACATGCGAAAATACTTTGACCTTGTTTTTCTCGAGTACCAGGCCTCGAGGGCAAAAACTAAATATATATTTGGAATTAGCGTTTTCTCAGCTTTCCAATGATATAGGTCACGCAACATATTATCGGTTTACGAACACTTGAGAGATGTTAAAGGCGCATGGAATCTGTTCGGAAGGGTTTCGTAGTTGAAAAGGGTGGACTCCTTTACGTTTTTCACTTTTTTCAACTACGAGACCCATCTGGATAAATTCCATGTTCCTTTAACATCACTCGGCAAGTGTTTGTGAATCGATAATATGAGACGTAACATACCGTTGGAAAGCTGGGGAAACGCTGATTTCGAAAATATATTCAGTTTTAGCCCTCGAGGCCTGGTACTCGAGAAAAACAATGTTAAAGAAAGTTCTTAAAAATGACAAATTATTACTTTGCCACGCGAAACGTTTATTAAAATGGTATTAATTCTATTTGTCCAAACTTTGACCTCATTTTTCTCGAATACGAGCTCTCGAGGGCCAAACCTGAACATATTTTCGGAATCAGCGTTTTCTCAGCTTTCCAATGAAATAGGTTATGTCACATAACTCCATGACCTTCCCTATTTAATCAGTTTTTTTTCAAAAATCTATGTATTATTTTTCAGAATGCATCACATGTATTACCCTCCGATTGGTTTTTTCGGGAACGACTGTTACGATGTTATCAGGGAAAGTGATGGAAAGAGAGCTTCAGTTCGTGCATTTCAAAGGTCTTTTTATTTTGTGGTTTGGAATTGATTCACCGTAACAAATGTATTATAACATCATGCCGTTTTATTATTTAACTGCCACCCAGAGAAGTAATACTTGAAAACCCTCTCCAACATTTGATTTTGCAGCCATTCCCCCTTGATTTTTATTCATTTTAACCAGCGGGTTTAAATCCCACTCATACTAGTCAGTGAAAATGTTTATCTTTATATTTACATTTTTAAATATTCCGGGTGCTTTGATTTCTGCCCGAATCACACAACATTGTAAAAATGGCCTATTGATCTCAGAATTATTTTTCTTAGAAATTTGAGAGCAATTCTCAGATTGATTAGTGATGAGGTCATGGCTACCAATGCAGCCTTGCTCTATTGACAAGAATGGTACTTTTTTGCGTCACTGTCAAAATTCGAATTTTTATATGATATTATGCACATAAGTTCGAATATTCACCGTGGCAAGGCTTGGTCGGAGTCGGATAATCGGATACACCGATTCACCGATTCTCCGACTTTTTTCGGAGAAATTATCCGAAATTCTCCGATTCTCCAAAAAAAAAAGTCGGAGAATTTCGGAGGATACCGGAGACAACGACACTCCAAACTCTGTTTTTGTTGTATTTTTACTGGTAAAAGCTTTTAATGATGATTAAACATGTTTTAGAAAGGAGAATACTGAAAAACACTACAGAAAATTCATTTTCGAAGCATTTTTGGGAAATTTTTGGATTCTCCAAAATTATCCGAAATTCTTTGATTCTCCGAAAAAAAAAGTAAGTCGGAGAAAATTTCCGATATCCGATTCTCCGACTGTTTTTTCGGAGAAAATTTCGATTCTCCGAAAACTTTTCTCCGACCAAGCCTGGCCGTGACGCAAAAATGTATCATGCTTGTCAATAGAGAACGGCTGCATTGGTAGCCCTGTCCTCATCGTAGTCACACAGTATCGACATCAAGGATTCCCTTAGACCCCCCACGACACGCTACGCGAACACACAACGCAGACGTTACACGAGAATCAATTGCTCTATTTGCATTTTCCCCGGCAGTTCTCTATCTCTATTCTTTTTCTTCCAAAATGCCCCTAAAATTCTTGAAATTTCCTGTTTTAATTCAAGAGAAAATACTAAAATCATTGGATGAAGTAGATATTCTGTCATTATCCATCTGTTCAAAAAGAGCAAAATACGCTGCAATTCGTGCAAAAACTAGTGCGAAAGCCGAAATTTCAAAATTATGGTTTATACTGTTTAAAGATAAGGTTTATTCTACGAGGAATCCATTTCGAGGAGAGAATCTTAAACCATTTATCAAAATAGAGGAGAACTCGAAAGAGCGTGTGGAGAGGAAATCTACCGAATGGAGTATTGGCGAGAATTTCAAGTTCACTGCGAGGTGAGTGTTACAACATATTTATATTGGCTAGATTAGTTAACAATTTTCTGTTTACAACTGCGCTCTATTGAAATTCTTTCAAAAATTGCTAATCTTTCTCTGAGCACAGGGGTGCGAAACGTAAGGTCAGCAACGAAACGTTTTGAATTTATCGCCCCAGTCGCGTTGCGTGCGCGGTGCGTTTTTTATTGAAAGATACGACAAACACACACTAAACTTGAACTTGACACTTTATTTCAAAAAGAAATTTCAATTTCAACGTTTAGGAGATACATTCGATGATACATTTTGTTGCTCTGATGGAAAAACTGTTGAATAGTTGAAAATAGCAGAGCGAAGGGATCATTTTGCCATTCCTGAAAAATGTGACCAATATTACTGGAAAGCTGAAAAAACGATGATTCCAAATATATATTCAGCGTTTGCCAACGAGGTCTGGTATTCGAGAAAAATGAGGTCAAAGTTTGGAAAAACAGCAATTTTCATATTAACCGATTTTTCGGGAATTTCCGGAATTAGTTTAAAAAAAAAACTTTCCAAAATTCTGGGGAAAAAATTTCGGAACCTCTTTCTACCGGAAAATTTCCGATTAGCTGTAAAAATCACACTTAGGCGATAAAAATGACTAACTTCTGCAGTTTTCTTCAATTTTTGCGAATTTCCAACTTTATATCTCGAAACTCGGCAGAGCTATCAAAAAGTTGTCAATTACAAAAACAGTATATTTCAAATTGTACACATTTTTGTAGTTGACAACTTTTTGTTAGCTCCGCCCACTTTTGAGATATGCGGATTTTAAGTTGGAAGTTTGAACTGCCTAAACTAGTCATTTTTATCGCCAAAATGTGATTTTTACATCCAATCGAAATTTTTCGCACTTTTCCTCGACTACCAGTTCTCGAGGGCAAAAACTAAATACATATTTGAAATCAGCGTGTTCTCAGCTTTCCAAGGATATATGTCACGTCCCATAACTTTGGCATAATATCTATTTCTAGAATACCATAAACGAATTTGTTTCAGGATCAAAGCAAGAAAATCAAAATCTGAAAAAAAAAGCATTTTAATTCAAGTGGAGAAATTAAATACTAATATGACAAAATCATTACAAGATCATCTAAATCTGTTATTCCGACCTGCAGAGCCGATTTCTCTACTAGTAAATATTAACACACTTTTCGAGCAATTGCCAATTTTGACCAATGTGAAAGATTGTCGTTTGACAGGAGAGGGAATATTGAAATCAGAAGATTTGGATAGATTCCTTACAATGTATCCGAATCTGAACAGTTTATCGATTGAACCAGAAATCACTGGAGATTTGACGGAGATGTCAGAAATTCTCAAAGTCGGACGGGTTAATTTGAAAAACTGTGGGGATTTTGGATTGAGTTTTCTGAAAAAGTTTCCTGGTAAACATATAAATTTGGAAAATTTAAACATAACACACTTGGATCTCCTTGAAATAATTAAAGGATGGGTGGCAAATGAGGCGTTTCAAAACTTGGAATCCATTGGAATTGTATTTCATCGTGATTGTGAAACCAGAATTGATTTATTAGTAGAATCATTGGAAACAGAGAGATTCGATCAAGGAATATGGCCACCGGTCTATCGTCTTGACACAAAGTAAGATATTTTGATTTCAATGCAATTACTAACTTCTTTTTCAGAATAATCGATCTTTATGCCAAAGAGATAACTCTGGAATATCCCGAATGCTACAATGTAGTGAGAAGAAGTGATGGAAAGAGAGCATCTATTAACTTCCCGTGATTCGGTGTCAATTTTTTGGTTTGGAATTGAAATACTTGTGTGCCGCATTGTTTTTGTTTTCTCTTTTCACTATATTTGCATGAATTTTTTTACTGGAAAAAATTCAAGCTTATATGCATTCTATGAGTGTTTTTAAATAAGATTATGTGTGATACCGCACCTATTTTGAGCGTTTCTGAGCATATCAAATCTATAATGCATCATTTTTGTTGAATACTCATTTGATTGTCTTTTTCCAGAAACCAATTTTTTGGTTGATGATAGGGGCTGTTCAACCATTCCTCACTCTCATTGGTCCACTATTCAAGTTTTGTTTCAAGTTGCTCAGAAATTCGGCACTACATAGTTCCTGCTGATATGTTTCAAAAACATTTTAAGAAAAATAACAATGGTAAACAGAAACAGACAATTAATTGTAGTGGACCCTCAGCTGAGATAGCGAAAATCAACAAGTTCGAAAAGTGTACTGAATGGCTGGTTTTGATTTGATATCGAGTTTTACAAACTATTTCTTGTATGCATATTGTGCCCAATAAGTTCGTTCTAAAATTTATGTAAGTTTGAAACTTCTACAGTACCTGTTCTGAAAGGAGACAAGCAATTTTTGCCGCAACTACCCCCATGGCAGACAATTCTAAAACTATTAATGTCATTTATGAAAGATCTTTCACTGAATATTCTGTTAAAGTTTCGTTGAAAAAACTCCTAAAAAAACAATTTTTTTCAAAAAAAAATTCTGGGCAGAAAAAATTTAAGCATCTTTGCACAGAATCCAATGCGTCTCCAGAAAATTTTAAAAAGTCTTTCATAAATGTTGTGGATAAAAAAAGAAATAAATAACCCTAAAACTTTTATTGGGTAAAAAATGTGGGAATCTTGAGGGTGTTAATTAGAAAATGATATTCCGAAACTTCTCGATGACGAATTGGACTTTGGGTGTTGTATCTGGCTCCACGGTATGACAATAAATCTTCTTTCCTGTCACATTGGCGATCTCTTTGAATTTTTCTCGAATTACGCTTGATGCTTCGATAAAATCTTCAGTGCCTGTAAATATAATTTTTGTTCCCGAGTTTTTCAACAAAAAAGAAAACTGGCAAGAAAAAATGCTTAGAAGCCGTTACAAAAAGATTCAAAACCTGACCGGAACAAGACTGGAAACACGACTTGAGCGAGACATGAGGAATCATTTCTCTCAGTAAATCCATCTTACTGAACAAAAGAACAAGTGGTAATTTCTTCAGTGAATTGTCATTGCAGATTTCATTGAACTTGGCAAGAGAATCGTTCATACGGGTCTAAAGAAACTAAAATTATCTGAACAACAATGCAACATTATGTTTTTTACCTTGGTGGAATCAACTTCCGATGGCTGACTATAGCATGTAGCATCGACGCAATAAATCATAGAACTGGCGTTTTCAAAGTAGTCCATCCCATTCTCATTTCCACAGTCTACGATTCTGGAATAATGACTGAAATTGGCAACGGGGAACAGAAGCATTTTGCCTTTTCTAAAAACCTCATTTCACGAAGTTACAGCAAAATGAGCCTTTATAACCTCACGAGATCATTTTTGTTCTTTTTTGCAAACCCACGTGTAATTCCAATTATTGAATCTACAATCGGTTTCCTCAACACCATTGGTTTTCGTATATGTTCGGAGTATGTCCTCCACTGTTGGGATGTATCCAATGCTCACGATTCGATTCAAATCATTCAACCAGCTGAAAAACTAGTATTTGTGGTTTTAATATGGCGTGGACTAGTTTTCTAAGCTATGATAGACATTTTTCTCAACTCTGTGTGTATATTTCAATTTTTTCTGGTTCTCTTATAATATCCAATTTAATAGGAATTGTAGATCAAACCTAGGATTTCATTGTTCTAGTAGAAAACATTTTTAAGCGGACACTCTCTGAAAAGTTACAACCGATCAAAGTAATTTCTTCCTCAAGTCTATTAATTTCAGTGGAAGGGGGAGGGGGCTATAACTTTTCAGGAAGAAATCCTAGGTTTGATCTACAATTGCTATACATATTACTGAGAGGTACTGTAGATTCGAAAAACGCGGCCACGTCCGAAGTAAACGAAAACTCACTACTCTGCTGATTCGTTCAAATAATACTCGTGTCTTCTCATAAAGCAATCTTTCACTCCTTGATCAAGTGACAATCGATTGACAGCATACAATACATCTTCTGCATAATTCTCAATGTTTTCCAGTTGTGGCGCAGCTGACATCACCAGCTCGGAATCATACTGCAAGAAAGTTAGAATTATTTGTTGGAAAACAAGCATTGATAACCGGGGACGCTTGAAATTCGAAAGGAATCTCTAACTGTGCCATCGCCTGAAGAATATGAATCATCGTTTGAATAGTGTTTTTGAAGACGAGCAGTTTGAAATGAGCAGTTTCAGCTTCACTGAATCCCAATCCATAGACAGTTCTTGAATTGAGGTTATACTCTATGGGTACATGTAAAAGTTTTTAAACTCACTTGAACTGTTTCGCAAGAGTAGATTTTCCAGATCCACCACAACCGACTAGAAAAACTCGTGAGCCATTTTGAACTATTTTCGAAGAATCAAAACCAGTATCCAAATATTTTTCTTTTTTACACCCACTAGACTCCTCTTTTTTATCATCTTCTTTCAACTTCCATTTTTTTGATTTCAGCAATTCAGGCTTTTCAACGGTGTCACTTTCACGTGATTCTGAACCTGATATAGAAGAATCGGACATCGATGAAGAATCTTCTGAGTCATCAGAAGAAGAAGATGCATTGAAGTTAGGTCCTCCTCCTGCGAAAATATGTATTACAAATCCGTATCTCTGTGGTTCTCACCTTTCATCCACGGGACCACCACTTCGAAAGAGGGTGGAGATTCAATATTTGGAATGAGATCCCTTATTGGTACCATATCGTTTATTGGAAAGCCTTCGCAATCATGAAATAGAAAAAGACGACCAAAAAATAGCAAATTGTGGCTCTTCAAAAACTTTTCAGCGATCTGAAAAATAGAAATTTTGGAAAAGGAACATTTAACAGAATTTTTTTCATTATGCCGACACCTAGTGTGAGAGCAATTCATCATTGCATATAACACGAACTTACTCTTCTCCGATTTGCCGCGAAGGAAGCTCCCTGACTAAACGTGACAACAATTTTTTTGTTTGACGTCACTTCGGCCAGCAAAAGTGATACAAAACCATCAGATTTCGAGACTTGTTTCTTTCAACCCTTTTTCAACTGCATATCTGAAAAATGGAAAATGATAGAGGAATGAAGGGGGCTACGCAGGAAACGCAAAAACTTCCAGCTTGTTCCACCGAACTAGACTACTGCCTGCACAGTCACTTTTGTAAACGCGAGATAAAAAGCGAGCGAGATATCAGTGACGCACGCGACGCAACCGCTCCAAAACTTACTAATGGTCCTGGTGTCCGTAGTCTTATCGACGTAGCTTATTTCGAAATAAATTTTTGTAAGATCGGGGAGGGGGGAGAGGTCAAAAGCATTTTGAAAAAAACAGAAACCCGAAGAAGTTCACGTGTATTTGAAAATGAAGAAAATCTGTCATCAATGCTTCGAAAAAGAAATGGCGAAAAAAAGAGGGATTGAAAAAGAAACAAAGTAAAATATTTATCACATAAAAGTTTCTAAAATTGATTTACTCGTTATACTTAAAATATTGTCGTCGTCGTCTATAGGATCAAATTCTTCAGTTGGAAATCCATGAAATACTTGATCTGGGCGAATGAGGTCTAGTATGAAAATCAATTTTTGATCGATTGTCTCCAACATTTTGGAATACTTCACTATTTATCCATTTTCTGAAGAGTGTGTTAAGTTCCGTAACTTTTAGAAATTTGAATAGATAGTATGGAAGTTACAAAATTATTTTTGTCAATTCTGAAATCAAATAATGATCAGTTCCAAACCAAGAGTTTGAAACTTTTAGGGTCGAAATAAAGAGTGACTCTCTTCCCATCTCGTTTTCTGATCACATCATAACAGTTGTCATCACTTAAATTGATATCTTCGGGGGGTATGATGCACTGCAATCTGAAAAATGGAAGAAGTTTGGTAACTATAGGATTTGCTGGTGCAACTCCTCATTAGAACAGAACTGCCAGAATCATAATTTTGAAACAAATAGACCCGAAGTAGTTTTGATTTGTACCAGTTATTATCAGGCAGTTCTGTTTACAGGTAGCGTCGATACTGGTTTAATTTTTAGAAAGATACAATTCTGATAGTGAGCTTTGCCAGTTTTTTCTTCGGTCGAAAATTCGGTTTTTTTTTTCGAAAAAAAAACTAAGTTATTATCGATTTATTGTTTGAAGAATGAGATCATCACAAAATGTCAATACACTGTATGATTTTGAGAGAGAGAATGAACACTAGAGACAATTAAAACTAATTAAAAATAATAATGAAAAAGTGACATGAAAAGGGAATTATTTTACATTTTTATTTTCAAATGTTATTCAAGAGAATCGCTCCATTGACGGCATTCGGATGGATGGAAGGGATTGACGGGTGGCAAGCATTAGTTTACGCTGGAAATCATTATGTGCTTATTTGAATTTATATTTTTCTTGTAGATCAAATTACGGGCTTCATTTTTGTAGTTGACAACTTTTCGAAAAACTAACCTGTTCATGATGTCCAGCTTTAATCTTCTCGATCACAAACGCCACAATCAATGCCCATGCCTTCCGCACTGTTTCACTGCGGCACCTGTAAAATTGAGAAGTGGACGGGTTACTAATTTTTTCTGCAAATTTGAATAAAAACCCAAACTTCGGCCACCAAACCTAAATATTCAGAATCAGCGTGACGAGAGCTTTCGAATGAGTATAATCATGACTAGGTTTGCTTTCAATTGAGTCCTATCACGAAACTACGGTTTGCGCCTTTAAATTGGATTACTGTAGTTTTCGCGGTGAGACCCAATGGAGAGCAAATATACTTTTCTGAAAGCTCTTTTCACGCTAAATCTAATGGTATAAGTTTGGTATCCAAATTTTGGATTTCTAGGCCACGCCGACCCATTAAGAGGAAAAAGGTCACCAGGCTGTAAATTATACTTACCTCCGATCTCCCCATTCCAGTGTGCAATCAATAATCGTCTCGGCTACAGTATTCCACAGTTTTCCCGTCAACTCTCCACGGAGCACTTTTGCATGAACCCGCCCGATTCTCATCAATTCATTTGTGACATTATCCAAATGGTCGAGATTCTCAACGACTTGATCGATCAACTCGGCCACCGCTTTGCAATGAGCTTTTATGAAATTGTCACGGTTTTGGAACTTCGGCGGCAGCTCCACTTGTTTCATTTGTTCTTTTACCTAAAAAAAAGGCGCAAAAATGATATTTTTTAGTCTGATGCTCTATAAACCCAAAACTAGGCCACCAAACCTATATAATCAAAATCAGCGTGACGAGAGCTTTCAGAAAAGTATAATCATGCCCGGGTTTGCTCTCAATTGGGTTTCACCACGAAACTACGGTATGCGCCTTTAAATTGGGTTACTGTAGTTTTCGTGGTGAGACCCAATTGAGAGCAAACCTAGTCATGATTATACTTTTCTGAAAGTTCTCGTCACGCTGAATCCAACGGTTTCCCTGTAGTAGCCTAGTTTTTGGTTTCTAGGCTAATAACTCACCATCAAATTCTTAAAACACAGTCGATGATAGATACTTGCTCCGATGACTGTCGGTCCTTTTGTAGTGTACACTTGTCGCCAGAGAGCACGTACCAAATGAATCTGGGCACATGTTAAGGGAATCAGTGTGGTTGTTGTGGTACGGCCGCTCATTGATTGCACAAACTGGAAGAATTTGTAGTCTTAGAAAAATTCTGACCTAGAAACCCAAAACTCGGCCCCCAAACCTATGCCATTAGGTTCAGCGTGACGAGAGCTTTCAGAAAAGTATAATCATGCCCGTGTTTGCTTTTAATTGGGTCTCACCACAAAAACTACAGTAACCCAGTTAAAAGGCGCATACCGTAATTTTGAGTTTTCGTGGTAAGACCCAATTGAAAGCAAACCAGGGTATGATTATACTTTTCTGAAAGCTCGCGTCACGCGGAATCTAATGGAATAGGTTTGGCGGCCTAGTTTTAGGTTTCTAGGCCACCGTGAGGAAAACTCGGTCAGGAAAGTTTAAAGTGGTGTAACTCAACGAGTTTTAGAGGTTTTTCCGTGATTTTTGGTCAGAATCTTCTAGACGTCCTAAGAATTAAAAAAAAACAATTTTAACTAACCTGAACATTGCTCTGTCTCCTCTGAGCAATCACATTCTGCCGGGCCTTCTCACTAGCCGATAGTCGCCTCGTACTCACTGACACCTCGTCGTCGAAACACAACACTGGCTCGATTTCCGGTACCGTATTCATTTTCGGTGGGGTGTCCCAATCGATAATTGGCGGTGGGACAATGGAATTGGAAGTGGACGAAGACTCGCCGGATTCGAATGTCACTTTTCGCGGCTCTTGTGTCTCGAATGAGATTTGGACCTAAAGAAAGCGGGGATTAGGGGCAAAAGGGCGTGGCTTCGGGGGCGGAGCCCAATTTCTCACCTCGGGAATATCAAAGCGAAGTTGTTTTCGGACGGTTCGTGGTGTTGGGTTTGGTGTCGTTTTACTGAAATATTAATGATTTCGGAGAGAACTCGACTCGAAGGTTGAAAGACGAATTTTTGTTTAAAATTCTACGAATTCCGGGAAAAATAATAAATAATTCATTTTTGGATTCCCTCCAGAACGTCTAAAACTGCAGAAGATAACTGAAAAATATGAAAAATTGGCCTAAAAATTGTTTTTATGGTTCACGGTCGAGTTTTCCACCTGGTGGCCTAGAAACCTAAAATTCGGCCACCAAACCTATTACATTAGAATGAGCGTGAGAAGAGCTCTCAGAAAAGTATAATCATGCCCGGGTTTGCTCTCAATTGGGTCTCACCACGAAAACTACAGTAATCCAATTTAAAGGCGCATACCGTACTTTCGTGGTGAGACCCAATTGAGAGTGAACCCGGGCATGATTATACTTTTCTGAAAGCTCTCGTCACGATGATTCTGAATTTATAGGTTTGATGACCGAAGTTTGGGTTTCTAGGCCACCAGGAGGGAAATTGGGTTATGAAGCTGATTTTGATGTTGCAGACGTTAAAAATAGATATTAATGTCAGATTTTTTGGCTTCAAGAATTTGTTATTCCCTAATACTTTCGAGGATTATTCATGCGGATTATTTTCCTTAAATAAAATAAGTTTTTGTCACGTATACTCAAAAAATGAACGTAAAAAAGCTAACAAAAATTGCACGGCCGAGTTGCAAAAATCAAATAACATCATAATTCTTTTCGATCGCAGAATTTAATGCACCATGCAATAAAAATTCACGTTGCCATTGACACCTTTTTCTTTTCAAAATTGACGTGGCCTAACTTTTCGTAGGGTGTCCTAAAAAATCTTTAGGCTATGCAGTGCCTACAAAAAGTTCAAAAACCTGAAGTCCTTCTTTCGGGAATCGTGGAATTCCTGATTTAATCGAAAAATCCGAATCCAAAATTCTAGACTCATTAATTTTTTATTTCCATCATTTTCAGAACCAAAAATGATAACAAACTTGATTTTTCAGTCTGATGGCCTAGAAATCCAAATTTCAGCTATCAAACCTACATATTCAGAATCAGCGTGAAAAGAGCTTTCAGGAAAGTATAATCATGCCCGGGTTTGCTCTCAGTTAGGTCTCACCACGAAAACTACAGTAACCATATTTAAAGGCGCATACCGTAGTTGCCTGGCGAGACCTAATTTAAAGCAAAACCGAACATGATTATACTTTTCTGAAAGCTCTTTTCATGCTGAATCTAATGGTATAGGTTTGGTGGCCTAGTTTTGGGTTTTTGAATTTCTAGGCCACCCCGAGCCATTAAGAGGCCACTAGGCTGAAAAACCCCCAGGTTTTCAGCTTTTTCAGTGATTTTTGGCTTGAAAAACTCCAAATTTTTCAGAGAATGAAAAAACTCACGTCGACCTCTCCATGACAACTTCCAAATCGGGCGGTGCCACCGGAAACACTTCTGCCGAATTGGAATGTCGTAGAAATGATTCCCTCCTTGCATCCAACATCACTTTTATCTGCGGTTCCTCGAAAAAATTCTCGAAATCTGGATTCTTTTTGTTGGAATTGTTCGAGGAGGAGGTGATGCTTCCCGTGGAGTACGATTTTCGTTTTCCGTTTCGATAGGCTGGAATTTTTCGAAATTTGTTGAAAAATTTTTATTTTCGATTTTTGTGTTAAAGAGGAATATTGCAGTTTTTATCAATTTTCAACGTTAGGTTCGAAATTTACGGAGTCTATTTGACATATTTAGGATTTTTTAGAAGGCTTGGTGAGATTTTTTGAAAATTCGGTGTTTGCGTACTTTCTCAACTACAGTACCCCAAAAAATTCAAAAATTCACGGAAACTCTAATAAAAAAGTTTCTAGACTGACATTTTGCAAGGAATTTAAATATGTAAACTATTTTTCTTAAAAATAGAATTTGAGACTTTGAAAAAAATTTTCCCAAATATTTTTTTCAACATTTTTGAAGATAACTCTTATTTTCTGTTTGTTTGCAGTTCAAATTCATATTCCTCGCAAAATTTCACTCCGGGCACTATTTTTAAGCCAACCTACATCTTCTCTCGCGATTTTCGGTGTTTGCGTACTTTCCCAACTACAGTACCCCCAAAAATTCAAAAAATTCAAAAAAATCGTAGCGCTTCCAGAAAAAGACGTTTTTAGACCCAAACTTTACGGAGAATTTGAATTTTTAATTCAATTCTCTCTAGAAAAAATGCCCCCACCTGCCAAATCATCGGGTTCCGTGTTATTCCTCCGAATGTTCGATGACCGCCACTTCCGGATTGTGTTCGTCTTTTTGTCAACTATCCATTCCCATATTTTTTGCATTATATTTTCTGAAAATTTAAGTATTCAAATTTTCAGATATCAGAGGAATCAAAAAACCAAAAAAAACGTCACACAGACACGAAAAAATCGTGGAATTTTTAATTTTTCAAAAAAAAAATCAGAATTTCAAATAGACGGAAAACATCAGAAATCTTTAAAAAAAAGAGAAACTGAGAGATAGAAGTCATAAAATTTCTCGTTCCATCATAACGGGGGGTCCCAACTAGTGTTCTACACAAGAAAAAAACGAAAAAATAGAAAAAAACATTGGTGGCCGAGTTTTTCTCATGGTGACCTAGAAATCCAAAACTAGGCCACGAAACCTATACCATTAGATTTAGCGTGATAAGAGCTTTCAGAAAAGTATAATCATGCCCGGGTTTGCTTTCAACTGGGTCTCACCACGAAAACTACAGTAACCCAATTTAAAGGCGCATACCGTAGTTTCGTGGTGAGACCCAATCGAGAGCGAACCCGGGCATGATTATACTTTTCTGAAAGCACTCGTCACGCTGATTCTGAATATATGGGTTTGATAACCGAAGTTTAGATTTCTAGGCCACCAGGGGGGATATTAGGTTAGGAAAACTGACAAGAGGAGTTTTAGGGTATTTCTCGAGATTTTTTGACTGAAATATGTAAATTTTTGTGACTTGCAGAGGAAAGAAGAACGTTTCTACTTGTCCTTCAGAAAAATGTAAAAACATATGCAAAAAAAAGAAATAAGTAAAAAAAGAGAGTGACTATTTTTGTTAATACCTTCTCCCCCTTCTCTCCTCCCAGCTCAAAACATCACTTGACGTGATTTTTTGTGACAGAATCTTCAAAAAGAAAGAAGAAGAGAAAAAGATAGAATCTCTAAAGTTCATGCACTCGAAAATACTCTTGAATTCCTTTTTGTGATTGATGGGAGATCAAAAATCAGTTAATAATTTTTTGATACATTAAAGCTGGGGAGAAAAATTGAAGAATTCCAGACAATTTGAACCAAAAAACATTTTTTAACTTCATAACCCAATCTCCTTTCTGGAAACGCAAAACTAGGTTTTCTACACAAGAAAACTCGAAAAAAAGTTAGTGGCCGACTTTTTCTCCTGGTGACCTAAAAACCCAAACCTCGGCCATCAAACATATAAATTCAGAATCAGCGTGACGAGAGCTTTCAGAAAAGTATAATCATGTCCGGGTTTGCTTTCAATTGGGTCCCATCACGAAACTACGGTATGCGCCTTTAAATTGGGTTACTGTAGTTTTCGCGGTGAAACCCAATTGAAAGCAAACCTGGTAATGATTATACTTTTCTGAAAGCTCTTCTCACGCTGAATTTAATGGAATAGGTTTGACGGACTAGTTTTGGGTTTCTAGGCCACCACGTGGTAAAGTCGGTCAAATAAGCTGTAACGCAGCGAGTTTCTGAAGGTTTTGGTAGTTTTTGGATTTAAATAACCAAGTTTTTCAAAAATCCAGGATCTCAGTTATTGTGTTCAAGAAGAAAAAATAACATAACCTTAAATAACGGATAATTATAAAAATTCTAATATTTATGTGTACAATAATGAAAAATGATCAAGCGACTAGATTCATCATACATTTTTTAATGAGTTTCAAAAATCTCGGTGTAGCCTAGAAAACCAAAAACTCCACCTAGGCCATCACCACCTACGAGGGGGGAACACTGAGCCACGAAAAATCGAAAAATAGATAAAAAGTGAATAAATCATCCGTCGAGAAGCTGCACACACACACATATCAACACATATCTCTCTCTTTCTCGACAAGTGCAAAGAGAGAGAAATATCTTCTTCTTGTGGTCCCCCCACTTCTGAGAGACCCGGAGACACTGATCGTTAATCAATCGAGATGGTTGTTTACACCCCGTGAAACGACGGGCGGGGCGGTCGAGACACTTTTCACCGCAAATTGGCGTTGGGATAATTTATTGAGGTGGCCTAAAAATATACCTTAAGCCTAAACCTAAATTTAAAATAAGCCTAATCCTAGATTTAATTAAGCCTAAGCCTAAGTGTGCTCACAGAGGTAGAAAGTGCGTAAGTTAAGACTGAAGGATGTGTGTGTGTGTGCCCTCCCATCACAGCTGTTTCTCTTCTAAGAGACGGGGATCGATTGACAGTGGTGTGGCTGAGAGATATGGAACACAATATAGAGCTCGGAGAAGGTGACACCTGCAGAGATAGGTAGAGAGGAAACTCTTTGGCTCCAGGACGTTTGGAAACTTAAAATGTGAAGTTTGCCAAGTTTCCTTCTCAAATAGCGTATCGTATCAAAAATGTATTGGTTGTAGTTGACCACTTTTGAATAGCTCCGCCCGCTTTTGAGATATGCGCCTTTAAAGATAAAGGGATACCTTGCTCAAAACGCTAATATCTCAAAAATAAGCGGAGCTATTCAAAAGTTGTCAACTAATAGAATAGCCTACACAAAATTTGCTACAATTCACTAATTGACAATTTCTTGATGGCTGTTAGGTTTAAAGAATTAGGCTTAGCTTAAAGAATTTTAGCTTAGAGGTGAGGGAAGGCTTATAAAGCTTAAGTTTGGGTTTCAAGGTCTTAGGCTTTGGCTTGAGGACGTTTCAAAACCGCTTAGTTCCACCACTTTAAACTTTCCTGACCGACTTTTCCCACCAGGTGGCCTAGAAATCCGAAACTAGACCACCAAACCTATTTCATCAGATTCAGCGTGAAAAGAGCTTTTAGAAAAGTATAATCATGTCCGGGTTTGCTTTCAATTGGGTCTCGCCACGAAAACTACAGTAACCCAATTGAAAGCAAACCTAGTCATGATTATACTTTTCTGAAAGCTCCCGTCACGCTGATTTTGAATATATAGGTTTGATGACCTATGTTTGGGTTTCTAGGCCACCAGGTGGGAAATTGGGCTATAAAGTTTGACAGAAAGAGCAATTTCATTGTTTTTGGCTCAAATTGTCTGGAACACACCTGATGGCCTAAAAATTCAAAATTAAGTCACCAAGTTTATTCAGAGTGATGGCACAACGCCGCGAACCAAAAATAAATAAAAATAACATCCGGTTTGCAGGTTGCGAACCCCATCAATCCCCGGGAAACAAACAGATGTCTCATCTCATAACCCATCAAAAATTGGAGAGAGTAACAACACAAAAAGGATTCAAAAGTTGAAGAGCACAGAGAAACAATTGAGTGGGGTGGTACTAAAAAGAGTGGAGATTCTGACGTCATCACAGGTGACTCCTCTTCTACTCAGTTACTTTTGAACCTGACAGAGGGAAGATGAAAGGAGAAATGTTTCTCCCGTGGTGTGAAGTTACTAGAAGATACTTTAGTTATCGCTATCTATCTCTTTTGAGTGATATAATTGATTGAGAAAAGAAAAAAAGAAAAGAAAACGATTTTTGGGGGAAAAAGAATCGAACCAGGCGAGCGTGTGCGGCGTCGGGCGCCCTAGATCACTCGACTACCGGGGGCATCACAGGTAAAACGCCAGGGAGCCATAAATGGGCCATCGATGGCTAAAGTGCAATATGGGCAAAATATGGCTCATCGATGCCCCATTTGTGACTCATCGAAAAAGATCAATGGATATCCAGATGGGCCATTTATGACACATTTTTCACCCATATTGTCTTCATCCATTTTTAATCCATTGGCGCGGATGAGTGAGTGAATGCGTCAAATATGGGCCATCGATGAGCCATATTTTGCCCATATAGCACTTTAGCCATCTCTAGCCCATTCATGACTCCCTGGCGTTTTACCTGTGATTCCGCCGACAATGGTGAGAGGGCGTAGAGGTGGTTGGTGTTTTTGGGAGTTTGGCGGGCGTCTCTCTGGGTGCAATTAAACCACATTTTATAAAAATTTACTTTACTTTTTACTATACATTTACATAAAACAACAGTATAGCCTTGAATTGAAATTAACGAAAAGGATTCAGTTTCCGGAGTCGTAGCAGCTAACGCTCTCCTCTCTCGATATGCTCTCGCTTCTCGAGTCGTTTCGCCCAATGACAGTCCAAATCGTACGGCTTATCATCAACCAGATAGAATTCTCCATTTGGCAATGGGCGGTTACAAGTGTTGCAAGTGAAACAACGTGGATGCCAGTGACGATCCAGAGCCAAAAGGCACGTGTCGACAAGAGTTTCCATGCATCCGGAGCACTTTGGATTGTATTTCTGGGCGAAGCATTGGACACAGTAAGCGTGGTTGTCGGCTGCCTGGAAATAGTAAAAGTTTAATTATTTTTTGAAAAGTTATACCTCAAAAAATGAGAAGAATTGAAAGTTAATAATTTGGAAAGGCGATATCTCAAGAAGTGGGCAAGATACATAAAAGTTATTAACTAGTAAAATTATCTACGTGAAATGTTCTACATTTTATTACTTAACAACTTTTTGATAGCTCCGCCCACTTTTGAGATATGCACTTTTAAAGTTGAGAGTGGGTCTGGCGGTGAACCGGCCGACAAGAGAGGCTTGGAGAGACGCAGAGAAGTCAGACACCCTCGCTTCTCTGCGTCTTTTTTGACGTTTCTGTGTTTTCCAGTGTTGTTTTATAGTTTTCTTAGCAAATTTCACAAAAAATACGTTTTCTGATGAAAATTTTGATAATCAGACTGTTACCCGCTTATACTCTACCACCTTTTTGACTTATATCTTTTCCAACACCTGTATATCACTAGCTTTTGCAGATAATAAAAAATTGTCAACTAACAAAATAATCTACGTAAAATTTGCTACATTTTGTTAGTTGACAACTTTTTAATAGCTCTCATAGGTAGGGCGTTACGAGGCTTCAAAGTTAGGGCCCCCCGCGAAGACAAGGGGAGAGGAAGGAGAGACGCAGAGAAGTCAGACACTCTCGCTTCTCTGCGCGCTCTCTTCCTCTCTCTCTCTCTCTCACTACATCTTTTCTCCTACCGAATCCCATACCTGGAAAGTCTGCTTAATCGGACGTTTACACGACGAACAGCAGAAATGATCCGGGTGCCATAACCGATTCATGGCAACCAACGCCTCACTGCCAATCGATTGATGACATTGTCCACATAGACGACGATCGATGCTTCTATCCATTTTTTTGAGAGAACGAAGAAGAATACGTGGCTGAAACAAATGAGTGGTTATTTATAGAGCAAAGATAAGGATCTGGCACGTGGATAGTTCACGGCGTTCTTTTTTGTGCATTTTTGGGCTGAAATCCACGTGGAAAACCTTAAAATACCTTCGGGTGGTCACGGGAACATCTGAAAATCCTTTTAAAAGAAAACAAAAAAAGTTGCGCTCCCACCAAAACTCGAACCCCTAACCTATTGTCTACTGGCCTATCTCGTTACCAGTTGAGCTAACTGGGCGGGAGCGGCGGTGCGGAACAGAGGGTTGTGATAAAGGTGGTGGTGTTCCGAAAAAATAAATTTCCGACAAAGATTTTCAAAAAAAAATCGCGGGCTGAAACGCATGTGCGGCAGGGAGTTGTGGGCGGAGCTTAAACTGCAAGGATTTAATCAACGTTTTAGCTGTATATTTGCATATTTTTCATGGTTAATCAATTAAAATCTTTGTTTCAATAAAATTGTTCTTAAAACTCTGCTCGTTAAAAAATCAGTTGGAATTTCGAAATATCATCTGCGCCGCTTGCAGTTCAAGCTCCGCCCACAACTCCCTGCCGCACTTGTGTTTCTGGACACGATATATTTGTTTTGAAAATTTTTGCCGAAACTTTATTTTTTCACAGGAAAGTATTAAAACAATTTTTCCGCTCGGAGACCATTTCGAATAACACCAACCGACAAATGTTCGCGAATCGATGATAGAGACAAGTTTATACTATTTTTTAACCAATGACCTCCTATACCCTTATCACAGAACCGCGAGTCGTAAAATCACGGAAACGCGCTCCGTTCCACAACAAAAAATGATTTGGTACAGTGACTATTAAAAATATAAATTCACAACACTGCGCAGCATGGCTGTAAAGGCGCATCAAATTGTTCGAATGGGTCTCGCAGCGAAAACTTCTTACTGTAGTTCATTCGTTACTTTAGTTTTCTCTTCTCGTGAAATGAACAATAAAAAAGAACTATTTAATAAACCATTTTTTGAAATTGATTTTATTTGACAAATTCATGAGGAACCCTAAAACATTAACTACAGTAAGAAGTTTTCGCTGCGAGACCCATTCGAACAATTTGATGCGCCTTTAAAGCCATGCTGCGCAGTGTTGTGAATTTATAATAGGATTCTAACGTGTATTTTCCGCATCTTTCAATGTAAACGCGCACGCAACACGACTCGGAAAAAAACATTTGAATCTGTTCGTTGCGGACCTTACGCCCGAGCTTTATTAACTATTGAGCCAGTTCAACCACCCCATCCCACAGTACTCCACTTATTACGGGGGCTTCTTCGTTTTTCTTCTACATATAATTAATTACTTCCTTGTTGAACCGCCCATTATTTGTTGCTCTTCCATTCCGTCCTCCTATCCTAAACACACTAATGAACGGTTACTCTTATTGCATTGCATACACATACTCCTCTCTCTCCTTCCTCTTATCTTTTTGGCCCCCTCTCCATCCTTATTCGGTTAGGTCAATTTACATACTACTCATTTTTCTTATGTTTTACTCCTACGAATTCTCTTATTCAGCAAGAAAAGTGGTCAGATGACATGTCATGGGGATTTTCAGTCATCCAAGTTTTCTTAGAATCAGTTTTTTTTTGTGGTTATATTGGATATAAGTTTGTTTTGCTCTTTAGATTCAAAATCAAAATTGAATTTTCACATGTTTTGATTAAATTTGAATATAAAAGCAAATCACGGGTAGCTTTGTAATTTTCTTTTTTTTTCATTTGTACCAGTCATTTCTGAATAATTTCACTTTTCACGGTCACAAGCCTCAAAGTAACCTTGTCTGTACGTTCTGTCTGTAACCTCGGAAAACGTGATTCACTCTATCATTTTGTTATGGTTACTTGGTTATTCTCGTCTTCTCTTTTTGCAACCTTTTTCTTTCCTAATGTTTCTGCAACGTTTGCAATAAATCAAATGTTTATAAACGAAGCCATCTAGGTGTTTTGTAAATAAACCGCTTGAACATTTTACCAAGACCAGGCCTGGGCCTTTGGGCCTTGCTATCCCGGATCGGGGCATGACATTTATGGTTTTAACATACAGTACCGCTCGAAAGTATTTTAAGATTTGCCTTTTTCAGTTGAAAAGGTCGGATCTTTGAGATTGTGTCATGGTCATACTTATTGTCCCATCAAGTAGATTTTTAATAGATCATACAGATCAAAAGTAGAGCTCCATTTTTGTAGTTAACAACTTTTTTGTATGGACACTCCCTAGAGAGTTATGGTCATTTTAAGGGGACAGCTCAAAAATCGCACTGTTTTGCACTGCCAAGAGTCGATTTGAGGGAGAAGTTACTTCGACGCTATGTAACTTGCTAGGGAGTGCCCGTACAGAAAAGTTATCAACTACAAAAATAAAGATCTACTTTTGATCTGTATGATCCATTTAAAATCTACTTGATGGGACAATAAGTATTACCATGACACAATCTCAAAGTTTGGCGTTTTCAACTAAAAAAGGCCAAACTTAACTCATAACCCTTCACTCCCCTACTTTGCCGCTTGAAAACTTAAAAATAGCTCTACACACTCGTTTCAGATCAGGGTTGAGTGGAATCCCGCCTTTCTCCTTCCGCTCAACTATTTTTTTCAAAAGCCTGCAGAGTTATCATAAAGTCTTCAAACATGAAAATGTAACCCAAATATGAAACAGGAGATATAAGTTGTCAACAGGAATCTCAACAATGATATATACCTGCAGACTTATTAGCTCAACACAGTTTTGACAACTGCGCTCCACTAAAATCCCCCTTGAGAAATGGGACTATTTCTCTGACAAGGGAACCTCAAGAAGTTTGGAATCGTTTCAAATTACTACCAGGTATTAAGGACAACTTAAATAGGCATATCCAAAATTTTCGTTTTGTGCTCGCCACTTGTCGCTGAAGAAAGCGTCTCTAAGTCTTACGCCTGTATTTATAAACCATCCCCGGGCTTTTGCAGTGCGTAATCTGACTTTTTGAAACGGTTTTTGTCAGCGACAAGTGGCGAGCACAAAACAAAAATTTGGGATATGCCTATTTAAGTTGTCCTTAATATCTGGTAGTAATTTGAAACGATTCCAAGCTTGCGACCTCTGAAGGTTCCCTTGTGAGTCTCTCAATTTTGCACACAATTCTGTTTGATTTTGGTGGAGCGCGGTTGTAAGAAGCTAGACGTGCTGATACCTAAAAAGTCCATAAGTTTGCCCAAACCATTAATCCTTGATGCCTGTCTCTCTCTCTCTACTCCTCAAATCTCAAATTCTTCCTGCTCCCCGAATGCTTCTTCTCATCAAAAATGTGTTTGGTAATGAGGTGTTGCTCTTTCTCACTCTCTCCTCAACTCCCTTCTATTTCCTTTCATCTCATCAATTGCTCTCGCCCTCAATTCTCAAATCAAACATTACTTTTCTTTCTCTCTCTCTCTCTCCCTTCCTCTTTTCATATAAATAAAATGCCCTTACAACAATCCGTCTTTCGCCTCTTCTCATTTTTCCTGGAGACATGTATCATGGGTTCTCCTTTCCCTCCCTTTCCTCATCTAACAATCCGACCCGTCTGCCCAACCAACAAAATAAAATGAGAACCTTTTCTGAAGTCGCCCTTTGTCTCATTGTACACATTTCTTTTGCTGCTGCCTTCCAAATTAGTAGTTTCCAGGTTTACTAACATTTTTTGCTCATTTCTAATTCATTTTTGAAAGTATTTGATTGGAAATTGTGTCAAACAAGTACGGTCAAAGTTAGCATGTTTAATTTTACTATTTGTACAAATTCTGTTTAATACGTGTGTGACTGGAATTGATGACTTTCAGAAGATTTTCTTCAGGCTACCAATTTAGTAGTTTGCAGATTTACTAACATTATTGAGCATTTTAAGAGATTTTTGAAAGTATTAATAGAAAAGCGCGTAACTAGCTTAAAACTTAATTTTACGAGGTGAAAAATATACCAAAATGTAGATCTCAGCGAGTTCTTAATCTTTTATATGATAATAGACGGCTAGTCGTTAGTTTGCCACAGGTCGTGAAAAACTGCTAAAAGCGCAAAAATGGTCAAAAAAGTCATTCTAGCCCGATGAATGTTCGCAAACATGAATTCCATTGGAAACTCCAGTTAGTGGTTTAAAACTGGAAGAGCATTTGCTGAAAAATTCGCGACTTAGGTATTCCCAATATTCTAACAATCACTGCGCTACCGATAGTTGGAAAATGTAGAGATAGGTTGTGGTAGGCACTTTGGCAGATCGTGTGTCTCTCGTAATAAGCTTAACCATATGAAAAGTTGGACGGCTCATAACTCGGTCCAGGGGAACATTTTGCAGATTTTTATTGCAGATTTGAAATTCTCAGGGTCAAAAGTACCAAATTTATAGAAAAAGTTCAACTCGCCTCGTCATGTACTTCCCTTGTAAGGTGGACCTATGCAAACGCGTTGAGACTACAATTTTGCTTATATTGTTTAAAACTTAATTTGCACTACTTTATATCTTTTGTGAACTATCCAAAATTTGGCCTTTCTTGATAATATTTCTTCTCAATACAATAAAATTCTTCATTTTTGAACCAAACATTTTAGTTATGCGATTCGGAATATTGTGGGTATTGAGCTGCTTGACAGTAAGCGTTTCGGCTAACGGAATGGCCAGAGTCAAACTCTGTGAATTTCAGATCTCCACTCTAAATCCGTATACCGTAAAAACTGTAATAGAAGCGCCCCTTTATTAGAGGCGCCCCTCTAATAGAGGCGCCCCCTGATAGTCGCTTTGAATAATAGTGGCGCACCCTCTAATAGAGGCGCCCCCTTAATATGCTTGAGATATTTTTCTGTTTTTCAATCATTCATTTTCAAAGTTCGTGAAAAAAAAACAATTAAACCTAACTTTTTTGTTCAAAGTACTGCAAATTTCAGGATATTTGAGTAATTTTGCCAGAAAAATGTTAGTTTGATTGAATATTAATGACTTAAAAGTTTTAAAAAATAGCCAAACGGGCAGGTTGAAAAATAGAGGCGCACCCTCTATTAGAGGCGCCCCTGTAATAGAGGCGCACTTTCAGAAGGGGGTTGAAAAATAGAAGCGCATGCGCCTATATTACAGTTTTTACGGTATTTATAGTAACCACTCCTAACTTCTCCTACATACATATCCCATTTCCATTTTTCACCAATTCATCATTTCCTTCTCCTTCTTCTTCTCCTTTTCAATTTCTCTCCCTCCCTTCTCTAAATTTTTGTCTATTGTTCATGTTTGTATGTATCTATGTTTTGTGTGTCTCCTTTTTCCCAGTACATTCATATATTTATATGTTCCCGTTTTTCGTTTCCTTTTCACTTCATTCCCTTCTTTTGCCTCTTCTACGAATACTTTTTTTTAACATCGTACAATTTTTGACCGTAGAGACCGTTTGAATAGTTTAGGTTGTTGTTTTACTCTAAGGTTTAACCAAATTTAGTCTTGAGCTGCTCTTACTCACAACGGAACGTCATGAAATCAGTTTGGAAATATGAGATGTGACTTATATCATTGGAAAGCTGAGAAAACGCTGATTCCAAATATATATTCAGTTTTCGCCCTCGAGGCATGGTATACGAGAAAAAGGAGCTTCAAAATTAAAGAAAACTGATTAATTATTACACTCTCTCCACATAATCATTATCCGGATATCTGTCTGTCTGTCTATCCGGATCTTCAGTTACAAAACTACACTTTAACCCTCAAATTTGTTACTTTGACAAAATAAAACCAAACATAGATAACTCTTATGTCAAACTCAATGACCACGATGGTTTGGCGTCGCCTGTCTATTCCAATAAGTCCAGTCACAAGAATTTATTTATTCGTAGTAACTCTGATCACTTTTACAATTTTCAATATCATCCATAAGTTTTGAACTTTTACAATTCAAATCCAAATTTGCTAGTTGTAAGATGTGAGTCAAATAATCCAAGTGTCCGGATACCTGGCTACCTAAACTGTATATAGCCTGTCAGCTCTCTCCCACCCGTATGTTGTCTGTGAACACGTTTTGATCAAAATGAGCAGTATGTTTAGTTAGTTTGTGCATCCTATTCCAAATCGTCTCACGTTTTCGAAAGTATTGGAAACTATCCAAGTTTTCAATTACATCAGTTTAATTAGGTAGCTAGTCACTAGATGTTTGTCTGTTTATCCATTTGTTCAAACACTTTTTATGTCTACGGGTACATCTTGAACACAATTTTCCTATTTACAATTATGAAACTGTATTAATATCGGTCTGTCTATTCGTTTATCCAGATATCTTGCAATGACAACATCTAGATCTTTTTCTATGTTTTTTCTTCAGAAAATTCCCATAAATCCAAATTTTCCATGGTAACTCTCCGTAGCCTTCCTCTCCATCTTCTTCATTTTGCAATTGTTTCCATCCTCCTCCAACCATAAAATTGCACCATTTTTCTCCCTGTAACATCAGCAGCAATAAACTCTCCGAATATTTATTATTTGATACGTTGTGTGTCAGAAGAGCGGGGAGAGGGGTCGTCGAGAACAATTCAGAGAGAGAGATGTCATCATGACACAACATTCTTTTTTTCTTTTCTATGGTTGTGTTTTGTGCCCCTTGTATTTCTAGACAAAAATCGATTGGCGACTTATTTTTGGGGAGAGAGTTAGTTCATAGCGTAGATGTTAGGTTATACATGTTGATTTATACATTTCGATCGTTTTTTCTGAAACTTTATACAATCTATACCTTTTTTTCAACGGAAACTTTACCGGTCGTCGGTTTGCACCGTTTTAATCAAAAGTAGGCGGTTTTTGCAAGATTTGTACACCATCAGGTTATAGAGAATGTCAGACACGCACTCCAAATGCATTTTTACAAGTTTCAGTTTTTAGTGTTCGGCATTCCTTGTGCAGGGCGATGTGGCTCATACCATTTCTGATACGAACGGTTTGGCTGGTGGTAGAATCATAGGCATGCCATGCTTCTAAACTTTCTCAGCTTTAACGTTTTAGGGCCTGCATTAATGCACTTTTCTGAGAAATGCGTTTTCCACCTCCTTTTCTTCAGAAAAAAGTAGTTCCCAACTAAAATCCTGATAGAAATCTCACGACACACACCACCATTCATTATGTTTCTTGTGTGAGTGAGTGTGTGTAATGTTCAGTTGGGTCAATATCCTTCTTATATCCCTCCATTCACTTCCCGCTATGTTATTTTGAGGTGGAGATATCAAGACCACATTCTGGACGCTTTACTTGTTTAGTTTTCGTTTAAAACAGGATTCTTCTAAAATCACTCTTTAGCTAGAGGTCGTAAATTCATTTCCAGTGAGTTTGAGTTGCTAAAAATGGTGGTCTTGGAGATTTTTAAAATTTTCTTTTTTGAACGTTACCGTTTGACGTGTTTCTATAAAATATGAATTTTCGAGTTTTGGGGACTTATAATGTCCTAAAACAGCGGACCTATCCAAATTTTCACCCAAAATTGCGGTTTTTAGTTGAAATTTATCAATTTTGTGAGTGTGTCATGGTAATACTGGTTGTCCCATCAAGTAAATTATGTATAAACCATATATAACAAAGGTAGAGCTTCATTTTTATAGTTCAAAACTTTTTTGTACGAGCAATCCGTAGAGAGTTATGGTCATTTTGAGACGTCAGCTCAAAAATCGCACTATTTTACACTGAAGTTGGTCGATTTGAGGGATAAATTACTTTGTCGTTATGTAACTCTCTAGGGAGTGTCCGTACAAAAAAGTTGTCAACTACAAAAATGAAGCTCTATCTTTGCTATGTATGGTTTAAACACAATTTATACTGTAGGTGCGTCGTTACTTCTTTTTGTAGGTTTTCACCTCTTTTTTTGGGTTTTTAGGCAGTTTTGCTCAGTTTTTGGAGCTTTGACCGTGTTAGGTCCCCTTTTTTGTTAGTTTTTCGAGCTAATCCTCTAGGCGGAAAAAAATCTTAAACCTGTTCGGACAGTTCTGTGCTTCTAGACCGCGGAATCCATTATTCTCTTTACTTCCAACAACCACTTCCTATTTCGTCACCCATTTTCCAATTCCTTATATCTATTCTCCCTCTTCCTTTCTCCTCCATCCTCAATACTTTCCTTTACTTCTCAAACAAATCAAATTCACACTATTCCCTATTGAAAAAGGAGAACGAGTGACATATAGATAGACATCAAACCCACTTTCTTCATTCAAGATTCTCTTCTCTCTCTCTCTCTCTTCAATATCTCGTGTAATTTTTTGTTGTTTTCTCAACACAAATTCTTTCTGACCAACCCCAATCAGTCTGCCACCAAAATAATGATGACATGCAAAATGTGTGTGAGTGAGTGAGTGTGTGAGCGGGCGACACAATTTATCGACTTTTTCCAAATTTTGGGATTCTAACGTTGTTTTTCCATGGAAGTTTTCAAATTTATTGAAAAAAAATATTGGTTTTTCTTTGTTATCTTGTTCTATTGATTGCTGCAAACTACTCGAGAATTTGGCCCCAGATACTTTCAAGCCCGTAGATTCCGAATCTGAAATCAAATTATACTAAATTCCTCTGTGAGCCGAGTTATGACGTTGGAAAAGTAGAAAACCGCGTGTCACACGGTAAAAGCTTAAGTATAGAGAAAGTTTGACGGGTCATAACTTAACTCGGCTCACAGAAGGATTCAGCAGAATTTTATTTTAGATTCGGAATCTACGAACTTGAAAGTACCAAGGCTCACATTCTTGAGTCGTTTGTAGCATCTCCACACCTTCATGTAGTTATCACAATAAGTTTTCATTTGAACAATGGAAAATTTTACCGTTTACTAATTTCCCACTTCCTCAAATTTATGTTTTTCCTGTAGATCTAGCTGTAATCTCCATGTTTATAGTTGACAATTTTTAGATATCTCTCAACTCTTAGAAGTTATGAGCCTTTAAATTGTCTGCTTCTCTGCGCCCTCTCACCTCCGTGTTTCTCTTTCCCTCAGGTTTAATGACGTGTCTTTAAAGCTTTGGCGCATTTCTCAAAAACCTGCAGAGCTATCGAAAAACGGTCAATTACAAAAATCGAGACTTTAATAAGAAAACTCAAAATCTGCCATTGTGGTGCTTGCTTGTAGTGTTAACAACGCATCTAATTTTGTTTGAAATTCCGCTTTGCTGTCATGAGAATAATGTTTTTCGACTGCTTTGTCTGGTGCACCTCTGGAGCGCTCTCCATATCTGTATACACTTCCGTATGTCTTGAAGCCCAACTATCAGAAGCGTTTTCATCAACATTTTTTGAAATTTCATGTAAACTGAGCTGTCTATCAAAGGCGTGCCAGACCCTGGTTGGATATCAGAATAGTTCCGTTATTATAGGACGTCAGAGTCTCGAAACCTCGAAAATGTAATTACTATGAAAACGCTTCAAAGGAACGTCAGATAATGTTAATCTCATCCGTCTCACGTATAGTAATTCTTTTTTTTTCTTGTCTGGCGCGCTCGATGCGCTTTTTGCACTTAAGTACCAAACTATAAAAACTTGGAAATTTGGTGGGATGGGTCGCTGGTGCACCTCTGGCGCGGCTCTATTTATAACGACTCTTATGAATTTCTTTCAAATTTCCCGCCATTTCTCTCCCTTTTACCCTTTTTTTATTAATTTTCGAAAAATTCCTTCCTCTCCTTCCTCCCCCGCTGTTTCCCCTCGACTGATAATGGACACATACGTACTTTTTGTCTTCCCTCTCTGTCTCTCTCCTGATGACGTCTCTCTCTCTCTCTATGCTCCAATTCTCTTATCTACCGTATGACTCATCCGCCTCCGGTCGCTATATGAATTGTTGCAGTAATGTATAGCCAGTATACTGTAGCATAATCGAAAAATGAAATTGAAAAAAGTGAAAATTTTCAGATGCGGATTACTGTAATGGCGGCAGCTGAGAGGAGCACAAGAGCAGACAGGTGTAATGGAATCGGTGAGTCGAGGAGGCTGGCGTGACGTTGACGCGTTTTTGGAAAACTGATTAGAAGTGTTGTCTGGGGCGTCGTGTACGCGTCTTTTTGAAAAATGTGTGGCTGGCGCGCCTTGCGCGCGTTTTAGGACGTTAGAAAAACACTCAAGCAGCGTTAGCTGGGATGCCTTTGGCGGATTTTTGAGCGTTAAACAGATGAAATGAACATTGGCTGGCGCGACTCGGACGCGTTTCCATAAAAATTGAATTTCCTAGGTTTCGGGACTCTAACGTTCCAAATTTCCACTCAATGGCGCCCGAGGCGCCCCAGACAAAAATTTGTTTTCATGTTTCACAGTAAATTTTGAGACTGGTGCACCTTTGACGCGTTTTCACTAAAATTGAGAATCGCCTAATTAGACGCGTCTTTGACCCATTTAAGCTGAGGAAAATGTGACTGGGGCACCTTCAACGCGTTTTCACGCATTTTTTGAGTTGCGGACATCTAGACACCCCGATAAACAGACAGAGACACACATTTCGGTTTTTTTGGGAAAAAACATATTGCGAAATACATTTTCCGTCTCTCTCTCTCTCTCTTCCCTCGTGTGAGTGAGTCAACAGAACTAGTCTACTGTGGCTGGTGGCTGGCGAAGCCTCTGGTAAACACCTGCCAGCCAGCAGCTGTGTGTCTGAAAATAGAGAGAGAGCTGAAAATTTTATTTTTTTTTGCAGGATAATGATGATGTGACACGGCTACTGGATTTGGACGGATGGAGAAAATAGGTTTGTGAATTTCAAAAAAAAATCTTGTCTTATCAGTTGAAAGAAACGACAGAGGAAAGTTGGCACAGTGCCAAGTGTTGTGAAATTGGACAAACAGACACACAGAGGGACAAGGCAGGGTGATTTTGGAAAGGACACACAGACAGACATTTATGGCGCGCCTTGGACATGTTTGTGTTAGAAAATGAAAAAATTGAGAGGCATCTGGACTGACAGACAAGAGAACAACAATCAAGAAGGGTTTCACTGGATTCTTAGGCTTGTCAAAACGTGAATACTCAGGCTTAAACTTGACTTTCAAAAAAATATATAAAAGATGGAAGTTTTAATACCATAATAGAAGAAACGGTACGTTTTCTGAAACTTTTATATCAGTTTTGTCAAGTTCCATGGTATTCTTAGGACGGTTAAGAACTTGAAGTCTAGACTTAACTTTTTTAATTGTTGAAAAGTGAACATCTGGTAACCATGACGGATGGAAAGATAAGAGACGGTATCTCACTAGAATATTACATAAGCCAGACCTAGAATCGATTCACATTCAAAAATTTTTAGTAGACAAATTCGACTTCTTGAAGTAATTGGACATCTACACACTCGAACTCACAGACGGACATAGAAAACTTATAGAATTAACAGAAAATAGAAAACTTTGCTTAGACATGGGAATTGTGAGAATGGAAGTCTGCAGTTATAGCGCTCTAAAACATTCAAACTTTAATCAAAAAGTTTGAATTGTGTCTGAGATCAGGTGAGAAGATAGGTAAGGTATCTATAGCGTTAGGCTCAACTGGTAAAATGGAAATCTGAAATTTAAAGTTTTGACTAAGGCCAAATTCCATCAAAGTTGCCACCTAGTATTTTAGACGCGTTAATTTCTTGAACATTTTGAAACTTTGGATCTTATCCAACTAAATAAAATGACCATATTTTCAATAAAACTAAAAAATCTGTTAAGACCGGGTAAAGGAATATCCTTTATCCAAATAAAAACTGGCTGGTGTACCTTTGACGCGTTTTCATAGAAACCGTAAAACATGTGTTTTCAAGGTTTGGCTAGTCCTAAAATCACGGATTTATCTATATTGGTGACTGGCGCGCGTTTCACGCGTTTTGACGAATATTGAGAATTGCATAACTAGACGCGTCTTTGACACTTTTTTTTTGCTGAAAAAATGATTGGGCGCATGCAACGCGTTTTCACCCATTTTTGACTTACGGACATCTAGACACCCCCATAAACAGACAGAAACACACTTCTACCGTTTTTTTTTCGTTTTAAGGTTTGGCTAGTCCTACCATCTTTATCTGAATTTTTTTCCCAACAATAAAACGTGCTTGAGTGGCTTTTTTATTAAACCTAAACACCATCTAACGGTATATTAACAGTTTTTAAACTTCAGACCGCTGAAATAACTCAGAAATTTTGGAATCTGGATCCAGATGTAAAACTACAAAAATTTATCTACCCATTCTGTCTAAAATTCGAAGCTAATATCTTATAGCCTAAAGCCTACAGCTAAATAACGAAATCCAAAGTTTTTTTCAGTTTCCTTTGTTCCACAACCCTTTCTCCTAATAAAGTCATTCATTCACTCTTTTCTTTTGGGTGTACTACTGTACCTATCGTTTCAGGACCACCCGTTCGAAAAAATAAATAAACTGATAAACATTTCTCTCTCTCTTTTTCATTTCCAGGTCTCGTCCTCCTATTAATAGTCTGCTGGGGGGTTTCCCCCAGGAAATACGTCATGATGTCGATAAACAAGCCGGCCGTTCCTCATGAAAAGTGTAAAGATAAACTAAACTTTTTGCGGTTTTTCATTTGGCAGAAAAGTTCAATTAGTAGTTCAATCAGAACCGCAGGAGCCCCCTCTCCATGTGATGATTCGAATCTCCGATCCTTCTTCGACGACTTCTCCGACGAAGAAGACGTTGTCTTTCATCCCCAGTACCCCTTTTCGCGATTCTTCTTTCCCACTTCTTTCCTCTCCGTCGACATCAAATTGAAGGGAGGCTGTGTTGGTTGGTTGGTTGGGCCGCCGTCGGGTTGCTTGCCTCGGGCCGTCGTCGAATGTATAGAGACGAGAGACCGTACGAATCGAGGAGGCCACCACTCGTCATTACACAAGACATCACATGACACCGTGGAGGCACCCAGACAGTCGGGGCACCTAGAGATCCAACGATGAGACAGTCAGAGACCGGGGAGGGGTGGCCTTGTGCGCCGCTGCGCGCGCGCGCTCGCTATAGCACACAGCGTATACACATAGTGTGGCGGAGGCCTCCCCTCCCCTTCCCCCCATCACTTCTTCTTTCTCCATTTTCTCGTTGGGGCGCAGTTGGCCTTGCCGTTTACATTCCCTTCTTCTTCTTCTTCTTCATAGGGTTGGTGGGGGGACACACAAAAAAAAACACATCATTGTGCTGTTATAGTGAAAACGAGAGAGTAGGAAGGAGAGAGAGCAAAGTGCATTCATTTATCTCTCTCTCTCTCTCTTTAGTTATTTTTGAGAGACAGCATACTACTACTAGGTGACCAATTGACACAAAATGTGTCTTCTACTTCTGACCAGCCTAGACAAACTGGCGTGAGAAAAAAGCGATGAAAAGGAGGAATGGGAAATTGTTGTGTTATAATGTATGGCCCACCCAGATAGCAAAAAAGGACAAAGAATTAGAGGTGTCAAGGAAAAGACATAACTACAGTATGCCCTAGGACTAGAAGAGGTAGAAGAGCTAGTCAGTAGAAGCGTAGGTCTAGAAAGATTACGGTAGGTATAGCTAGGTCTCGGTCTCGTAGGCTTCCTGGATATGGTAGGCCCAGTCTAGTCTAGTGGGATCTTTGAAACCAAAGCCTAAGACGTTTTCTATTTCTGGGAACAAAAGTCTCAGCTAGAAAAAATCTAATGGTATCCACGAAGCCTAAGCTTAAGACCTTTTCTAGGGGTGTCTAAGCCATCATACCTTAACACTAAGCCTATACCCGAAAATGTAGGGTATAAGCCTAAGCCTAAAGCTTCTACTTTCTGTCTAAGCCACATAGGATCACTCTAGACTTAATATTCCAGTTTTCTCAGCCTAAGAGGAGTCTAAACCTCAAAATACTTCCAGTTGGGTGTACGCCTAAGCCTAAGGCTTCTAGTCAACCTTACACAAAGCCTAAACTAAAAAAAATGCCGTCTTCCCTAAGCCTAAGGGCCTCTCTGGCCTACTGTAGCCATGCCACGTCATAAGAAAAGTCAGAATCCCCACACTCTCAAAGTGCGATGTACTTTTGCCCCTTTTCACTTTCAAAGTCAAAAATTTCAGCCGTCGTCTTATAAAATTATAAATGTACTTTCTCCATGTATAACTCTGATATTTTTCAGATAATGAATATGACTTACAAGCTGAATGATCTGACAGAGGAGATTTTCGGCCATTTGTGCAACGTGGCACTTCACAAATGCAGTGATAAGTCGGAGAAGAAACGAGCCGGGTGTGGAGGCAGGGCGATGCGAAAAAGGTATGTGTTGGTGGGAGGGGTACTGTAGGAATATGGACTCTCAGCCGACATGAAGCCTGGGATAGTGGGTTTTCATGCTAGCCGGCTATCTTTGACCGAGTGTAACCATGCCATACTTTATCAAAACTTGCCAAAATTTTGATATGTTATATAACAAGACTAGTCCTTCATTTTTGTAGTTGACAACTTTTCTACCCCATCGTTCCTTCGCCTGAAATAGGCCGCCAAAAAGTAACTCGGATGAGGGCGCCAAGGAGCCCGGACCCATCGTAGTTATAATTTAAAGGCGCATATCTCAAAAGTGGGCGGAGCTATCAAAAAATAGTCAACTACAAAAATAAAGGCCTTGTCTTCTATTATAGCATACCAAAATTTGAAAAAATTTGAACCGTTAGGAGCGCCGTGGTCGCCGTGGGGGATTGACTCAAAACTAATAATCCTGAAAAAAATTGGACTAACTTAGACAGCTTGTACCAGTGTTCCCTACGGTTTAATTAGATTATATTTATATTTGTCTCGTAGAACAAATTTAGCTCTCTATTTTTGTAGTTGATCACTTTTTTGTACAACCTTCCCCAAGGGAGATATGGCACGTTGAAGTAAGGCGGCATGTGTCTGCGAGGTCTGACGATCTTTAAAGGCGCATATCTCAAAAGGGGGCGGAGATATAAGAAAGTTGTCAACTACAAAAATATAGATCTAGTTTATTGCTACCAGAAAATATAAATTTGATAGAGGAAACAGGCTAATTTTGAGTTTCTCTTTTTCAGAGTTCTAATCAAAAACTTCGTATCGGACCTCTTCAAAATGCCCAAAAAACCGGCGACATCCCGCGAACAAGACATGGCGTCGTCGGATGAGGAGTACGATGATTACGATATGTCGGAAGTGTCGTTTTACGAGGAGGACGTCGACGAGTTCCGACTGGAAGACCTTTCTCAATACGAGCATCCCCACCATCATCATCAAATGTCTCATCAAAACGAGCTGTGGTGTCATCAACCGTATACCACCACTGAAATCCAAGGTGGCTTCGGCACAATGACCTCATTGTCTCCAGCACCATTCCATGGCTACGAGATGTCTTCTGGATCCTCTTCATCAAGTTACTCCTCATCATCCTACGGATCCTACGAGATGTACGGTAGCTCCATGTCTGAATCGGCGACTGAAGGTGACATGCCACTGGCAAGCGATCCATTGGGCACGACTTCTTACGAGACGTACCCGGTGACCAGTATCCACGGACCTGGCTCATTTTTCCCCGGAGATGAATATTTCTTGGCGGCGGCGAGGCGAGAGGTTCCAGTCTATACTGTAAGTAATCACTAGACCATGGGGACCGCAAAAAACCCAGAAACTTGAATTTCATTTTATTTCAAGTCTGCTAGGTCATTTTTATGGTATCCATGAAGCCTAAGCCTAAGGATTCTATTCCACTGAGCCTAGGCCTAAACCCTTTTTTTACGTCCGAGGACAAAGTCTTCTAGAGTCTAGACAAACCTCATAGTATCCATGAAGCCTAAGCTTAAAACCTTTTCTAGAGGTGTCTAAGCCATCATACCTAAAAACCAAGTCTAACCCAAAAATGCAGGGTTTAAGCGAAAGCCTAAGACTTTGTCTAAACCCCTTTTTAATTTCAGTCCTCCTCTTCCTCCTCATCATCATCCTCAACATCCCCGGAACCCTCACGTGAAGACACCCACGAGCTGACGGACCTCGACGTGGCCACCGGCGAATCTCACGCCAACAAGAAAAAGCGTCGAAGCACCGAACTCTTCAACGACGATTTCAACGTCGCATTCCAGAAGCGTATCAAGATCTGAATCCAGTCTCTTTAGGCTTAATCCATTTTAGGAACTTCTTACTTTCTCTCCCCTATCGATTCATAATACTTATCCTTTTTCTTTCAAAAATCTTCAAAACTTTAAAAATCTTTCAAAAAAATTGAAACCCCGCCCCCTTTCTTGTTGTATTATTTTCACTGCAAAAACTGGTAAGAAACCTACAAAAAAAGTCTCAAAAAATAGTTAAGTCCTCAAAACTCCCCCCTTTCCAAACCAATTACTTTAATTTGTCTTTTACGGGAATTCTCACTTATCTCTTCTTATGCATTTTTTTTTCGTCTCGAAACGCATACGTTCACTCAGTCCCTGTCCCACTCTCTTTCCCAGTTATTTTTGTTATTTTTTGTCTAATATTTAGTCAAAAAACTCTTCTGCAATTATTTGTAAATACAGTACATGTTTTTTCTATTTTTTCAGTTTTATAAATCTTAATTTATTGAAATGTATTAAAGGAAGTCCAAAAAAAAAGAAAACAAGTTTTGAGCAGGGGAAGGAATCGAACCAGAGACTCACCGCGCCAAAAGCAGACTCGTTAACCACTCGGCCACGAGGGAGACAAAAACGCCAAGGAGAGGAGACGGTGATAAAGGGGGAGCTTGTCAGTAGATTCCGCGCAGTGAGAAAATTTGAATTTTCAGCGGAAATCAGTAATTTTTATCTGTAGAATATGCTTCGATTCTTTCCCATTTTCAAATTACTCCACTGGTTGCAATTACCTGAAATTGTTGCGAAAAGTACTTTTTTCGATTGTTCCACATGGAAAAACTACCAAAAATCACCAAAAAAATATACTAAAAATCACAATTTTTTCCATAAAAACTGTCGATTTTTCACTAAACTAACCTTCTGAACCTCTAATTATAGCAGTTTTTCACTATTCTTGCATTCCATATACCCCTTTTTTGTACAACCGCGCTCAACCGGAAATTTTCAAAAAAGTGTTTTTTTTTCTTTTAAAACAGCGTCTTTCAGCTGATTTAACATATGAAAACTTCTGAAACACCGATTTTTAAAAAAAATTTTAATCTCCACCGTTCGAATACCAGTTCTCCATGGTACCTGCGTAAAATTTAAAAAAAAACATTTTTCCAAGTTTTTCCGGGTATACCACCCATAACAAGCTTTCCATCCTTACAATCTACATTCCAACTCTGCAACATCGCTCCACCATCAACATTCCCAACTGTCTGTTTATCAACGCCTCTTCCACCCATAACCATCCCCCTTCATCTTCTATTCCATGTGACCTCTTTCTCCCTCCATCCGCGCGCGCGGAGGGATAGAAACAGACGGACGACGGAGTGATGTGATGGTCAAATGGCCTGAGAGGGGGGGGGGGTCGCCGGATGGTCAGCAGGGACAGAGGGACAATAAATGTGCAGCTGGTGTGATGGAGAGAGAAAGAGAACGGAGAGAACGGACATGCAGATGGCAATGACGTCATTTAATGAGGAACGGTCCGAGAAGAGGGGACTAGTGGTCCACAAGAGGAGGTGTTTGCTTTGGAAGGTTCTAGAATGCCCCAGGGAGGCCCACAAAGAAATGACAAAGAATATTGAACACGAGTAGCGCTGAGCAACAATCACGGCAAAAAATACGTCAAAAACGAGTCAAAAGAACAGGGGTTCACTGGAATTGAAAAAAAACACTGTCTGGCGCGCCTAGGACGCTTTTTCATTAGTAACGCATTTTGACATTTACGTTATTTTATAAGGTTAGACCAGACAAACTTTGAGGTTTTGTTGTACACTTCCAAGCACGCTGATTCCGAATTTCCGACGTATTTTTTTCCGAGAGCTATACTGTACACCGAGATATCTGAGTTTTAGGTAAATTTTGCGGGGTTTATATGGAATTTTGAAACCGACTTTTGAAGTATATATGTGTCCTACGTGTTTCTACGACGTCCAAAAATGTTCTGACAAAAAAGTTTCGAGAAAAAAGACACAGAACATTCAGAAACACAAAAAAATGTAAAAAGTACCAAAACTGACTAACAATCACTAAAAATGACCTTAAAACTCCTATATTTAGATCCAGTGAAGCTTTCGGTGCAGAAATTAGTGAACTTTTCAAAATTAGCGTGTCTTAAAGTACTTAATACGAGTTTAATCGTTTTCAAAGCTCAGGAGCCTTCTCTAACCGGAAGCTTCGCGCCACAAGCGCCCCAGCCAGTTTCCAATTTCCTGAAATACTTTTTTTGTCGTATACCTCACCAACTATACGATTTCTATATCAACCAGCTTATTTTCCGTTCTACCGAGCACAAAATAGGAAAGGCTTATGGCTAATCTCCTCTCACAGCCACCACCTGATATAGAGATTCAGCTGCTCTGATAACGTCAGAGGGATATATATTTGTGATATGATATATATTTCAGATTTTGGGAGAAATAAGTTTTCAAGGGGGAAGGGGAACAAACCGACACACAGAGGGATCGGGAACATTAAAAATTTAGAAGAAAAAAGAACAAACAATACCTGTCTTATGAAATATTCCATGAGGTAACCATGACGAAACGGCACAAAAATTGGAAACAGAAACATCTCACAACTCCTTTTCCCTGAAAATGAGAGGCAGTGGTTTTGTGCAGATATTCAAAGATTTCTCCAATTGGAGTACTGTAGCTGTGGTGCCGCATGTGGCAAATGCCAATAATAAGGTTAGTTTCGTAGAAGTTAGAATACTGGCTAGAAACTCAATCTTATGAGCTGAAAAATATACCAAAATGTAGATCTCTTCGAGTTCTATGAATAATAATAATAATTTATTTACGTCCGCAAGGTACGTGATAGGGAAAAATGTGTACGAGTTCAATTTAGCCGTGTTCCAAATACTTGTATTCGTAGCACAAATGCGACTTTTTCTTTTTCTTATTTCTTGGAACGAACGTTTTTTCGTGGGAGATCGGAGATGAATTAGCATGCTTGTAGGTATTAGATTTGATATCCAGTGTTTCCAAAGTCACGATTTTGCTATCTAAGGTCATAACGAAGACTCGGAATGTTATCCACGTTCGGCGTCTGATTTTCATGACCTTCATCCTCTGAGCTTTCCGGAGCTTCTTGAGTTTTTCCAGCTTTCTCTTCCTTTGAAGTATGGCGTAAGCCTTCTTTTCATCCCATTCTTGCTTTTGGTTACTCACATTCTTTTTGATTTGTTCTCTTCTTTTCTTTGCCCAATTCTTCAACCCTTGCTCGATTTTTACGGCATATTCGTTCATCAGCGTATTCCAACTACAGTTCTCCATTACCATGTCGATTGTCCGTTTGATTCCTTACGTCTTCCTAACAAGTGATGTAAGCCCGACCTGAATGAAAAAAAAACGGGGAATGAAAAAAAACGGGGAATGATCCAATATGAGACCGCTTGCGATCCAGAGTAGTAAAATGACTAAAAGAGAAAGATGACACTTTAGCCCGGCTGGCGGTTTTGAAAATCTAATAGGAATTATGTTGATAAAGTATGCATCTTTTTTTTAAATTTTCGGCCGATTCGGAATATTTTACGATGAGTTATAACGATTTAGCCAAACATACTATTTTGAACTTCTGAACATATAACACGGTGTTAAAGATGCGCGGAAACATTTTAACAATATATTTTGTATTTATGAACGTTGTTCAACAGTTTTGACTTGAAAAAAGAGTCCAGTTCAAAATTAAAAGTTTTCCAATTTTCAAATCAATGGCAGGAACAGTCGATAATCGACAAAATCAACTGAAAATGTAGATTGCGGCGAGTTCTATGACACTGATATGATAAATACCTGCTAAGGATTCATTATTGTACTACGGGACGGGTAAACATGTCAAAAGTACACGTATTCTATCAGAGACATATAACTCGCAGATATCTACATTTTGGTATATTTCCCAAATATTCAGATCTCCCGAATCTTCTGGATCGCCATTTTCGTCTTTGTGCTTGGAATGTTTGGTTATGAGTTGTATATTCTGATTGCCAAGTTCTTCTCCTATCCGGCTACTGTTAATACGGAGATCTTGTTTCAGAAACAGGTAAGTGGGGAAGCACGGTGTCTAGGAGTCCGCCGAAAATCAAGTTTTAGTTTTAGATGATCTCAAAAAAAAGGCGACAGTTGAAAAAGCAGGGCTTTGAGCTATGAGTCTTTACAGATAGTTTACAATTAAAGACGCATACCTCAAAAACCCTAAAACTTCAAAAAAAATTTTAAACTCCAAAATTTAAAAATCTTTTCAAAATAATCTGTAAAATGGTGCCATAACAATCTCAGTACAACATTTTTCTTAGGAAACTTACAATTTTTCTCAAATTTTGATGGTTTTCCCAAATTGTTATACTTACATTCAGATCTTCCCCGTGGTCACTGTATGCAACATGAATCCCTATAAGTACTCGGTTGTCAAATCAAACTCTGCTTTCCAAGGAGTCAAGAGCCTAATGAATGCCTATTCGGCCGCCGTGGATGGCACCTACACCGCTGACAAGTGGGGGCTCTACGTAATTACTGAAATTAGACACAGATTCAAACGGACTCACTTTTTCAGGAAGAAAAAACTGAGGAGTACGATTTGGACGCTCGTGCCGCTGACGCCTTAGTCCTCGAGGCGAATCTTATCAGTGAGGCCAACAAAGCACCAGCCTTATATACATATGCGGATCTAGTCCAGGATTGTAGTTTTGCTGGAGCACCGTGTGCTGAGTAAGTGTGCTGTAGTGTTCAAAATATATGAAGATTAAAAAATTTCAGGTCCGATTTCAAAAAGTTCATTGATCCGGTTTATGGAGCGTGCTACTCGTTCAACGAGGACGCCTCGTTAAACTATTCTGTGAGCAGAGAAGGGATACAGTTTGGATTGAAATTGATGTTGACAGTAACGGTAAGTCAAATAGCATAAAAACCTGAAAACTGTAAAACCTGAAAAAAAAACAAGTCACCAATTCCACAAAAATTTGAAAAATACGGACATTTCAACTTTCTGTTACAGTGCTCCCTGTAGCTTTACAGTTTTAAATTTAAATAGGTTGAATAGATAAAATCTCGATCTTTATTTTTGTAGTTGACTACTTTTTGATAGCTCCACCCCCCTTTGAGATATGCGCCTTTAAAGTTTTCTCGCTTCTCTGTTCCTTTGCCCTCTGATATCAATCTTTAAAGGCGCATATCTTAAAAGCATCCAAAGATATCAAAAACTTGTAAACCACAAAAATATAGCCCATAACTAAACCTACCAGAATAACATTTACTAAAACCCAGCAAACCAAAACGGGCGGCGCCACCGACTTCCTGCCAACAACTCGACTGGCTGGCGCGCGTGTCGGCGTGAACTCGCGAGGAAATGAGCCAGGATTAGATTCGAACGGAATCGATGCAGGAGTTGGATATGAGAGTGCTGTTTCTGTCACATTGGTGAGGAGATAGTGCTTAACTGGCGGAGTCAAAAAAAACACGTTACAGACCCAACACGTGCGCGCCAAGCGTCCCTATGGCAAGTGCCTAGACCGTGAGCCAGAAACCACCGACTATTATCAGGTCTGTCTGTACATCTGTTTGTCCTCCATACCCACATTCAAAATTATAGGATTACACATATACTTTGGAGACCTGTTTCAACGGGTGTAAACAACGGGATACTGTAGCTAAATGCAATTGTGCTAATCCAAGAATGGCGTTGGGTCCGAGTGATACTGCGTGTCAACCTGTTAAGGCGGATTGTAAGTTTATTTTTTCAGTAGAACGCGTTTGTATTCCTATGGTTATAGTGGACTGCCTGCAAACCCTTAAAGGAAACCAAACAAATTCCAATCCCAATATCGACCTGCTCGTCGAGTGCTCTTGTAGTCCTCCATGTGATGAATCCACCTACACACCAACAGTATCCCTGGCACAGTTTCCGTCTACTAGTTATTATGTCGCCACGTCATCAACCGCAGGGGTATGTCTTGTCTGTCTGTAAACCCCGAATCGGGATATCCAAATTCAGGTCGGTAGCTGCTCCTCCTCCAACTCGAATTTCGGCTCCAAATCCGCTTGTCAAACATGGTATAATAATAACGGAATGATTCTACAAGTGTTTTTGGAGACGTTGAGTTATGAGTTGTACACGGAGACCGCTGGGTATACGGTAGGTCTTATTTCATCAAAGTACGGTCTAATGAACTTCAAACTTTAGGTGAGCAATGTGATCAACGATTTGGGAGGACAAGCTGGCCTATGGTTGGGGCTCTCAGTGATTTCTGTCGTTGAGGTATTAATTCTGGACATCCAGATATTCAGACATCCAGACATACTGACAGAGAAGAGAGAGAAGTTTTCAGATGACCGGATTGCTTCTTGTTATGGGCGCCTTCTGTGTGTCGGGTGGAGCTATTAAGATAGCGCCTGATGATGATGAGATAGAGAACGATCACCGAATTAAAGATGTAGAAGATGTCAAAAAAGAAATCGACCATATGGATAAACGTCATGGAGAAATGGATAGCAGTGATGATGAGCCGGAGGATAAGAAGGAAGAGGAAAAGAAGGTTCAGTAATTGGAATAAAATCTTATTGAATAAACTGTTGTATAAAAAATTAACCCGCCACAACCATATTACAGATACTCGAAAAACTCAAAACAAAAAGAAATTAACATTTCGTTGTCAAAAAAGTGCGTAAACTTGTGACGAATGTGTTGACGACTGTAGAATTCTCACAGATAGCTTCCAATGCTTTCGTCACGTCTTCAGATGACGAGAAACGGACGAGCGTGAGGTAGACGGTGTCGAGGAGTCTGGAAACGGGCATTTTTTTGATTTTTGGTACAGAAAGACTTTTTGAACTTTAAAGGCGCATAAAGTGGTCAGAAAACTACAGTATTCGGTGATTTTCAGTTATTATTTTATAAAACTCAGTGCAAACCAGGGTTGAGCGAAAAGCCGTTTTTGAAATGACGGAAGGCACAATATAATACCGAAATCTCTACCAAAAAAAACGAAGTTTAACACAAATCGAACCAATTTTTAGAGCTTTCTAGAACACAATACGGACCAAAACTGGAATCCGCTCGACCCTGGTGCGAATAGCTGAATACTTCATGCTTGAAAACCACCAAGTATCAATCTTCTACGATATTGCAGGAACAAATTTAATAAACTTGAAGATTTTCCATTTTTAGCGCCCAGAGAACCTAATTTCATCTAAAACTCACGTTGGATGCGCATTTGTAGCCAATGCCACCGGTAACAATGTATGAAGACTGTGTCCATTCAGATAAGTTCTCAATGGTCCATCATCTGCACACAGTTGCTTGGAAATCGTCGGGCACAGGAATTGATCGGATAGCTAAATTTTTAAAAAAAATATGCTCAGATTTGATATTTAGGGAACCTTACCGCTAACAACGTGGCACATTGCTCAGCAGACGACACTACTGTACATGCAGCTGTACACGTGGACAATAGATGAATGAATAGTCGAAAATCTTCTGGTGGACACGATTCGGATTGTACTTGAAACGTGCGGATTCCCTCGGTCTTCTCCACAAAGTCTGATGAGTACATTCCCTCGAAATAGTGACTATTTTCACAGATCTTTTTCATTGGCGCCACCACGATCTCCTTGTCATTCTCATCTATGAAATGGAGGAGCTCTTCGGATTCTGGAGCATTCTCCACAGCACATTCACCTGCGCCTTCTTCGGTCGGGAAGTACCACATGTCGTTTTCACAGAGTTCTCTGGAATGGGGCGACAAATGTTTTAATGAATTTCTGTGTACTTGTCCTAACTCGCTTCAAAATGAATAAAGATGCGCAGAAACATTTTAACATCATGTTTTCTATTGTTGCTCAAGGTCCAGTTCAAAAATAAAAGTTCTCCGATTTTCAAATCAAGGTCAGAAACAGTCGATAATCGACAAAATCAACTGACCACTTTGGTTTAAAAAAAAGTTTATGAAAAAGGGCATGTTTCACATGGCAAAAGGGTCATTTTGGCACATTACCCCGGGCCGCAGTACAATAATAAATGCCCCCAGAAATAGAACTCGCTGAGATCTACATTTTGGTATATTTTTCACCTCTTGAAACTCAGTTTGAAGCCAATAACCAGTAACTTACTTAATCTTCTGCCCACTTATCAGAATCGACAGGGCTCCAACGATCTGCGACGCGAAAGATGGCCCATTCTCGTAAGTCGTCATTTTTCCCAACTCTCGAAAGTTATCCGGTGAGCTCATGACATGAGCCAACGCATTAAACAACTCTGTCAATGCTGGCACCTTCGCCAGACGGATTCTCTCCTTGACCAACACAATTTTAGCGATCGCCGCTTTCGTCCGATGCACAAAGTCTTCTTTCGTGAACTGTGAATTGATGTGAGCATCTCCATAACTATTATCCACGTGACTCGCAAACTCGCGAAGAATTTCTCTTCCATGCTCCGAACACTTGTCACAATGTTTACAAGGCTTAGCGTATTTCAACATTCGACACGGCGAAGCACAAAGACCAGTGAGGATTCGGACATGGAATTCCAGGTCGAGAAGACGATAGACATGAGTTCGATGGGTAGCCATTCGACGGAGCACTCGATAAGTTCGGAAGTCTGGAGAACTGGTGGATCGGAGATAGGAGACAACGCAGTCGACGACATCTGGACGGATAAGGAATTGAAGGTTGTGATCGTCTTGAGCCAGCCAGGTGAGGAGCCATAGTTCTCCTTCGATTATCTGAAAATGTTATTGTCAAAATTTTGATTTTGGTTACAAGCCCCGCCCTGAAAACAAGAACAGAAATTCCCGAATTGGTATCCTGTCCTGTCCTCGGATCCCCCCACGTCACTCGAGACAGCTGGCGCGCTTCTTACAACCGCGCTCTACCGAAACCGAAGAAAATTGTGTGGGAAATTGAGAGGCAGGGAATTTTGGTGAAGCGCAGTTGTCAGGGCTCTACCGTGCTAATAAAACGAGAGACCAAAAACCCGGCTTTTGCGAAAAAGTCAAATTTTCGACTATGATTAATTAATTAGAAGAACCTTGCCGAGCTCTGGTACGGAAAACTAATTCCACCTTCAGTTTTGGGGGCGGAGCCCAAATCCTAATGGAAAATAGAAAGAAAACTCACACTCTTCTCTTGTCTCTTTTTCTTCTCCGTCACATCTTCCTTTTCCACTTTTTCCTCCCCATTATCCGACTCCACATCACTCAAATCATCTAGAATTCCTTCGCTTGGCCTGAAACACACATAGTTTACATCTCTTCACTCTGAAATCCTTACCGTCTTGGTGCTGGCGATGACGCTGCACTGGAAGAAACTGAAGATGGAAAACTATAGCTAGGCGACGGCGCATTGTATGGTGGAGACATTGAAGCGGATTGGGCTCTTCTTGGCGACGTCTGTGGTGTGTCGTATGACCACATTGAATAGAAGTCTTTATGCAATCTATCCACAGATTCAGCGATATTCTGATGAGTTGCTCCGTTGTCACCATCTCCAGATCCATTTTCAGCATTTGTGAGTCTTTGCACAAAATCGATATCCACCGCAGGCTCGCATTCCGCCAGATTCTCCTCCACATACTTTTTCACGTCCCTCACCACCGTATTCACAAATATCGAGTTCTCACTGAGATGTCTCATTCCAGCAGTGTCATGTACAAAGTGTCGGAATGCTGAAACAGCGGCGACTTTCTCCTCAATTTGTTCCGACGATGAGAAGACATCAATAACGACGTCAAGTGCTCCAGACGTTCGGAGTTTCGCGCGGCCCCATGCGGTCTGGGAGAAGGCGGCGAGCATTCGGTGTTTTTCGGGGAGAGAGCAGGCGAGGAGTTGCTCGATGAACTTTTCGGTCTCCATTCTGGAAAAAATGTGTTTTGCTGTTGTTGGGGTGATTCTATTTGTGTCTGTGTTTTTGTTGTTTGCTAGGGACGCTCAGGAGTAGAGAGGGGACTATTACGTAAATAAACATGTTGATGTTTCGATCTATTGATCTTTTAGACTCTCTGATGAAAACGCGCTCTATAGTGAAGTAACAATGAAATTTAAAAACTGTTATAGCACCAAATAGTACAAACTTAGTCTTAAAACTTTATTTTCTCTATAACTTTCTATCAGACATATAGTAATGGCACCATAACGTTCACAGTTCGGTTAAATGCTTTCTCACCGATTCTATCTTTGAAAAACTTTTAATGAATCATATAGATCAAAAGTAAAGCTCCATTTTTGTAGTTGACAACTTTTTTGTACGGGCACTCCCTAGGAAGTTACGTACCGACAAAGTAATTTCTCTCTCAAATCGACCAATGCAGGTTTTGCACAGGGTCTCGGGATGAGTAGTGAAAATAAACGCGCTCCGCTGAAATCAGCTAAAATTTTAGCGCGAAATTCAAAATATTTTTTTTAATTTTAAAACTTTATTTCTTTATTTAATAGAATTGATCTTGAAAATATGCGAGGCAGTCGAAAAACTGGCCAAAAATGCGGAAAAACAGACATAAATCGGCTCAAAAAGTGATCGATTAAGCTCCGTATCAAAGTGCCACAGTGAAACAGCGAATTGAAAAAATTAAAATTTGAATTTACCGCCAATGTCTAGTGGAGCGCATACGATTTCACTACTCACCCCTAGACCCTGTGGTTTTGAGCTATCGTATTAAAATAACCATAACTCACTATGGAGTGATCGTACAAGAAAGTTGTCAACTACAAAAATGGAGTTCTACTTTTGATCCTTATGATCTATTAAGCATTTTCTTATCGAAACAATCAGTGATACCGTAACACACTCTGAAAGTTAGACATTTTCAACTGAAAATGGCCAAAGTTTTTAGAATTACGGATATTACTGTATTAAAAACTTACTAGTTAGGCTCAAACCCAATTTTTTCTAAAACTTTCTATCAGACATACTCTTTCACTCTTCTCCCCTTCGGCTATTTTGGTCAATTTAATAAAACTCACTGTTCTCTAATACAAATCGAATTCGAGAACAAATCAATCACAAACTGTCGGTTCTTGTTACTTCGCTCGAAGAACATCTCAATCACGTGTTCGCTGCATTCACTGAAAAAGGAAGAATTAGGTTGGCGGACTAATGAAATGGGCTTGTATATCAGGAATGGAGAATTCTAGAATTGCAAAAACTGTTGAAAAATTTGACTGATTCCTGAATAAAGCCACATGCCTTCTACAAACACTAATGAGTCTGAATTTTTCAAAAAATTATATAATTAAAACTTGTTAACCGTGGTTTAGAGGCGCATCTAATCATTGAGCATTGAAAGCCTGCAAACTTTGGTCGGGAAAGTTTTCTGTTGCAAGACTATTTTGAACCGGTGCGTAAAAAAACTAAATATTATGAGCCGACAAACGTTTTAAAATGTATATCTCGGCCAGATCTATCTGCGACCTACTACAGGCCGCATGGTTACTTGATAATTTGCCGCTGGCCGGGCTAAAATGGCTTTTTTGGTCATTTTTGCGTTTTTTGCCACTTTTGTCGGCCCACGGTTCATAAATCAATAGCCATCCGGTCCTTAGTAAGTCACAGCCATAGTTCTCACTGAGATCCGCATTTGGGTATATTTTTCAGCTCATAAAACCCAGTTTGAAGCGAATTGCGCGCTGTTTTTCTTTCATTTTCTCAATCTCCATCATTCTGATCCATTTCCTCTCTTACCTTCTCGATAACTGTCTATCCAACACATTATTATGTCTCTTCAACAACACTTTCAGTATCTTCACAACCTCCTCTCTTCTCTCCACCTTCGCCAACAATTTTCCAAGATAGAAACCTCCGTTGGAGAGCATGATGACCTACAAAAAATCATATATATTTTATTTGCTTTTTTCTCTTTTCTCTCTTCAATGTGTCCTCTGTCCCTTTGTATGTCAGGGAGTATGTGGAAACCCGGAGACGACAGAGAACATCAACGATCGATCACCCTTTTCCCCATTGGAGTAAACAATCGGCCGATCGACCAAGTAAGCTGGCATATGGAGCGCACGTGACGAATCTCTCGCAGATGTGTTATCGTAAAGTATACGTGTAGACGATGACGTGGATTAGGTTGACGGAGTGTGTGTTTTGCCGAATTGTTTAATAATCGTCATTGTTTTAATATTAATGATTAACACGGGAATTTTCCTTCCAGAACTTTCCAGGTTGCAACCTTTGAGTGTCGGTATTTAAAGCTTTTTGAACATCGGGCCTGGATTAGAAACTTCCAGACATACAACAGAATCTTTGTAGGGTCATCAGACAAAGCAGCACCATATAAGAAAGGTAAAAGATTTTCAGAGAGGGATTGAGCGGAATTTCTGGAGCATCGTTGTCGAAAATCTTCCAGCGCGGAATTTCCGGAATTTTCAAACCGAAAACGTTGGAGACAATTTTTTTTAAATTTTTTTGAATTCCCGCTTTTAAGATGTCTGCCTGCACACGTAACTGAAACCAATCAACTCTTCTAAGCGATTTTCACAAAATGATCTCAAATTCGACTGAAATTATTTTCTACCAACGAGCAATTACTATTTTCTCTTATTGCACCTTACCAGACATCAAGGAAGAGCGCTCTATTGATAAAAGGCAAACTTCACCAAAAATGTATTTGATAACGATATTTGATATCACAGCCAGTACCAGATTTTGGTAAAACGCAAAAAGTTCCCTCTCCCAAGCCACCAATTTTCAGATGTTTCAGTCCAAACTAGTAAGAAAAACTTTCAAGTTGTTTTGACACCTTTAATTAAACACCTACGTGTTGTAACCTGTAATTCGACAAAAACAAAAAACAACGTATAGTCTGGTACGTGTTCTCGTTATAGTGATGTCAAAACATACATATAACGAGAACTGGAACAAATTTCAGACATAAAAACAGAAGAAAATACAGAAAATACAAAAAAAAGTGATTTCAAGACCCTGATAAATGGTGCCGAAGTTCAAATTCGATTTTTTTTGCATTATTTGAAACGTTTTTTTGCAAAAAGGCAAATTTTCGACTGCGATTAAGAATTTGAAGAAATTCTGAATAATCATAGAAAATTTTCAAGTTTCAATGAAACTTTTCATCTAACCCAATTTCAAAACCCCCATTCTCAAACCTAATCAGTCACACTCCTTGCCCTTATCAATCCAACATCTATCCTATCCTCTACCTGCCATTCAACACCAACTGACCATTCAAAGTTCCTGTACTCCCACTCTCCTCTCTCTTCTATTTCGCAATGTGTTGTTCCCCTAAAACAAGCTCCGCCCCCTTGTTTGCTACCCCTACTATTTAAGAGTGAGCCAAAGATCGTCTCTCCGCAGTTTTTGAATGTGTTGTTTTCGTTGAATGTGTTTTCGAAGGCAGCGACGGCCGCCACGGCAGAGAGGGGGAGCCCCGTGAGAACCCCGGCGCCCCTCTCCGTCTCTTACCAGTCATGTGACTCCGCCCCTCTCCTGTTCTGGGCGCTTCTGCGCACACACACTATTTTTTTTTCTTCATTCGTTGTGTTCGATACCTCGCTCGCCTCAAACAGCGCATTCGTCCTCCATTTGCTTGGTTGTTGTGCCTTATCGTCTTGTTATTCTTTCTTCTTACATTTATTTTTTTACCAAATTCAAATCCCAGCTACTTTCAGATCACCCAACAACTCAAAACGTATTCCAAAATTGCAAACATGAGCGTAGATAACAACGAGACCGAGATGAAGATCGGACACCCACCGGCAACAAAAGTCGGAGGACGTCGCATCGTCAATCGTAAGGATCGCAAGAATTCGGACTCGAATGATAACGGAAACTCGGAGAGCTCTGACGACGTCGCCGTCAGAGAGATCGTAGACGTCGATTTGCCGGCTAAGGTGAGTAACGGTAACCGTGGGTTACTGTACTTCTTGATCGGTCCTTCTAAATCAAATATCGCTTTTCCAGATGGAACGCTCGTATCCAACTGAAGCTGTGAAGCGGGTTCACGAGAAGCCAGTGCCAGCTGTTCAGCCTAATCATGTCTTCCGTGCGGACAAGTCTGGATCAGGACAACATCAATTCCAGCCACGCAAGCAGACTCACTAAATCAATGAATCTCAACAAAAGCCGGACACTCTCCCTGACATACTGTAACTCTTGCTATATCTTGTATATATCTAAACTTTAATTCTGGGAATGTAATTCTGTCTGTAGTTTCTTCCGGTTGTATTTAAACATTCCCCCACCCGTCTTCTATAATTGATAAATAAATGTAAGTAACTCACTCTAGTAAACGAATGATTTGACAGAGACAAGAAGATTCGAAGGCATTGTGTCACCAAGTTGTCGTTTGTGGACTCCAGAAGCAGAGCGATCCGATCGAAGAGAATTGTGTTGCTTGATAGCCAACTGGTGACAAGGTCTTTGTTGTTGCACAGGTTTCCGATAAGGCGACACATCGAGACACGGATTTCGATGTTGGACGTCGTGCTCTCGAAGATTCGGACTGGAAATGAGAAATTGGGTTTCGGGATTGGGAATCATGATTGCAAACCGGGCCGGGCGTAACTCGCTTGAAACTAATCACTATCAGACGAAAAATATACCAAAATGTAGATCTTAATGAGATCTATGTTTGTGTCGTGCCGCGGGACGCGGGCCGGCCCAGAATGGTTTTTTTGACAATTTTTGCGTGTTTTGGTACTTTTTCTCAGCTCGGGCACATTAACCTGTGCAAAGTCACAGATATAGAACTCGCCAAGATCAACATTTTGGTAAATTTTTGAGCTCATAATATTGTGGTTTAAGCGAGTTACACACCGGCCCGGTTTGCAAGTATGTTGTGAATTGCGCAGTTAATTCTCAGAAAGGGATTTAACCTAGACCAAATGGTTCTGATTTTTACTATTTTTAAGTAGTACCATTTCTGATATGGGCGGTTCCGATGACAATTTCTTAAAATTATGCACACTTACTGCCGCGCATTCTATATCGGAAGTTATTTTTTAATCAATAGGTCGAGATTGCTTCAAATCTGAATTAAAAATGAATAATACATATGTTTGTCCAGATGGCCTGGCTACATGTGTTACCGTACAAATTATCAAAAACTCTTGCAAAGAAATCTTGGCGTCCTCCTATGCATCTTGCCACTTAAGTGAAAATATGACGCTGTGATATCAGATATCGTTATCAATCACATTTTTTGTGAAGTTAACCTTTTATCAATAGAGCGCGGTCTCCCTGTTTATCCAGATGTCCTTTTTCCCCTATTCCACTATTCCAAGCCTTCTCACTGCCGTCTATTTGTCTTCACACTTGTTTGCTCAGCCAAAGTGCGCTCCGCCGCACACACACACACAAATTATTGTTTAGCGCGAAGCATCAGAATTCAAATTTTGTTTCTGCTATTTTTACCTGCTTGATCCAAAAATCCTCGAGAAGCCTTTCGAATCTGCGTTCCAGTTGATGTACTTTTGTCGGTATAACAGCAATTGGCAAGGATACTGATAGAGTATTTGTGAAGGTCTTCTTGGTACCTATAATAAGTGAAAAATTCCAGAATTTTCCGGAATTTTCTGCTACTCACATTGATGTACCCAACAGAGAAGTTTCCCTAGTGAAGACCGCTACCAAATCCTCCAAATTCTTTCGGTGCGACACAAAATCCTTAATTTTCGCGCCATTCGGCAGCATCGCCTTCAATTTTTTCGCCGCTTTCAGTGCCACCTCTCGATCCGTCGTCCCCTTCATCTTCCCCATCACCTCCTCGAACTCATTGGGGGCATCCCCGACTGGCGCACCGCTCGACGCGTTTTTTCGTTTTTTGGGTGGTGGTGGTCCGCTCATTATGGTCGTTGTTGAGGCCTGTAAGATTATGTGTATTGTCTATTCCATTCGTACCATCTGCACCCCCTCACTGTCCTCTACGGCGCGTACACACACACACACATACACAGTCGATATTTGCGAGGTCGGAGGCACTGCGCATAGACCTGTGCACTGAAAGTGCGCCAGCGATTTTGTTTGCGCACTTTTTTAAATTTGAAAATTTAAGGTTTTAAATGCGATTTTTGTTAGTTTTTACTAGTTGTTAGGATAGGATTTAGTGTTTTTCACGATTTTGAACAGTTTTTAAACTTAGAGTAACTTTCTCTCTTTTCACCATCCGCTATTTTCACCCTCCGGTGTTTTCCTTTAAATCTCGTTATTATTATTTCCTATAATATAATAATATTATTTTATGCATTCCCACCTACCTTATCCATTTCCTTCTAAAAAAAATCAATAGCCACCCCTCGCCACAACGAAAATAAGTCTCCGCGGCCGCGTTGGCGCGTTTCCCGTGCGGCCCTCCGTACTCTGCGTCTCTTCACTCCACACACTCTCTCGCTGTGTCTGGCACTCAGCCAACACAATTCGCGCGCGCATTTTCGCTATTTTGAAGACAGCGGCGACCCCCCGTCGGCCGTATTTTCGGTTCGATTAGTTATTTTCAGCTTTTAGACGTGGATTCCACTGAAAAATAGAAGAAAAATGAGTGGAAAACCACCCGGAAATCGAGTTAATCGATTTTTCTCATTTTCTATCAATTTCCAACCGATTTTTCTCTAATTTATACCAATTTCTATAGTTTTTCATCATCTCCATCGAATTCTCCATTCTCATATTTTCATTGAAAAACTTGAGAAACCCGATTAAAATTCACCAGTTTTCACCAAAAACTCATTTTTCCACATTTCCCCTCAATTTTTAAATTTCAAAGTTTCGCGCGCACGTCCAAACTCCGCTCAAAAGATCAAATCCACTTTCCCAGGGGGTTTCGAAAGGGATTAATGTGATTAAAGCATAAAAATTGGCATATTTTAGGCTATTTTTATAATTATAGGGGTAGATGTGGTTTCAGATGAGTTTTATTGAGAATTTTGAGTTTTTAGAGGAGTTTTAAGGGGGCGGGGCGTAGGAAATAAAGCGTAGAATAGAATTGGGTGGAGATCTAATAGGATGGAAGGAGAAAAGTGGCATTTTTCGAAGATTTTTGTCAAAATTTCAAAAAATCTGCTATTTTTCCACTAAAAAGCCAGTAAAAATCGCTATTTCTTGCAAATTTTCTGAAAAATGACCAAAAATAGCTGAGAATAGCATATAGACGGTTCTAATAACGGCTAGTGCGGTTTTTCATGCTTCATGATCAATTTTCTTAAAAAATTACCGGAAATCGCTGGCACGCCTTGAGCGCGTTTCGGAATAGAATTACTAAGAAAAGAGATGGCTCAAAATATCTTGAGCTGGCGTACCTTGAGCGCGTTTTTCACTATCTCAGACTAAATTTGCGGTGGAAATCCGATTTTCCTGTTATTTAAAAAAAAATTATTTACAAAAATAACCCAATTTTCACTTCCAGATCCCCGGAAACTTAATAAAAATTGACAATTTTGACCAATCTACCAATGAATTTCTTATAAAACTTGGCATTATACACATTTATAGCTAAAATAGGCTCACATTGGCCGTTTTCTTCCCAATTTTACATTCGAAATGTCTATTTTTCCGCAATTTCCTTCATCTCATTTCCATCAATTTCAGCCTATTTTCAGTTTGTCATCAAATGAACAGAAGAAAGCGCGTCGCCGACGCGGAACCCGAGAAAGATGTTGCATCCACTTCGGCTGGTGTCAAGAAGCGAAAAGGACGAATGACGTTGGCGGAGAAGGAGAAACGCGATTTCGAGGTGAGAAATGACCACAAAAATCGGGTTTTTGAGAGATTTTTGATCAAAAATCTCGTTTTTCGTCATTTTTTGACAGAAAATCTTTTTTTAACCGATTTATTTCCAATTTTCGATAGAAAATCTCGATTTTTTCTAATTTTTGACCGATTCTTGATAGAAAATCCCTTTTTGTCGCAAATTTTTAATCGAAAATCGCTATTTTTTATCGGAAATTCGTATTTTTCTCGGTTTTTGATCGAAAATCCCGATTTTTCGCCTATTTTTGATCGAAACTTCCTGTTGTTTAACCGATTTTTCATCAAAAGTCCCTATTTTTCGGCAGTTTTTGACCAAAAATCCATTTTTGATTGAAAATCCCGAGTTTTCCGCCGAAACAGCCTCGAAACTATATATTTTCTTACAGCTCGCGAAAGGAACGTACGTCATGTCGAAACTTCGTCGCCACCGAAACACCGCCGGCGACGATTCGGTATTCGAGAGTTTTCTCCGCGTACCGTCACGTCGTCTCGAACCAGAATACTATGAGAAGGTCAAGGAGCCGATTGATATCACCACTATTCAGCATAAACTCAAAAATCCAGATTATTCGACGTATGACGAGTTTAAGAAGGATTTCGCCATGTTTATCAAGAATAATTTGGCTTATTATCAGGTAAAAATGACAATTTCAGCTCAAAATCCGGGTTTTCCGACCAAAATCATATAACTTTACGATAAGAACGGCACTTTTGGCTCCCAATTTTGAATTTTCTGATTCTAAACCGATCTGAGATCATTGGAATGGATATAATTGATTTCAGAGAGAAAATTCAGCTTGCCTGATAAATTTTTAGCTGAAAAAATGGAATTTCAGCTCAAAATCAGATTTTCAGCTCAGAAATCGGGCTTTTTTTGAGTTTGTAAACTCTAAAACCAGTTTTAGCGGAATATTAACTGTTTCAGGGCAAATTTCCATCCCAAATGATTTCAAATCGGTTTAGAATCAGAAAATTGAGAATCGGGAGCTAAAAATGTCATTTTTATCGTAAAGTAACCTGATTTTGGTCGTAAAACCCGGATTTTGATGCCTCGACGGGGTTTTCCTGCGAAAATCATGTTACTTTTTGATAAAAACGACATTTTTAGCTTTTCCCGATTTGAGATTATTGGAATGGAAATTTGCCCTGAAACAGCTGAAATTCCACTGAAAACTTGCAAAAAATCGCGGAATTTCGATATTTTCTGTTACAACTGAAAATTCCTAACTTCAGCAACTAAATCTTCCCTTTCCAGCCAGAAATATGAGCTTTTTTACACTTAAAACCCCGATTTTTCAGTTCAGAATACTCGAAAATCCTATTTTTAGATCGGAAATTCACGATTTTCACTACAAAACTAATTTTTTCTTATTGAGTACTTCAAAACTCGGTTTTCGAACTCTGGAACATCGGAAAATTACACATTTTATGTCATATTCAATTTTCGGGTTCCCTTTTTCCAGCCCAAAATCTGAGTTTTTTGCTCAAAATCGGGTGTTCTTGCTTGTTTTTCACTAAAAACACCAATTTTCCGTACAAATTCTTCGAAAATGCACTATTTTCACTCAAAAACTCGGTTTTTGAACCTTTTCGGTCACTGAAACCTCGCGCATTTTACCTCAAAACCCTTTAAAATTTTCAGAAAGGCTCCGATGAGCACAAGGATATGCTGAAAATCCAGGATCTCTACAAGACGACATGCGAAAAAGTGGATTCCGGCGAGTATCTGGATGATCAAGACGTCGACGATACTCCAGGTGCTCCCGTAGACAGCGATATTGAAGACGTGACACCAGAAGAATCGGAAGGGGCGGAGACTGGTGGAGAATCATCGCGTGACGTCACTCCAATGGAATTAGACGATTTCATGTTGTGTGATTTATTGGGTGCCGTACTGGAAGCCACTGATTCCTCAAATCGAATTCTGTGTCCACCGTTCCGAGTGCTTCAATCAAGAGAGGATTTCCCACAGTATTATGAGAAAATCGCGAAACCGATCGATCTGAAAACGATCGCTCAGAACGGGAAGCAACATAAGTATGCGACGATGTCACAACTCAAAGATGATCTCTTTCTTTTATTCAAAAACGCTCAACAATTCAGTGGAAAAGGATCGGATATCTGGAAAGACGCAGAACAATTGAAGCAAATTGTGAAGGATAAAATTGCGAAGATCGAGGAGAAAGGAGTTCATCCGATGCGGAAAGCCAAATCGATTCGACTCGTTGACGCGTTGCTCACCGCCGTCGCAGTTAATGACAACTTTTCGGAGGATTCTGAAGAGGATGAGGAGACGGAGAATAATGAGGAACCGATGTGGAGATTGTATTGGACGATACGGAATGCGGCGGATGAGAAGGATCAAAGTGTCACTCTTGCTGATAACTTTTTGGAATTGCCTAGCAAAGAGTAAGGGAAAGTGACTGGAAAAGGTCTAAAAATGACCTGAAAATAGAATATAGACGGTCTGAAACAGTTCTGGCGCGCCTGTGGCGCGATTTTTTATTCTTTCATTTTGATAAATGACCGAAAATTTCTGGAAAATAGCTGAAAAACGGTCAGAAACAGAACTAGGGACATCTGATGCACCTTGAGCGCATTTCGAAAGACATTTGAGACAATTTCGGCACCAAACAGTGATAAGCTGAAAAAAGTAGAACTGGCGCACCTTTGACTTCGAAAAAATGACCGGAAATCGCAAGAAAAAACGTCTCCGGCACCCCAGACGACACTTGTTCCTTCTAAAACGCGCCGACGACACGCCAGTTCTCCAAGAAACAATGAAATATCGAAATTAGCGAAGTTTCTGAGCGAGTTTTGTCTTGCTGAGTTCATGAAATCGATACGAATCAGAATACTTGATTGAATTTCGCTTTAAAACAAGTTTTTTGACCTCAACATGAAGTTTTGGAACCTAAAATGCTGATTTTTTGCGTTTTCAGCTCTGAAATGTTCATTTAGAATTGAAAAATCATGTTTTGAAGCGGAATTCGACCGGAAAATCGCAGAATCAGCGCGATTTTGAGTGCTCAACATGTCAAAACCCGCTTAGAAACCTCAAAAATTTATCTGAAACGTAGCATTTTTCATTGATATTTTGAGACTCCGCCCACTTTTTAGCGGATTTCAAAGCGAATTTTTTGAAAATTGTAGAGTTTCTGACCGCGTTTTCAGCTCCGAAACTTCATTTTGAGTTGAATTTTTGCGATTTTTCTGTAATTTGAGCTTCTAAAATCATAAATTCCATTCGATACCTCTCAATATAAACATAAAACATTCCCCCACTCAACGCCCCAAGTAATTCCAGACAATACCCCGACTACTACGATGAGATAAAGCAGCCCGTGTCGATATTCATGATCAATAAACGACTCAAAAACGGTCAATACGATTTCAAGACGCTCGTCGCCGACCTAATGACAATGTATTCCAACGCATTCGAGTATAATCTCGAATCTTCTGAAGTCTGCGTCGCCGCTCAGAAGTTGAAGACGTTGACAATTGCCACGTGTAAACAGTTGACTCCGTCATTCGATATGTCTCAATACGAACCCGCACCGGCTAGTTTGACGCCTCAGAAGCCAAAAGCGACGCCGCATAGACGTCAGATCAAGATTGAGATGCCTGACACGGATTCGGAGGATTCTAGAGTGAGTTTTGGCTGCTGAAAATAATAGAATTGATGAGATGTTAAGTCTAAAATCGGTGAAAAATCATTGAATTCAGCAGTTTCAAGCTTAAAAACGGTACAAATCGTAGAATTCGGGGGATGTTAAGTCTAAAATCGCTCAAAAATCTGAAACTTTGTTCATTTTCACTTAAAAAACATAGAATTTAGGAGATTTTAAGCCTAAAAACGCTTAAAAAAAGGAATTTCAAGTCTAAAATCGCTGAAAAATCCCATTTCCAGACGCCACCACCTTCGCACAAACGAAAATCGCCGAAAAAACAACGTCTGGATGCGAATGGACAGCCTATCTCGACATCCACTGCCGGCTATAAGGGAGGACGCAAATCGTTCTCTTCCATCGACCCGAATGCTGCATTTATGAAGCAGAAGGGCATGATGCAGGCCTTGTGGAATGTTATTCATCAGTATAGAGTGAGTCTGAGACTGGAAATTGCTGAAAATCTGAGAAAAATCGGTCGGAAACAGTGTTTTACGGCGGCTGGTGCACCTTTGGCTCGGGTTTTCATTTTGAAAAATGACCGAAAATCGCTGGAAAATAGCTAAAAATCGGTCTGAAACAGGGTCTAGGACGCTGGTGCACCTTGAGCTCGTTTCAGATGAGATTTGACGCATTAACCAGCTGAAAAAGTAGGTCTGGCGCACCTTGAGCGCGCTTTTTCAGGATTAAAAATCACATTTTCTATTTAAAAATGAATGGAAATCGCTGAAAATAGCTATAAATCAATCTGAAACGGTGATACGTCTGGTGCGCCTTGAGCGCGATTCTTTCATTTCTAAATAATCAAATTTTCTGAAATTTGATCGAAAATCACGTCTGGCGCGCCTTGGGCGCGTTTCAGGATAAAATTACTAAGAAAAGGGTGGAAATGACTCACAATCAGAATATAGTCACCTGGCGCACCTCGAGCGCGTTTTTTCAGTATCTCAGGCTAAATTTATGCTGAAAATCTGTTTTTTCTGCTATTTTAAGAAAACTTCTTCCCAGAAATCACGAAAACAACCCATTTTTCACTTCCAGATCCTGGGAAAAATTTATTTGAAAATGACCGAAAACTCCACGAAAATAAAAATAAATCGGTCTGAAACAGTGCCAATAACGGCTGGTGCACCTTGAGCGCGTTTTAGCAGTATCTTAGGCTAAATTTGCGCTGAAAATCCGATTTTTCTGCTATTTTGATAGTATTTTCTCCCCAAAAACCCCCTAAACAACTTCTTTTTCACTTGCAGATCCCGGGAAACGCGAGCTACTGGCCAGCCGGGGCGTTCATCGAACTTCCATCAGCCAAACAATATCCAGAATACTATCAAATAATTCAAAATCCGATCGATATGAAACTGATTCGTCACCGTATCGACACTCATCAGTATCCACAAGTCGATGCAATGATTGCCGATTGTCGTCTGATGTTTTCGAATGCAAGAGATTTCAACGAGCCGAGTTCTCATATTCATATGGATGCAATTCAGTTGGAGAGACAAGTCCTACGTGCTTACGAGGGAATGAGGAATCAGATGCAACATGGAGGAGGAGCAGGAATTCCACAGCCATACAATATTCCGCCGACTTCTATGCCAACGACTCCACACTCGTCGTCTTCTAGTTTGAATATGATGAAATTGTTAGTAAATAGCAATTTTCAGTGGAAAATTTAGTTTTTTTAAAGCAAAATTGACATTTTTGAGCTTTTTCAAGCTAAAAATTAATTTCCGGCCACCTTTTATGCGAAAATTGATTCAATTATCAAAAATGCTTCAAATTCATCATTTTCGGCTCTCATGTGTCTGAAATTGATGGATTTCTATAGACTCATAACGACAAACTTCGAAAAGTAACGAATTTTTGGCTCAGAACGGCAATTTTCAGTGAAAAATTTTGTTTCTTTAAAGCAAAATTGATGTTTCAAGCAAAAAACTAGTTTTTGGATGTCTGAAAATAGATATTCAGGCTCAAACCAAGTTTTCTCGAATTTTCTTTGCGAGAATTGACTTTTTCTCAGTTTTCTCATTGAAAACTGCTTCAAATTATTCATTTACAGCCCTTATATATCTGAAATTGATTGATTTCATTTCTAAGAATCATATCAAAAAACTAGAAAATAATCGATTTTTTGCAGTTTTCATAGCAAAAAACCGAAAATGCCCTATTTTATGAGCATATAATTGAGCTGCATATAGCTATGTCTAAAACTGGTCGATTTCTTCAGTCTCACATCGAAAAACTCGAAAAAAAACGAAAAGACTTGATAATTTTCTAATTTTTCGATCAAAAACTCTTCAGATTCCTATTTTTCAGCTCTAATCTTTTAAAGATAGAGCTAAAATGTAAATTTCTGTTCTCTTTGCTATGAAAAATGCAAAAACTCCCAAATTTTCGGTTTTTTCCATCCAAAACTCTCAAATATTAGACTCCGCCCCCATTCTATTCAATTTTTTTCCAGAAAAACGCCAAAAGTGGAAACACGCGGTCGCAAGAAGAAGTATCCAGATGAGATTGACGAAGAAGAGCTCGCCCGGATTCAATTGCAACAACAAGAACGTCGAATGGAAGAGGCGATTGCTCAATTGCCAATAGAAGAGCAGAAGATGTGGAGACTATTCAAATCAATGAAAGACGTCCGAGAAGAGGGAACGAACCGCCCGTTGGCAGTGAATTTCATGAGACTTCCGACGAAAGAAGAGTTTCCAGCGTACTATGACGTCATCAAGAAGCCAATGGATATGATGAGAATTAAGGCGAAATTGGAGAATCGACAGTATGTTACGCTGCTTGATGTGGTGTCGGATTACATGTTAATGCTGTCAAACGCCTGTAAATTCAACGAAACGGATTCGGATATCTATAAAGAGGCGGTGTCTCTTCAGAAGGCTTTGCTGGAAATGAAGAGAGAATTGGATACCGGAGAGGACGCCCCAAGGGTTCAAGTGGAGTTGAGAACTATATTCACGAGTATATTCGCTTCGTTATTCGCGAAAAAAGATGAATCCGGACGGTGCTATGCGGATGATTTGACAGAGTTCACTGAGGTTCTGAAGGCTAACGGCGTGCCCCCTGCCGAGTGGCCGTACACGTTGGATCAGATTAAGATGAATATAGACAAGTGTAGATATCGACGACTTGATAAACTACAAAAAGACTTTTTCGATTTGTTTGAACGGGCGAGAGAACTGTCGAAAGTTGGTTCGAGAATGTATGAAGCTGCTTGCTTCCTACAGAAAGCGTTCTGTGTGGAGAGAGATTCCCGGTGTAAAGATGTGATACACTCGAATTCGTATTCGGTTATAGAGAAGGATATTGATGAGGCGATTGAGAAGGAACGGGCGGTCAAGGCCAAGGAGGAGCATGATGAGGATGGGGGCAACTCGGGAGGAGCTAGTGGAAGACCGGCGCCGATTAAGAGAAATGTAAGGGATTTAGAAGGAAAAAAGTCTGAAAAATACCCAAAGAATGAGTGTTTTAAAGGTTTTTTCTCATGTTAAAACCATGAAATTTAGGCTGAAAGAACTATTTTTTCAAAAACATTTTATGAAAATCATGAAATCTCGGCTGTAAAAGTGATTTTCAGACTAAACTTTGGCTTGGAATGAGAAAACGACGATTTTTCTAGTCAAAGTCTAGAAATAACCTAAAAATGGGATTTTAGAAGAGTTCTTCATGCGAAACTCTTCATTTTTTGTCTGAAAATCTGGAAATTTCGACTGAAGTAGTGGTTTTCAGACGAATTTATAAGAAAACGCGATATAATGAACCTCCTAGACATCTTTCATGCAATTTTCTATAGAGTCTGAAAAATACCCTGAACAGGAGGATTTTAGGACGGATTTTTCATGTGAAATATTAATTTTTTGTCTAAAAATCTGGAACTTTTGAAGATTTGAGAAAATTTCCGCTATTTTCAGAAAAAATCAAAATCGGATATAGATAGATTTTCAGAATATATATATATATATATATATATACTTTTTTCAAAAAATCAGCTGTCTCACATTCAAATTTCATCATTTCAGCCTGTTGTTTACGTTTATTGCGGAAATTATAGGTCTAGAGATGAAAATGTCGGGATTTTCCTCTGAAAAATTGTGTTTTTAGTCGATTCTATGCCATTTTCACCAATTCACACCCAATTCTTTCAGAGAGCGAAGAGATTTTGTACTGAAAATTGGAAAAAAAAAGAATTTTATTATACAGTTCTTCTCCCTAAATTTCATTGTTTTAACCTACTCATTTTTAGGGTATTTTTCATACTTTTGATTCGAAAAATTGTGGTTTTATAGTCGATTTTCACTTATTTTCTTCCAGGAAAGCGAAGTAGAAATGGAGGATATCGAAATCGAGGGCTCAAAATACTCGGCTCCATGCTACGCGTACATTTCGCGTACCGACGAGAAGAAAACGCCTCTTCATATCTTCCGAATCGAGCGAACTTTCAAAGATGAACACGGCGAGAAAGCGGTTTCAGGTCATTGGGTATATCGACCAGAGGAGACTTTACACTTGGCGAATCGAAAATTTATGAAACAAGAGGTTTTCATTACTCCATTCCGTGATACTCTTCTAGCTGACCGTCTACGTGGATTGTGTTGCGTCGTGTCACTCGCCACGTTCTCCACGAAGATTCTGACGGATTTCTCCGAAGAGGACGTCTATTTGTGTGAATATAAATATCACGGAAAACCAAAGTATTTCTCGAAACTGAGATCATGGCCGTTTGCATCAGAAGACGAGGAGTTGGAATTCACGAAACGACAGAAAACAATGACTCCCAAGAGAATTCTGACGGCGGCGGATTCAGAAGGCAATTCTGGAAAAGATGAAGAAGACGTCGTTGAGGATGAGGAGGAGAATGAAGAGGATCGAGCACGGTTGGAAGTTGCTTTGGATATTGATAGATATGAATTCGAAGCCTCAAAGGAAGACAAGAAGACGTTTTACCAACAGATTCGTAGTGCCACTGGAAAATTCTACTGGTTGGGACAGTTTGTGTTGGTATTCAATCCACTCAAACCGTTGTGTGATGTGATGCGCATTAATAAGATTTGGAGAGATGAGGAGTGAGTTTGAGGGAAGGAATTCGGAGATTTTCAGCATTTTCAGACGAAAAATTGGTTTTTTAGAGTAAATAAGTTAATCTTGATTTCCAGCCTTGCAACTCCAATTTTGAGTTCAAAAATTAGGTTTTTGAGTCAAAATGAAGGAAATAGCTGAAAATTTTGGAGTTTTTCAGCCAAAAATGCAGTTTTTGAGTATTTTCAGACGAAAATTTGGCTTTTAGAGTCAATTTTTAAGTTTTTCAGCTAAAAACTGATTGAGCCTTCATATCCAAAATTTCAGCTGAAAAAATGCAGTTTTTGAGTCAAAATGCACACTTTCACCGTTTCTGAATTTAAAAAAAAACCGAAATTTTCAGAGTTTTTTACCCAAAACTGATGTTTTAGCCATGAAATATCAATTTTAGCTGAAAAAATTGATTATTTTACAATTTCAGGTCAAAAATTCAGTTTTATCATTGAAATTGTTAAATATGACCTTCAATTTCTCCCTTTTTCAGCGGCATCGAATGGTTCTCCGGCTGTTGGTTCGCCCGCCCATCTGAAACCATCCACGACGAGGGACGCCTATTCTTCCAGAATGAGGTTATCGGTGTCTATCGGAATGATGAGACGAGAAAGTTGTGCGAAATTCAACGAGTTTGTGATGTGATGCCAGCCAAGACTTATGTTAAACGTGAGTTTTACGCTGAAAATTTGCGGTTTTTGATGAGAAAATGCGGCCAACGACACACCAGACAACCTAAATTATGATTTTCCTGCTTAGAAACGCGCCCAACGACACGCCAGACAACCCAAATTATGATTTTCCTGCTTAGAAAGGCGCCCAACGACACGCCAGACAACCCAAATTATGATTTTCCTGCTTAGAAACGCGCCCAACGACACGCCAGACAACCCAAATTATGATTTTCCTTCTTAAAACGCGCCCAACGACACGCCAGACAACCGAAATTATGATTTTCCTGCTTAGAAAGGCGCCCAACGACACGCCAGACAACCCAAATTATGATTTTCCTGCTATGAAACGCGCCCAACGACACGCCAGACTCTGGTTTTTTCAGAACGCCAAACGGAAATATCAGAATGCGACGTTTTCGTGTGTGAAACTATGGTCAACGGAAGCGCTGACGCTCCAGAAGACTGTTCTTTACTCGGTTTTCCGATGACGACGGACGAATTCACAGAGACACAAACTATGAATTTGGACTATTCGAAAGCGATGAGAAAGATGAAGGTTTGTTGCGAAAATCTAAAAGATTTTAGGGTTCGAAAGACAAAAATTCGAAAAATTTAGGTCTGAAATTCTTTTTTGATCTACCAGGAAAATTCCAAAATTCGGCGGTCAAATATTAGAATTTTGGGTTTTTTCTCGATCTTCATGAGGTTTTTACATACATTTCCGCGTTTTCTTCGGTTTTTCCGCGATTTCAGATTATGGGATACGGTATTCTAGATGTTGAATCATATAGGTACCCTATTTTTCAATTTTATCTGAAAATTTGGATTTTTGTGCTTGAAAATCTCATTTTCAGCTTTTCCAACGCTATTTCAGCAAGTTATATCATAGAGATGCTCTTATAATATATTTTTCCTCGTTTTCTTCGGCTTTTCGACGATTCGCATTTTCAGCTTTTCCGACACTATTTCAGCAAGTTTCCTTTTTCGTCGATTTTTTGTCGATTTCAGCATATGGCTTACGGTGTTTTAGCACATTTCGTCAGAATTCACAGATTATCTGAAATTTCGAATTGTCTGGAAATCGCATTTCAGCTAAATGTAATTGTATAGGTTATATCATACGCGTACAATCCGAAATTTTGAAGTTTCCCTATCATTTTGGTCTGAAAATCGAATTTCCAACTCTATTTCAGCAAGTTATATCATATTGTCGATTTCAGTCTGTGGGCTACGGTAGTTTAGGACTTTCCACAGATTTTCTGAAATATTGAATGAATTTTAGTCTGGAAATTGCATTTCCAGCTATTCCATCTTAATATAATTCCATCCGAAATTGTGAAGTTTTTCCAAATATTTTTGTCTGGAAATCATGATTTCTGAACTCCCACTCTTTGCATAAAACAATCGCCTCCAAAAACGATTATTTTCCACTCCCACTCGTCGCCATTCCCATTTCTCTTCATCTTCATTCTCAAATCTCTTCTTTCCACATTTTTCTCTCCTTTTTTGGCTTCATCCCCTCCGTTCACTAAGCTCCACCCCTCCTGGAGCCAACGTCTTCTTTTTCTTCGCCGATTTCTTCCGTTTCTCTCAGTTTCTCATTCAACATCTTCGTCATTATCAGCAAGAGATTAGAAGTGATAAGTGGAGAGAGACCACGACGACGTCGTTGGCGATGGGAGCAGGAGCAGCAGCTGTCTTCTTCAGCTAATTGTCTCCTCCTCGACGTCTCTCTCTCACTTTCGCAACTCTGCGTCTCTCCGAGAACGTCGCTACTCTCATCTCGTCTAATGGGAGGTTTCTCTATGAGGGGTGGCCTCGATTGTGTGTGCGTCGGGCTGTCCCCGCTGTCGGGGATAGAAGACTGCACACACACACATCGATCGGCGGCCCTGAGAGGCCTCTGAGAGACCGCTAGATGATCAGAGAAACGGAGAGACTATGAGACCACCGGAGGGTGCAGACGACGAGAAAGATGAGAGAGTGCGGTGCGCACGGAGACCGTCAGACGTCAGAAGGTCGTGAAGAGGGGAGGAAACACACATCGAGGAGTCTATATGGTTTTTCCTTGTGTGTGAGAGAGTCTCTCTCTCTCTGTCTATCTGTCGCTGCTTGCGGGGAGACCCCCTGGCTGTGTGTGCGTACAGGCAGAAGACGAAACTGCGAGGTCCACCACCACGACCAGCAGGATCCCCCCGCGGGCTCTCTCCGCGCCTGCAGCACGCCCGTTGCACTCTGCTGCATGCAGCAGGCAGCGTACTTTTATTTTTCTTCTTCATCTCGTCGCCCCCTTCCACCACCACCACCGCTCACCTCCTCTACTATCCCTTTCCGTGTCGTCTCCTCCCCACGGTGTGTTGTTCACGGTGTGGTGGTGGCGGCGACGCTGCCCCAGTGACCCCAGTGTTACGGTAGGCGCCGCCCACTTCCTCCTCCCAGAAGACTCCCCAGAAGGCTGAGCCATCTGGGGAGATCTAGGGAGCCAGTGGCCACCACCTGCTAGATGAGTGGAGAGGGAGAGAGAAAGAGCACAAGAACATAGTATAGTAGGATTCTGATGTCATCTAGATTCTCTGAAAATCAAGAGATTCCTGGAAGTCGTAAAGTTTATTTCCTTATAAACTGACGTCATCTAGTTCCAGACTTTATGACCTTCTGGATTCCAGGGAATTCCTTTATTTAACAGATTTTCGGATTCTCAAGCGATTTCAATACAGAATTAGCATATTTCTGCCCGTATTCTATGTTTAAGATACAAAATTATAGAAATGACGCTAAAAATGAGTTATTTGAGACTGAAATGTGTCCCAAACTCTTCTAATAAAAGGGCATGTCCTAGATTCAGCACTATTAGAAGAGTTTGAGACATGTTTCAGTCTCAAATAACTCATTTTTAGCGTCAAATAGCGTTATTTCTATAATTTTGAATCTTTAACATAGAATTTGGGCAGGAATATGAAGATTCTGTCGTGAAATCGCTCGAAAATCGAATTTTCAGAAGTGTTCTGATTCTAGGTTATTCACTAGGCTTCTGATTCCTAGATATCGTTGTTTCCGAGTTTAGAATCGCTGAATTCCAACAAAAATTCACCGAAAATCTGTGAAAATCCTGAATTTTGGATCCTCAGGTCATCTAAAAGCCCTTTTTCCTCATGTAACTTTGCTCTGACGTCTTCTGAATCATCTGAATCACTTCATAACTCTTACCAATTTGCAGACGTACAAACTGAACGTGTCGATTCCGAATGAAGAAGTGCTCTTCTACAAACAAGCAATAAAAATGGAAAAAGAGCTCTCACCACTTCTCAAAGGCGACGGATCGATGCCCCTCGACCATCTCGACGAAATGATGGACGACGACACAGACGGAAGTGAATCCGTCACGTCAAGCATACACCCAGCAGGACGTCATCTGAAGGAGGAGACGCCGGCTCCATCGACGACGGCGACACCTTCTGTATCCTCACCGCCCGTGTCGTCTGTGCCACAGGATACACCGATTATGACACCGAAAGTTGTCAAAAGTAAATCCGGATACATTTTATTCTCTGCAGAAGTTCGTAAACGAATTATGCATGAGAATCCGGACGCAGGATTCGGTGAAGTGTCGAAAATAGTTGGAATAGAGGTATAGAATGTCTGAAAATAACCATCTAATTTCAAAAATTTTTCAGTGGAAAAAGTTGTCGGAAGAGCAAAAGAAGCATTACGAGATGCGTGCGGAAGTGGTCGCTGTCGAGAAAGCGAAACAGGATGCGATCAAAGCGACACAAGCGATGACACTGGCGCCCGGACAGATTCGAATCTTCCAGTGTAAATGGGCGGCGTGCGATTTTCAGTACGAATCGGAGCCCGCGCTTCTGGAACATGTTATACAACATCATACGAGTCAAATCATCAGTGAGTCACGGGGTGAGCGGAGACAGTTGGTGTCGTTTGTCGTGGGGGTTTACGGAGTGGTTACGGTGGTGTAGATTTACGGGGCAGCTAGATGTAGATTTACGCTATTTGATGTAGATTTACGGGAACTAGGTGTGAAGTTACGGAAGTTAAATGTGGATTTACTGTATTTACCGTAAATACTGTTTTATAACTGCACCTGTAATAGAACGGCATCTGTATTATAACGGCACCCCATCTATACTCAGAATTCATGAATGTGATCATCCCCGTGGTCTTTCTTGGTTTTGATTAAAAGCAACGTGCTTAGTAACTTGTAAATTAACAAATAGAACGTCCAAAAAAAGTTTTTCCGGTAAATTTTAATAAGTTTCTGAAACCACAGAATTTCTCTGGGAGCCGGTTGAAAAATATAACGGCATGCCGTTATAATACAGTATTTACGGTAGTTGTCGATTCACGCAATTTGATGTAGATTTACTGTGTCTAGATATCGATTTACGGAGGATAGGTGTAGATTTACAGAGGTTAGATGTGGATTTACGGGAACTAGGGATCGATTTACAGAGGTTAGATGTGGATTCACGCAATTTTATGCAGATTTACTGTATCTAGGAGCCGAAAAAATGTCCGAAAATAGGTGAAGTTGGCTTATTTCTGTCGGTTTTGATCGATATTTCCTCATTTTTGGCCATTTTTTGCTCATTCTCTTGACATTTATCCCATTTGTGGTGTAAAACGGTCGAAAATTGGGGCAGCGTCACCAATCGATTTACGGCTTTTGTAGATTTACGAGCATTTAGCAACTAGATGTGTATAAAGTTTGGTGTAGATTTACGAGGTGTTATGTAGAATTACCAAAACCTATCATCTTATTTTGCAGTGGACAGTGACCAACAATTCGTTTGCATGTGGATGACGTGTCTTCGTAATCGAAAAGACGGAAAACCATTCCCCTCGCTGCCACGTCTTCATCGTCACATCAAGGAGAAGCATATGCCAGTCTCGGCACGAAATGTCTACAGTAATCAACTGTGCAAGAATTTCTTCAAAGTGATTCAAACGCCTGGAGACACGGCGCCACGTGTTGTCGCCGCGCCCTACGGACAAATTCAACCGAATGCGCCGCCCGGAGGACAACAGAACGGAGGACAGATTCCATCACAAAATGGAATAAATGGGAATCAGAATGGAGGAGGACAACACCATCAGATTCATCCACAACAACAAATGCAACAACATCATGATCCACACATGCAACAACATTATCAGGTAAGTATCGAAAAAATCGCTATTTTCAGCTGCTTTTAGACAAAAAACCGTGGTTTTTAGCTATTTCTAGTCGGACAATTGCTATTTTTAATCAAAAATCGCTATTTTCAGCCATTTTTAGTCAAAAATCGTTGTTTTTAACACTATTTTCAGTCGCGAAATCGCTATTTTCAACTATTTCTAATTCCTTTTTGATCAATTTTGATGTAAAATTGCTGAAAATTGCTAAAAATGTCAGATTTCGCACTATTTTAAAACAATTTTGATGAAAAATTCATCATTTTTAAGCATTCTTGACGTAAAATTGCTGAATATAACTGAAAATTTCATTATTTTCAACTACTTTCAGTCGAAAATAGGTATTTTCATATATTTTTAGTCGAAAAATCGTTTTTTTTAAACTATTTCCGGTCAAAAAATCGTTATTTTCAACTATTTTCAGTTGAAAAATCGTGATTTTCAACTATTTTTTAACTCCTGAATGACTGAAAATTCCACATTTTCAGCCCGGACCACCTCAACCACACCAATCGATGGGACCACCGCAACAACCAATGCAAAATGGAATGTATCAGCAACAGGGACCATCGAATCCTCAACAATTCCATCAGGTATCTCATCAACAAATGCAACAAGGAGGACAACATCATCCACAACAACAACTGATGCAACAAGTCGTTCAACAACAGATTCCAGACGTCGGACGGACTGTTGTGAGGGCGGCAATTCCCGCGTTCGTCGCGCCGCCCAATCAGATTCATTCGAAGAGAGTTCTCCATTCGGAAGCGTATTTGAAGTGAGTAGATGAGTTTGGTGGCCTAGAATACCGAATTTCGGGGTTCTAGGCTTAAAAATCGCAATTTTACGTCTAAAAATGAGTTAAAAATCGCGATTTTTGACTGATAATAGACACGATTTTTCGACATTTTTTCGTCCCATAATGAAAGCTCAAATGGCCTAGAAAACTCCAAAATTCGGGATTCTAGGCCATCAGACAGCTCAGGTGGTCTAGAATCCCGAAATTTGAATGTTCTATGTCACTGAGCTATCTGATGGCCTAGAAAACCCGAGGGGTTCCAGACCATCTCGAGAGCTTCTAGAATATCGATTTTCGAAAATTGACTTCTATATTCATTTTCTCTTTTTCAGATATATCGAATCGCTCGCTCAAAACCGACAGAAATCGGTGAGTCGATGGGAACGAAGTCTCGCCGCCACCCACCGTAACACGCAGCCATCGAATGGAACTGTCCGGCCGCCAGCTCACTGGATTCGGGTTAGTTTTGGGGGAAAATTAGCTTATTTTTTAGCGGAAATCAGACATTTTTTGAGTTTTTGGCACAATTTTCATCATGAAAACGGGTTTCGGTAGTTTCAGAGCTCTCAAACATCCGCTTGAAAAACTGTTTGAAAAATGAGGTTTTAGGCTGGAAATCTTCATTTTTGCCATCCAAAATACCATAAAAGTGAATTATTTGAAGCTAAAACTGAGATTTTTCAGGTTTTTTAGCGCGATTTCAGCTTTTTGGGAGTTTGAGAGCTGAGAAAACTCGAAAATGTGCACTTTCTGCGCAAAAAACTGTCTATAATGTGATTTACAGTCCAAAATCTGCATTTTTCAGCTTTCCATCTTAAAATCTATTTTTGACCTTATTCTACATTATTTAAAGTTTTCGGCACGATTTTCAGTTTCAGAAACAGTTTTGAACGTTTCTGAGCATAAAAATCTTTTTGAAACTGAAAAAAGAAGCGATTTTCAGCTACTATATGGTATATCTTTATAGCCTAATTTTCCCAATTCTTTAGCGCACGGAAGCGGGCCGCCCTGTCGCCCGAGAAGAAGACGTGACGAAGGCGTTGTGGAAACTTCGCGACGAATTGCTGAAAAGTACGTGTGGATTGGTGATCGATCGACCGACACTCTAAATTCTTTCTCTATGCATTCAATTTTGTCTTTTTTATTTATTTTAATTATTTTTAATCAATTTTTGTTCTCTCTCCTGAATTCTCTTCCCAGTTCAACAATTCCTCGTCCTCCTAAACTCTGAATCTCTTTCTCTCTCTCATTTAATTATTAATTATCAATTTAATTATTTTTGTTTTAATTCCACCCCAACACTTTCACCTCCTGATGATCTGTCTCTATTCATCTTCAAAATGTTCTTATTGAGCCGGGCTTACATACAGAAAACTGACTAAATGAATACGGTATTTTGTAATAATTTTTATTGTAATTAGTGTAATTAGTGTTAATTACCCCCAATTAGTATTCCTCCCCCAATTAACAATTATAGATCGGTCGCTAGAATGACGACTTTATTGGGTATGAATCCCTGCTTCTCATCTGCAATCCTCACTGCCCACAGCCAATCGTCCACTGGTTTCCCGCTGGTGCAACGGATCCATTCCCCCGGACGGACGGTCAAATCGAGTGGGGACCGCCCGGTGAATGGCTCAACGACAAGCAGATTCTCGTTTTCCCTGGAAATCTGGACATACGGACACACAGACAGACGGACAGACTCACCACTTCTCTCGAATCGGGCGATTCATTGTGACGTCTTCTGGAATCTTCAAGTGGGACGATGGAACGAAACCCGACTGATTTTCAGAATTACGGACATATGTCCACTCGGGATCCGAGATATTCAGAATTGTGACGGTGTCACCTTCCTTCACGGAGAGATCATCTGGAGCCGTCGAGTCGAATGGGCGGAAAATTTGCGCTTCGCAGATTTCGTCCTGGAAATGGATGGGGTGGATTTACGGGAGCTGAACTCGATTTACGGGGTCTTAAAATTGATTTACGAGAGCTTAGGTGTGGATTTACTAAGCATCAGCTAGTGTCGATTTACGGGAACTAAAGATATATTTAAGGGAGGCTTTGTGTAGGTTTACAGCGAAGTTTTTGTAGATTTACGAGATTAGGTGTCGATTTACGGAAGCCTAAATGTAGATTTACGAGGTCCTTCGTGTGGATTTACTAAGCGATGTGTAGATTTACGGAAATGTAAATTTACGGAAGCTCGGTGTGCATTTACGGGCTCAGGTGTCGGTTTACGGGGGGCGGGTTAGGGAAATTGGTGTCGATTTACGAAAGCCTAAATTTGGATTCGCGAGGCCCTTCGTGTGGATTTACTGAGCGGCGTGTAGATTTACGGCATGAATAGTGTCGACTTACGCGCAGAAATGTGGATTTACGGGGTCACTCAAATCGATTTACGAGAGCTTAGGTGTGTTTTTAAGGGAGCTTCATGTGAATTTACGGAAGCCTAAATTTGGATTTACGAAGCCCTTCATGTGGATTTACCATTTTGAACACCTCTCCCTCCTCCTTTTGCACTGGAAGACTGTCGATAAATCTTTGAAGATTCGATTTTTCCCATTTCCGGTCCAATGTAGCCGTAGAGATTCCCTTTTTCTGAAAAAATTGACCGAATTTTGATAGCTTCTCACGACCTGAGTTTTAGTCGGAATGTTTCAAAATTTAAATTTCCTGGTAGATCAAAAATAGGGCTACATTTTTGTAATTGACAACTTTTTGATAGCTCTGCAGGCTTTTGAGTTATGCGTCTTTAAAGTTAAGCACCTGGGAGGAGAGAGGGAGGGAGACGCAGGGAAGGCGAGAGCGTCTAACTGTCTGCGTCTCTCCCCACTCTCTGGCGAGCTTAAACTTTGAAGCGGCGTATCTCCCTGAGAATTAAAGTAATCAAAAAGTTGTCAACTCGTTAATTGTAGCAAATTTTGTGTAGATCATTTTTGTAGTTGACATCTTTTCGATAGCTCCGCCCACTTTTGAGATATGCGCATTTAAAGAAGTTGTTTGTTTATTTGTTTAGAGAAAATCACTATTTTCGACCACCTATCGCGGATAGTGTTTTGTGGTAAAAAGGTCAAAATTATATTTTTCTGGTAGATCTAGACCAGGGCTACATTTTTGTAGTTGACAACTTTTTGATAGCTCCGCCCACTTTTGAGTTGTGAACTACAAGAATTAATGTTTTGATGTGATCTATCTAATTCTGGACATCTGGATGCACAGACAGACAGACACAAACCTTCTCTACCGTGACTCTCTTCTGCAATAGTTTGCAATACGTCTGCGGAACGAATCCTTTCCGCCCATCCGAAACTTGAACATAAATCCATTGGTCGTCCCGGTAGAGCGCTTTTACTGTAGTGCCACGTGGCACACTGATCTCATCGGCTACCTTGAAGAAGGGGCGTTACGGTAAAAGAGAGAGAGGGGGCGGAGTCTGCTTACCGTAGCCGTAAAGTTTTTAGTGAGCTGTCCTGGGGTATACGGGTCGAAATGGTCCACTTGCATACTATCAACCCATCCGCCGCCATTTTCAGGGCCTAGAAATTGAGAATTTGGTGGCCTAGATTCCGACAAATGAGTTTTTTGAAGTTTTGAAAAGGACTACGATAGTTTTATCAGTTTTCAACGTTGTATTCGGAATCTACGGCGTCGATTTTATCTTTTTAGGTTTTTTAGAAGATTTGGTGAGATTTTTGAAAAATTCGATGTTTGCGTACTTTCTCACATGCAGTACCCCACGAAATTCAAAAATTTATAGAAATTCTAAGAAAAATGTTTCTAGGCTGAAATTTTGCAAATTTTCCAAAGATAACTCTTATTTTTCTATTTTTAAGTGTCAAATTCATATTCCTTGCAACATTTCAGTCCCCCACATGATTTTCAAGCCAAATTACATCAATTTCCGCGATTTTGGGTGTTTGCGTACTTTCCCAACTACAGTACCCCATGACTTACCTCTTCCTGCTAGAACCTTCCAGAAAATACTACGGATTCCCATTTCGTGGGGAGAAAATTTTGAAATGGGTTTTAGGGGAAAATAAACAACGATATGTTAAGACAATATGTCAAAATAACGATTTGTTTGCTTTCCGATGTGACCGGAAGGAGATCGGGGACATTGAATGGATAGGACGGGGTCTGTTGTGGTCCAAACCTTATAAACTTAAGACCACCTGATAGATAAAGGAAAGAGCTTTATTTTTGTAGTTGACAACTTTTTGATAGCTCTGCAGGATTTTGAGATACGCGGTTTTAAAGAAGTTGTTTGTTTATTTTCAGTTCAGTGAAAATCACTATATTCGACCACCTATCACGGATTGTGTTTTGTGGTAAAAAGGTCAAAATTATATTCTTCTGGTAGATCAACTCAAGGGCTTCATTTTTGTAGTGTACAACTTTTTGATAGCTCCGCCTACTTTTGAGATATGGGGGGGGGGGGGAGCGCAGAGAAAATGAGTGCTTATATGTCAAAACCCTGCAAAGCTATCAAAAACTTGTCAACTACAAAAATGAAGCAATATTTTTGATCTACCAGAAAAATATAAATTTGGAAACTACAACAAAAGTTGACGTTGTGAAAATTCACTTTCTCACTTTTGCACCGAATGCTTATAAAAGCGTGAATAACTTTTTTCACAAATTTCCGTTTCGAAAACTGATAACAGATTCGAAATCAGCGTGAAATTGGCTATAAGATACGTTTGTTCTGCACTCAAAGAGTACCCTGGTTCGATTCTTTTTCCCACGCCAATCTTTTTTCTTTCTTTTTTTCTCATTTTTTGGCACGTAAAAGTACAGTAGAGCACGTTTGTAATTACGTCAAATCCGAAAGTTCACAAATTTTCATTTCCCAACAAAAGATGGTCGTCGAATTGATGAATTGTGGCGGGTGTAAGGAGCGATTCTTCAGGGAAGACGTCGTCAGGGTATAGAATTCCTCATTAGAGATTTCTAGGTCATCTGAAAACTTTGCAGGGCGAAGTCATCTCCCTATTGAATCGAATGTGGCACAAAGAGCATATTCAGTGTGTTTTTTGTAAGGTTAGTGACTTAGAATGCGCTCTATTGATAGCATTATCAATGGAGCGCGTTTGCCGATTTTCTAGGGCATCGTTTCTCTTCCAGCTTACCATCACCGATGAGAGATACTTCCGTTCCAACGTCGACCCGATGAAACCTGCGTGCTACGCGTGTCATATTCAGACAACTCATCCGGCGTGTGTTGGTGAGTGAGAGAGAGAGAGACGCAGAGAAACGAGAGTGTCTCGTTGTCTGCGTCTCTTCGACTCTCCCCATGTCTCTGGGGAGCGCTTGAACTTTGAAGCGGCGTTTCTCCCTGGGAATGGAAGCTATCAAAAAGTTGTCAACTATCAAAATGTAGCAAATTTCTTGTAGATTATTTTATCTGTTAAAATAATTTTTGTATCTTATCAACTTTGGGGGATAAAGAGGTTATAAGCATGGTAGGGTGACCGAATTTTGATAGCTTCTCACGACCTGAGTTTTAGTCGGAAATGTTTCAAAATTTTTCTGGTAGATCAAAAATAGAGCTACATCTTTGTAGTTGACAACTTTTTGATAGCTCCGCAGGCTTTTGAGATATGAGCCTTTTAAGATAGCCTGCTTCAGAGTAGAGAGGGATGGAGACGCAGAGAAGGCGAGAGCGTCTAACTGTCTGCGTCTCTCCCCTCTCCCCCTCACTCCTTGAGGTGCCCTAACTTTGAAGCCCCGTAACTCCTCAGCAATTGAAGCTATCAAAAAGTTGTCAACTAACAAAATGTAGCAAATTTCCCGTAGATCATTGTGCTAGTTGACAACTTTTCTCTATCTCTTCACCATCCCACTTATATCAACAACTTCACCTTCTATTTTCAAAACTCCTCATTCCAGGCTGCTCCCTTCCAATAATCGAGCGTGGCCTTGTCGCATTCGACCGTCTCTTCCATATCGATTGCTTCCGTTGCGCCATTTGTCATAAAACGATTCCCCAGCGTCGTGGATTCTACGAGAGAGACCTGATGCTCTATGATGAGTCCTGTTATATGATGTACATCAAGGATCTGCCGCCGGACGAGGATGCTCCGCCTACGTGATTCTCTAGAAATAATTATTTTCGACTGTGATGAAACCTTGTATGTAACAGCATTGCTGGAAATTTTTGTTTTTGTCTGGCGCGTTGGGGTTGTCGAAACTCCTTGTCTCTTTTTCGGGTTGAAGCGTGTTTCCGGTCGTTTTTGAATTCTTTTGGAATCTGTTTACACGAAAAAACCGAATTTGGGTGGGTTGGAAGTGCGCTCCATTGATAATTTGTTTGAAAAGTAGGTTGGGAAGGGGTTCGAACCGAAAACCAAATTGTTAGTGTCATCTATACAGAAAACAAAAACTATTTAGAGGAGAGGGGAATTGAACCCGGGATGTCCAGATCGCTGGTCAGACTCCTTACCAGGTGAGCTATAAAGGCAAAAGCTGGATGCTTCAAGAAAGATAGTGATAAGCGTTCGTGCCGGTGGTGGTGGCAACACGTTCAACGTTTATCACAACCCTGTTCCGCGCCGCCGCTCCCACCCTGATAGCTCAACTGGTAACAGGATGGGCCAGTAGACAACAGGTCAGGGGTTCGATTCCTTCTCAAAGCTTTCCTTTTTTGCTCTTTTTATGGATCATAGTGAGTCGTTTCTTTTTAGTTCCAAGTCACTTTGAACACCAAAAATTGGAAAGGTGTCTGTTTATCCCCCAAAAAATACATTTATCTACACAAAAAATAAAATAAAACATTTAAATTCAGAGGAGATCACTTGGTGGCAGTGGTGAAGGCGGCTGGCACACGACGGACTCCTGAAATCAAAAATTAAATCTTCTGGATTTCTCCGCGCACGCCTGTACGCCCTCCACCTCCACATTCTTTCGTTGCCCCTGTGGCTCAGGTGGTTACGCGCGCTGCTGCTACGCAAAAGGTCGATGGTTCGAGTTTTGCCTCTGCCCAAACCTTTTTGCTTTTTTGCATCCCTGTCCCCCTTATTACCTTCAATTTTAGCGTTCGCCCACAACTCCCTCGGTCCCTTCCCATCACTGTGCGTATGATAGAACGCGAAATAATGACATTTCGTCATCGCATCCTTCTTATCCTGATTCTGATACCAAATCACGATGGAGACTGTCTCATTGGGTTTGATGAATCCAATCGGTGGCTGAACACGAAAGATGTCCGCCGACGTGCAACGCACTTTATAGGAAACCGTTTCGGAGGTAGGGTTGTGCAGTTTGACGAACACCGATGCTGGCTTCTTGTCGTCGGAACACTTGAACTCGATCTGAAACGTGTCGATTATCGATTTTTCCAGAAAAATCAATAAAATACCTTATTGGCACTCAACGATAGCTTGAACGGCGGCTCGCCTGGCTTATTAGGCAACGCGGTGGCACCGGCGTCGGGAAAATTCGAGACTGGAACATTTGTTGATTTTTTGTCAGCCATTTTTAGTTTCTGAAAATCGAAGAGGTTTCCAGTCGTCCCCCGGTGTCAAAACTCACCTTTAAACTACTTTTGAAGAAAACGCGTCGTAAAATAACCAACTTTCTGATATCCCCTTTCTTTTATACCCAGAAAGATCTTATCTTGAGGATCGGAAGGTCATAGAAAAAATCAGAGTGTCACGGGATACTTGAAAAGGGATTTTTCAAAAAGTTTCAAAAAAAAAATCACGTTTTTATGGAAAGTTTTGAAAATTTTTTGACCTTGAAGTGTCCTTACGGTTTTTTACGCTTCCGGAAATTTTTTAGCATTTTAAGTGCTCTAGAACTAGTGAGAAACGCATCACTATGATCTATAAAAAAAGAAAAAAGAATAGTGAAGAAAAGAAATCGAACCCCTGACCTGTTGTCTACTGGCCTATCTCGTTACCAGTTGAGCTGTCAAGGTGGAAGAAGCGGCACGGAACAGAGGGTTGTGATAAAGGTGGTGGAGTTCCCCACCTTCTCGCCACCGCCAAATTTAAACTCGATAAGCATTTTCTGTTATTTCGAAAATTTTATTTTCTAGAATTTTCTTCTCTATAAATAATTATAGACTGAATAGAGTTTTGGTTAAGGTATAGGTTACTGAAACATGTAAAGGCTGTGCGAAACTTTACTTGTTTTCGAAAAATATTTGAAATGTTAGATTTTATAAAGTTTTTAGACACGGGAAAACCTTTTCAAACCATTTTTGTTCTCTAATTTATAGATTCGCCTTATTTTTCTTTTTCACAACTTAAAAGTTTTGTTAAAGGAAAAAAAATTTAGAAGTGAAAAATAGCTCTTATTTGAAAGATCGTCGTGGCCTTCCCTTTAGTCCCACTTTGTTGAATTTATATTTTCTGGTAGATCAAATCTAGATCTTTATTTTTGTAGTTGACAACTTTTTGATAGCTCCGCCCACTTTTGAGATATGCGCCTTTGAAGTTGGCGGCACCGCTGCTCACTTTTAAAGGCGCATATCTCAAAAGTGGGCGGAGCTATCAAAAAGTTGTCAATTACAAAATTGAAGATCTAGATTTGATCTACCAGAAAAAAATAAATTTGAAAGAGTGGGACAATAGCGAAAGGTGTAGCAAGTTTTTAAAGTTGATCTATTGTTTGCCCTTAATTTTTTTTTTGATCTACGCATAATTTACTAGTGGAATTCAATGTAGTTTTCGTAGAAATTAGGTATTTTTATCTCGTTTTTCATCACAAATCTTCTTTTCTTCTGACAATATATGATGATAAAGGATTAAGATTAACTAGGGAGGATTTGTAAATCCCATTTCCCAACTCGAAATTTTTCAAATTCCCGCGCGGAAAATTGCATGGGGGCGCGATTAATTCACTTTACTGTATTTCTGGATGTCCAAGAGCCTCGAAAATGGTGTTCTGCTTCTTTTTAGACAACAGAACATACACAATAAAAAATAAATGTCTTTTCTTATCAGCAGTTCCCATTGTTCCCTTTAAACAAATGTCTCATGACTAACATTTTAGTTTTTTTAAATAGTGTTTTAGGGATTTTTCTGACAAAAACTTTGTTCTGGCGCACCTCTGACGCGCCTTCCAATCCGGCGAGAACGCCGAGATCACCGCGAACATCTACGCCTTGCAACGTCTGATCTCTCCATGTCGTCGGCGGTCTACTGGTTAAGGAGCCCGACCGCTGCGCAAAACTTTCCGGGTTCGATTTTGCCCCTCGTCTCGAAGTTTTTTCTTCTTTTGCAACTCGATTTTAAGATTTTTTTCGTTACTTCACCACCTTTTTTTTTCCGCTTTTTCGTGTGTCGACGGACACGACTTGCTGATCCCCGTTTTGCCGAAAGAGAGAGCAAATCGGATTTAGGAAATTCTTTTTTTTCTTTTTTCCGTCGTCTTCTCACGGCTTAACAACTCCCTGCTCTCTCGAAAACCAACCAACTAAAACACATTTGATATATCTTCTTCTTTTATAATATGCACACACACACACACACTCGGCAGGCCTCCTTTTCAATGTAACATATGATATTCTGAGATTTAGAGTCTCTTTAGTACTGCTGCTCTTTTTCTATCATCTTGACATACCGAGGTGTGCTAATTTGAGCTTTTACGCTAATTTGCTCATTAGTGAGGGTGTAAGTGCGCTCTACTGAGAAATGGAAATTTTGGAAACAAACGTTTCAAATTTTTGCTTAAATTAGGTGTTTTTCCCTCTAAAATAGAATTTTCCACTACTCAAAAACGTCATTTCAATTCCAATTTTCTCTCCTCGATCCTCTTAACCGCACCAATCAAAAAGCAATACAGCAATTTGTCATCCTCTTGTTTTTCTCGAAATTCTCCTTCCTATCTGACTGAAAAAGGGAGAAAAAGCGAAAAAACGAGCCGAAGTGTCAAATTAAAAAGAGAAAGAGAGCAAGAGGCATCGGCTCAATTTCTAGCATTTCCCTTTTTTTGCCGCCTTTTTCTCTGAAACTCTCATCAGTCGGCCCAATTTGGGTGAAAAACAGACATTATTCTTAATTTTTCGCTTCTAGACAGGAAAATTGATCTAAAAACAAGAAGCAAAAAAGAATTGTAGAAGTGAGGAATCGAACCCCCGATGTCCAGATTACTGGCCAGACTCCTTCCCAGGTGAGCTATCCGTGTAGAAGCGTGGGCGCGGCGCGGAGGGTTGTGATAAAGCTATCGGCGACCGCGTGGTAAACACCACGCTTATGACTACCTTCCTTTCCGCGCCCAGCTTTTGCTCTCATAGCTCACCTGGTAAGGAGTCTGACCGGCGATCTGGACATCCCGGGTTCAATTCCCCTCCCCTCTCAATAGTTTTTGTTTTCTTTATAGATGACACTAACACTTTTATTTTCGACTCTAACCCCTTCCCAACCCATTTTTCCAACAAATTATCAATGGAGCGCACTTCCAACCCACCCAAAAGTATCTTATTCAGTTTTTCGTGTAAAAAGATTCCAAAGATTCAAAAAAACGACCGGAAACACGCTTCAACCCGAAAAAGAGACAAGTTTTCGTGCTCAGAGAGAGAGTCAAGTGGTTTGTTGTTTTTTTGGACATTTTTTTTGCCTCTTTTTTCTCTTTTTTCCCGTCCTCTCATGGGAACTAAATTGAATCAGAGAGAGAGAAAGAATTCTCTCTTTTTTCTGTTGGTTCATTGTTTTTTTTCGGGTCTTAAATTAATTATATATGTGTATGTGGGTGTACATATGTGAAAATTATTCTGCAATTTTTATTTAAAAAATCGATTTTTTTTGCAAAAACAGAAAAAAAGAATGTTTCCCCGTTTTTCCTACGAAAACCTGTCTGACTTTCAAAATCAGGCGACCAATTTCAGCTGGAATTCAGCAATATTCAGTTGTTATAAAGGAAACGCGCTCCACCGCATTTTTGGCACTAAATTTTAAGTTTTGAGATGATATTTTTGAGATTCAACACAAATTTTGATTAACTTTTCTCCCAAATTTTGAGATTTTTGTTGAAAAAATCCAAAAAAAAAACATTTTTTCGATGATTTTTGCAAACGCGCTCCACCGCACTTTTGGCGCTTTTGAAAAATATTTGAAATTTTGAGTTAAAAGTTACTTCTTTCATGCATTTTGATTAATATTTCACCAAAATATTAGGCTTTTGCTTTGAAAAACCAAAAAAATCCAACAAAACAAATTTTCCTTTTTTTGTTGTTGGAAAAGTACATGAAAATTCTTCTTCCAATTTGACTTTTTTTTTCATTTCTTCGTATTTCCCAACCCCATTGACCCATCCACTTCAGATGTTCTCTTGCTCTCCCCTCCCATACATCTGCCCTCATTTTCCACATTTATTTTTCTTTTTTTCTTTTTCACGCCCTCATAGCCGAACTTTTTCTATTTTGGGTTTCTAGCTTTCTGACTTCGCTGGCCTAGAAACCCAAAATAGAAAAAGCTCGGCCAGAGGTACACTTTCAGCATTTTTCAACTTTTTAGGACTGAAAATTCTCGTTTTAAGCAATTTTCAGTGGTTTTGAGTGTCATCCATGGGAAAATTCCATATTTTTTCTACACATATTTCGAAATTAAACTGAAAAATTAAGTTTTTGATGATTTAATAGTTTTGTGAAAAGGGTTTTCTATAAAACTGGGTTATAGAAATTTTAGCAAATTTTTTTAAACACAAAAAATACAATTTTAAACCAAAAAATCGGAAAAATGTATTTTTTTTTCTTTTTTTAGTTTTCTAAATATCTCTGAAAGTTTTTTTTTTAATTTTATTTATTTTTTTTTGATTACTTTGTTCCGAAACAATTTAATTCTCAAATTTCTCTATTTTTCCCTTCATTTTTCCCACCAAAAACCCCCTTATTCACCACGAAAAATCGCTAAAATCGAAAATTCTTCATGTCGTCTATTTTTTCGATTTTTCACTGTTAAATTTATAATAATTTATTTCAAAAAACTAAATTCTCAAATTTCTCTATTTTTCCCTTCATTTTTCCCACCAAAAACCCGCTTATTTACCCCCGAAAAGTCACATTTTCGGGTGGAAACCCGCGAGACCGGTCATCTTGCAAACGCGCTCTATTGAGAATCGGAGAGAGAAGAGGGCGAGAGAGTGTGTAGAATGAAGAGACGCAGAGAAATGGAGGAGAGACTTCGTGATACTTCTCTCAATTCCGACGCTTTCGGAGGGCACTTTTTGTGTTAAATTTGATTTTTTTTTGGAATGAAAAAAACTTTGAAAAAAAGAAATTGAAATATATTTTTCTGCCTAATAACTTTTATTTTAATTAAGACCTTTTTTTAACGATTTTCTTCTTTTTTGGTTTCTCAGCTTCTGAATTTTTATTTATTTCTATTTTCTAAATATAAAAATAAAAGAAAAAGAAGAGAAATCTATAAATATTGATATTTTAAGAAAAATCGGTATTTTTCGCTATTTTTTCCATTTTATTCTTTTCCAATTAATTGGAAATTTTCTATTTTATAAAACTGGACAAAAATGTTTCTAGGTTTTGAAAATCTTTATTTTTGTCGAAAACCTCCAATAATTGATGTAAAATACTAGTTTTCAAGTAGTTTTTGTTAAAATAAAAAATAAAATAAAAATTTCGATTTTCGGAATTTTTTTCTCAAATTTAAAAATTTCAATTTTTCATGAAAAACAGGGATTTTCAATTCAAAATCAAGTCACCCGTTAATTAGAATTTCTGATTTTTTCTGTCAAATTTATAAATAAAAACTATAGTCAAAATTTTTAGTCTTTAGGTGTTTCTCATTGAAAAACTGCAATTTTCACTTTAAAATTAGTCAAAAAGCTGTGAATTTTACACGAAAACCTTTTTTTTCACTTTTCAAAAAGTTTACACAGAAAGAATCATGAATTAGTATTTCAAATTTTAAAAAACTTTTAAAACAAGTTTTTCGATAACAAAAAACCAAAATACTCATTTGCTAGCTCTCTGAAAAAGTTCAAAATATTCAGTATTACCAGATGTTTAATGTTTCTGATTGAAAAACTGCTATTTTCAATTTAAAATTAATTTTTTAAATTTAGACATTTAAAATCGCAAATTTATTGTTTCAATTCGAAGAAATGCTTAAAAAACGAGTTTTTCTATATCACAAATAGTTATTTTCGCGATTTTCACACAATTATCTTCATTTTTCGCTCTGAAATCCTATTTTTTCTGCTAAAATTCCCCATAAATTTAATTTTTCAGTATGTCAAATGGGCCTGAAACGGGCGCCCTCCGCCGTAAAACGTCTCTTCACATCCGTGATACTCGTATCGCTGGACTCTACGATTTAGAGAAAACTATCGGACAAGGACATTTTGCAGTTGTAAAACTGGCAAGACATGTTTTCACCGGGGAAATGGTATGAGGATTATGAGGAAACAATTTGGAGAAAATTCATTAAAAATGCGCCAAAAAACTCAAAAATAATTAATTTTTTGTCCTGAAAAACTTTAAAAACAGCCATCATCCTAGTTAAAAACTCAAAAATTTGCGTTTTTGTTATCCAAAAACGGGGAAAAGCTTGATTTTCTAGATTTTCAAGCATCCGAAAAAACTGATAATTGTGATTAAAATTGAGAAAACAGGTAAAATATACAATTCTCGACCCCATTATTCGTATTTTTTGAGATAAATTAATTTTAAACTGAATTTGACATATTTAGTTTCAAAAAATGAAGAAAAATTGAGGAAATATAGAAATATTTGACATGAAAACAATTTTCTGGATATGTAACTGCATTCCTTCAAAAAAAAAATTATTATGTTTTGAGCAAAAAGCAGTTACATATCCAGAAAATCGTTTTCATGTCAAATATTTCTATATTTCCTCAGTTTTCCTTCTTTTTTTGAAACTGAATATATTTATCAAATTTAGTCGAAAATCAATTTATCTCAAAAAAGTACGAATTTTGGGGTCGAGAATTGTATATTTTGAAAAAAAAAAGCAATTCGGTGGAATTTACAGTTAAAAACTCAAAAATTGCCTTTTTGTTATCCAAAATAGAGGAAATTCAATTTTTAAGCATTCCTGCCCAGTTTTTGTCAATATTTCTCAAAATTTGCAGGTGGCCGTCAAAATCATCGATAAGACGAAAATGGACGAAGCGTCGACATGTCAAATAATGAAAGAAGTGAGATGTATGAAGTTGGTTCAACACGCAAATATCGTTCGATTGTATGAGGTAAGAGCAAGGCTCGAGAAATTGAAGAGAATTGGTCAAATGTAACAAAAAAATGTGTGAAATTGATGAAAAATGAGTGAAAGTTAACAAAAACCGGTTGAAATGGAGGCAAAAACATTGAAAAATCGACTATAAATAGTAGAAATTAATCATTATCATTTAAACTTACTGAAAATCAACAAAAAGACATTCAGAATCGGCAAAAACAAATCGATAACAAGGAAAATCACTGAAAAACAATAAAAATTAGTCGAAAATTGGCAAACGTAGTTAAAAAATCACGAAAAATATGAAAATAGGGTATTGTTCACTGGTTTTCAGCAATTTCAATCTGTAAAAATCAGTTTTTTGTGACAATTATTGAGTAAAATCAATGAAAATCGGTTTCTGAACAAATTTACCAAGATTTATGTGTATTTTTTAGCTGTTTTAATCAATTTTCGGACTTCTTAAACGACCTTTGACCTATTTTTCAAAAATTCAAAAATAGTTCAAAAGTCGTCTTAAAAGTCAGAAAATTGATTAAAAAACAGCTGAAAAATACACATAAATCTTGGTAAATTTGATCAGAAATCGATTTTCATTAATTTTAGTCGATTATTGTCATAAAAACCGATTTTAACAGATCAAAATCGCTTAAAACTGGATTTTTCGTTCAAATTTTATTTTCAAGTCACAATTTTTCAGGTGCTGGACACCCAAACGAAGATCTTTTTGATTCTGGAACTCGGCGACTACGATCTCCATGATTTCATCATAAAACACGAGAAAGGTGTCTGCGAATCACTGGCTCAACAATATTTCTGTCAGATTATGACAGCTATCGACTACTGTCATCAGTTACATGTTGTGCACAGAGATTTGAAGGTAATTAAGACTGAAAATCACTGAAACTCGGTGAAAAATGAGTTTATTCTGTTGAAAATGTGCAAAATAGTACAAAATGTGCCGGAAAATTATATTATTTTTGTAAAATTTAATGAAAAATGAGAGTTTTTAGCTGAAAATGTGAAAAAGAAACCCAAAATTTGCCGGAAAATGAAATAATTTTGAGTTTTTAATCAGAAAATCATGATTTTTCACTGAAATCTTGTGAAAAATAAGCGTTTTTAGTTGGAAATGTGAAGAAAAAAACCCAAAATTTGCCGCAAAATAATATAATTTTGTGGTTTTTCATCAAGAAATTGTGAATTTTCTCTCAAATTTAGTAAAAATTGAGTTTTTCTAGTTGCAAATGTGCAAAAAAATCACAAAATTTGGCTGAAAATTGAATAGTTTTGTGGTTTTTTTAATCTGAAAATCATGATTTTTCACTGAAATTCAATAAAAAATAAACGAAAACTCTCAAATTTCTCGAATTTTCAGCCAGAAAACGTTGTGTTCTTCGAAAAATTGGGAATGGTGAAACTGACGGATTTCGGATTTTCGAATAGCTACGAACCGGGCGAACAGTTGAGTACTTCGTGTGGATCACTCGCTTATTCGGCTCCCGAAATTCTTCTTGGCGATTCTTATGATGCTCCGGCTGTTGGTAAGACGTTTTTAGGTGTTTTAAATGATTTTCAGGCGAAAATTTGGATTTTAATAGGTAAAACCTCAAATTTCATTCAAAAAAACATGAAAATGTTTCATTAAAATTACTTCATTTCCTACACTTTAATATTAGCAGTCCACCCCTCTTACAACTGCGCTCCACCGCGAACGAGAGAATATCGACGAGAGACGCAGAGTTTTTTTTCTCGACACAGATTTTCACAGTTTTTGACTTGTTTTCCCTATTTTTCAAAAGTTTTTTTGAAAATTGTTATGTAAAACACCGAAAATAGGTCAAAAACTGTGAAAATCTTTTTCGCGCTAGAAAAAACTCTGCGTCTCTCGCAGATACTCTCTCGTTTGCGGTGGAGCGCGGTTGTAAGAAGCCTGATGTGCTAATAGGAAAAACCTGAAAATTTGTTTCAAGTTTTTGATACATTTTTCTGTTTTCGGACGTTTTTTTTTCGAATTTTGGCGATTATTTTGATTAAAAACACATTTTCTTTAGAAAAAATGCAAATAAAAATCGAAAAAAAAAAGAAAATTTATTATTAGTGTTGCTCAAATTCGATAGAACGAGCTCAAATAGGTTTATTTTGTCTGGAAATGACACAAAAAAAACGTTCGAAATTTGCGATTTCATATCAAAATATTAAGAAAATCGCAATTTTCCCGAGGTAGAAGAATTCATTATTTTTTCAGAGAAACCCCGAAAAAAACCCGATTTTTGCTGGATAGAACTTTAATATCTTTCAAAATGGCTGAAATTCGGTCTAACAATGACAATTTTGATTTTTCTCATAAATTGCACTGAAAATATTCATTTTTATGCAATTTTCTCATTTTTCTGTTCAAAAAGTGATTTTCAACTCTAGATCACACAATATTGACATTGTCACCAATTCTCCAATACAAATTATGAATTTCAAGCGAAAAAATGAAAAAATTCTATAACTTTTTCTCATTTCCTTTCAGATGTATGGTCACTTGGTGTGATTCTCTACATGCTCGTCTGCGGACGTCTTCCATTTCAAGAGGCCAACGATTCGGAGACTCTGACGAAGATTCTCGACTGCAAATACTCAATTCCTGATGTGTTATCCGATGAGTGTAGACTGTAAGTGATAAGCTCCGCCCACTTTTAGAGCAGTTTTGCCGCATGGATGCAGTTAGAACTGTGCCGCAGTGAAGTTTCATTGAACATTTGCAAAAAATGTCCATTTGCATTGAATTTCTTGAAAAAAAAAACGGCAAAAAAGGTGTGCGGCAAAATTGCTAAAATGGGCGGCCTACTTTAAGCTCCGCCCACTTTCGGAGCAGCTGGAAATGTGCCGCACTTGCAATGATTTTAGCGGATCAGCTTTTTTTTTGGAAAAAGCCGCCAAAAAATATGCTGTGTGGCAAATTTGCAAAAATGGGCGTGGCCTGATTTCAGCTCCGCCCACTTTCTGAGTAATTTTTCATTATTTTCATCGGTTTTCATGGAAATTTTCGCTTTAAAACGCCCATTTTCATAGAATTTTTGCAAAAAATATTATGCGCGGCAAAATAGCATAAAATGGGCGTGACCTAATAACTTCTTAATTTTGCAGTTTAATTCAATCGATGCTCGTCCGTGAACCATCGAAACGAGCGAGTTTGGAGAAGATTGTTTCCAGCTCGTGGGTACAGGCAGGAGATCGAGGATTGTCTACGGTAGGAATTGGAAAATTCTAGAAAATGTTAAATTCATAAAAATAGAGAAAAAATCGATAAAATAAGCGATTTGAACGTACCAGCTGACAAAAACTCGAAAAATCTGTTGATAATCGTGAAGCTCCGCCCATTTTTCGAAGGAAAAGTATCTAAAATTCCTGGAAATTTCATCAAAAACTGACGAAATTCTGGTCCTTTTTTTTGCAATTTTTCAATAATTTTCACCAAACAATATTTCCATTTTCGCCGATTTCGTCAAGCTTCGCCAATTTTAAAAAGAAAATTCTCGAAAATTTCTTCAAAACTGATGGAATTCGGTTTTTTTTTCACAATTTTTCAACCCAAAACCCATTAAAATCAATTCATTCCAGGCGATCCCCCTAATAGTACGTCACCATCTGCCAAGCTCCGCCCACTCGACAATAATCGAACAAATGGTTGCGGGGGGTATTGCGACAGAAGAAGACATCCTCCGATATCTGGAAAACGATGAATACAATTCGGTGACAGCGACGTATTATTTGTTGGCTGAAAGAGTTTTAGCCTCATATCGAGAGGAACAAGCGAGAGAACTACTCGCAAAACATATTGAAATGTCAGATATCGAGGAAGGGGGCGGGGCTTCGTCGTCCTCCAGAGGCGCCGTTAATTCGAGGTGTCGAAGTAGATCAAACTCGTGGAGGGCTCGACCGTGTTCCATTCTGAAAGAGGAGAGCGAGGAGGAGTTGTCGTCGTATTTGAGATCCGCCAGTCGTCAGAGTAGTAGGTTAGTATGGGGAAAAAGTCGATAAAATGTCGAGAAAATAGGCTTAAATTCTATAAATGGTCGATAAAATTGATCGAAAATCGTTTAAAAAATCGATAAAGTTGGCTTGAAATCGACAAAACAGCCCAAAAATAGTCGAAAACCGACAAAAACAAGAAAACTATCATCAGAGCGCACTCTCCTCAGTATCATAAGTATCATAGGAAAATTGGTCGAGAAAATTAGCTTAAAATCTACTAAAATCGACACAATCTATCAGATTAGTGATAGCAATTGCGCTCCAATGACAACAAAGAGTGAATTTCGATAAGAATTCGATAAAAATCGATAAAAACGAGCAAATTGTCATCAGAGCGCACTTTCTTTGTTATGATTTTCATATTGTATGTTGCAAGTGCGCTCTGATGTCCACTAAGAGTGAATTTCGATAAAAAGTCAATAAAAACCGACAAAAAACGAGCGAATTGTCATCAGAGCGCACTTTCTACGGTATTGAATGTTCCAAGTGCGCTCTGATGTTAAAATTCTGTGAAAATCGGTCAAAATCACACAAATTTGTCATTTGATCGCACTTTCTTCGCTATGAGACTGATGTCGGTTGCAAGTGCGCTCTAATGGAATACCGACAAAAATTGGTTAAAATTGATCGTTTTTATCGATAAAAGTCGATAAAATCCCTGAAAATTTCCAAAAATCCCTCTCTTCCCACATATTTTTGCACGTAAATGTTCTGTTTTTTTTGAATGTAGCATGATTATATATTGTTTTAAGTTGGGGGACATTTGGACAAACACACACATAGACAGACAATGATGTGAAAATTCGAAGTTTTGGGTCAAAAAATGTGAATTTCGTCTAAATTTTAACTTATTTGATGAAAATTGAACAAAATTTAGGATTTTTAACCAAAAAATGACTTTTTGGACATCCAGACACACAGACAGACCAAAAATCTATATTTTTAGTGTCGCCGCCCTTTGATGTGGGCGGAGTCAAGTCCGGATGTCCAGATGTCACAACAGTCGATTTTGGACATCCGAGGCATACAGACAAACAGGAAAAGCTTAGAAATTAGGACATCCGGACACACAGATCTCGAAAGTCGTGTATATCTGTGTGTCAGGAAGTCCGGGTGTCTTATTCCTTAGGTTCCGGACATACAGACATTCAGACAGACATCCGGACACATAGATCTCGATAAGCTTCCAAATTGAGGACATCCAGACACACAGACACACCTACAGACAAAAAATCACCAATTTTCTTTTTTAATCTATCGAAAAGAATGTCGTTGTCCCTTCGGGGGCGGAGTCTTCCAAAAGAGACTCCGCCCCCTTATCATTCGAACACCCGCCAGCTCTGAGAATCGGCATCTATCTGTGTGTCTGCGTGTCCAGATCTCCTTACAGTCGGTATTGGACATTCGGATATACCGATTTATGTTTAGGAAGTCAGGTCTCGAATATTTGGACATACAGACGCATAGACACACATACAGACCCAAAATCTCAATTTTAGTGTCGCCACCCCTTCAAGTGGGCGGTGTCTGCTTTTATCTGTGCGGCTGGATGTCCGGATGTCTTTCTACTTAGTTTTTGGACATCCAGACACACAGACACACCTACAGACCAAAAATCACCAAAAAATGTCGTTGTCCCTTCGGGGGCGGAGTTTCAAGACTCCGCCCCCTTTTCCCCGCATCCCAATCTATCCCTATCCCTGTATTCATGTCTTGTAGATTCTTCCCACTGCACGATTTTGTGTCATCACCACGAAGTGCGAGTCGATGTTGTAGTGCACAAATGTCACGACAGAATTCCGAAGAAGCCGTGAGTCTGAAGTCGTTGGACGTCGGCGACGCCATCCGTCCGACCACATTCTTCATTCCCAATTCATCTGGAGCCGCGACGACGTCACAGACGCCGACCACGCCCACATCGATCATCGCATCGAGTCGATTCGATGACGTTCTGTCGCCGATTGACGAGCGAGATGGGGGAAGTGAGACGGATATTCAGAAGAGAACGACGACAGAAATACGACGGAGTGTTTTGAATGATATTGTGGATGACTCGTTGAGTGGAGAGGAATACGCGTTGAGAAAATCGAGTGATAGTTGTTTGCATGCACATCATTCGTTGTTGAGATCCGCATCGGCGAAACGATTGCTTAGAAGGTTCGGGGAAATTTTGGGTTTTTAGGTTCAAAAGTGATAAAAATTGGGGGTTTTTAGGTTAAAAATGATAAACATTTTGGTGTTTTTAGGCTTAAAATGACCAAGTTTTCGGGCGTGTTTTTATTTAAAAAATTATCACTTTTTCGGTTTAATGTGATATAAATTTAGGGTTTTTAGGCTTAAAATAGTAGAATTTTCAAGTTTTTAGGCATAAAATGATAAACATTTCAGATTGTTATCAGATAAGCATGATTTTTTGCTGAGATTTAGTGAAAAAATAAGAAAAATGAGTGTTTTTTGGTGAAAATTAGAGAAAAATCTCAAAATTTTGATATTAGCACTGCACACTTCTTACAACCGCGCTCTACCGAAACCCAAGAAAATTATGTTTGAAATTGAGAGAATCAGAGAAAAAGAGACATTTTTAAGGGGAATTTCGGTGGAGCGCAGTTGTAAGAACTGTGTCGAGCTAATACCGATATTAAGGGGAAAAATTGGGGGTTTTCAGGTTTAAAATGATAAAATTTTGGGGTTTTTTAAATCAAAAAAACCATGATTTTTTACTGAGATTTAGTGAAAAATGAGTTTTTTTTTTGTTAAAAATGTTAAAAACTCATATTTTTCTGACTGAAATTCTCATTTTTTGCTCATTTTGAACCTATTTTTCGCAACATTTTTTTCAAAAGTCGTTAAAAACTCAACTTTTGATAGAATTTTTATGCAAAATCGAACTTTCTGGTTGGAAAATGACCAATTTTTGATTTGTCATCGAAAATTTGCTGTCAAGAAACCTAGTAAATGCGCTCTACTGACAATCTAATGCTAATTCTGTCATTTTTCTTAGAAAATGACTAAATTAACATAGAATTATCAGTAGAGCACATTTGCCAGTTTGACGCGGAAGCTATGCCCAAATTTTTCAGGCGAAATGACGAAATCTGCAATAAATAGTCTCCTTTAAGCGATTTTTGATGTCATGAATCCATTTTTCTATAATTTTCTTCTATTCTATCAACTTTAAATGTCCAGTTTTGTGTTTCAGATGTCCCCACCACTCCTTCCACTATCCCTCATTTCTATCTCTTCTGAAAATCTCTAACATTCCATTTGCACATTTCCAGAAATTCGTCTCCATCCGTCTCAATGTTCTCCGGAATCCAACGGGATCGTGTCAGTCCACAAGCAGTTCAAGAGTTGCTTGATTTGAATCGATTGGGTAATTATCTAATTATAATTAATTGCATTTATACTAATTTTCTTCCCAGAAACCCATTTTTCCCACTAAAATCACAGTTTTTAGGATTTCCAGCACCTCTTTACTGTAATTTGTACATTTTTAATTACAGGCGGAGCTCGTGGACGTGCGGCCAGCCCGGAGAGCGTCCGGAGTAGTCGATCGCCGTCGCCACCCGCATCGAGTAGTGGAAGAACGTCGCCAGGTAGGAGAAGAGATTCTAGGCAATGGTCGAATTTCCCACTAAATTTCAAAAATCCCAGTCGGGAAACTTCGAATTTCGGCCATTTTTTAGTTTTTGAGGATTTATGAATGTTACATTCTAGGCTCGCATGCCTAAATACTTATGCATGCGAGCCTAGAATGTAACACCTCCCCTTTTAAGTTGAATACAATATAAAACAAAAACGGGAGAACCTAGAAAAAGCTTAACTACTGGGAAAGAGTGAACTTAACAAACGGTAAGATTTCAAAAATGGTTTGACAATAAATTTTGATGGGGATTTTACATTTCGAGTCGATTTACGAAGTGGTTGCGGCGATGGTGTCCTCGGTTTGACAGGAGTTTTCACTTTGGGCGGTGCGTTGGTGAAGTTGTCCGGGCGTGTAGTTGAACTTCGCATAAAATCCATGAGGTCCAACGTGCCCAGTGGAACATCCTTAATTGGATCATCACGTCGGCGAAGCTGATTTGAGTGGCGGATCCAGGTGGCGTCGTTGACCAAGACTTTGTAAAGTGTCTTTCCGATGCGATTCTATGTCATCTCTGAGTCATTCCGGTGGCCTAGGTTTTCAATAGCTAGGTTTAGGTCAACTTTTTGAAATTTTGTTCTGAAAATACCGAATAATCATTCAATTCCGGTGATATTAAGTGATTTGGACGGCCGAAGTTTCAGTTTGTCCGAATCTAGGCCAACCGTATTTGGAAACAGGAAACATGGCGCTTCAGAATTGTCGAAATTCCACGAAATCTTATTTTCGGCTGAAATTTTGGCTTTTCTGACCAAAAAGGTGTCCCTCACTCAGAAAAGAGATAAATGCGCTCTACTGACAGAATACAATCGTAGAGTCCTTGTGGACAAGCTGATATTGAATTAAATTTTAATTAAATTTCTTCGTGGAATTTCGACAATTCTGAAGCCCCATGTTCCCTTTTTCCAAATACGGTTGGCCTAGATTCGGACAAACTGAAACTTAGGTCGTCCAAATCACTTAATATCACCGGAATTGAAATTCGGTATTTTCAACAAAAAAAATTCAAAAATTCAGACATTTAAGAAAACGTTTTCTTCAAAAACTGCTCGAAAAGATTTTCACAAAAAATCCAATTTTTCCAGCAATGTCAACAATCTCATCGATGTCTCGTCTGAAAGTGAGCTCAGCGAGTGTGACGAACAGCGGAATGCGTAAACTCTCCTCATCACCACATTTACTCGGAATTTGTGAGGAGGTTAGTAGTGGATTCTCAATGGAGCACGTTTCCAAAATCTCTTTCATTTCAGACTGAAGACGGCAGTGAAGTGTTCCAATCGACATCGAGTCGACATCTCCGCACCCTTGACGATCGTGGCGGACGTGCGAATCGGTAGGATAAGCCACGCCCATTATTATATATAACTTCTGAAAATTGGCTGAAAATTCAAATTTTTCGTAAAATGTTGAGCATTTTTAAGTGAAAATTGTTTTTTTTTTAAATTCAATTTTTTAAATTTGAGCTGAAAATTGGCTGAAAATCGACATTTCTAACTATAACTTCTAAAAAATTGGCTGAAATTGTGAATTTTTCGAAAATTTTAAAGCATTTTTCTCTGAAAATCGCTGAAAAATGACTCCAAATAAGTTTTTTTTCCTAGTTTTTGTTCAATTGTTTCTAATTTAAGCTGGAAAATAATCTGAAAATCGGCATTTCTGACTATATATAACTTCTGAAATTGACTGCAACATCAAGTTTTTCGAAAAATTTTTGAGCATTTTCAATTGAAAATCGCTGGAAAAATGACTGAAAATGAGAGTTTTATTGCTTTCGTTCTGGACCGCCCATCTAATTTTGTTAATTTTGGTTCCAGATCGGCGTCCACTGGTTTGGTGCATTTGCCAAGTCGACATCACTCAATCCATGCGACGAAAAGCTCCGCGGCCTCGTTGCTCACGACTCCATTCGTGACGAAGCCACTGACGTCTTCTGGTGCTTCTGGAGTATCAACGACATCATCTGGAGCATTTGTTCAATGCACACCGAACACTTATAGCGCCGTCAGATCCATTCGGCCACGCCAAGCGATAGTATCCCCCGATATTCTGAGAAGATACGATCCGCATCAGAGATTTATCGTCCGGTCGAAACGAAGCACGTCGTGCTCGTCTTCTGACGCGTCGGACGATGATGATGGACGACGTCTGACGATGTTGTCGACGACGAAATGTAAATTTGATGAGAAGGGAAAGAAACGGGACGAGGATGATGAGGATGGAGGCGATGGAATGGGGAGAAGGACGACTTCTGGAGCAGGAGCCAGTGGAAATGGAGGAAGTAATGGAGGGGGACGACAAGGGAACAGTCAGCAAGGTGTTGGAGGGCAGCAGAGTCAGGAGAAGAGGTAGGGAAAACTGGAAAATTCAAATTTTTGTTTGAAAAAATTAGCAAAATTTAATTTAAATTTGAGAAATTTATCCCTAAATCACCACTAAACATGACAAAAATCATTTAAATGAGACTGAAAATGACTCATTTTGGGACAAAAATCGTTGAAAATTGTAAATCTGGCGAGCGAACGGGGGATGATTCTGTTATAACCCCCCGGAAAACTTCGTTAAACCCCCCCCCCCCCCCCTGGCATAAATGTTGGAAAACCCCCCCACAAACGCTTGATCAGAGTGGTGGGGGAGCATATCAGTGTTTATCCTTTAAAGGGAGGTGTGGGGGGCTCTATCAGTTGTTTGTTTAGGCTGATCAATATTTTCGAAATTATTAATTTTTCGGGATTTTTTCGACTATTTGCCTATTTTTGGACTATTTCTTCATATTTTACCGACTTTTTAATTACAATTCCGCTTTGTAGAGGTCGCGTCTATTTTTACACTAGAAATTTTGACAAAAATTTGAGATAATTTCTGTTATGACGTCCAAATAGGGCTTTGAAGCATATTTAGCAGCGAAGTGTTTTTTCAAACCCGATTTCGAATTCTCATTGTTTGAATATAGGCCCCCACCATTTGAATATAACCCCCCACCATTTGAATATACACCCCCACCACGTGAGGGACCAGGGCTGTGCGGCAACAAGTTGCCGATTGCCGAAATTGCCGAAGTTTTAGTTGCCGAGTTGCCGTTGCCGAATTCGGCAACTCATATTTCGGCAACAATTTGATGTTGCCGAATTTCGGCAACTTTTTTTCGGCAATCCGGCAACAATTTTATTATTTTGTAAATGATAAATTTGTTGAAAAAAAGTATTTTAAAAAAGCTATTTCCTGTCAAGACCCGCAGAAGAAAGTCGCTATGCGCCTTTAAAGTACTGTAGATTTGAATTATTATTTTTCCATCTTATCGACCTCAGTTGAAAACTTAGAAACCCATGTTCCTAGATGTAAATTATTGATTGAATATCTACTTCATACCGAACTACACAAGTGAATTTAGCCACAGGCACTCACGGTTAGAGAACAGGATAATTCCGAAGAACCGTCCTGAACATCACATTGGAGAAACCCATGTTCCTAGATGTAAATTATTGATTGAATATCTACTTCATACCGAACTACACAAGTGAATTTAGCCACAGGCACTCACGGTTAGAGAACAGGATAATTCCGAAGAACCGTCCTGAACATCACATTGGAGAAACCCATGTTTCAAAATGTAAATTATTGATTGAATATCTACTTCATACCGAACTACACAAGTGAATTTAGTCACAGGCACTCACGGTTAGAGAACAGGATAATTCCGAAGAACCGTCCTGAACATCACATTGGAGAAACCCATGTTTCAAAATGTAAATTATTGATTGAATATATACTTCATACCGAACTACACAAGTGAATTTAGCCACAGGCACTCACGGTTAGAGAACAGGATAATTCCGAAGAACCGTCCTGAACATCACATTGGAGAAACCCATGTTTCAAAATGTAAATTATTGATTGAATATATACTTCATACCGAACTACACAAGTGAATTTAGCCACAGGCACTCACGGTTAGAGAACAGGATAATTCCGAAGAACCGTCCTGAACATCACATTGGAGAAACCCATGTTTCAAAATGTAAATTATTGATTGAATATCTACTTCATACCGAACTACACAAGTGAATTTAGCCACAGGCACTCACGGTTAGAGAACAGGATAATTCCGAAGAACCGTCCTGAACATCACATTGGAGAAACCCATGTTTCAAAATGTAAATTATTGATTGAATATCTACTTCATACCGAACTACACAAGTGAATTTAGCCACAGGCACTCACGGTTAGAGAACAGGATAATTCCGAAGAACCGTCCTGAACATCACATTGGAGAAACCCATGTTTCAAAATGTAAATTATTGATTGAATATCTACTTCATACCGAACTACACAAGTGAATTTAGCCACAGGCACTCACGGTTAGAGAACAGGATAATTCCGAAGAACCGTCCTGAACATCACATTGGAGAAACCCATGTTTCAAAATGTAAATTATTGATTGAATATCTACTTCATACCGAACTACACAAGTGAATTTAGTCACAGGCACTCACGGTTAGAGAACAGGATAATTCCGAAGAACCGTCCTGAACATCACATTGGAGAAACCCATGTTTCAAAATGTAAATTATTGATTGAATATCTACTTCATACCGAACTACACAAGTGAATTTAGCCACAGGCACTCACGGTTAGAGAACAGGATAATTCCGAAGAACCGTCCTGAACATCACATTGGAGAAACCCATGTTTCAAAATGTAAATTATTGATTGAATATCTACTTCATACCGAACTACACAAGTGAATTTAGTCACAGGCACTCACGGTTAGAGAACAGGATAATTCCGAAGAACCGTCCTGAACATCACATTGGAGAAACCCATGTTCCTAGATGTAAATTATTGATTGAATATCTACTTCATACCGAACTACACAAGTGAATTTAGCCACAGGCACTCACGGTTAGAGAACAGGATAATTCCGAAGAACCGTCCTGAACATCACATTGGAGAAACCCATGTTCCTAGATGTGTTAAACGCATATCTAATGCGTACGAAATTTAAAAAAATTATTCAAGGAATCAAGAAAGAAAACAAGCGCACAAAACGCGAGTGTGAGGGAGAACTGACTGTATTCTATCTACCTAGCGTTATATGGGCATGGGGGCGTGGCCTATTTGTCATCATCTATTAGATTTCCCATCAAGATAAGTGACAGGTGTCAAGGAGAGCAATAAGTACACAGATCGCGGCAAAGAAAAAAAAGAATACGCAAACCGTCATCTTCACATTTATAAATAAAAACATGTACCAAGTTGGGACACCTGTCACAATTTTGATGAATAACGTGACGAAATTCGAGGGTACGAAAACGTATAATAGCTGTTAGGTGCTGTATAAAATGGGGATACTGTATTATTGATCGAGAACACTAGTCTGCAAGAAACCAATTAATTTGGTTTGTTCGAGCTCGGTCGCGTATTCACAGGCACTTTTTAAAAGTTTTTTAGGCAAAAATCTAGCAGAAAAAATCGAAAAATGATATTTTTCTGCGTTGTCTGAGCTAAAAATTCGAAAAAAATCTGTCATTTTTAGATGAAAATGAGCAAAAATAATCATTTTGACGTTTCAAGCCAAAATCCGGCGGTTTTGATTAAATTTTGGCGTTTGGCGTTTCTAGCTGTAGTTTCGAAAACCGTGGATTAATAGGTTTTTATGAAAAAGCAACAAAAAGCAGTCATTTTCAGCTCAAAAATTCGAAAAATGACAATTTCCAGCTAGTTTTCAGCCTTAAAAAATCATTTTTTGCTGAGAATCGCTCTGTCTCTCTTTTAGAATGAGATGATAGAGGTTAAAACTAAATCTGAAAATTTTGAAGACGGAAATCATATCATTGAAAATTTCGACGAAAATTAAAGATTTTGACATGTCTTTTTCAAAGGATACTGTAGCTTAGTGTTGTTGGAGGATTTTCATCTATTTTTCAGCCTAAAACAATTAATTTTTTGCTGAAAATCATTTCCATTAATTTCTCCTTCAGAATGAGATAGCCAGGACAAACAGACACTACGACATATTGCCAGAAGTTTTGTGTTTCTCTGTCTGTGCGTATGCGCGTCCTGGTGTCCACTAAACTGAAAACTGTTCTAAAAAACCGAAATTTAGCTGGAAAGTTACCTGGAAAACTCGCCGTTCGGCGCGCCAGATTGACAATGGTCATTGATTTCCGTTTGAAAATGAGTCTTTTTTTTTTTAATGTGATTTTTGTCATGTTTAGTGTCGAAATTTCGATGGTTTCGAAACGTCTCGGTTTCCAAACGGCGATTTAGAAATGAATGTCTTAAATTTTGCTTATTTTCAGAACCTCTATCATCCCATTCTTTACAATTCTAGCCGCTTTCAGCCAAGAATTTTTCAGCTCCTTTAGAGTCACAACGTCTTCAATATCTCATTTATCTTCCAGATCGACGGACGTTGCCTCCCTTCCACTCCGCCCGATTCCCGAAATGACACTTCTCGATCAGACACTTCAATCGCCTGATGACAGTTCGGAATCCATTCGGAATCGAATTCTCTATTCCTCTCTGAGCACTCAGACGATGATTCGGAAATGGACTGATATGGATTTGTGGTATGGAACGCCGCCGAGGGATTATGAGTGAGTTTCTTGAAAAGAAAAAGGAATTTCAGAGTTCTAGAGAGGAGGCTGCAAATCGGAAAAATGACTGAAAAATTTGAGATTTTGAGCATTTTCAACTGAAAATGGCTGAAAATGAGTTTTTTTCCTTGTTTTTGTTCAATTTTTTGAATTTGGACTGAAAAATAGTCTGAAAAGCGGCATTTCTGACTATACTTCTAAACATTGGCTGAAATTCCAAAATTTTGAAAATTTTTGAGCATTTTCAGTCTAAAATTGCTGAAAAATTGTTTGAAAATCGACATTTCTCACTATATATAAGTTCTGAATATTGACTGAAAATCGAGTTTTTTTCAAAAAATTTTGAACTTTTTGGGTTTTTTGTCACAATTCACTACTGCCAGATGTCTGTCTGTGTTCAGCCAATTTTCAGAAGTTATATATAGTCAGAAATGTCGATTTTCAGACTATATTTCAGCCAAGACTCGAAAAACTAGAAAAAATAATTTTCAGCCTTTATTCAGCGATTTTCAATTGAAAATGCTTAAAATTTTTCCAAAATTTTGAAATTTCAGCTAATTTTCAGACTATATATATAATTTCAGAGACCGCTCCTCATGTCACCACGAAAAATCGACGCCTTGGCTTCGTTGCCTCCGTCGAACCGCTTCTAGCCACGACCTCATCCGAGAATCCGACGAGAAGACGTCGTCAGAAAACGGAGACGTTCCAGAATGTGCCACGTCATCGTCGTCACCAAACGCGACGTCTTCTGAGTCTCCAGAATCTTCCACGACGACCATGTCGCAGACGTCGCCATTGAATATTCAGAATATGTATAATAACGGATCGAAATTCTCATTCTTGAATACGTTGCCGATGGAGAAAGTGGATCGGTGGTTGCAGTGTGCTGAATTTGTGTTTTAAGAGCGGGAGATTAGGAGGCTGAAAATCAGAAAAATGGCTGAAAATTCAATTTTTGTGAAATTTTGAGCATTTTTCACTGAAAAACGTGGAAATTTAACTGAAAATCGCTGAAAAATGACTGAAAATAAGATTTTTCGAGTTTTGGCTAAAATATAGTCTGAATAGTGGTTTTTTTCCCACTTCTAGATGTCTGTCAGTGTGTCCAAATGTCCAGAATCTATTGAGGACATCTGGACACCAGGACACACAGACAAAAGAAAAGTCCAAATTTTTTAAATTTTTCACCGATTTTGCCTCAAATTTCCCCAATTTTTACCGATTTTTAGCTAATTCCCCCTTATTTTTTTCCAAATTTTCTAATAATTCTCTATTTTTTCCTCTTCCAATTGCGTCTTTCTATCATTTTCTCTCTCTCTCTCTTCTACCCCCTTCTAGTACACATTTCTCTTTCTGATTTCTAGTTTTTTTGCCCCGGTTTTTCACCCATTTTCATGTACGATTTTCTCTTTTTTTCCCCACAAATTTCTATAATTTTCCCGCATTTTTTGAATATTCCCTTCATATTTTCATTGCTACAAATGATGGAAGTGCGCTCTACTGATAAGCGAGCTGAAAATGGTTCCTTTTAGTTCCATTTTTCTGGAAATTGACAAAAATCAGTCATTTTCAGCTCTGAATGAGAAAGAGTTTTAGCCTGAAATTCAGTCTTTTTCAGCCCAGAAACACTGATTTATCGATAGAGCGCAGTTGCATCTACGAAAATCGTGCGCTCTGTCGATAATCAAGCTGAAAAGGCAAACAATTTCTCATTTTTACTCAAAAATTGGGTTTTTAACGTTTTCTTTCTTTGAAAATAGGCGCAAAATGAGAATTTTAGTCTGAAAATCAGTCAATTTCATGAATTTTTCAGCCCAAAAACATATATTTATCAATAGAGCGCACTTGCATCTCCACGAAAATCGGCTCCACCCCCCCCCCCCCCCCCCCGCATAGTTTGATTCTTTTAATTTAATTTTTCTCATTTTTCTAATAATTTTCCTCTCTCTCTCTCTGAAATTTCTGGTGAACTCCTTTGTCTCTTTCTATTTTTCTATTTTTTAGACAGATATTTATAGTGAGAATGTAATACTGTATGATTACAACACAGAGCTTATTTTCCGTTCCTTTCCCCTTTTTTCCCTTTTTTCCCCCACAGAGATATATCTTTTATTTTGTAATTATTTTCCGCTAAAAAAGATGAAAAATGAATTGTTTTATCAAAATTGATGAGAATAGTTTGAAGAATTGCGTTGATTTTCTTTTATATATTTCTTGTCGAAAATACGAAAATTTCTTTATTTTTTGTATAATTTGAAATTTTGCGAAATTTAATAGAAAATAGCGAGAAAAATGGAATAAAATTGAGCTTTATCCGAAAAATTAAACGCGCTTCACTAGACTTCCGGTTTCGCACTGGTCCTTACGCATCCAAATGACCCAAGGCATTGCTGACGCTTTAGTAGTGCAAATTCTTACTGTAGCTTTAAAGGCGCATAGCAAAAAAGTTTTCCTACAGTATACAAAATTACTAAATCAGCCGTTTTCTACCGAATTCAGTGAAGTTTAGGTGTTTTATAGCAATAAAATTACGAAAATTCCCCTAAACTTATTTTTAATTCCCAAAAAGTTGGTTTTTTCCGGTGAAAACATTTTCAAAACATTTTTATCGCGTTATGCGCACAGTAGACTTCTGACGCTTTTCCCGTCTCGCTGACGCATTAAAAGTAGATTTTGGAGTGATATGGTGCTGTGTTTCGCGGGAAACTACTTTGAATTCGTAGGGACCGGATAATTGACACCAATTTTCAAATTTTTTCGAACTTTTGATCAAAAAATTGAAAACAACGGGCCTTGACAAGTATGATCACCATTTGACCTCTAGCCCGCGGGTGCCATTGTTCTTCCCCTCCCAGTATATAAGGCCGAGCGCAAGATCATTCAAAGCCGATCTCCTTGATGCCACCTTGGTTCCATTTACTCACTCTTTTTTTTGCTTTTTACCCAGCGTCTCTTTATCTGTGAGCATAGTTTGTAGATTATTATCAAAACAAAAATACTTTTTTTTTTCTCACGACAATTGTGGACTCACTATCAGTGCAAAATTACTGAGTCTGCATTCTGACGTGAAAAAAAATGTCGGAACTTTTTTATTTCGACAGTAATAAAGCGCATAACTGCGCATAATTTGACACGCGGGAGTCGGAAGTGGAGACTTTCTCAGGTCTACTGGTACCCAATAAGTAAAATGTTAGGATTTGTATGATCAACAAGTAGTTATCATATTGTCATACCGAGCCGGCACGAGCCGGCGCGTAACTCTCTTAAATCGCAATATTACGAGCTGAAAAATATACCAAAATGTAGATCTCTATGATTTCTATGTCACGGACCTACTACGGGCCGGATGGCGAATTGTTAATGTGCCGCGGGCCGAAAAAACCACTTCTAGTCCGGCTCGCGGCACATAACGATCCGATATCCATCCCGTAATAGGTCACGGACATAGAGCTCGTCGAGATCTATATTTTGGAATATTTTTCAGCTCATAATATTGAGTTTTAAGCGAATTAGGCGTCGGCCCGTGCCGGTCGGTTTGAAAGTATGGTTATACCTTCAAAGAAACTAATTAACTTTATCTAATTGCCGTTAGTTTCATACTGTCGAAACAAAACTCACTTCCGTCTTTTTTCCGTCTTTTCCGTTTATCGTTTCAGAAAAAAATGTCTCAAATTTCCCTCCATTTATTTCATAAACTCCGTTCATTATTCCAGCAGGATGTTAATCCGTTGGAGAACTGGTCTCCATCGCCAGTTCCGTCGTCTCGGAACGGCACTTCAATGGCCATTGAAAGAGACGAGAATCAGTGAGAACACAAAGTTATTGGAGACACATTGGTCAGACAAACTCATTAAAGAGTTTGAAAATGGGAAATTGGTAAGGACATTCTGGACAGACAGATTCACAGACAGAATATTCCAGAATCCCTCAAAAAACTCCAAAAAGTACATTCTATCGATGTTTCCCTACCCATCGGGACGTCTTCACATCGGACACATGAGGGTTTACACGATTTCTGATGCGACCGCCCGGTATTATCGATTGAATGGATACGAAGTGATTCATCCGATCGGATGGGATTCATTCGGATTGCCGGCTGAAAATGCGGCCAGGGATAAGGGGGTGGATCCGAGGGAGTGGACGGTTAAGAATATTGAGACGATGAAGGAGCAGTTGGTGAAGACGAAGGTACGGTAGAGGGATAGTGATAGAGAGAAATGATAGGGATAGAGATAGAGATACCTGTCAAGAAACCTATCGTTTGGAAAGTGCGCTCTACTGACAATCTTATGCTAATTTTGTCATTTTTGCATAGAAAATGACCAAATTAACATAGTATTATCAGTAAAGCACATTTGCCAGTTTAATGCGGAAGCTATGCCCAAAATTTTCAGGCTAAATGACTAAAACCGACAAAATCAGCTGTTTTCAGTCACCAAATTTTAAGTTGCAAAACGCAATTTCTTAACAAAAAGTTCTCGTTTGTTAATTGAAAAAAGTCGATTTTTCAGAGGTAGAGATAGAGGGAGCCGAAAAGCCCAGTTTTCGGTTGAAAAATCGAATGTTTTGACTTAAAAATAGGAAATTTATGTCGAAAAAGTTATTTTTGAGTTTTGATTTTTCAATCAAAAACAGGATTTTTAGCTGAAAAGTGGGCGGAACCTAAACTCCTCACAAATTCCAGATCCTATTCGACTGGGAACGCGAGATCTCAACATGTGAGCCGGAATTCTTCCGTTGGACCCAATGGATATTCTGTAAACTATTCGAACATGGATTAGTGAAACGAACGACGGCAGAAGTCAATTGGGATCCTGTAGATCAAACAGTTCTCGCCGCTGAGCAAATCGATAATGAGGGGCGGAGTTGGAGGAGTGGAGCCACGGCTGAGAAAAAGAAATTGAGGTCTATAATTAATTAGTTATTAATTACACTATATAATTAACCTATAGGCAAGTGCGCTCTACTGACAATCTAATGCTAATTCTGCCATGTTTGCATAAAAATGACTAAATTAACGTAGAGTTATCAGTAGAGCGCGCTTGTCAGTTTGACGCGGAAGCTATGCCCAAATTTTTAATTATTTTGCAGACAATGGATGATTGAGACGCCGAAATACGCGAAACGACTGCAGGAAGGACTCCGGGCGATGTCTGAACAGTGGGGAGAGGTGGCGGATATTCAGGCGAATTGGATTGGAAAGTGTGATGTCTTTCGATTCATTCTGCCGGTGATTGGAACGACGGACGATGAGTTTATCGATTTGAGGATAAAAGATATATTTGAGATTTCGAATGCAGAGTTTTTGATTTTGAAGAAGAGCCATTCGATGGCTGATAAGGAGAGAAAAGAGTTTCCGTGTGAGTTTGAAGAGGAACGGTTACTGTAGCCTATGATCCAGATTTGAAGATCGAAGTACTGTACCGTAGGATCCAGATTTTAGAATCGGAGTATTGTAGCATAGTAGGATCATGATCTGGGTTACTGTAACCTAGGATCGAGTTTTCAAGATCGGAGTACTGTAGCATAGGATCCAGATTTTAGGATCGGAGTACTGTAGCCTAAGACCTAGATTTTAAGATTCGGGTTACTGTAGCATAGTAGGATCATGATCTGGGTTACTGTAACCTAGGATCGAGTTTTCAAGATCGGAGTACTGTAGCATAGGATCCAGATTTTAGGATCGGAGTACTGTAGCCTAGGATCAAAATTTTAAGCTTTGAAATCGTGAAAAAAATGAACGAAACAAAAAAAAATTGGTTTTTGATCAAAATTTCTGTTTCAGTTGTTCTGATCCTGATAGGTTTACAGTAAGATCCTATGTCCAGGACCTAGGTTACAGTACCCCAGGATCCAAATTTTCCTTTCGGATTACTGTAGCTCTGTATCAACCTTCCAAGATACTAGTTCTCTAATATGGGAGTCTTCCAGGATCACAATCCTAGATCCTGGGTTACTGTGGTCCAGACCAGATTACTATAGACTTGGATCCACCGTGTTTGCTACTGTAGGTTGGATCCTAAAATACAGGATCCAGGTTACTGTACTCATGATAGGTTTACGGTAAAATTTTATGTCCAGGATGAAGGTTACCGTATCCCGGGATCCAAATTTTTCTTTCGGATTACTGTAGCCCAGGATCCAGATATTGAAGATTCGGGTTACTGCAGCTCTGGACCAACTTTTCGAGATCCAGGATCAATATCCTTAATTCTGAGTTACTGTGAGATCTGAAATCTGAATATCCAACTTTTCCAGACAAACTGCCATTTGAAGTGCTCAACGGAGTGACCGGTCGTCAAATCCCTGCAATCGTCGTCGACGATTCCTACCATCCAGAACTAGAATCCTTCCAGAATTCTCGAGTCGGAAACTTTCAGACTGACAAGGAATTAGCAGAGAAATTCGGTATTCAGGAGCCAAAGCATAAGCGGAATCTGACGAAAAACGATATTCAGGAGATGGCGGCGGTGATTTAGTTAATTATCTCTAAGTGTCAATTAAGAAGTTAATTGCAGTTTGGCGGTTACGGTGGCTACGAGACATCGCGGACACTGACCGATTGGGTTGTGAGTCGACAACGTGGATGGGGAACACCGATTCCGATGATTCAAACGGATGATGGGAAGAGGGTTGCGACGAGATTGGATAGGTTGCCAGTACTTGGAACGGATAGAGGACAAAAAGTTGATAGGGAGAGATTCGGAGAAGAGGGAACTTTCGATTCGGATACGTTGGATACGTTCTTTGATTCGGCGTGGTAAGGATTGCGGATATTTGGATCCTGGCGGTACAGTAACCCGGATCATAGGAACCGAAGTACAGTAATCCTAAACGACAATTTTGATCCTGGGATACAGTAACCCAGATCCGGCGCATATGATCTTGCTATAAACGTATAATGGGTACAGTAACCCAGGATTTAGGATTGTGATCCTGGAAGAACCAGGATCTAGGAAAGGTTTATAGCTACAGTAACCCGAATCTTCAAAAACAGGAGCCTGGGTTACAGTACTCAGGATCCCGGTTACAGCAGCCCGATATGGTAATTTAGATCTTAGACTACCGTAACCCTGATCTCAAAATCTAGATCTTAGACTACCGTAACCCGAATTTTCGAAAACTGGATCCTAGGCTACAGTAACCCAAATCCTAGAGTTAGGATCTACAGAGGACGCCGGATCCTGGGCTACATTACTCAGATCTGGATTCTAGGCTACACAGCAACCCATATCCTACAAATTCTATTTTTCAGGTACTACTTCCGCTACCTTGACTCCAAGAATTCAAACGAGTTGGCATCGAAGACGTCCCTTGAAAAGATGCCAGTAGACGTCTATGTCGGAGGCATCGAACACGCCGCCGTTCACATGTTCTTCGCCAGATTTATTTCTTATTTCTTGAAGGATATCCGAGTGATTCAGGTAGATCAAAAAAATACAGTAACCCAAAGTTACAGTTACTCCTTTTCCTTTAGACCGCCGAACCGTTCACTGATCTCATCCCTCAAGGAATCGTTCGCGGGAAAACTTTTATCGAAAAATCCACTGGCAAATACGTGTCTCCAGAAGACGTAACGACGAATTCAGAAGGCCGTGTCCATCTGAAAACCGACGCCTCCGTGGAAATCGACACTGTCTACGAAAAAATGAGCAAATCGAAGAATAATGGAGTGGATTTGGCGGCGATGTTGGATTCAGAAGGTGTCGATATGACGAGACTGAGACTTCTGGAGGCGGCGGCACCCAGGGCACCGATTAATTGGGGAGAGACGGATTTGAAGGGGATTAAGGTGGGAATTGAGGGGGCGAAATTTGAGGAAAAATTGGTCCAAATTGTGAACCTTATCAGGAATAGTTTGAGATGGGAAAAATGGAGAAAAATGATTGAAATTAGAGAAAATGAGGGAAATTTTTAAAAATCTATTTATATCGCACGGTTCTCCTGACTCAAAATGGGCATTGGTGGAAGAATTTATGCACGCGGTCGTGTAGTCCTCTCGGAAAAGATTTCTGTTCTATTTCCTCGTTTTCTATCTAGGTATTGAAGTCACAGTGATTTCCAGTTAGAAATAAAGGATCAATTTCAGACCGAAATTCACGTTTTCTGGCTCATAAGACAGAAAATTTAATTCCCCACAATTCTGATGAATGGGACCTTTTTTAATCCATTGCGACATCTGAAAAACTTGAAAAAAATAAATTTCGTTTAAAAAAGTGAGAAAACGAGGAATTTCAGCAACAATCTTTTCCGAGAGGACTACACGACCGCGTGGAAAAACTCTTCTCCCAAAGCTCTTTTTGAGTCAGGAGAACGATTTCAGAGCGATTTTTAGCAATAATAAAATTTCTTAGAATTGTCTGAAATATCGGAAACTGAAATATCTGAAAAAAAATCAGAATTTCTGAGCTTTGAAAGCATAAAACCTAGAAAAAAGTGATTTTAGGATGAAAAATCGCCATTTTTCAGCTTAAACACCCAAATTTTGCTGTTTTTGACTTTGAAAAATATCAGAAGCTTGAATGCAATTTTAAAAGTTGTTCCAGAAGGAGTGGGCGGAGCTTAGGAAAAGCGTGCTGAAACTTTGCAAAAGATTAAAAAATAATGAATTTTGGGTTAAAAAACACCACTTTTTAGCCTTAAAATTCACAATTTCGGACTATTTCCAGCATTTTTGGCTCAAAAACATCTGAAAATTAGAAAATCGGGCCGGGCCGAAATTTCTCTTGGCCCGGCCCGGATTCAAAAATGGGAACCCGTTTTTACCAAATTTTATTTGAAATTTTTCGAAAAAATAGAGTAAATTCAACAACTCAAAATGTTTCAAAACGAGCCGGGCCGGGCCGAGATGTTTTCTGATTTCGGCCCGGCCCGGCCCGTGACAAGTCTGGAAAATTTTAATTTTTTCGCTTAGAGTTCGGAGCGAAACAAATGACTTCAGTCCTCTTTTAATTACCCGCTAATTACCCAAAAATTCTCAGAAACTGCTCGACCGAATCGCCACAATCAACTCGGACGTCATCGAGTCTCGTTGCTCTTCAAAAATCGTCGATATGGACCCAAAAATAGAGGAATCGATCCGAGAGACCTATAATTTCTTTGTGAGGAATGTGGGAATGTGTCTGGAAATCCTTCATCTACACAATACTGCCTTGATGAGGCTTCAAGGGTTTACGAATGCGTTGAAGGTACGGTAACAGAGGACATCTGGACACACAGACAGATAAATTCGAGAAAAATACCCTAAATCGCTGCTTCAAAGACGGAAAATTGAGTAAAAATGCTTAAAATCCCGCTGGAAACGCGTCATTGGCGCCCCAGCCTTTAGTCTGTCTGTCCGAAAGTCCGAATGTCCGACATCGAACACACAGATCGACAGACAGACATAAATTTAGCCCCGAGGACGGAAAATTGAGTAAAAATGCTTAAAATCGCGCCATCGGCGCCCCAGCTCTCAATCTATATGTCTGTCTGTCCGTTTTTCCGTAATATCCGGATGTCCATTTCCCCCCATTTTTTTCCAGAAAATCGATCCGATCTACCTGGCGAATAGTCCTGAAGGACAACGAGCGGTGAAGTCGTTGGTTATCATGTTGCAGGTAAAAATAGAGGGGGGACTAGGATTTTTCTAGGCCACCGAAAAAAGTTGGCCATTTTTGAGTTTGGTGGCCTAGGTTTTTTCTCTGGATTTTTCTAGGCCATCAAGTTCAGCTCATGGCCTCACTTTTTACTTCATGGTTTCCTAGGCCACTAAAAAATCTAGAAATGATGACCGAACTTTCGAGACCTTGGGTTTCTAGGCCATTTTCAAAGATTTGAGTTTTTAGGTTCGATGGAAGAACTTTTGAGAGCGTGACCTAAGATTGGGGTTCTAGGCCACCGCTACTGCAGAACGGTGGCCGAAGATCCAGGCTCTTTGGTTTTCTCGGCCACCGTAGTGAGTGATGACAAAGAAACCCAAAATTTGGGTTTCTAGGCCATTATTGAGTTTAATGGTCTAGGTGTTTTACTGGATTTTCTCTAGGCCACCAAGTTGAGTTCATGGCCTAACTTTTCACTTCATGGATTTCTAGGCCACAAAATTTTCGGTCTGATGTTTTAGGGCAATTTTCGATAGAAATTTGCTGAAAAAAGTTGATGGCCTAACTTTCCAAATTTGGATTTCTAGACCATCACATTTCCATTTCCATTTTTTCAGGTATTCTGTCCCCACGTGGCGGCAGAAATGTGGTCAGCCCTCTATCCATCCGAATCCCTGATCTCCGCTCAACCATGGCCCCTCGTGGATTCAGATGCCCAAATTGAGTTTCTTCTGATGATTGACAGTGTGAGTGGAGGACGTCCGAGTGTCGATCGACGACTCATCGAAGAAATGGGCGGAGACGAGTTGTGGAGACGGGCGGAGCACACGGAGCACTCGGAGATTTTGAGAATTATGAAGGAGGAGGGGATGGTGTTGAGAGATCACAGGGTCACAAAGAGAAGAGGTAGATTTTGGGGATTTCTAGGCCATCAGATAAGCTTTTTTTCTCATGGTGGCCTAGAAATTCAAAATTCGGCCACCAAACCTATACCATTAGATTCAGCGTGATAAGAGCTTTCAGAAAAGTATAATCATGCCCGGGTTTGCTCTCAATTGAGTCTCACCACGAAAACTACAGTAACCCAATTTAAAGGCGCATACCGTAGTTTCGTGGTGAGACCCAATTGAGAGTGAACCCGGGCATGATTATACTCATTCGAAAGGTCTCGTCACGCTGATTCTTAATATTTAGGTTTGATGGCCGAGGTTTGGGTTTCTAGGCCACCAGACGTCCAGGTGGCCGAGATTCAGAGTTTTCTAGGCCATCATCCCGATTTTTTAGCTTTTTTCTGATATCTGACCGATTTTTGATCGATTTTAGGTCACTGAAACCAGTTGTATTGTTTTTTCGACATTTCTAGACGTTCCAGAGGTTTCTAGGCCACGGAACAATCCGATCGCCTAGCTATAGGTCACCCGCAAGCTTGGTTGCCGAATTTCCGAGTTTTCTAGGCCACCCGGATGATTCTAGGCCACCTGACAATCTGGTGGCCGAGTTTTTGGAGTTTTCTAGGCCACGGAACAGTCCGATGGCCGAGTTTTGGAATTTTCTAGGCCATGCTCCCGATTTTAGCTATTTTTCCAGATTTCTCCAGATTTCTCGACCATTTTTATCTATTTTTGAGCTCTCACTTCGAAATAAGCACAATTTGAACTTGTTAGGCCACCTTCCCCAACCAATATCTCTTTTTGTTAATTCCAGGATTCCATGTAACACTCTCTTGTGGCGTAGAAGGTGACAAAGAGGAGAATCGAAAGAAAATCGGGAAAATTCTTGATCGAATTCAGGCGGAACGAAGGAAATTGGATAAGAAGAAGGGTGGGAAGAAGCAGAAAAAGGAGAAGGCGAAATAATTTTTGAAAAAATAATTTTGTGTCTTTTTTAGGATTTAGAGAGGTTTTTGTTATTATTTTTGTTATATTTTTGAATGAATTTGTTTTTTTCTTGTTCTCCTCGAAATTCGAGTATTTTTAGTGGTTTTTTCAATCGAAATCATCCATTTTTCACTATTTTCGCTTATTTTTCAATTCAAATTTTCAATGTTCCCGCCGTGTTCGCTGGGGCGCACTTGCATTTATCCACATTTTTGTTTATTTATGGAGATCTATTTTTGATCGGTTTTGGCATATATTCCGTCATTTTTTAGATTTTTTTGCTCAAAATAGATAAAAATATGGATTTCTTATCGATTTTATATAGATTTAATCGAAAAAATGCGGAAATCATAGGTTTTAAACGGTTTTTCAGTAAGTTTTTGGATTTTTTCAAATTTTTTAGCTGAAATCGATGGATTGGAGTTTTGCAAAGTGGAAATATGGATTCTATGAGTGATTTTTGATCGGTTTCCGTGAAATTTAACGAAAAATTCAAAAGATTCCGACAAAAATCGAGAATTCCCGCTGCTCTCTCATGGCGCCAAATTTTGATCTACGCTTTGGCGGGAACTTGTTGTTTTTGATTTTCAGCTGGTTTTCTATACATAGAATGTTGGAAGAGGCGAAAAATTATCTACACTTTAATACTTTTCAATTTCAAAGAAAAATCGTTGAAATTGAGAAATTATGAAATTCTCCCGATTTTTGTCAATTTTGTTTTAAAGCAAGTGAGAAATAGATAAATCAGTGATTTCTGATTCGAAAAATTGATTTTCAAGGTGTTTTTCAGTCAGAATCGCTTCAAACTTCATAATTTTGAGGTTTAGGTGACGGATTTCGATTTCTGACAGGTAGAGCGATGTCAAGGTCGATTTTTGATCATTTTGGGTGAAAAAGAGGATAAATTTTCCTTTTTTGAGATGGTTTCCACTGAAAAACTGAAATTGCCTAAAAATTTACGATTTTTTGGGTTTTTCAGGAAAACTAATTTCAGCTTGAAAACTTGCAAATTTCTGTCTAAAACGCTGTTTTCCTTTGATTTTTCGTGTTTTTTTCATATTTGTTTCGTCGAAAATCAGTAAATCCATAATCTAGAAGCCCATGGCCAAAATTTTGAAGAATAACATACTTTTGACAAGTGCGCTCTATTGCTAATCCGGTGATCCCAACGCGGTGAACTCCGGGTTGTCAATAGAGCGCACTTGCCACTCCAACGCGGAAGCTATGCCCAAATTTCTCAGCTGCAATTCATTCCATTTTTGTGATTATTGGTTTTGAAACAGGTGAAAAATGGGTAAATCAGTGATTCTTCACTCGAAATATCGATTTTTGAGGTGCTTTCCAGTCAAAATCGCTTCAAACTTTATAATTTTGAGGTTCTACAGTTTTCTCTGATTTTCCACTCGAAAACTTGCAAATTTCTGTCTAAACCGCTGTTTTCTCTCGATTTTTCGTATTTTCTCTTTTTTTTTTTTCGTTAAAAATCTCGTTTTTCTCCTTTTTTTTCAATAAAATCCCCAATTTTCAGCCGCCAACCAACCCAAAAATGGACAACTCTCCGGAGGGAAGTGAGAATTCTCGAAAAGAGAACATTCCAGTCAGTGCGTCGCCTCCATCGATCGAAGACGATGACGACCTTCTGAATGACGATGAAGACGTGGGAATTCAGAATCCAGACGACGTGCAAATACCAGAAGAAGAGTTGTTGAGAATTGACGATGAGATGGAGGAGATTCTGAATCCTCCTCTGAATCCACAACCAGAAGACGTTCCACGGATTCAGAATCCCATTGACGGCAACGAGTATTTGGAGGCGTTTGAAGAGGAGAGACGGATTCTGGAAGAGGAGATGCCAGAAGGACGGGAATCTGAAGACAGAGGACGAGGAGACGATGATGATGAGAGAATGGATACGGAAGAAGTACGGAAAAGAGGGAAAATTTGGGATTTTGGAGTGAAAAATCGACTGAAATTGCAATTTTGCCACTTTTTTCGACCGAAAACGGTCAAATTTGGGTATTTAAGCTGAAAAAAACGATGATATTCAGTCTAAAATCATTTTTTTCCCGTGAAATTTCACTGATTTTCAGATTTTTCGAGTCAAAAATGCTGAAAATAGTCCGAAAGTATGGATTTTAAGCCTCAAATATGTAATTTTAAATCCAAAATTCATTATTTCTGGAATAATTCTGAAAATTGTGTCGTATTTTTTGGTCCAAAAAACGGCAAGATTCGGGTTTTTAAGCTGAAATACGGTGTTTTTTAGCCAATAATTTGAAGAATAACCTACTTTTGACAACTGCGCTCTATTGCTAATCCGGTGAGCTCAACGCTGTGAACTCCAGGTTATCAGTAGAGCGCACTTGCCACTCCAACGCGGAAGCTATGCCCAAATTTTCTCTACTTGTAGCGAAAAGTGAAATTTTACTGCTTTTGAGCAAAAATTCCGGATTTTAGGGATTTTAGGCTGAAAAATCTTAATTTTTAAACCAAAATTCATCATTTTTAATCTTTTGTGACGGAAAACTCTTCAAATTTGAAGCGATTTTCGAGTCAAATGGAAAAAATCACTCAAAATGTCAATTTCTATCAGAAAATTGAAGATTCTTTCATTTTAGTTCATAATTTTCAGCCAGAATCCCCACCAGCCGAAGCCATCAGAGCACGTGATTCAACGTCAGCCGAATCGATGGATGATGATGCAGATGATGAGGATGAAGAGGAATCTTCTGAGAGTGAGAAAGACGATCAAAATCTAGCAAATCTATCATTAAGTGAGTATATATCATATAATTCTCATTTGAAATTTCAAAAAATCACGATTTTGAGACAATTTGGAGCTCAAAATATGAAAATTGAGGGAATTTGATGGGATTTTTGAAGGTTTTTGGGTCTGAAGTGTTATTTTTTCCATTTAATTTCTATTTTTCAGCCGCTCCCGTCCCACTGACCCAGATAGACAAATCGATTCATATCGGAACGGAGCATCAAGCACAAATCTCAAATGAAGGAACACCTGAACCAATCCCACGAGAAGAGGAAATTAGCGATGATGAAAGGGAAACATTGATTTGGGATTGTGAGCAACCCGTTGATAAGAAGAGACTCGTCGATTATATTGGAGAAACGAGCGGAAAGTTCTCGATGCCTATTGATAGGGTACGGTAGAACAAACAGATGTTCAATGTATAGAAAATAAAAAAATTAAAGTTCCTGCCAAAAAGTAGATGAAAATTTGGCGCAGTGGGAATTCTCGATTTCAGGCGGAATCTTTTGAATTTTTCATTGAATTTTACAGAAATCAATCGAAAATCACTCGTAGAACCCATATTTCCACTTTTCAAAACTTTAATCCATCGATTTCAGCTGAAAATTTGGAAAAATTACAAAAACTTCCTTCTCTGTGCGGAATTCCTTCGACTTCCATGCTTTTTTTCACTTCCGACTTCCGTGTATTAGCTCGACACAGTTCTTACAACTGCGCTTCACCGAAACGCCGTTGAAAAATGTCTCTTTATCTCTGAGTCTCTCAATTTCGCACATAATTTTCATCGGTTTCGGTAGAGCGCTTTTGTAAGGACCGTGTCGTGCTAATAAAATGTTCAGAAAAGTTTTGAATTTTTGAATGAGATTTCGGCGGAATTTCGGTGGCTTTTATAAAATTTTGTATGAAAACCACGCCAAAATTTGCAATTCCCGTTCAAAATGAGCTTTGGTGGAAGAGTTTTTCCACGCGGTCGTGTAGTCCTCTCGGACAAGATTTCTGGCTCGATTCCTCATTTTCCTCACTTTTTTCAACACATTTTTGTAGTTTTCTTCAGTTTATATTGCGAAAATACCAACAATTGTTGGAAATGTGAGGAGGAATTGAGCCAAAAAATCTTGTCCGAGAGGACTACACGACCGTGTGGAAAAACTCTTCCAACAAAGCTCATTTTGAGTCGGGAGAAACAGGAATTGTAGCGGTTTTTAGCATATTCGTCAATAACAAAAGTTTCTAACAAAGTTTTCGGCGGTTTATGTAGAAAATTTCAGTTTTTGGGTTAAAAATTTCCTGAAAATCATCAAAAATTCAGTTCAGAAGGTCGTTTTCTCAGAAGTGCCATTTTACGGTGCATCGCTCTACATTATACGTGTTTTTGGTGGTTTTGCTCGATATTTTTCGTTTTTGACCAATTTTGAGCATATTTTCGGACTGAAAAAATATTAATCGGAATCTGCAAATAAACAAAATATAAGATCAGTCCCGAAGCCCGTTATCCAAAGAATTCTACTCGGATCTATAAAGAAATTCTGAATATCCTGATTTTTCTTGTTCTATTTCTGGATTCGTTGACTATTTTCCTCTAATATCAGAAGTTATTATCATTTCTTTATTCCAGGCGCTCTACATCCTCCGCAAAGAGAATCTCGACTTCGATTCGGCGGCAAAAGAATGTGGAAAACGGAAAGAAATCAAGGAGACGTGGACGGAAGAGGAAGTTGCTCTCTTCACGACGAGTTATTTCAATTTTGGAAAGAAATTCCGAAAGATTAAGGCGGTGGTGAGTGATATTAGCACGGCACGCTTCTTACAACCGCGCTCTATCGCAAACGAGGGTATATCGACGAGATGCGCAGAGTTTTTTTCTCGCGGCAACACAGATTTTCACAGTTTTTGACACATTTTTGCTATTTTCAATGGTTTTTTTGAGTAAAATGTTATGAAAAATAGCGAAAATGGGGTACAAAAACTGTGAAAATCAGTGCCAACTCTGCGTCTCTCTCGCCGATACTCTCTCGTTTGCGGTGGAGTGCAGTTGTAAGAATAATTTGAAAAAGTAGAAAATTCCCTATTTCTCAGATGCCAAACCGCTCGTTGCACTCCATCGTGAATTACTATTATCAGACGAAGAAAGTGGCGAATTACAAGACGAATATCGGTATTCAATTGAATGAAACTGATAAATATGATGAGTTGATGAATGATATCAATGGAATGGATCGAGTTGAAGCGGGATACTGTGAGAATTGCAATCAAAAGAGTTGTGTTCTTATTGTGAGTTTCGGTGGTGAAGATGGGAAACAGGCTCGAGGACATTTTAGAACCAGTCGTTCCGGAATCGGTCATTTGGATCCGTCCCGACTTAGAACCGCCCTGATTAGAACTACCAGAATCAGGTTTAAACAACTTCAGCCTGATTTTTCTGATTTTTTCTAATTTTCCCGTGAGAAACCTTGATTTTCTCACTTTTCTCAACATTTTGGATCCGAAACAGGAAGTTTCGAAGGCATTTCCACGATTTAAATAGATTTTCGAGTGTTTTCAGTAGTAGATCAGTTCCGAAATGTCCCTGAGCCTATTTTTGTCATAACAATCTCGATTTTTCGGTTCCGGGACATTTCGAAACTATCATATTACTGAAAACCCATGAAAATCTATCAAAATCGCAGAAACTTACCTTGGAAAGGGTTTTCGAAGTTTCGAAACGTCCCGAATCCATTTTTTGGATGGAAAAAATGAAAAAATCAAGGTTTTTGTGGCAAATTTGGATAAATCTGACTAGCCATCTTTATCGACACGTAACTCTATTTAATATGAACATTACGAATCCAAAAATACACGAAAATGCAGATTTCGGCGAGTTCTATGTCTCTGATATAATACGGAACGGCTTAAGATTCATTATTGTACCGCGTACGGACTTTGACACTTTAGCTCGTCCCGCGGTACATTAAAGAATCCGAAGCCGTCCTGTATTATATCAGAGGCATAGAACTCGCAGAGATCTACATTTTTGTATATTTTTGGACTCGTAATGTTAATTTTGAAGGGAGTGACGTGCCGATAAAGATGACAAGTCTGATTTTCCCAAATTTTCCCCATGAAAAACCTTGACTTTGTTGTCAGAAACTACTTTTGAATTTAAAAAAACTCCAGAAATTCCTATTTTGTAATCCCAATTTTCTAATTTCAAGCTCCGCCCATTTGCAGCTAAACAAAATGATGGGTCGTCACGAGTGTCGTCCGTGTATTCTCTATTTCCGTCTGATGCGAACATCTCGACCGCCGAGTCTTCTCACCATCGCTGAGAAACAGAATAAACGAGTCGTCTGTCCCGAATGTGAGTTTTCAGACGTCTCTGGCGTACCGTTGGCGCGTTTTGTGCTTTTGGAGATCATGGGAATTCTGGCGCGCCGCAGACGCTTTTTTGACTGTTTTCATTATATCTGGCGCGCCTTCTTCTCGTTTTTCTTCCATTTTCTTAATTATTTCCCTAATTTTCAGACATGAAACCGTTTGTCAACGACTATGTGGAAATGATGAGTCCGGCTGATGGAAAGGCGGCCGAACGATTGGGAATCCCAGAATTCACGATAACAATCGATGATGATGATGATGAGTGTGTTGTTCTTGGTGAGATTTGGGATACTGTTGGAAAAAAAAGAGGACTGAAATCATATTTTCAGTCCGAAAATATGCTCGAAATTGGTCGAAAAACGAAAAATATCGAGAAAAACCACCAAAAACACGTATAATGTAGAGCAATGCACCAAAAAATGGCACTTCTGAGAAAACAACCTTCTGGACTGAATTTTTGATGATTTTCAAGAAATTTTAAACCCAAAAACTGAAATTTTCTACATAAAACGCCGAAAACCCTGTTAGAAACTTTTATTATTGACGAATATGCTAAAACCGCTACAATTCCTGTTTCTCCTGACTCAAAACGAGCATTGGTGGAAGAGTTTTTCCACGAGTTCGTACAAGATTTTTGCTCAATTCCCGCATATTTTCCAACAAATTTTGGTATTTTTTCGATATAATTGCTGGAAAAAGTAAGAAAAGGAGGAATTGAGCCGCAAAATCTTGTCCGAGAGGACTACACGAACTTGTGGAAAAATTCTTCCACCAATGCTCTTTTTGAGTAAGGAGAATGGGAATTGTAGCGGTTTTTAGCGTATTCGTCAATAATAAAAGTTTATAACAGGGGTTTTATGTAGAAAACTTCAGTTTTTGGGTTAAAAATTTCCTGAAAATCATCAAAAATTCAGTCCAGAAGGTCGTTTTTTCAGAAGTGCCATTTTTTGGTGCATTGCTCTACATTATACGTGTTTTTGGTGGTTTTTCTCGATATTTTTCGTTTTTCGACCAATTTTGAGCATATTTTCAGACTGAAAATCATAGTTTTGAAGATTTTTTTTCGGTATATCATCATCTCCCTATTCCAGACGAATGTGAGATTCGTGTTCCATCGAAAGAGTTGATAGTAGAAGGAATGACAGAAGACGACGATCCAATCGATTCGAATACGTGTCATATGACTCGAATATTCGATTCACCCGCCGCGTTGGCATTCATCGATAGTCTTCGAAAGAAACATCAGAAAGCGGTCCCGTTGGTTTGGCGCATTCGGCAGACGAAGTGTATGGAGGAGATTTCGTAAGTTTCAGAAGATGAAGATGAGGAGGCGGGGAGAGAGAGGCCACGCCCCCAAAACATTCGGAAAATTTCAAAAGTTCCGAAAAAAAAACTCCCAGAAATTCGAATATGAGCTGAAAACATGACATTTGGCTTGAAATGAGGATGTGCGACCTTTGTGGGCGGGGTTTGGCAGATTTTAGAATCTAAAAAAGAGTTGACCTTAGCGAGGGGCGTGGCCTAATCATTCGCGCGATAGACAATTGCAAAAGGGGGCGGAGCTTCGAAAGCCACGCCCATTTTGTCACATATTTATATTTTATTTCGAAAAACTTCATTTTTTTTGGAAACTTTGAAATTTCCGACTCGGAATTCCGGAAGTTCCGAAAAACAAATTCGATGTTTTCTTTCGAAATCAACGGTGTCAACCAGCAGGTAATGAAAATAAGTGACAAAATGGGCGTGGCTTTCGAAATCTGGAAACTCCGAAAAAAACAATTTTTGAGAAAATTCTCGGCAATTTGAAAATTCTGACTCGGAATTCAGGAAGCTCCGAAATTTCTGATTTTTTTCCTAAGCCTAACCCCCTCTGATTTTCAGTCTGATCAACGAGGCGGCGCGTCAAGAAGTGATGAAAACTATGGCGACGGAGGATCGTATCAATTTGAGGAACATTGCGAAATGGCGACAGGAGATGGGCGGTTTGAAGAGTAGACACTCGAAATGGATAACGGAAACGGAGATTTCGACGGTGTGCTCATCGACGACGATCAGCCGATCGGGAAGGGTTCGATACGATGCGAATTGGACGGATGACGAGAAGAGACAGTGTATTCGATGTATGGGTTTGGGGGAAAGAGGGGAGACATCCGGATGAACAGATTTTGGAATAGCGGATGGACAGACAGATATAGGAATTGCAGATATTCGGTGATGAATTTTAGGCAATTTTAGGCGCTCTTAGTCAAAAGATAGTCTAATGACCGAATTTCGAAGTTTTCTAGGCCATCGTCCTGATTTTTTTAACTGTTTTTCATTATCTGACCGATTTTTGTACGAATCTTGACTACCCAATCCAGTTTTATCGTTTTTCCAGCATTTCTAGGCCTTTCAGAGTTTTCTAGGCTATTGGACACCGTGGTGGCCGAATTTTGGAGTTTTCTAGGCCATCCTCACGATTTCGGCAATTTTTCGAGATTTTGGAGACAAACAGATTTTATTTGATATATGACAGACATATTTTGGGATTGCGGACATCCGGATAGATAAGAAGTCCGGACAGACAAAAATCTGGAAAAAGAAGTCATGGCCTAGAACCCACAACTCGGCCATCCTGGGAACTCAAATCTTACGGTAGCATTTTCAGCTGTGTCGTATGACGTCATTTTTCTGATGATATCCCATGATGGACGAATTGACGGATCCTAGGCCAGGGGACTTAATTTTATATTAATTTCAATAGTTGGGGAGTTTTTGGAGAAAATTGAAGAAAAATGACTGAAAATGAGCCAAAAATGGTCAAAAATGGCCTAAAATTAGTTGAAGTCCGAAATAGTGGACATCTGGATATCCGGACAGACAGACAGACTCCGCCCCCTTTTTCCAGCCAAATTCAAAGAAATTTCCAGGCTTCCACTGGCATCAAGACGATTTCGAGAGTATTTCGAATGTGATACTCACCAAAACTGTAGATCAAATCAAGGCGTTCTACAAAGAACACGAAGAAATCCTTTCCAAGGTAAGTCACGCCCACTTTAAGATTAAACCCCGCCCCTTTTTTGTTTCAGAGTCTGCAGTCGTATCGAGAAGTGATGAAAAGCAGACGAATGAGAATCGACGGAAATATTCGTTACTAAAAGATCTACTTGCGCTCCATTGATAATCTTTTTTTTGAATAATTTTTCGGGTGTTTAAGCTCCGCCTCTTTTTTTTTAAATACTCTTGCTTTATTTTGTGTCTGAAACTTCATAATTTGTTCCCCCAGAATCTCATTGTCATTTTTTTTCCATTTTACGAGTAAAATTATTATTTTTTGTTATTCTCACGATTTCATAGTTTTGGATATTGATCAGGGCTGGGCAAATTATTTGAATTATTTGAAATTTGGGGTAAAAGTCAAATAAATTGCTTCAAAAATAGATTTTCAAACAAAATTTTAGCTTCTAATGTCAGAAATGAATAGAAAACTGTTGAGAGAAGAAATTTAAACTGTTGAAATAAAATTTTCACACTAAAAATCCAAAAAAAATCTTTGAAAATCACTTTTTTAAACAAAAAAAAAACAATTTTCTCGCCGATTTTTCGAATTCGTTTTTTTGGCGCCTTTTTGCAAGTCCGCATTATTTCGTGACGGTGTTTGCGGTCAATGCACCAAACCTGACGACGGAGTCATCTTCACAGATTTTCAGCGATAAAAGCTGAAAATTGATCGATTTTCGCAGAATTTTCAGTCTGGAAATGGAAATTAGGGGTTCAAGAATGTATAGAACAGGGCTGGCCAAATTATTTGTTTGATTATTTGAATTTTTTGAAATTTGGGTTGCTTGACCAAATAATGTTTGACAAATTCATATCAAATAAATTTTTTTTTTCAAATTTCGCTGTATCGTTATGCCACTTGATACGCTGCTTAATCGAGAACATTTACTTTTCGAGCCGATTTATGTCCATTTTTCAACTGTCAAACATTCGCAACTCAATTCTATTAAAACATTTCCACAATTTTTAATCAAAACATTTATTTTCAATTTCCTCCTAGAATTTTAGCTGATTTCAGCGGAGCGCTATTGATTTTAATACTCATTCCCAGACCCCACATCTAGTCACGTGGCCCCCAACATTCTTCTATCAATTCCAAATTAAATAGCCTAACTCACACTCCCACTGAATAAGTGATACAACAGTCATGGCCTAGGATTAAACATTTTAATAACAAAAAACTAATTACCTCTAAGTAGGAAACTCTGAAGGATCGAGAAGTCGTTTTCGGCGCGCTGAGCACTCGCTTTTCACTTTCAACCAATCGACGGTGTACTGAAAAAAACATACTTTATAACAATCACGCTACACCGATACTCACCTTCTAGCGACACTGATGATTACTGGCTATTAACGGCCGCACCAGAAAACCGGGTTGGATGTAGGTACATCCAACCCAAGTTTTGTTTTTATTCTTGGCCACAACATACGAGCGAGTTGGGAGTAAATACTCCCAACCCATCAAGTCTTCGCCTCCACGGCCAAAAAATACGAGCGAGTTGGGAGTAAATACTCCCAACCCATCAAGTCTTCGCCTCCACGGCCAAAGAAATACGAGCGAGTTGGGAGTAAATACTCCCAACCCATCAAGTCTTCGCCTCCACGGCCAAAAAATACGAGCGAGTTGGGAGTAAATACTCCCAACCCATCAAGTCTTCTTTTTTTCTTGACCACAAACTACGAGCGAGTTGGGAGTAAATACTCCCAACCCATCAAGTCTTCGCCTCCACGGCCAAAAACTACGAGCGAGTTGGGAGTAAATACTCCCAACCCATCAAGTCTTCGCCTCCACGGCCAAAGAAATACGAGCGAGTTGGGAGTAAATACTCCCAACCCATCAAGTCTTCGCCTCCACGGCCAAAAAATACGAGCGAGTTGGGAGTAAATACTCCCAACCCATCAAGTCTTCTTTTTTTCTTGACCACAAACTACGAGCGAGTTGGGAGTAAATACTCCCAACCCATCAAGTCTTCGCCTCCACGGCCAAAAAATACGAGCGAGTTGGGAGTAAATACTCCCAACCCATCAAGTCTTCTTTTTTTCTTGACCACAAACTACGAGCGAGTTGGGAGTAAATACTCCCAACCCATCAAGTCTTCGCCTCCACGGCCAAAAAATACGAGCGAGTTGGGAGTAAATACTCCCAACCCATCAAGTCTTCGCCTCCACGGCCAAAGAAATACGAGCGAGTTGGGAGTAAATACTCCCAACCCATCAAGTCTTCGCCTCCACGGCCAAAAAATACGAGCGAGTTGGGAGTAAATACTCCCAACCCATCAAGTCTTCTTTTTTTCTTGACCACAAACTACGAGCGAGTTGGGAGTAAATACTCCCAACCCATCAAGTCTTCGCCTCCACGGCCAAAAACTACGAGCGAGTTGGGAGTAAATACTCCCAACCCATCAAGTCTTCGCCTCCACGGCCAAAGAAATACGAGCGAGTTGGGAGTAAATACTCCCAACCCATCAAGTCTTCGCCTCCACGGCCAAAAAATACGAGCGAGTTGGGAGTAAATACTCCCAACCCATCAAGTCTTCTTTTTTTCTTGACCACAAACTACGAGCGAGTTGGGAGTAAATACTCCCAACCCATCAAGTCTTCGCCTCCACGGCCAAAAAATACGAGCGAGTTGGGAGTAAATACTCCCAACCCATCAAGTCTTCTTTTTTTCTTGACCACAAACTACGAGCGAGTTGGGAGTAAATACTCCCAACCCATCAAGTCTTCGCCTCCACGGCCAAAAAATACGAGCGAGTTGGGAGTAAATACTCCCAACCCATCAAGTCTTCGCCTCCACGGCCAAAGAAATACGAGCGAGTTGGGAGTAAATACTCCCAACCCATCAAGTCTTCGCCTCCACGGCCAAAAAATACGAGCGAGTTGGGAGTAAATACTCCCAACCCATCAAGTCTTCGCCTCCACGGCCAAAAACTACGAGCGAGTTGGGAGTAAATACTCCCAACCCATCAAGTCTTCGCCTCCACGGCCAAAGAAATACGAGCGAGTTGGGAGTAAATACTCCCAACCCATCAAGTCTTCGCCTCCACGGCCAAAAAATACGAGCGAGTTGGGAGTAAATACTCCCAACCCATCAAGTCTTCTTTTTTTCTTGACCACAAACTACGAGCGAGTTGGGAGTAAATACTCCCAACCCATCAAGTCTTCGCCTCCACGGCCAAAAACTACGAGCGAGTTGGGAGTAAATACTCCCAACCCATCAAGTCTTCGCCTCCACGGCCAAAAACTACGAGCGAGTTGGGAGTAAATACTCCCAACCCATCAAGTCTTCGCCTCCACGGCCAAAGAAATACGAGCGAGTTGGGAGTAAATACTCCCAACCCATCAAGTCTTCGCCTCCACGGCCAAAAAATACGAGCGAGTTGGGAGTAAATACTCCCAACCCATCAAGTCTTCTTTTTTCTTGACCACAAACTACGAGCGAGTTGGGAGTAAATACTCCCAACCCATCAAGTCTTCGCCTCCACGGCCAAAAAATACGAGCGAGTTGGGAGTAAATACTCCCAACCCATCAAGTCTTCGCCTCCACGGCCAAAAAATACGAGCGAGTTGGGAGTAAATACTCCCAACCCATCAAGTCTTCACAAAAACTACGAGCGAGTTGGGTGTGAATACACCCAACCCATCAAGTCTTCTTTGTCTTCTTGGCCACTGAAAAAGCGGCGAGCTCCTGGCGATGACGTTCCCACTGAAAAATGGATTATTTAAAATTTTACCTTTTTTTTACTCGATAAATCGATTTTTGTTGTAATAATTTTTAGCGATGCAAGCTTTTGAGTCAAAAATTATAACTTTTATTGAAAAATTGAATTTCCAGCTGTTTTGTAATGTAAAATTTGTTCTGATAAAATTATAATTATGTCGTGTGTTTGATTGAGATTTGTTAAAACTCAGAATTATTATTAGCTTATGAGAAAAGAAACGGAAAAATTACGACTTTTGTCTTATAAAATAATCGAAAAATTGGTTTTTTCTCAGGCAACTCAATATCAATCTAAATCAACACGGCATCAGTTCGATTAGTTTCAATCTTGCGCCGCCTCATTAGATTGGTGTAAAATCCTATGCAATTAGTTATAACATTTGGAAATTCGTAAGGTCAAAACAGATACTAAATTTATTCAAAAATAGAAAACAATATTTCTGAAGTACAAAAAAAACAACACAAAAAAATAACACAAAAAAAATTTAGAAATTAGCCGGGAATCCATTGCAAGTGTAAAAATCCAAGTTGTTCTCTGCCCGACTGCTTCAACTTGTAAATAGTCCACTCAGCGAATTTTTATGTAGAATGTACGAAATTACCAAAAAAAATTGTTTGATTTCTGAACTCACAAAAGAATAAGATTGTGTGGAGAGCGCTGATGTTGAAGAAGTAGACGATCATACCTGATAGTGAGCAATGAACTGTTATAATTGTAAGAGTATCTGAAGACTGCAGTTGAAGATTTGGTGAGCCATAGAAACTGATAATATAATTTTCAATAATGGAAAAGCGTGAAAAAGTGATAAGACCTAGAAGAAGAAATCTGAAAGTTTCATTCATGAAACTACGGAAAAACTGACTAATCGGAAGTTATACGTGGAAAAACTGACCTGAAATGTTCGCCTGGACTTGTAGGCTGATTTTGTCCATTTTTCCCTGCATTAGATGACTGAAAATAGATTTTTTCAATTCTATAATAATATTTCGAGCAAAAAACAAAGAGAATGTGCGAAAATCTGGTTTAAAACAACCAAATATGAAGAAAATTACACTTTTTGACGAAAAAATAAGCTTCGCGGCGTATCACTTAAAGGGAGGCGCGACGCGCACGCAACGCGTCTCTCTCGGTGTCGATTCACGAGATTGAATAGGAGGTTACCCCGTGCAATTGTGCGATTAGATTGATATTGATTTGCCAGAGTTCAGTCATTTCCGATTGATTTTCTTTCAAACATATCAGTTTTTTAAAGCAATCTCCGTACCTCCGCATTGATCTTCTACTCCGTTTTCGTCATCGTGTTGGCATCCCTCGAGAAGAGCTTCTGAAAGTGGAAAATTGAAAAAAATACGATATTTAGGGAATAACTAAGTTTACGACTTTAACGATATCGAAAATACGCAAAAAATTAATTTTGAAGCTCAAAAATTCACTGAAAACGGTACTTCTCATCAAAAATTGATTTGAAAAACTTGGGAAATCCGAGAAAATTATTCAAAATGGCGAAATTTCCGTCAAGTAGGTCAATTTTTTTTGGTGGAGGTCAAATATTGAGTGCCAGGTCTAGAATTAAATTTTCACTCAAAAATTGCTGTTTTTCGTTCAACTTTTAACTAAAAATTCAGTAAACTGAGATTTTTTGATTATTGTGAAAGTGCGGCAGGGAGTTGTGGGCGGAGCTTAAACTGCAAGCGGCGCGGTTGAAATTTTTATATTCCCGCTGATTTCTTAACGAGCGACATTGGATTTCAAGAGAAATTAGTTTTTTAATCGATTTTTTCAAAGTTTTTTGCTGATTTCTCATGATTAATCAATAAAAATACGTAATGTACCGCGCCGCTTGACAGAAATTTATCCAAAAATGCTATTTTTAACACGAAAACTGGGTTTTTCAGCTGAAATTTATGCAAAAAATGCGACTTTAAGCATGAAAATCGTGTTTTTAGGCTGAAATTAATCTCAAAATGCGTTTTTGACTTGAAAAATTGAGTTTTCCAATTTTTCGACCAAAATCGCCATTTTTACTAGATTTTAAGTTTAAAATCGTGTTTTTAAGCAGAAAATCCAGTTTAAGCTCAGCCTACAACTCCCTGCCGCAATTGCGTTCCGGCCCGCAAATTAAAAAAAAACAAAAAAATTTCAAAAGATCCGCGTTCTGCCGTAACGGTGTTTGCGGACAATGCACCAGATTTTACGACTAAGTTTGTAAAAATTGCGTTTGCCTCATTCAGTTGCTTTTTTTAATCGAAATATGCTTGAAATCCGGAAAATGAGTGAATTCCAACCAGGCTTGTTCAAAACCGGAAATCGGAATTTCCGATTTTTCCGACTTTTTTCGGAAAATTTTCCGATTTTTTTTTTCGGAAAATTTTTCCGATTGGAAATTTTCCGAATTCGTTTTTCGGAAATAGTCGGAAAATTTTCCGAAAAAAGTCGGAAATTTTGATTTTTTGAGGTACTGAAAAAAAAACAAAACATTCGATTGATGGGTTTGACCATCAGAATAGCGGGCCTGACAATTAATATGTTGTTTTTATTGCTTACTCTCGATAACATCATTGATATTTCAATTATATTCCTTGATTTCAGGCCCGAAGAAGTCGTTTTTGTCATTTTCCGAAATTTTCCGAATTTTCCGGTTTTTCCGAAAAACAAATTCGGAAAAAATTTCGGATATCCGATTTTCCGAAAAGTTTTTTCCGAACAAGCCTGATTCCAAGGTGCTACTTCGCTTAAGAACTGCACGAATAAGAACTGTGTTGTTTAAGAACTGGGTTCGCAGAAGAACTGCGCGAAGAAGAACTGTAGCGTTGAGGAACTGCGCGTATAAGAACTGTTTCGTTTAAGAACTCTGTTCGCATTGGAGCGCGTTTGCATCAGGCACATTTTTTTCATTATTTCGATGGTTTTTTATCTGTATTTTCGATTTTTTTTTATTAAAAATAATTTTTCAAATACAATTTAATTTTTGAAAAATTATTTTTAATCAAAAAAGAATCGAAAACACAGATAAAAAACCATCGAAATAATGAAAAAAAATGTGGCTGATGCAAACGCGCTCCAATGCGAACAGAGTTCTTAAACGAAACAGTTCTTATGCAAAACAGTTCTTCTTCGCGCAGTTCTTCTGCGAACCCAGTTCTTAAACAACACAGTTCTTATTCGTATAGTTCTTAAACGAAGTAGCACCGATTCCAACAAGAAAATTCGAAAAAATCCGATTTCAAAATGTTTTTTTTTTCAAATTTTTCAAAAAATGGAAAATTCAAAAAATATCGACTATTTTTGATGAAAATCGAAGAGATTTTACTAAAATCGGGAGGATTTTTGCATGAAGCGACTGAGAAATGAGCAGAAAATTGAATTTGACGAAAAAATGATGACAAATAGATTTTCAAACGAAATTTTAGCTTCTAATGGCAGAAATGAATAGAAAACTGTTGAGAGAAGAAATTTAAGCTATTGAAATAAAATTTTCACACTAAAAATCCAAAAAAAAATCGTCGAAAATCCCTTTTTTAAACGAAAAAAAATCAATTTTTTCGCCGATTTTTCGAATTCGTTTTTTTGGCGCCTTTTTGCAAGTCCGCATTATTTCGTGACGGTGTTTGCGGTCAATGCACCAAACCTGACGACGGAGTCATCTTCACAGATTTTCAGCGATAAAAGCTGAAAATTGATCGATTTTCGCAGAATTTTCAGTCTGAAAACTGTTCGTACGAGTAAGGCAATAGTCGGAGGTTCTTCTGGATTCAAATTTCATTTGAGGAACGAATAAATAGACGAAGAAAACGGCGGACAATCCAGATGGGCTGATCAGGGTGACGCCACGAAACTATCGGAATAGTTTCGTGACGAGTCTTTGAAAAAGAAATTGAAAAAAGAGAAATCGATTTGGGACGGCGAAATTCAAGTTTAGAAGAGGAAATATAGAAAAAAAAGAATTTTAGGAGATACAACAGGAAAAACTGAGATTTTCTTAATTGTAATTGCAAGTTTTGGTGAGAAAAGATCGTTTGAAATATGTTGATTGATTTTTAGAATAAAATTGGAGATTTTCAGACAAAAAGAGACATAATTAGTGATGTGAGATGAGCGAAGTAATTAATTGATAATTTATTTATTATCACTTCTGAGAAGACGACGTGCACTTCTTGATGGTCCCGAACGGGTCGATGGTGCAGGTGTTGGGCGGTTCGAGCTGTTTTGTCGTGATGGTGGCTCTGGAAAAATGGATTCAGTTGATTTGTAATAAGCTCCGCCCCCTTTTGAGCCCAATATATAAGCGCCGCCCATTTTTACATTTTCCAACAAAAAAAAATTCAAAGTCCCGCCCCTTTTTCCAGAAATTTCTTATGCTGTTAAGCTCCGCCCCTTTTACAACTAATTCAGATCTAAGCCCCGCTCCTTTTTTTATACATTACTCTGAAAGTGTAACTCCGCCCCTTTATGAAAAAAAAACTCAAAACCTTATCTCCGCCTTTTTTTTAATGAGCCTCTCTACAGATTTCTTCATTTTCCAAAAAAAAAGTCCCGCCCCTTTTCAGCACTCACTTCTCGGATTTCTAACCGGACTTCGCATCAACTCCAACGGATCCTTCTCGCTCGCCTTCTTTGCCTTCGATGCCGCGGACGGCGCTGGCGTGCCTCTGACGCGTGGTGGCGCTCTTCTAGGTGGTGGTGGCTTAGCGGACGTTGATGGCATGTCTGAATCTGACTCCTCCTCCTCCATATCATCGTCGACGTCTTCTGATTCCTCACGAATCACCGACATTCTCTGATCGTCCTCCTCCTCATCGTCGTCGTCGTCGTCAGCCATCTGAATCCCGTCGGCACTGATATCGGTGGAACCGAATTTCGTCGTCGCGGCGCTTCTCGTTGACACTTTACGTCTTCCTTTGCCACGTTTCGAATCCTTCGCACGTGATGACGTGGATTGAGATGGCATATCGTAGTAGTCGTTGTCGTCATTGTCGTCGTCCTTATTCAGATTCAATCCCAGAATCGCGGCGATCTTTTTGGAGATTCGACGGAGCTCGTTGTAGCGACCTTTGTCGTCGTCGTGTGCGTGCACCTGAAGATGAATTTGGTTGGAAATATTTGAAATTTTGAGAAAAATCAAAAAAAAAAAAATGCTCCAAAACATGAATTTTCAGCATCTTAAATTTCAGATTTTTTGAATTAGATTAGCCTAATAGTGAATTTCTGTTTTGAATTGCTGGAAAACTGAAGTTTCAATCCAAATTTTCAGAAAAATAAAGAGAAAACTCTATGAAGAGCTGAAAAATACGTTTTCGAGCTAAAATATCTGAAATTATTGATCTTTCAAAGTAAAATAACCTAAGTAAGGAATTATTGACTGGTATTTCGACTGAAATTATTACAAGAAGAGTTCAATTTTCTACAAAAATTTCAGTAAATCCCGAAGAATTCCCAAAAACTCGAATTTTCAGCCTAAAAATGCTCAAAATTCCACAGTAATTAGTCGTGGCCGAATTTTTCCCTTTTGTGTTTCTAGGCCACAGAAAATTCTTTGGGACGGAGAAGAACTTTCTGTGGCCTAGAAACACAGAAGGGAAAAGTTCGGCCAGCGCAGATTGCTTTGGAATTTTGGGAATTTTTCGGTATTTCTCAGAGTTTTTTGTGAAAATCGAACTCTTTTTGTGACAATTTCAGTCGAATTTCAGTCAACAATTCCTTTCTTAGCTCATTTTACCTCGAAAAATCAGTAATTTGAGATATATTTTGAAATTTCGAATAAAAACTTCAATTTTCCATTATTCACTACTAGGCTATTCTAATTCTAAAAATCTGAAATTTAAGAAACGATTTTCCATTAAAAACTGTAATTTCAGCCTCTTACTCACCATTATATAATCTTCCAAATCTTTATGAATCTTGATGAGTGCATCACGTGGGAAACTCTCAAATTCGATGTGAATCAACGCGCAGAGATAGAAATCGACGGCCGACGAGTTGGGACTTCCAGTTAACTCGTGAAGTATATCGTCCATTAGTCTCACTTGCGCCGGTTGCATCTGAAAATGGGGGCGGGGCTTGATTTTAAGAGATTTTCACTGAAAAATTGAGGTTTTGTTCAATTTTTCTGTGGGAATTGCATTTTTTAACTCTAAAAATGGTTGAAAATTACATTTTTGATACCAAAATGTAGTTTTCTATTCACAATTCTAAATGATTTTCAGTGAGAAACGTGAATAGAAAACTACATTTTGGTATCAAAAATGTAATTTTCAATCATTTAAAAAATCATGTTAAAAATGCAATTTCCGCAGAAAAATTGGACAAAAACTCTATTTTAGTGTCAAAAATGTCATTTTCTCGCCGTACATTCAATTCTTTGTCCGAATTCAGCAATGAATGACGTGTCAGAGTGACGAATGCGGCCGCGCATCTTCTGAGTTTCGGTAGAATGTCACTACGAGCTTCAGTGAATAAATCGACGTTCGATGTGCTCGTGTAGAGATCGAAGAAGCGACGGAACGATTTGATGATGAGCAATTGGTTCTGTCTGAAAATATAAAGGAATTAGAGACATTTTCAGTCGATTTGAGGGTTTTATTGAAATGGGGATGACTTGGATGCAAAAATAGCGTTGAAAACAGCTGAAATTTCATATTTGACAAGTTTTAAACAAATTTGAAGATTTTCAGCCAATTAAAATTGAAAGTCTTGGAAAAGCCCGATTTTCAGCCAAAAAACTGCTATATTCTGCTAAAAAACAACACAAATTTTCACAGTTTTTGACCTATTCTCGCAAAAACATGTCAAAAACTGTGAAAATCTGTGTCTCCTCTCGCGTTTGCGATGGGGCGCAGTTGTAACAAAAATGCTCGGCTAATATATTTTTAAGGTTTTCAAAAACCCATTCAAACTCTGTCATTTTCAGACGGGAAAATGAGGAAACCATATTTTTTTAAGTAAAAATTATTAAAAACCGTTAGAATTTTTTCACCTGAAAATGCTAGAAGAAAGTTTTTGAGTATCATAACACTTTAAAACACAATCTCCCTCTCAAAATGGTTGGCCGTCAGGTATTTTTGAAAAATTTTGACTTGAAATTGCTGAAACTGACTGAAAATTGCACTATTTTTGAACAATTTTCACGTAAAATTGATGAAACTGACAGAAAATTTAATTATTTTTGAACATTTTTGACTTGAAATTGCTGAAAATGTCAGAGTTTGCACTATTTTTCATCAATTTTTACTTGAAATCGCTAAAAATGACTGAAAAATTTACTATTTCTGATCATTTACCTTCTCAAAGAGCAGAAGAACTTCAACCCAACGACAATCATGGATCGAATTCTCGACGAGAACGAGTTACACAAACGGAACGACGCTCGATACATCAAAACGACAATTCCTCGTTGCCAATCCGGATTATCAGTCGAATCGTAGGTCGTGTTCAAAATAATTCGAATCATTGCCTCAACGCATCGAAGAAGAGTCTCTGATTCAGTTCGAAGTGGAACTTGAATAATAATTTCAGCGAGAAACACAATGAAACCTCTTCTGGGTGTTTGAGCGAACAGTTCGTTGATATCCTCTTCATTCTTGATAAACATATCAGTCAGAGCTGTAACAATCGCCCCTTGATGCACTTCTGCTTTCACATCGAATTCCTTATCGATCCATTCAAGAATATCGTCTTTGATGAAACTGATATCATAGATTCCAATCATTCCCAAACATTCGTATGCCATGATTCCCGCGTCGAGATCTTCCGATTCCAAAGTGTTACGAAGCATCGTACCGTAACGACGCTCGTATTCGTGTTCCCATCCTTTCAGAATGTCAGTTTTCATCAGACAATTGAGCATTTTCAGCTCGTAATAGTCGAGGAAACGATTTCCTTGCTGAAAAAAGGAATATTTTTATATCTTCCTATTACTGTTGGAAATTTAAATTAAATATACGAATCGGGTCGAAAATCGCTACTTTTGCAGTCTTAAAACATTCTAAATTTCAGATTTTTCGCTATAGAAATACTGGAATAAAAATTGAAAAAAAAACCATTTGTTTCCAATGAAGATCTAAAAAAATAAGTTTTCGAGCTAAAATATCTGGAATTATTGATATTTCAAAGTGAAATAAGCTAAAAAAGGTATTGCTGACTGTCATTCGACTGAAATTATCACAAAAAGAGTTCAACTTTTACAAAAACTCTGAGAATTCACATTCTCCACAGAATCTTAAAATGGATATCGGGAACAGGGCTGTGCGAAAAATTTTTCGGACGAAAAATTTTTTCGGTTTTTTCGGTGGTTTTCGAAAAATTTTGAGGCGAAAAATTTTTCGGGCCGAATTCTCCGAAAAAATTTTACGGCGAAAAATTTTTCGGTCTAAACTTTTCGAAAAAGTTTTTCGGACGAAAAATTTTCGGATAATTTTCGAAAAACCCGTTCGAAAAATTTTGAAAATTTCTCCTGAAATTTCAAAATTTAAGTTACAAAAATAGTGATTTTTCGATTTTTCCTGAAATTTTGTACTCAGAAACAGGTTTCTATCAGTCTTTCTTCGAAATACTTACAGTTTTCACACAAATTCAAGATTTTTGCAATCGAAAAACACATTTTTCTGGAAACTTTTTTTTCGAATTTTTCGGTTTTTTCGGTCATAATTTTTCGAAAAAAAAGTTTTCCGATTTTTTTCGGTCCGAAGATTTCGAAAAAAATAAGTTTTTCGGTTTTTTCGGTACCAAAATTTCGAAAAAAAAGTTTTTCGAAAAATTTTCGGAAACTTTTTTTCGCACAGCCCTGATCGGGAATTCAAAACGCGTCGTAAAATGTGAAAATTCCCGTGTTAATACTCAAAAATCCTTTTAAAAAACACGAATTTTCAGCCCAAAATGCTCAAAATTCAAAGAAATCAGTGCTGGCTGGTCGAATTACAGTTAACAATTCCTTTCTTAGCTCATTTAACTTCGAAAAATGAATAATTTCAGATATTTTAGCTCGAAAACTGCTTAGGTTTTCTCTCTATTTCTCTGAAAATTCGATTTGAAACTTCAATTTTTCATATTTCCCAGTATTTCATGACAAAAATTCACTTTTATGATTTTCTAATTTGAATAATCTGAGATTTAAGTAACGATGTTTGCAGATCTGTTAAATCTGTATTTTCGGTAGGATTTTCTGTGACCTAGAAACCCAAAAGAGAAAAGTTCGGCCAGCACTGATTACTTTGGAATTTTGAGCATTTTTGGGGTGAAAATTTGTGATTTCGGGATTTCTCGGACAATCTGGAAACTATTCCTCTTACATCTCTCATCGTGATCTCGGGATCCACCAATCTTTGATGATCCCAATCCTTCCTCAACTTCGTCTCTCCAATCAAGACCGCCCCCTCCAACGAGGCGAAATCTTCTCCATTAAACTTTTGTCTCATCTCATTAACACTCGCATAGAACCACGAGAACAAATCATCAGGACAATCCTTATAAAACGGGGCGAGTTCCTGAGCGATGACATCCATCACCTTCTTCTGATAGAATGGATTCAGGAAAAGACTGATGAGAAGCTTCTTGTAGGCGTCCTGTCCGGATTGTTCAGGTGGTGCATGTCTCATGACACTCAGAAGATTCTCAACCATTGACATCTGAAGCAAGTAGACGTCGTCGACGAAATTATCGACTCCATGGTAATTCGGACGAGATTCTTCGGCTTTGATTCGCAGAATGATTCTGAAAAGGAATTTCAGAATTTATATATAGTCTATTTATAGAAGCTATACGTGCTGACGTTACCAATACAAAAAAATCGGCTGAGATCAATAATGATTGGCTCCGATCGGTTGAGATCGGTTAAGATCAATTAAAATCGGTTAAGATCGGCTAGGATCCGATGAAATCAGTTGAGATCAACAAAGATTGGCTGAGATCATCTGATATTACCAGTTTCAGCCGACCTTAACCGACCTTAACCGATCTTAACCGTTTTTGGCCGATCCTAACCGATCATAACCGATCTGAATTGATCTTAACCGGTCTTAATTGATCTTAATCGATCTTAATTAATCTGAACCGATCTGAATTGATCCTAATTGATCTTAACCGATCTGAATTGATCTAAATTGATCTTAACCGATCTACATTGATCTTAATTAATCTTAATTGATCTTAACCGATTTTGGCCGATCTATTTAATTGGCAAGACGGGAGAAATGAGAAATTGAGCAAAAATCTTGTCCCAGAGGACTACAAAGTTATATAAAGTCATAAATCTCTCAACAAACCTCTCCAAATGCTCCACCATCGTCATCAGAGGACTAATGAATCTGCTCAACGCGTTCAATTTGTCCGCTTCGCTTCGTTTTCTCTCCGCACAGTAGTCGAGAACACATCTCCAGTAGAATATCATCGCACGATTCGTACCGGCGTCGTGACTGAAAATTTCAATTTCTAAACTATAATAATTTCAAAAATCGGTTGGAAAACGCGGAAAAAGCGCGCCAGCAAAGCAAAATTTCAAATATTCGAAGAACAACGCGCCAAAGGCACCCCAGAGTTCTCAGAATCTTTAAATCCTTATTTTTCAGCCAGAAACTCCAACTCTACAAATTTGAGCCAAAATTCCTTAAAAACGTCGCCAGGCACTGCCGTTTTTCGAAGACAATTGTCCAATTTTCCAGTTTTAGAGTCTGAAAACGCGCCAGAAAACTGTAAAGATCGAACTTTTCAGCTCCAATACTAAAATTTCGTGTCAAAATTAATAAACACGCGTCAAAGGCACGCCAGACACTTTCCAAATTTTTAAAAACTACTTTAGTTTTTGGGAGAAAATGTTCAAATTTTCGACTTTTTGAGTTGTAAAACGCGCCAAAGGTGCGCCAGATTTCCCTAAATCTCCATTTTTCAGCTCCAAAGTTACGCCAGAGAACTTTTTAACCCGTAAAAATCGAACTTTTTAGTTCCAATTCAAAAAATTTGAGTCAAACCTTAGTAAAAGCGCGTCAAAGGCACGCCAGACAACTCAACTTCGAGTCTAAAACTTCATTTTTGGAGCGAAAAACTCAGAAAATTTGGGGTTTTCGCACCAAAAATGAAGTTTAATACTCAACATTGAGTTATCTGGCGTGCCTTTGACGCGTTTTTCACCGAAACCACCGTACCATCGAACGATTTCACTATCCTCCAACAACGAGGCGATCGTACTCTTTGTGATGATCGGAACGGCACTTTCCAACATTTTCTCCCTCAAATCTCCTATAATGACGTCGGCGAAATTGTTGATCGGCTCGGCGTGACACAAATACATCTGACGGATGACGTCGAGTGTGTGAGTGACCATTCGACGTAGATTATTATGGGATTCTGGAGTTTCTGGAGTGTCACTAATCCAGAGGAGTACGAGAGCTTGACCGGCGAGAAAATATCCCTTCATTCGGAAATCCGCCGGCACGATTTGGTCGGTTCCGTTTTTGAGCTCTGGAAATTAGTTTTTAATTTCAGATATTCGAAAAAATCGGAGAATTTTCAGCTACATTTTTCATATTTTTAGAAAATTTAGGTTTTTTTACGAATTCAAAAATATTTGACGTTTTCATATCAATTTTCATCGAGTTTTGATGATTTTCAGCAATTTCCTGTATTTCTATTGAAATTTTTCAGTTTTTATAGATTTTCAGCGTTAAAGAATCCGTTTTTGAGTTCTGAATATTTTTTTCAGATTTTCAGAAAAACTGGAGAATTTTCAGCTTAAACACGTATCATAGACCAGAATTTCAGAAAAATTTGAGGGCTCATTATAACAGAAATATTAAGCTCAAAATTCACAAATTTCATGCGTTTTCAGCTTATTTTTCATCGAGTTTTGATGATTTTCAACTATTTCCAGTGTTTTCCTATTAAAAATTGCGAGTTTTTGAAGATTTTCAGCCAAAAACTCGCATTTCTAACCGATTTTTCATCTCAAACTAACCCAAAACCTCGTTATCCCTTTTTCCTTTCTGTTGGTCACTCCATTTGTCCGAAAGTCGTTCAACCCATCTTTTGAGAACTTGTTTCGCTGCGTCACGGATTGGGACTGAAAATATGAAAAATATACAGATGAGATGTTTAATGCAATTTTAAGAAGATTTAAAGATAATTATTTTAAGAAAATCGCGATATTATGCAGTAATTTTCATAAGAATCTGCTAAAAACTATGAAAACGACGCTTAAAATTCAGTTTTTGCAATTATTTTCCAGAAAAATCGATATTTTTATCTCGTTTTGACTAGAAAAATTGATTTTTCGACGTTTTAGCAACAACACCATATTGGCCGATTTCAGCTGCAAATTTCAGCAATTTTCAGACCATTTTTGACGAAAATCTCGACATTTCGCAATAATTTTCATAATAGTCTGCTAAAAACTATGAAAACGACGCTATAATCTACTTGCCGCAGTTATTTTCACAAAAATCGAACTTTTTAACGAAATTTCTCGCTGTTTTCTGAGAAATCAGTCTGAAAAAGTAGTTTTCGCCCGAATTTTCGGCAACTTCCCATCAGTTCCAAGGCGCCACCACTCACTCTCATGATCCTTGAAGCATGTATCGAGAAGTGTGACCTTATCTCTCACAAACTTGTTCGGTTTCAACTTTCCCATCTGTTCCAACGCAGCACAACGAACAATATTCGAACGATCGAAATAGGCGACGTCACAGATGAGACGAACGTCATTCTCATTCGGTTTGATGGATTGAACGGCGACGAGACGACACTCCCAGCTGAGATCACGGCACGAGCGGAGAAGGACTGAAAATTTCATGATTATAGACGAAAATCTCTTTAAAAGAATCAAGTTTTCTGCACTTAAATTATGATTATACATGTAAAAATTTCACTTTTCAACTGAAAATCTCTCAAAATTCTTTGATTTTTGCACTTAAACCTGAAATTGTCACGATTTCAAAAATCTCTTTTTTGATGAAAATCCATGAAAAATCATGGTTTCTGCACTTAAATTATGATTGTAGCAGCAAAAATCTTTCAAAATTCTTCGGTTTTGCATTTAAAACTGAAATCCTCATAGTTATAGATAGAAAATCTCATTTTTCAGCTAAAAATCTCTAAAAATTATTTGATTTTTGCACTAAAAACTGAAATTTTTGTTTATATAGATGGAAATATCTTCAAAAACTCATTTTTAGCTGAAAATCTCACAACATTCGTTGGTTTTATCACGTAAAACTGAAATTTTCATGATAATTGATGGAAATATCATCAAAAACTCAAATTTTCAGCTAAAAAACTCTAAAATTCATGATTATAGATGTAAAAATTTCATTTTTTAGCTGAAAATCTTTGAAAAATCGAAGTTTACGCACTTAAAACTGAAATTTTCACGGTTATAGGTGGAAAAATCATCAAAACCTCAGTATTTTAGCTAAAAATCTCTTAAAATTCTTCGATTTTTGTGTTTAAAACTACAATTTTCAGACACTTACGTTCTCTCGGTGACTGTGTCTTCACTTCATCTGGCCATTCGGATGGAACTTCACATGATTGGAGGACTCCCATTCCTTTGATGGATGGAACTCGGGCGGTGTACTGAAATGGCGAGAATTTGATGTGAAAGCAGTTTTAAGCCAATTTCAGTCAAATTTTAGCGGTTTTTGACTGAATTTTCAGCAACTTTAATGCATTTTAAATCGGTTTTGAGCCCTTTTCCTCAATTTTTGTACAATTTTCAGTAATCTCCATGAAATTTCGAATTTCAGACTGAATTCAACTTGTTTTTGATTGATTTTTCAGTTATTTTTCACCAATTTCCGGTGAATTTTCTGTCATAATTAGCCTAATTATGACTATTTTCAGCAGATTATGAATCATTTCTGTCTGATTTTCAGCTTTTTTGACCGAATTTCAATCATTTTCAGCTATTTTTCAGCCAATCACCTTGGATTTTCACCCCTTTTGTCCAATTTTCGGTAATCTTTATGCCATAACTCAATTTGGCTGAAAATCAATAAAAACAAGTTGTATTCTGTCTGAAATGAGCCTAATCGCCAAGTTATTCAAAATTTGATGAATTCCCTGAAAATCGGTCAAAAATTGCTGACATATAGCTGAAAATGACTCAAAACCAATTAAAATGCATGAAAATTGCTAAAAAAGCGGTGAAATATGCCTGAAACAGTCTGAAAATTAGCTTAATTACGACTATTTTCGACCGATTTTCAGTCATTTTTTGTCGAATTTCAGCATTTTCCGACTGATTACCTCTCTATCATAAAGCTGTTGTCTCAACATGACAAATAGTTTGCACGCATCCGTTATTTCGTATCCACAGAACGTTCCCTCCTGTTCCAATCGTGATTTTCCTGTCTCGAAGATGTAACTGATGAAGATGGATGAGTTGATTCTCGCCGCCAAATTTTCGCACTTTTCCCACTGAAAATTCGGAAAATGTATCATTTCTATGGTAAAAATTGAATTTTTTCTTGAAAATGCCAAAAAAAAAAAGTTTTAGCCAATATTTTTGATTTTCTAGTTTTATAGTTGAAAAAACGCGCCAAAGGTGCGTCAGAGAATTTTTAAATCAATAAATCGAACATTTCAGCTCTAATACTGAAATTTCGAGTCAAATTCAGTAAAAAACGCGTCAAAGGCACCCCAGTTTCTCTGAATCTTCATTTTTCAGCCAAAAACCGTATTTTTGGGTCCACTACTGTAATTTCAAGTCAGATTCAGTATAAACGCGCCAAAGGCACGGCAGACACCTTTTTTCAACTTTTTGAGTTAAAAAAACACGCCAGAGGTGCGCCAGAGATGTTTTTTAATTAATAAATCGAACATTTCTGCTCCAAAACTGTTAAAAAAACATTTTTTACCCAAATACATCAAATTAGGCAACTTTCAGGTGTAAATTCTCTAATGTTTATTTTTTTGTTTCCCTACTTACCGTTTTCAAGAATGTGATGAGAAATCTGAGAAAATTGTCTCCATAGCCGAGAATTTTCAGTTCAGTCGCAACGATTGCGTAGAGTTTGAATACTCTCGCACGATGCTCTGCAACTGACGTCTCCTCCATCATCATCGATAAACGGACGTCGCAATCTCGATAGAACACTTCGATAAGATTCCAACGTGCCTTTTCGTATTCGAGCGCCTGGAAAATTAAAGATTTTTGATGGGTTTTCAGCCAAAATGACTCTAATTTCAGTTCAAATTCAAAAAATCTGAGTCAAAATTCCTTAAAAACGTCGAAGGCACGACAGATATTGCCGTTTTTCGAAGACAATTATCTGATTTTCCAGTTTTAAAGTCTGAAAACGCGGCAAAGGTGCGCCAAAAAACCGTAAAAATCAAACTTTTCAGCTCCAATACTAAAATTTCGGGAAAAAACAGTTAAAACGCGTCAAAGGCACGCCAGACACTTTCCACTTTTTTTTAAAAACTGCTTTAGTTTTTTCGGAGAAATTCTTCTAATTTTCGACTTTTTCAGGTGAAAAACGCGCCAAAGGTGCGCCAGCGAAATGTATTAGTCCGTAAAAATCAAAGTTTTCAGCCGTAATACTACAATTTCGTGTCAAAATCGAATAAAAAACGCGCCAAAGATGAGCCAGAAAAATTTTGGCCTTATTTTGTGCTCCAAAAAATGGTTAAATTTGTGTTTTTGTTGGTAAAAACTGATAGTTTTGCTGCAAAAAACCTCAAAAATATCAGGAAATTTTCAGACTTTCAGACTGAAAAACTCACTCTCTTGAAAGCGGCTATCATTTTATGAGATTGAGTGATGAAATCTTGATTGGTGACTTCTCTCGCTTGGAAGATAACACGCATCGCTTCGACGATATTTCTTCTGAAATATTTTGTTGGAATTGAGATTTCAGAATAGAAAAAGGCTCAAAATCCCTATATAATTTTTTAATCTTGAAAGCAGAGTATTATTAATGATTTTTTACTGTAAATCCGATTGGATTGCATCGAGACGCTGGAAATTTCACTTTTGCAGCTTAAAAATGCTGAAAAGTCTATTTCTAGCCTAATTTCTCTCTCTAAACAGTTTTACAGTATCTACACCGTCTGTTTCGGAAATACGCAATTTTTTTTTACATTAATCGTGAAATTCCATGAAAAATCGATTAGAAGGAGCCGTTTTGTGTATTTCAGGCAACTTTTTCTGTCTGAGAAGACAGTAAGATTAGTTCTACTGGAATAATCGTAAAAAATCGGAAAATATCACAATTGAGTAAGAAGTGACATTTTCTATCATTTTCTGTCGAAAAATCTATACTTTTTCGCTTTTTACACCCGAAGTTACCTAAGAATCTGCTGAAACACTGGGTTTTACTCGATGACTCAAAATCTTTTTTAAAAAATAATTTCTGGCTTTTTTCTGAGTGATTTTCACACAAAAAGGCTGAATTTTTAAAAAATATATTATAGTAATCTAAGAAATCTGTGCATTGTGCTTGAATAGAGCTTTTTCAGCTACAATCATAGGATTTTCATTCTTTTTCAAGAAAAATCACGGGTTTTTGAGCTTTTTTAGCTAAAATCAAGGGATTTTCAGCTTTTTTTCAGTCAGAATCAAAGTAGTTTGAGATTTTTCAACCAAAATCATAGGATTCCAAGCTTTTCAGCTACAATCATCTGGTTTTGAGTCATCCACACGCACTTGATATATTTGGCTGCCTGAATAAGTTTCCTCTCCTCTCTCGTCATCCCCTCTCGAATTTTCAGCAATTTCACCGCCGGATCCAACGATTTTCGATTTCTCGCCTCTCGTCTGCGTCTCTTTCTCTCCTCATCTTCTGGTCCATTCATATCGTCCTCTTCAATCACTTCCAGATCATCATCATCATCGTCGTCTTCTTCTTCTTCTTCAGTTTCTGGAGCCACCGGCTCTTCGACGACTACTTCATTCTCAAAATTATCCAAATCCATCATTTCGTCATAATCAACTTCTTCTTCTTCTTCTTCTGGCGATGGTTCTGCCTCCACTTTCACCTCGTTCACCGCTTCTGGCACGTCTTCTGCGATAGTGATTGTCGGCCCCTCGTCTTGTGTCATTGGCTCCGGCTCCGGCTCCGGCTCAGAATCCGGTGATGGTTCCCGACGGACACGCGGTCCCCGGGTTCGCTTCTTTGGTGGCATGTTTGAATTGTTTAACCTGGAAATAGAGAAAATGAGAGGATTTGGAAAGGAAAAAGAAGGAACAAGAAGGAAAAAAAGAAGAAAAAAGAAGAAGATAAAAAGAGTTTAAAAAAAAGACATTATTCCAAAATTTAAGATTTTTGATATGAATCGATTCAGAAAGCCAGGGAAAAGAGAAAATCGTCATGAATCTAGATCTGAAAACCAGTCTGAAACGAGTTATGAGATCTCAAAGTGCTAAAAATCGCTTCTTGACGTATTTTCAGTACAGTTCAATGAAAATTCTTCTCGTAAAAGTTCATTTTTAAAAAATTTTCGAGATAAATGAACATTTCTGAGGAGAATTTCCAACAAAATGTATTGAAATACAATGAAGAGCAATTTTTGTCCCTTCGAAGTCACATAACTCGCTTCAAACGGATTTTCAGACCTGGGTCCAAGAGGATTTTCTCTTTTTCTTGGATTTCTGAATCGATTCATATCAAAAAATCTTAAATTCTGGAATAATGCTGGCCCCTTCAAATCTATAAATAAATAAAAATGAAAAACTTGTATCTAGTGAGATTTTAGCCACAAAAATAGAAGGTTTTGCTATAGTTCGTTTCGGTTTTAACCTATTTTCACATTTTTTATTTATTTTTGGTTCAGTTTCCGAAAAAAAACTTAAGTTTTTAGACATTTCACACAGATTTTCAGAGAGAAACCAACTAAATCTGAAATTCTGGAGCCTAAAAATGGCATCTGACCTCCAAATATCTCCATAGAAACCCTTAATCCAACCGAAAAAGAGACATTTCCCACCGAAAAATTGAAATTCTCATTAGAGCGCGTTTACTGAATTGGCGGGCTAAGAGTGTTATGGAGACTGAAAAAGATGGAAAAAGAGAGCTAATAAGGGTAATTTGAGATGAAATGCGGAAATATGAGTAGAAATTAATGATTTGGACAGGAAATATAAGAAAAATGAGGTGCGGAAATGGCAAAAATCGGTTTATTTGGGTTTTCAGGTTAAAACTTGGGTTTTTATTGGGTTTCGAAAGTTTTTTGATGATTTTCTTATAATTTTTCGCGTTTTCTTCTAAAAATCGTTTGAAAAACAACCAGAAACTGCCAGAAACACGTGCACCGGCACAAAATAAATTTTTCTCAGTTTTTACGAGCATTTCTGCGGAAAGTCGATAGAAAATAGGTTTTTATGTTATTTTTCAATTTCTTATTCAATTTTAATTTTAAAAATGAGAAAAATCAGCATTTTTCCACCGAAAAAGTCGGATTTCCACTCGAAAAAAGAGGGAAATAAATCGTCGTTATGTTTGATGCATTCAAATTTTCGGAGGGTCCGCAAACACCGTGACGTCAGAATGCACACTTTCCCAAAGAAATGAGATCATTCTTATATATAAAAGACAATTGGGCGTTGTCTGAGGCGCTGTCCGCAACGGTTTTGGGAAGAGGAGAGAAACTTAGCCAGGAGGCAAAACCGAACTGGCGTGCTTTGGAAAACGACCGCCGCTTTAAACCACTCGGCCATGCGGGCACATTCGAAAGTCAATGACCACGTGAATGAAGAGAGACCAGCCGGCTCAACCGCCGAAGGCGGGGGAGACAGGCTGGTATAGATATAAAAATGCTGAAAATCTCTGTAAATCAATGAATTAGAGTGTTTTTTTCTGGAAAAATAAAATTTTCAGATGAAATTTACTATATATCTGTTGTTTTTCTATTTCAATGATTATTTTTCATGCCTTTGAGTGGTTTCCGGATTTTCGTTTATATTTTTCGTAAAATTTATTTTTATTTTTTATTTTTCAGTGACTCCTACTCAACATGGTTGTGCTTACTGAATTAGAAAAGAAATACCTAGTTTTCGAACACCTGAATTTATCTCAATACTTGGATATTAAGGATCGGTAAGAGAGATTTTTTTCTTGTTTTTTTTTTATTTTTGATTTTATTTCATTTTTCTTTCAGAATCAGTCTCCGGAATGTGTCAAAACGCATTCGATTAATAGTCGATAGCTGGGATCCGAAATTGACAGAAGTGTTTTATCAACAGTGTAATAGTTGGCGATTCATCTCGGAATCGTTTAATTCTGTAATTAAAGCAGAGTGAGTGGATAAAAAGGGGAATTTGGTCTTTATTTGTTGTAAAAAGTGTCTAAAAGTTGGTAAATTTGTGTAAAATTTTGTTTTTTTTTTGTGAAAATTTGAGACTTCTGCTGCGAAATTCTGGAAAACTGTAACAAAATCCTTTTACGCAACAAAAAACAACTTTTTTGTCGAAATTTGGAAAAAAATCGATAGTCCTAAAGGCCCCGCCCACAAAGCGAAAAAAGGAGCCGGTGTGTTGGAGCCAGAGCTCAGTTTTGAGAACAGCCTGCTCAAAAACGTGCAAAAATATTTTATAAGAGTCAAAACCTCGATTTGTAGCTCAAAAAGTCGAAAAAAAAAACCGTTTGAGCGGTTAAATTAAGATTTTTTGCACTCAAAAACATAGAAACTTTGCAATTTTATCAAATTTTAGCTCAAAAATTCGATTTTACCGCTAAAAATTAGCCGGAAATCGCTAAACTTTTCGGGTTTTAGCAAGAAAATCTGCTTAAAACCGGATTTTCAGCTCCAAAAACGTCGAAAAAAGCACTAAATTCGTTCAAAAATAATAAAAGTCGGTGCTTTTTTTTTGACGTCTTTGATGATTTTTGAGCTGAAAATCCATTTTTAAGCGTATTTTCTTGTTAAAACTCGAAAAAATCAATAGGAAATGAAACCGATAGGCTTATCCGACCGAATTTCATCTGGAAAATCGGATTTTGAGCTAAGATTCCGAAATTCTGAGTCTAAAACATCGTATTTTGGCTACTCAAACGGTTTTTTCGACTTTTTGAGGCACAAATCGAGTTTTTAAGTATCATAAAATGTTTCACATTTTTGAGCAGACTGGATTCAAAACAGAGCTCTGGCTCCAACACACCGGCTCCTTCTTTCTTTTTGTGGGCGGGGCCTTCAGAATCATCTTTTTTATTGAAAATGTTTTAAAAAATCCATTTCAGAGACCTCAGCGCATCAGTATTGAGTATTCTGAAGCATCCGAAACTTCGATTGGAAAAACTGAAACTCTATCGGCAAGACAATCAATGGGATGCAGTTTCCACTGAGTTGAATCGAACGGATTCCAAACTTTCCATTCGGAAATTCGAACTTATGAATAACAACTCAAAATATATCATAACTTCTAATTTCTTGAATCTGGAAGTACTGGAAGAAGTGTCTCTATGCATAACTAATGAAACAAAGACGGAAATTCATAAGATTCTACATTCGGATCAGTGTAAGGCATTACAAATGCTCACTGTGAATTCTTATATGAATCCGAATACATTTCCATTCAAATGTTTCAATATTTGTCCGAGATTGAATCTTCAATTCCATGGAGTTAGTGCTGATAATAAGATTGCTTATGTCATCAAGGTAAGTGATTCAGGGACTCACTTCAAAATTTGTTTAAAAAATATACCAAAATGTAGATCTCGACGAGTTCTTCGAAATTCCTTTTTTCTTCCCCGTATTTTTCAAAATTTGGGGAAGGAAAAGAAGAATAAGAAAAAGATATTTTCAGCTGTCCTCCGTCTTATATGACTGTACTCATTCTGAATCCTTAACTTTTGATTCAGAATCTCTTTTTCTTCCCTGAATTTTTGAAAAATCCGAAAATCCTTTTTCCTTCCCCGGATTTTCAAAATCTGGGGGAAGAAGAAAGAAGAGTAAGAAAAAGATATTTTCAGCTGTCCTCCGTCTGATATGACTGTTCTCATTCAGAATCTATTTTTCTTCCCCTGTTTTTGAAAAATTCTTTTTTCTTCCCCGGATTTTCAAAATCTGGGGAAGAAAAAAGAAGACTAAAAAAGAGATTTTTCACTGTATTCTGGTTTATATGACTGTACTCATTCTGAATCCTCAACTTTTGATTCAGAATCTCTTTTCCTTCCCCGGATTTTCAAAATCTGGGGAAGAAAAAAGAGTGAGAAGAGTATATATTTTGGTACAATAATGAATCCAAAGCCGGCATGTATTATATCAGAGACATAGAACTCGCAGAGATCTACATTTTGGTATATTTTTGAAGCGAATTGTACCTTATGACATAACTTTAAAATTCCAGAATATCGTTCGACGAGCTCTGATAGAAATCTGGTATATATCGAATGACGTCAATCCATTCAATATCACTTTCATGCAACAAAGTTTCCGTCGAGAGGACACACTCATTAAGGGATATCCGAATTTTCGACACTATTTGATACCTGAAACAGAGGAATATTATGAAATCGAGATGGAGAAGGAGTGTATTCGAGTCGAATGGATGCGATGACTTTTGTGTATAAAAGAAATGATTATCTCACTATGTATTATATCTAACTTTATTGTATACCATAGATTTTTTCATCGTTCTGGGAAGGAAATTGATTAAATTTTCCAATTCCTTGGTACAAATGAGTCCCGCCGCAGGGTTTTTAGTAAAATATCGAGATTTTTTCTGTTTTTTTATGAGAAATGATTAAAAATTTTAAACAAAATTTCCGAAATTGGGAAAATTCCGGAAATTTCTCAGACTTATAAGGTTTTTTTTAACCTTCTAAGCTCAAAAATCAGCACAGAATCATAGAAATTTCATAAGAAGCTTCGGCGCTCCAGTATAATTAGCGCGAAATTCAAAAAATTTATCAAATTTATTTTTGTTCGCTGAAAATTTCTATTTTTTCTTATTTTTTGAAGAAGTCGATATTTTTTGGGCAAAGTTTTTTGAAAAAAATGTTCAAAATTTCAATTTTTACCAAAACACTATGAATTCGGACATAGCCAGCTAAAAACGAACAATTTTTGCTTGATTTGGTTTATTTTGATGCTAAAATTTCAAAATAAACATATTTCAATTCTTTCCGAGTCGCGTTGCGTGCGCGTCGCGGTTTTTAGTGAAAGATACGACGAATTCGGCACCGTGCCAACCGCTGTGCGACGGAACGCGTTTACGCTTTTATGAAACGTTTCTAATTAAATATTAGAATAAGTAAACAATGAAAATAGCAAAAACCAGTTTTTAACTGACAAAAATGATACATCACTAGAAAATGCAACAAAAAAATCACAAATTTTATCAGTTTGCCACAAAATAGTATAAAAAGTATAGAAAATTATCTCAAAAAGAGCGCAACAGCTGCAATATTCCATTGATCGACACCTCGACACGGCATATTCACAGAACTGATCAAATCAGCTCGATCACTGGAACTATACAAGGGAACTTGAATCTGTTCCCCACTTATTGTCGACGAGTTCTCGGCAGTCCACGCGAGGAATAGAATCGGTGCCTGGGTGAATGCGGCACTCGATACAGTAGTCTCACGGAGGAATGAGTCGAATGTGGCACCCTGAAGGAGGAGTCCCTGGACTTGAACACATTGTTTCGCGGGTAGTTGGGATGGAGTCCACGCGGAGGAGAGGATGAGTTGATCGAGTGGAATTTTGAGTTGACGGGATGTCATTTGACGGAGAGCATTCAGGAAGATGTTCGGGTAGAAGAGATCGGAGAAATCGATTGGGGAGGAGAGAAGTGAGGCTGATGAGGTTTTTGACGACTCGTAGAGCTGGAAGATCATGTGATTAACCGCGCTCTACCGAACTCGAAGAAAATTGTGTGCAAAATTGAGAGACTCAGAGAAAAAGAGACATTTTTCAAGGGCATAATCGTGCCAACTTAATTACGAGTCTGAGAGACGACGTCTGGAAATGGGCGTGGCTTATTTTCAGAGGTGGGAAGACGTGGCGATACTAGATATCTCTGAGTCGAACGTAGATATCAAAAGTGGTCAACTACAACCATAGTTGAGCGGAATGCGGAATAAAAGTCATTTTTAGAAGACGATTTTGGTCTTATTTTGTTGTAAATCGCTCCAAAAAATGGTTAAATGTGTGTTAAATTTTGTTTTTTTGGTGAAAACTTGAAGTTTTCTGCAAAAACCTCAAAAATACAAGTTAATTCGAGTAGGTGAGAGTAACGAATGTTTCAAGCTGATATTCTCTATGTGAAAGAGGGAAAAATCTTGAAATGGCGGAAGGCGGAAAACGGAAGGAGTAATTTCCGCTCAACATCAGAAAAGTTTTGGTGTCCACAACAAACATATTTCAATTTTTGTCCGAGTTGCGTTGCGTACGCGTCGCGGTTCATATTGGAAGATACGACAAGTAAATGTTAAATTTAAAGATTAGAGAAAAGCGCTCTGACTTTACTGCAATGCTAGAAAAGGGTTTGAGCAACGATACCTGCATAGTTCCCCTTGTCTTCTTCACCACAGCATTCAAGAAATCCGCCGGGTCGGCTGGCCCCGCCCACAGACTATCCCATTCATCGGGTGTCTGTTGGAAGACGAGCGATTGGATTGTCTTCTGAGTGCTCGAAGAAGCGAGACTCGGCATTTTCATAGATTTCGCTACGTTGCCAATCGATCGATGGAGTTGTTTGATAAGGGAGAGGGCATTGATTGTCTCCAGACACAACACTTCGGAAATCGGATCGGTGGATCGATTGGATGGAGGGAGTTCTCGTTTCGGCAGGTCATCTACTTGACACAGTTTTTTCCAGAGAGACACTATTTGGGAGATGGTGTCCGATTGGTCGGAGAGGGCGTTTTTCGAGTCGCCAAGAGCTGGAAATATGGGGGAAATTGGTTGTCAAACTAACTAGGGAAGTCTTTGGCTTTCAAACGATCTATAAATTTGGTCATGGGTATTTTCGACAACGTGAAGTCCACTTCTGAAGTCAAAACCTGCTAAATGTGCCTGCAAGCCGAGTTATGAGCTCTCAAACTTTTCATATGGTGAAGCTTTTTCACATGAAATTCCAAATCGGCGAATATTGTACGATAAGGTTTTCTCATTTTTCTAACGTACGAGCACAGGTGAACCGCTCGGTGACGTATACGCGGCCGATTTGGAATTCCATGTGAAAATGCTTCACCATATGAAAAGTTTGAGATCTCATAACTTGGCTCGCAGACACATTTAGCACGTTCAGACATCAGAAATGGACTCCCCATGGTCGAAAATACCCATGATCAAATTTATAGAAAGCTACGCATCCAAAGACTTTCCTTATAACCCTAGGACATACCCAAAGTCCTAATAGAAGAGATTGTACGGTCCGCTTCCACAATCTGCCACGAGTATTTAATATTCTCGGGTAGACCGAATAGGAATGGCTCATCGACTGCAGGAATTGACTTGGAGATATGAGCAAGGTAGTCCTGAAGGATGTTATGTTGGAAATTCGCTCTATTGAGATTACACTCTATTGAGAAGGACTACCCACCTTAACATTAGTAGTCGCTGGAATCTCGATGCCTTTGACAAGGATTTGACCGGCAGTTCCGTTTATTTTCGCATCGGAGAACAATATATTCAAATAGGAGTCTAGAACCTTCGCATCGAAGTCATTCTCGATCCGACCTCCATAAATGACAAACTTCAGAATTCCACGAACGAATTCCCAGTCGGCTTCTGGAAAATAGAATTTTTGGATGTTTCGATCTCCGCAAAAGATTTCGAATATTTCATTTCTAATGAGCGCCTAGTACAGATCTGAACTGACTGAATGGATCTGTTCTGCCCGAATAAGAACAGCCCTGATCAGTATTCCCGGAGCCCAGAATTAGACCGGATCACGGGGTCAGTACTAAAAACAAATAGCGCGAAATTCAAATCTTGAAAAGATGCGCGACGGCCAAAAAACTGACCGAAAGTGCGGGAAAACTGACACAAATCGGCTCAAAAGGTGGTCGATTAAGCTGCGTATCAAAATGCCACTGTAAAATATTCAATTGAAAAAAGTAGAATTTGAATTTCCCTCCAAGTCTGGTGGAGCGCATTTAATTACAGCATTCACCCCAAGATCCCGTTCCAGTTTAGGATCGGGCAGTTCTTATTAGGTATAACAAAAAATTGCTCGAGATTATGTCCTATAAGCACGGTACGCTTCTTACAACGCTACCGAAACCGAAGAAAATTGTGTGCGAAATTGAGAGACTCAAGCACAAAGAGACATTGTTCAAGGGGATTTCGGTGGAGTTGTAGGAAGTGTGTCGAGCTAATATGTCATATTTAGTCCCCTTATTTAAAAAAAAAACTCACTATTCTCCGTCAACTGTTCCACAAACGACTTCGCAACTCTTACATCACTCGCTCCAAACTCGTAGAACTTTGTCCATCCCTGCGGAATGAACGTTCTTCTCTCCTGGAGTAACGCGTGCAGCCATGCCAACGCGAATATCGATTGACACGTCACCACATTCTTCATTCCGTTCCGATCGATTTGAGTGTATGTTCTCAGAAGATTGTTTCTGACACCTGGTGGCGGTTCGAACGTGATTTTGAGCGATTGTTGGAGCATCATTGATGGGAAACGAGCGTCCGCTTCGGTGGTTAGCCAGAGACGGAAATTTGAGTGGGGTGTGGTCAGGGAGAGGTGCTGAAAAACAAAATCTTCCGAAACCCGACTTGATTGGACTAAAATTTTCGGGTAGCCTTTTGTATCGTGAAATTCAAACAAGATAGGTCGCTCCCCGCCCCCCGTACCTTAAAAATGGCGGGCACCGCTTGCAACATCAAATGCAAGTTATTCAAACACAACCACTCTCCCTTTGACGCCGCTTCCCGGATGGCTTCATACGCCGCCTGCTCCTGTCCTTGTCCCATAGAAATCGAATGGTACGGTACTTGTAGTTTGGTCGCCAATTCCGATAGCTCTTGAGATGGATCAGCTCCATCGGCAAGGATGAAGAGAATGGGTTCTTGGGCTTCACTTTCAGCAAATATGTGCATTAGTTCGAAGGCGGGCGGGTTGATAGAGGGAACGTCTGAAAATAATTGTGTTTAGTTTGCTGACAAGGGAAGTCTTTGGAGACGCGATTGCCAAACTATCTATAAATTTGGTCATAGGTACTTTCGACTACGGGGAGTTCATTTCTGCAATCAAAACCGGCTAAATGTATCTGCGAGCAGAGTTATGAGCTCTCAAACTTTTCATATGGTTGAGCTTTTTCACATGGGATTCCAAATCGGCAAATAGTGTACGCAAAGCATAGCTGTACGGACTGAAAATTTCGTGTGGTAAAGCTTGAAGCTTGAGAGTCATAACTCGGCTCGCAGAGACATGCAGCCGGTTTTGATGGCAGAAATGGACTCCCCGTAGTCGAAAGTACCTATGAACAAATTCATAGATAGTTTGAAAGCGCGCTCTAATGAAAGGGGAGTGTTCGGTGTCACTTACTCAACGTTTTCAACACGAAATCCATCAAACAGTTGTACAATCTCTCCGGTTTTGCCGCTTGAATGAAGAGAACCTTCTGGAAGTGAGTCATCTTCACTTCCACATTTTTCGGGAACGCCGTCTCACATTGCAACGTCTTCGAGAACTCATTCCACGTTGCGTCATCCTGGATTTGGAAATTATTGAATAGACTCGGCAGATGGGTTCGGATTCTGGCGAGTGCTTGTAACCTATCGGCAGTTATCCAGGAGACACGGATGCCTGAGAGATCTGTGGACTCGTCCACAAGGAGTCCGGTGAACAGCTCCCATTCTTTCGGTTGGAATAGTTTTGGCATCGTTGCATTGATGAAAGCGACGGCGAACATCAGACGATCCTGACGGAATATTCCACGTGAGATGTGATAGAATACTGTGAGCTGCATCTGGCGGGCAAGGGTCTCGACACGACTGGGTGACTTATCCTGAAAAGAATGAAAACTATCTTGGGGTACTGCACTTTTGACGAACCTCGCAAGACCTGATAGTCTTCTCGAATAGTCTCATTATAGTGTTCACACTATAATTGTACATTGGGTTGTAGTATTGGAGATTTGAGAAGGAGAAGAATAGGCTGGATGTGAAGAGAGATAGTGGGACATAGATCTCTTTTTGCTGAAAGATGTAAATTCGCTCTATTGAGAATTATTAACATAATTGCGAATCGGGCTGTAACGGGCTGACACGGGCGTAATTTGCTTCACACTCGATATTATGAGCTGATCAATATGCCAAAATGTAGATTTCGGCGAGTTCTATGCCTAGAACTAACTACGGGCAAGACGGCTATTTGCTAATGTGCGGGCAGGCCTATAGTGGCTATTTGATCATTTAAGAGTCTTTTAGCACATTAACAAATAACCATCCGGCCCGCATTACATCAGGGACAAAGAGATCATCGAGATCTACACTGTAGTTTGGTCACTGTGATTTTTGCATTATTTGGCAGTTTTCCCGGCCCGCGTCACATTAACGAGTAGTCGTTGTAGGTCACAGATATAGAACTCGGTGAGATCTACATTTTGGTATATTTTTTTTAGCTCATCTTATATCTTATTAAATTTGAAGCGGGATACAAACAAAACGTCAACATACCGTAGTCAACTCTTTATGCAAATGTTCGCTCTCCACAATACTCTTGCTAATAATCTCAGCGCTCTCCTTTGACTTATTCAACGAATCCAACAACGCCGTGTTATCCAACAAATTTCCCTGCGACGAGGCCAACTGTTGCAACAGTAACTGCTCCAATCCCTCCAGCTCCAACTTTTTCAACTCGGCATCCCTCAGAAGACTCGACGATCGTTCCTCCAACTCAGGCTTCTCCAAATGAATTGCCACGTCGAGGAGTTGAGCGGACAGCGCCGAAATTGTGGTGGTGAAGTTGACGATATTGAGTTGAACCGAGGAGTTCGGTCGGATTTGTACCTTGTCATCTCTCGTGCAAATGAATATTTTGAAGTCTGGATTGAAATCGATTTGTTTTCCACCGAAAGAAATCACTTGGCGGGGTCCCTGACTCGATAAATCTCTTCTTAGAATCGGAATGAGGGCGGAGTCGAATTCCACAACATCGTCTATAATTATAGTTTTTCCAAATCGAATCGCTAGCTCTATCTGAGTCATTAAATCCGGTTGCGCCGCTTTGAAAGTCTCTGATTTCTCTAGAAATTTGGCGAGAAAACTGGAAACCTGTCCGGATGGATCGATAATTAAAGGGACATGCTCTGAATTGAACATGATCATTCCGTTCTCGAGAGATAGCTGATCGGCTGGAAGACCTTTTGTCTTCCAATTCAATTGTTCGGTTTCCAGAGATGCGAAGGAGAGTGGTTTGAAGTTTGGTGGCATGTTGAACATTTTCGACATTGATTTCAATAGCGATTTTCGGTCTTTTTCAGAGCAACCACCGAGGTAGGTGATGAAGGCTGAGGTGATGAGAGAGCAAAGCTCCATCTGGAATAGGTGAATTTGGGAAATCATTTCATTTCCGCAAAACTTCAGTGGTTTTGAGGTTTCACGGGTTTTTGGGCTGATCGAAGTGTCGGAACAAATTTCACTCCCGCACAGCTCTAATCGTATTGGTAAGGCATTTTGAGCAACCCTGCTCCCATTGGTCCTTATATTTTTTTAACAAATTTCCCTCACCTTCGACTGTTCCTCTCCCAACGTCTCAATTTGCACTTTCCACCGTTGAAACTCTCCTGAAAGACTCTCCACCAACGTTCCAGCTATCCGAATCGTGTCTTGCTCTCTATCCAAATCCACCTTAATCTGAGTGGCCTCTTTCATCAAAACCTCGAATTTCCTCTTCAACTCCCCGACAACTTCATCCACACTTTGTAGGCCCTTCGATAGATTCTCCATTTGTTTTTCCGCTTTTTTGAGATTTCTGTAAATGGGTATACGGTAGTGGTCTAAGCTCTTTGACTCACTTGACCAGCTTATTCTTCTCCGCTTCCAACGGTGAAATCTTCTCCAAAATCTTCGAATATTCCAGATTCGCTTTCACCCAAGCTGCTAATGGCGCAGCTGCAGCGGAAGCTCGTTTTGCGTTCTAAACTTTCTTTTTTATTTCACAAAGTCATTCATTTTGAGTTACCGCTTCCTCAAAAGATGCCGACTTTTGTTTGACAATTGCCGTGACTTTCTTATGAATCTCATTGGTAATCCGATTGGCGTCAAAGTTCATTATATCATCTTTAACCCCACTTTTTGACAGAAATCTATAAAATATCATTTAAATCTGCATATCCCTATGGTCCACTCACTTTCTCATTGCCTCCCAGGAGGTGTCAAGTATTCCCATGAACACTAAAACAGCTTGAAGAATGTCTCGAACTGCTTCCGGTGGGGCACGAAGACTTCGGATCTCACTGAGAGACTCGGATTTGATTGAACCGACGGCACGGCGGGCTTCCTGAAGGAATGGAATAGAAAAATGTATTTTTCAGAGTCTCTCGATTTCGCACACAATTTTTTTCAGCTTCGGCAGAGCGCGGTTGTCAGAATAGTGCCGTGCTAATATGTTTGCAAAAAATGTATGTACACAGTTCGAAAGTAGGCTGAATAAGTGCGCTCTACTGAGAGATTCTCACACATCATGTCTAAAACTTTATATCTTTCGGATTTTTATGCAAAAAGTAATTGAATTTTTGACTATGGCTTGAAATGAGATCAAATATTACTTGCAAATCAGCTAACTCGTTTTTAACTGAATATTGTGACTAGATGTTCTTTGAAAGGGACGTCCAAGTGTGTACCTGTCTGAAAAAAGGCATGCAAGACTTATCTGAAAAAAGAACTGTAATTACTCTTGTTCATAATTTCCAGGTAAGTACCTCACCTGTACACCTGTTTTTACCTACATAACTACCTCTTTACCGTACACCTCTTTAACGTACGCCTCTTTACCGTAAGCCAACTTACCCGTACACATGTACACCGCACGTCTACCTATTTGGAAAAAAATTGCAAAAAAAAGTTTTTGGGATCATTATTGTTTCAATGATTAATTACCATTATTACGTTTTATATCAACGCAACCAACATACGACCTGCCACCACGACGACTGAAATGAAATTATCCAGTTTTGGGAATTTTTATTGAAATTCTGGTTTTTATGAAATTTTGATATATTCTAGCCCGGGAGGATTCAAACCCGCGTCTACTGAAGTATCCTTCAGCCCGGATAAGTATAGACCTCACGCAGCGTAACTGACCGTGTCTAACCGGAACCGACACAGATAAGAATGGTGGGGGAAGTTAATTGAAAAGAAGTTATCCCGTTTTTGAATATTTTTATAAAATTTTGATATATGAAAATAATTTGTCCTGTTTTTGGATATTTTTTATGAAATTTTGATATATTCTAGCCCGGGAGGATTCAAACCCGCGTCTACTGAAGTATCCTTCAGCCCGGATAAGTATAGACCTCACGCAGCGTAACTGACCGTGTCTAACCGGAACCGACACAGATAAGAATGGTGGGGGAAGTCAAAGTGAAAAAGAATTTATCCCGTTTTCGGATATTTTTCAATGAAATTCTGATATATAATAAGAAGTTATCCAGTTTTTGGTTACTTTTATGAAATTTTGATATATTCTAGCCCGGGAGGATTCAAACCCGCGTCTACTGAAGTATCCTTCAGCCCGGATAAGTATAGACCTCACGCAGCGTAACTGACCGTGTCTAACCGGAACCGACACAGATAAGAATGGTGGGGGAAGTCAAAGTGAAAAAGAATTTATCCCGTTTTCGGATATTTTTATGAAATTCTGATAAATGAAAAGAATTTATCCCGTTTTTGGATATTTTTATGAAATTTTGATATATTCTAGCCCGGGAGGATTCAAACCCGCGTCTACTGAAGTATCCTTCAGCCCGGATAAGTATAGACCTCACGCAGCGTAACTGACCGTGTCTAACCGGAACCGACACAGATAAGAATGGTGGGGGAAGTTAATTGAAAAGAAGTTATCCCGTTTTCGGATATTTTTATGAAATTCTGATAAATGAAAAGAATTTATCCCGTTTTTGGATATTTTTATGAAATTTTGATATATTCTAGCCCGGGAGGATTCAAACCCGCGTCTACTGAAGTATCCTTCAGCCCGGATAAGTATAGACCTCACGCAGCGTAACTGACCGTGTCTAACCGGAACCGACACAGATAAGAATGGTGGGGGAAGTTAAGAACAGTAAAATATCTATATTCTAGGGGTTACAACTCACGCCCATCCAAACGATCGTCGTCTGTTTCTTCCCGATCCATTGCTGTCTCGTCGTAGATTGCACTCGACCATTCCTCGTTCTTCGCGACTTTGCTTTAGCACTAAAAAGAAAACATTAATTTGTAAACTCAATGAGCAAATAGAGAACATAAGTACGAGATTGGTCAAATGAAATGGTCAAAAAAGAGAAAATAGAATAGTCACAATCCAGTACGGAGCTATGGTGGACGAATGAGCCAAGAAAATGAGATGAGGAAGCTGGGGGCTAGTGGGCGGAGTCTAACAGCTATCTTGTGGTCTAATATAGTAAGTGATTTCTCATGGAGATAAGTGAGCAGGTGGTTTGTGTTAACAGTAATAAGACAATAGAAAAATTCAAATGAGTGACAGCCATCGGGGGGAACGACAGGTGCGTCCTTTAATCCGACCGTTCAAGGTTCCAAGTTTCCCACAAAGACCGATTTCCCAAGGAGATAAGGAGGCAAATAGAAATAAGTGAAGACAAATGTCCCAGACAATCCTCAAACACGCAAGTTTTGTAAGCCTATGAGGATAACTAAAATAGAACTAAGAAAATCGATTAATTGTGAAATTTGGTACTTTTTTGAAATTTGTACAAAACAGGGGTCTAGGGCTGGTATTTTCAATATTTCAGACCACGGCATCCTTGTTAATTTGTTTTCGTACATTCTAGCCATAACCCCGTTTTCTACAAATTTCAACCAAATTTCACAATTAATCGATTTTCTTAGTTCTATTTTAGTTATCCTCATAGACTTACAAAACTTGCGTTTTTCCTGACCCATATTATTAGTCCAGCTGCGCTAGTTTGAGGATTGTCTTTGACATTTGTCTTCACATATTTCAATCTGCCTCCTTATCTCCTTGGGAAATCGGTCTTTGTGGAAACTTGGAACCTTGAACGGTCGGATTAAAGGACGCACCTGTCGTTCCCCCCGATGGCTGTCACTCATTTGAATTTTTCTATTGTCTTATTACTGTTAACACAAACCACCTGCTCACTTATCTCCATGAGAAATCACTTACTATATTAGACCACAAGATAGCTGTTAGACTCCGCCCACTAGCCCCCAGCTTCCTCATCTCATTTTCTTGGCTCATTCGTCCACCATAGCTCCGTACTGGATTGTGACTATTCTATTTTCTCTTTTTTGACCATTTCATTTGACCAATCTCGTACTTATGTTCTCTATTTGCTCATTGAGTTTACAAATTAATGTTTTCTTTTTAGTGCTAAAGCAAAGTCGCGAAGAACGAGGAATGGTCGAGTGCAATCTACGACGAGACAGCAATGGATCGGGAAGAAACAGACGACGATCGTTTGGATGGGCGTGAGTTGTAACCCCTAGAATATAGATATTTTACTGTTCTTAACTTCCCCCACCATTCTTATCTGTGTCGGTTCCGGTTAGACACGGTCAGTTACGCTGCGAGAGGTCTATACTTATCCGGGCTGAAGGATACTTCAGTAGACGCGGGTTTGAATCCTCCCGGGCTAGAATATATCAAAATTTCATAAAAATATCCAAAAACGGGATAAATTCTTTTCATTTATCAGAATTTCATAAAAATATCCGAAAACGGGATAACTTCTTTTCAATTAACTTCCCCCACCATTCTTATCTGTGTCGGTTCCGGTTAGACACGGTCAGTTACGCTGCGTGAGGTCTATACTTATCCGGGCTGAAGGATACTTCAGTAGACGCGGGTTTGAATCCTCCCGGGCTAGAATATATCAAAATTTCATAAAAATATCCAAAAACGGGATAAATTCTTTTCATTTATCAGAATTTCATAAAAATATCCGAAAACGGGATAACTTCTTTTCAATTAACTTCCCCCACCATTCTTATCTGTGTCGGTTCCGGTTAGACACGGTCAGTTACGCTGCGAGAGGTCTATACTTATCCGGGCTGAAGGATACTTCAGTAGACGCGGGTTTGAATCCTCCCGGGCTAGAATATATCAAAATTTCATAAAATTATCCAAAAACGGGATAAATTCTTTTCATTTATCAGAATTTCATAAAAATATCCGAAAACGGGATAACTTCTTTTCACTTTGACTTCCCCCACCATTCTTATCTGTGTCGGTTCCGGTTAGACACGGTCAGTTACGCTGCGTGAGGTCTATACTTATCCGGGCTGAAGGATACTTCAGTAGACGCGGGTTTGAATCCTCCCGGGCTAGAATATATCAAAATTTCATAAAAAATATCCAAAAACGGGATAAATTCTTTTCATTTATCAGAATTTCATAAAAATATCCGAAAACGGGATAACTTCTTTTCAATTAACTTCCCCCACCATTCTTATCTGTGTCGGTTCCGGTTAGACACGGTCAGTTACGCTGCGTGAGGTCTATACTTATCCGGGCTGAAGGATACTTCAGTAGACGCGGGTTTGAATCCTCCCGGGCTAGAATATATCAAAATTTCATAAAAATATCCAAAAACGGGATAAATTCTTTTCATTTATCAGAATTTCATAAAAATATCCGAAAACGGGATAACTTCTTTTCAATTAACTTCCCCCACCATTCTTATCTGTGTCGGTTCCGGTTAGACACGGTCAGTTACGCTGCGTGAGGTCTATACTTATCCGGGCTGAAGGATACTTCAGTAGACGCGGGTTTGAATCCTCCCGGGCTAGAATATATCAAAATTTCATAAAAATATCCAAAAACGGGATAAATTCTTTTCATTTATCAGAATTTCATAAAAATATCCGAAAACGGGATAAATTCTTTTTCACTTTGACTTCCCCCACCATTCTTATCTGTGTCGGTTCCGGTTAGACACGGTCAGTTACGCTGCGTGAGGTCTATACTTATCCGGGCTGAAGGATACTTCAGTAGACGCGGGTTTGAATCCTCCCGGGCTAGAATATATCAAAATTTCATAAAAGTAACCAAAAACTGGATAACTTCTTATTATATATCAGAATTTCATAAAAATATCCAAAAACGGGAAAAATTCTTTTTCACTTTGACTTCCCCCACCATTCTTATCTGTGTCGGTTCCGGTTAGACACGGTCAGTTACGCTGCGTGAGGTCTATACTTATCCGGGCTGAAGGATACTTCAGTAGACGCGGGTTTGAATCCTCCCGGGCTAGAATATATCAAAATTTCATAAAAGTAACCAAAAACTGGATAACTTCTTATTATATATCAGAATTTCATAAAAATATCCAAAAACGGGAAAAATTCTTTTTCACTTTGACTTCCCCCACCATTCTTATCTGTGTCGGTTCCGGTTAGACACGGTCAGTTACGCTGCGTGAGGTCTATACTTATCCGGGCTGAAGGATACTTCAGTAGACGCGGGTTTGAATCCTCCCGGGCTAGAATATATCAAAATTTCATAAAAAATATCCAAAAACAGGACAAATTATTTTCATATATCAAAATTTTATAAAAATATCCAAAAACGGGATAACTTCTTTTCACTTTGACTTCCCCCACCATTCTTATCTGTGTCGGTTCCGGTTAGACACGGTCAGTTACGCTGCGTGAGGTCTATACTTATCCGGGCTGAAGTTTACTTCAACAGGTGTACAGGTGAGGTACTTTCCTGGAAATTATGAACAAGAGTAATTACAGTTCTTTTTTCAGGTAGGTCTTGCATGCCTTTTTTCAGACAGGTACACAGGTGTACCTGGTGACGTCACCCGTAGGTGGGAGAATTCTTCTAGAAACGGGGGAGGGAAAGTTCTTCCTCCATTCTACTCAAGTGTTTTTGGGACGTTTAAATATTTGAAAAAATTTCAATCAAATTTGAAATGCCGGCTTCGAACGCTCATCACAACTCAACACTTACATCAATCAACGGTTGCACTTCTTTCAACTGCTCATCAATCTTCGCCTTCTTCTCCTCAATCACCACATTTTCCTTCTCAGTAGCCGCTTTCAACTGCTCCATTGACATCTTTTGGTCCTCTGCTCCCTGGAATTCTGATTTTCCTATCTACAGACAAAGAGAAAGCTTACACTCATACTCTCGGTGATCGCTTTCAGTGCCTCATCTGCTTCTGCTTGCTTTTCCGCCAGTAATTTGCTCTTTTTCGCCGCTTTCTTCTGCATTTTTGCTACTTCTTCACGTGCTTCGTTTAGTTTCGAGACTCCGCCCTGAAAAATGTCTAATATGTTGGAAAGTGCGCTCCACTGACAAACTGACCTTCAACCTATCCAACCTAGCCGATAGTGTGCTCCTCTTATACCCCAACAACTGAGAACAGTTCTCCACAAATTGCCGATATTTTATCGGTTGAATCGATAAATTCTCCGGGAGATTCACAAGAACATCACTGAAACCAGAGAGGACTGCATCTGTTGTCGTGATTCCTTTTGCTTCCATTAAAATCTTTGGGATCTGCAAAAAGTATTGATGAAAAATGTAGACGGTGTGCTTCGATTACCTCCAACAAGCTATTCCTATCGAAACGATCCGCAAAAATCACATTGCAATGTTTCAGAATTGCCGGATTTTCAGTGATGTTTAGTTTGAAATCATTCGCTTCGACTTCAAGGATAAGAACCACGTGGACAAGACTTCGGATTCCTGGAAAGATTAGGACATCATACAGTAGTGTGCGAAAAAGTAGTGTTCTTGTAATAAGAATATTTGCAAACCTTTGCAGTTGAAAAACACCTGCTTTGAGAGGATGTCTCAGTATTCACAAATAATTTCGTATAGACTATACAGGTCAAAAGTAGAACTTTATTTTTGTAGTTGGCCAGTTGTTGTCCGTGCACCCTCTAGCAAGTAACAGTCAATTAAAGGGAACCGGCCAAAAATTACTCTACTTTGCACGGAAATATGTTAATTCGAGGAAAAAATATATTCGCCGGCATGTAACTTGCTAGAGAGTGCCTGTACAAAAAATGGTCAACTACAAAAATGAAGTTTTTTTTTAAATCTGAATAACCCATACAAAATTTTCTCTGTGGATCAATCAGGGATACCGAGACATCCTCTCAAAGTTGGTATTTTAAGACCTTAATAGTTACAAATGAAAATCTCGCTTACTATGAGCCAAAAACTGCTGTAGTGCTCCAGTAAACGAGGCCTGATTCGCTGCTTCTGAAACAAGAGCTACCAAACCATCGAGCTCTTGTTGGGTGAATAAGCCCGGTACGCTTCCACTAGCCAACAGGGAATTGATGGCTTGCAGGAATATGTTCTTGCGGAGTTGATGGTCTTCAAGGATTAGAACTACATGCTCATTGTTGGTAACCGCTTGGGTTATTGCCTGTGATAATTGCTCAATTAGGTATTTTCAAAAGATTACAAGACTTACAGTTTTCATCTCATTATCAAACTGTTTCGATGAGAAGTTTGCTGTGACAGGCGGTGAGAAAACTTGGATATTATGCATATGGGCCACCAGCCGGACAGCATCTCTTCTTCCAAATCCAGTACGTCCCGGTAGGAATAGATGACCTCCTGGAGATGTAAGAACACGATCTACGCACGCACAGAAGAACGAGAGTTGACTGGTAAGCGGAGAATTGAAGTTGGCAATTTCAAATGCTGCAATTAGGAAAAAGTGTTCCAAAAATCTAAATCCAGATAACTAACCGAATCGATTGATAGATTTCAGAAGCAACTGATTGAAATCCGACATGTTGATTGGGGTGAGCGGAAGACCGGTGTTCGATTCTCCGGGAACGACGGTGCCAGTCGTGACATACACTTTTTCTGAAAACGATTTTGTTACGTTTATACTAAATGCGGGATTTTGAGAACCCGCCACAAGGCTTTTTTTCTGATAAACCAAGTCATGCTCTCCAGTTATATAGTTGACAACTTTTTGATAGCTCTGCTAGATTTTGAGATATCCGCCTTTGAAAAAAACAGGAGAGACGCAGACAACGAGAAGTTCTCGTTTCTCTGCGTTCTCTCACTATACCAGGGCCATCACCCTAAATTCCTTAAAACCTTGTTTTGACAGGTTTTTAGCGATTTTTAAAGGCTTTTTTCAGAGTGATAACCGAAACCATCACTTGGAAATCGCTTAAAAATTGGTTTTTGACTGAGTTTGAGGGTTTTAATGGATTTTTGATGATTTTCACGGTGTTTTGGGTTTCTAGGCCACTAAGTGAAATTCTAGACCATCGTAAGAGATTGTAGAGAAGCGAGATTGTTTTGTTGCCTGCGTCTCTTGCAAACTTCTGGAGCTCATATCCCAAGAAGGGGCGGAGCTATCTAAAAACTGTCAACTAGAAAAATGATCGAATCGGTGTGTCCTATCAGAAAAATTAATAATTTGGGGCACTGCACTTTAAATTGGAGGTACCCTCTATCGATTCTATCAAAGCCATTATGTTTATTAATCGGACCTTATTTTAAGTTTATCAGTCTTATTAATCGACCGGTTACTAAAAATAATTAGAACTGAATCCACTAACCATTATTCTGTGAAATCGGTATCACATTCCTCAATATCTCATCAAACTTTATCTTATCCTGTTCCGTCGGCAACCGATCCGCAAAAATCCGTTTCGCCTCGAAACAAATGACACCTTCTAATCTACCCTGATCCAACTCGTGTCTTAGCAAAGAAACAACCCAATTGGTAAGGTCTCGAGGCGAAAATTGGAACACAATACTGTCGGACATTTTGAAGCTCGACTGCACTTTGTTGTAGACGTCGACCATTCGAGATGCGACGCCTTCTGAATTCCTTTCTCCGACGTCTTCAAGAATCGGGGTCAGATAGGTACGGTAGATGGATGTTAGTTGGGAAGTGTCGGTGTTGTTGAGGGAAATACAACGGAGAAGAGAGAATAATCGATTTGAAATGTTAGAAGACGTCGAATCGCCGAGCGGATTCATGGATCCCACAAATTGAATATTTTCAATCGAAACCCATTCCAGATTGTGATCGAAGAATCCCTGGTAGGTGAGCAGTTGTTGGAGCAAGGCGAGCAGCTCGTTCGTGCCGTACTGAACAAAAAATGCTATATTAAATTGTCTAATTTTTTGAATTTTTGGTTTTTTTTTTAAATCTTGTAGATCAAAATTAGAGCTATACTTTTGTAGTTTACAACTTTTTGATAGCTCCGCCCACTTTTGAGATATGCGCATTCGGAGATTGTCTGGCGTGCCTTTAACGCGTTTCTCTTAAGAGACACTTCTTTCAGACTGATTAAAAAAAGAATTTCTAGATTTCGGCATCAAAAATGTGTTTTTTAATCGTTATTTTTACTCTCACAACTTTCAAAACTGTCGTGCCTTTGACGCATTTTTACTCATCTATCTTTAAAGACGCATATCTCAAAAGTGGGCGGGGTTAGCGAAAAATTGATAACTACAAATTGTAGCGTCTAGCGCTTAAAAACCAACCTTATCCGGAGCCGGCAAATTAATCCCTTTCAAAAACAGAATCATATTCGGCCGATCTTTTGGCCTCCAAACCCTTCCAGTCGGGTTACTCGCTTGCACACAATTCTGTTGAATCAACTGAAGCAAGTGGACGGAGCTTGATTGGGCGGAGCAGTATAAACTGGCGAGTTGCGATTCGGGATCCATTTGGAAGCAATGTTTGAGTAGTTGTTGTTTTCCACATCCAGTCGTTCCGGTGATCACGAAACTTTCTCGGTTACCGGGGCGGAGCCAAGAGGAGATCTGAAATAGCGTCAAAGGTGCGCCAGATTTTATTCGGTTGCAGGATTTTAAAGATATTTTTAAATGGAAATAGGATTTTTTGATGAATTTAGGTCCGATTTTTCAAATGGTAGCTGAAAACATTGTGCTTTCAACACATATTAATCGAAAAACGATTTTCGTCTATTTTTGATAATTTTCGTGCAAAAAATCGGTAAAAACTCTGAAAATTCAATTTTTGCCCGTAAATTGAAGATCTTCACTAAATTTTAGCAAATTGTCTTGAAATTTGCTTATCTAGATTTTCCATCAAAAATGCTTTTTTTCTACCTATTTTTTTAGCTTATAGACAGACAATGCCACAAAAACCTCATAACCCAAAAATGCTAAATTCCTGAATTACTCCTCTTTTGACATTTCACCAGAGCGAACTTACAATATCCGAATATCTCTGAATATCGGCGGTCTGCACAAACGGTCTCAAGTCTTCGCGTTCCACTTCCTCCTTCGTCACCGACTGTGACACATCATCAGTATAAGTCATGATACTGTCAGTTCTCTCATCATAACACACATTCTTCGGATCAGGTACTGAAATTCCTTGAAAAACGACTCCTTTCGCAAGTTCCCCGCGTTGGTCCGGTAGCACATAGGGCATGAATCCATTGTAGAGAAGTGTCAGGAATTGAGTCTTCGTTTTGGACGATTTCAGGTGGGTTAGTCCATTTTTGAGAAGAGCGAAGTTGGTGATTCCCGGGATTTGATGAGATTTGACCCATTTGAATGTTTTCCAGAAGTTATCTTCTATCCATTGAGCCAAGTCGCCATGAAGGTCTTCAGAGTTCGAGGAGAGCCACGAGGCAACAATGTCTTGAGGGGTCACGTCTTCTTCGCTGGAAAATGAGAATTTTAACAAAATTTGTAAGGTGTGAGATAGATTTTTACAGTGTAGGCAGATTTTTGTATTTGACCACTTTTTGCTAGCTTTGCCGGCTCACGATATTTCAAAGTGAACCTATTCATATATATTTCATTTCGAAAAGCGCATTCCGCTCAACTCTGAACCGGAGGCTACCTGATATAAATCATTCCCATCCTCGATACAGTAGCCGGTGACGCAAATTGAAGAGAATCAGTTTCAAAAAGGAAATTGACGTTGGCACCGAATTGAATGCGTTCTCCAGATGGCATTGTTAGCTGGAAATACACCGTTTAAAAAGTCATTAGCTCGGTACAGCTCTTACAACTGCGCTCCACCGAAGATTCCTTGAAAAATGTAAATATTTCTCTGAGTCTCTCAATTTCGCACACAGTTTTTTTTCGGTTTCGAAACAGCGCGGTTGTAAGAAGCGTGGCGTGCTAATATTGCCCATTTTGACTATGACTCACTAATCGATTATCATCCAACACTGAGTTCAACGCCTCCACCCATTCGGGATCAATATCTCCATCACAAACAATCCAATGATGAATTGTCGTGTCCTTTTGTACTTCTCTTGCAGCCATTGTAATAATTCCATCAGTCCATTCTCGAGTGTCCATATCCATATTTCCCAATAACTTGTTACGATTCACGGCTTTCGGATTAAATTGAGTGACTCTTAGTGGCTTTTTTGTGAGAATCAGTGCTCGATGAAGAACTTTCCACATTGTTGATTTTCCCGAACCGGCGGCTCCAACGACCACTACTCCGATACGTTGACGCATTTGTTCGTAGAGCTGGAATAACATACTGTTGTCACGCTCTTTCAGATGCACTACACTAATTTTCAATACTCGACCTACGGACCGATTTTCAGGCACACGAGAAACACTATATCTCAAAAATAAGATGTTTTCAGCTCAACAGACTATGTTTTTCTGGTAGGACAGGGTCTGTTTTACCCGGGCATAGTTTTGAAGCGATATCTCTCAATCCTAAAGAAATATTCAGGTTTGGTATTTTGAACTTTTCAAATGGAATCAGAACATGTGATAAAATCGATAATTAGATCAATTTACACCTTCCTTATCTGCAATGACCAAAAATTCTGTAATTCTAAACAAAAATCGACGTCTTAAGTCAAAATTGAGCAAACTTAATCCTACAGCGGCGAGAGTGCGAGAGCGCGGAGAAACGAGAGTGTCTCGCTGTCTGCGTCTCTTTCTAGACCGTACATACCTGAAAAACCTTTTCCATCTGTTTCTCTCCCAACTTGATGCCCATTTCCTTTGCAGCCACACCCAACGGCTCCACCAACTCTTCGAACTTTGTCATCTCCTTATTCACATTCGAGAAGATGTCATCAATTAACGAGTTGAATCTTTCAGAATCCGAAAATGTCAGTTTTGAGAGAGTGTTGAGTAGAAGAGCCTGAACGACCAAGTCACTTTCATTCTTAGTTGGTTGCGCTCTTCGGAGAGCTCCACATCCGCCAAGAACTACTTTGAGTGCACGCAGACCCCAATCGTAGTGTTGTTGTTTGGAGAGCATTTGACGAGAGAGTTGGAATACTGCAATAGAATAATGTTATTGCGTTTTAATTAAACATTGTTCTGGAATTTAAGCATAATGAATTTGAATTTATGAGAACTTGAAAACATTTAAATTTATAGCCTATACACCAACCTGACACAATCTTCCTGGCCAACGACGTGGCATCCACAAATCCTTCTGAATACAAAATAGTCGATGAGATAAGCTCGTTATCCGGTTTTCCCATAACGACCGCTCGAAACAGTTGCTTCAAATTATCCGGCATTTTCTGTCGTCCTCCGTATCCCTTTCCTGCGGGGTTGAGAGTCACGAATATTGCACTATTCGGGTTGACTTGCACAGTTTTTCCACCAAAAGTACATGAACCCGCACGGGATTTGATAGCGCCTTGGATGGTTTGAATTTGCATGGAAACGGCGGACAAGACGGTCTGAATATAGAAATTCAGGAAAATGAGTGGGGTACATATTTCCTCTACTTACCGAATCCAACCGATTGAACTCATCGAAACATCCCCATGCTCCACACTCAACAATTCCAGTGAATATCCGTCCCATTGAAGTCACATCGATTCCCTCGTCACAATTGAATACCAACACTTGTCGACCCATTAGAGCAGCCAACGCTTTCACTGATTCCGTTTTTCCGGTTCCAGCAGGTCCGTAAGGGTTTCCTCCGAGACCCATGTACATTGCTGGAATAATTTCTTTGGTTTTCTATAATTTACTACAAAAATCAACTTTATGAGTTTTCGATGTCTCTAACAATTTCAGTTTCAAAACCTCTCCTCTCACCTTGTGTCAGTGTCAAATAACATTTATCCGTCAACGGTGTGTGCACCAACTTCGCGTAGTTCCCCTGATACTCATAGGTGTATTCGAATTCACTGGACACTTGTCTCAAAACGATTCCTCCGTTCACCAAATAGAATCTCAGCTGTCTCTGCCACGTCCAACAATTCACTCCTTTCGCCTTGTTAGCCATTAGTTGATCCACGACGTCAATATGATGAATCAAGTCGAGAATGAGAGATTTCAGTTTCAGATCTGACACTTTGTCTTCCACTTTCATATTCGTGTAGGTCTTCAGTTTTTCGAGCAGTTGAGATTTGAATGAGTTGAGATCGGAGGAGGAGGAGAGGATCTGGAAAAGTATTGTCTGCATTTTTCTAGTTCTTCCTTCTTTTTCAGATACATATGTCAGTGTAGCTGATCGGTGTTAAAGGCACATCCAATTTGTCTGAAATGGTCTTGCAGCGGCAATTTAGTACTGTTTGCAGTTCTTTTCAGACAGGAAAAGATCAAGAATACGGTATTAGTTTAACTAAAAGGGCAAAATTTAAACAGAGTTGAGCGGAATGCGGTTTTTGTTGTAAAAAAGCTTCTAAAAATGGTTAAATTGTGTTTTTTTTTCGGTGAAAACTGATAGTTTTGCTGCGAAAAACCTCAAAAACTAAACTGTCAGTAAATTCGAGTAGGCGAACAAATTTTTCAAACTGATATCATCTTGGTCTAACTATAACGCAGAAAAGGTCTTAAAATGGCGGAAGGCGAAGTGGCGGAAAGTTTGAGAGTTCGCCATGACATCCTTTTTTATCCGATTTCATCAAATTTATGTTTTTCTCGTAGATCAAAACAAGGGCAACATTTTTTTAGTTGAAAACTTTTAGACAGGTCCGCCCATTTTTGAGATATGCGGGGCGCAAAACCAGAAAGAAGAAAAGGGGAGACACAGAAAAGTTATATTTAAAGGCGCGTATCTCAAAAGTGGACTGAGCTATCAAAAAGTTGTCAACTATAAAAATGAAGACCAATACTCGATCTATAAGAAAAAAGTAAATTTGAAAAAATCTGATAGAATGAGATGTCAAGACGGACTCTCAAAGTTGGTCGATTTTACCCCGAACACCTTTTCTACAGTGGCAAATTATAAGATAAATGTAAATTCTCAAGTAAAAAGTGGCGGAATTCTGCTCAACCCTGGTTTTGAACAATACATGTGCGCCTTTAATATTGATCGACTGGTATCTTTCCCTTCCACTCACATTCTCCACAGCCGCACTGAATTTCACTTCTTCCGCCAGACACAACACCTGTGACGGATACTTTGCCAATGAGATTTGTCCATCCGCCACCGCTTGCCCACTCAGATCCTTCAACGTTCTTCTCATCTCATCCGACAACTGTTGAAGCCACGTCTCCACCTGTGGAACTATTCGAACTGGTTTCGAGAGGGCGACCGTCTCGCCTTCAGATGAGACCATCGAAGTGATGGTCTCTCCTGTCGAGGAGAATGTGACTCGATTGATTCCTTGGAATAGTTTCTTCATGTGCGATTGGATGACTTGGGGGTTGGTTGACTGGCCGAGAATTTCTAAGAGATCGTCGTCTCCGATGAAGTAGAATCGGGGGAATGCCGTTCGTTTTTGCTGGAAATTTTAAGGCATAAGTTTTTGCGACAGATAAATTGAAAAAAAACAATAAACATATATACTAGGTTTTGGTTGCTGAATTCTGATAACCTAGAAACCCAAAACTAGGGCGCTAAAAATAGCGAAAAAATGTTGATATTAGCTATTTTTGATGTTGGTGGCCTAGATATTTTATTTTTTCGGAAAACGCGACCACAAGGTTATTTTGATGGCCTAGGAACCCCTATGTTGCCATTGAAGTGAAAAGAAGATTGAAAATTGGCGATTATTCCTAATAGCCGAGGTATTGCAAAAGTTAGGCCACCAAAAATGTTGTTTCTTCAAAATTTTAGTAACCACAAAAATTTTGAACTTTTGTGGTCTAACTTTCCCAAAATTTGGTTTTCTAGATTTCCGAATTTGAATGTTAGGCTCCGAAAATGTTTTAACACTTGGGGATATTGCGTCAAAAAAGTTAACCCGTGTTTTCTCATTTAATTTGTGTTCATTTTTTTCCGAAAAACGGGAAAAGTATAGATTCAAATACGCTGAATCTAAAACGCTTAATAGTTTGTCGATATCTCATGAAGAAAATTTGCATTTTTGGTATTTTGAGCCTGGTGCCTGTTCGCGAGCCGATAACACGTACCTCCAAAAACTGGTTCAACGCCTTCTGACATCGATTCAGCTGATCCACAATTTGTTCCAGAGACTTCTTAAGTGACTGTCGACTACACAATGATACCAGTCTTGCATCCTTTGAAACATCTGAAATATTTCAAAAAAAAACGTTATCTGCGCCTGACGCTTACGTACCATTCAAAATCGCTCTGTACTCCGAGTCGACTCTCGAGAACCTCGAAGCTTCTGACGGAAGTGCTCCTCTTCCGAAAATCGGTTCCAGATAGATCCACTTTCTTTGAATCTCGTTCATCTGCGCCAGGAATACGTCTAGATCCGCCAGTCTTGTCTCCCACACTGCAGTTTTATCCGAGAACTGAGAGTAGTACGGAGAGGATTTGAGGGATTGGAGGAGGGCTTGACTGTCTTTTAGCTGAAAATCTTTTTTTTTTAATTTATGGTGTTGAAAGCTTGTTCTACTAACCGAGTTAATCGATTCCTTCCACTCCTTGATAATCTTCAAATTCTGTCCGTTCGAATGCTTATAGTCAGCCAGTGTGAATTCCGTCTGAGCCGCCCATAACGTTAATTCTTGTATCGCATCTCTAATAGCAACCTCTCCTTGAGCACGTGAATTCAATTGTTTCAGTTGGTCAACATTCTCAATGATAGATTTGGAAACGGAGAGGAGATCGGCGAACTTCAGTTTTTCGATTGTGGTGCCTCTGGAAATGAGATTTCAAATACCAAAAAAATATATGGTATGCAACGTGTCATACAGAAGCCAAATTTAGATACCGGCCACAAGGATATCACATTTTTCATTTCTCAGTTGAAATTATCAAACTATAACTAGTATAACTAGTGTGTCGTTTTATCACTGATTGTCCAACTAGGCAACATTTTTAATGGATCGTACAGATCAAAAGGAGATCGGCCCGGGCCGACCCGTGAAAAAAGGCATTTTGAGAGTTTTAAATCGGTCCTGAATGCTGCTTTGAGAGCGGACTCTCCTAGAATTAACATCAATCAATCCATTACCGTAACGACACCAAGTGCCATTTCATTTATTTCGACAATTGATCACAAAATGTAAAGCAGTTTTTGTAGTAGTACTCACCTCGGCAATCCCAAAAAGCGAAACATCTCATGCCAATGATCCGCACTCAGCACATCGCCTCGACAGAACTTCAACGCACTGCTAACCTCCTTGAAGTGCTCGACGTCTTTCATCAATCGGACACTCATATGCGTCTGATTGCTTCCTTTCAACTTCTCCACCCATTTTGCCAAGAATTCATCGAAAAGATACGTTTTCGATCGGAAAACAATCCATTCTTCCTGGGAGAGAGTGTCCAAATCATTGTTGAACATTTCGTAGATCAACCAGTTATCTTCGAATTGTTTGATGTCTTCATTGATTTCATCGATAATGTCAAGTTTGGGAGGTTCTATTCCGAATTGACCACATTCTTTTCTGAAATGTTGATTATTCAAGAAAATTTCATAAGGATTTTAAATGCCATATTTTTAAACAATCTCAAATACGATTTCTGTGAGAAATCTATTCTTGACCCAACTCACTCAATCTTCTCTCTCCCATCACTTAGTTCCTGCCACTGTGTTCTTTTTTCTTTTATAAACTGAATCGCTTTTAACATTTCCTCTCGATCCCCTTGCAGTGCATCACTTCTTGGCTTAAATTGATCCCAACGGGCTTTCAGCTTCTCCGCTTCGTCTTTCATTCCTTTTATTGAGGTTTCAACGTTGGTCTGCAAAGGAAATGTTGCATTTTCTTTGTATTTTTGTTTCTCTTTCCAATTCCTATTCCTACCTTCAACGCCTCGACCTGTTCCTTAATAACGCCTTGATGTGCATCCAACATCAACTCAAACCGATCCCATGTCTGCTCCAGATTATCGATTTGTTCCATTCCACTTCCAGCCACTGATCTCAACAGTGTCAGCTGCTCCTCCATCACTTTCCATTCTTGTTTCAGTTGGCGATTGGTCTCCGCGAATATTATATGTTTCGCGTTGGCCTCGGCGACTTCATCAAGGGATCCGGGTACTGTATTGAGGACTTCGATAGCTTGAGTCAGGAAAGTGTTGATTGAAGTGGAGGTGGTGGAGATGGAGTGTCTGCAAATCGGAGTGTGGGCGGTGCGGTTGCTTCGCGTGTTGGATTTACAAGAGTTAGAGTAGGGTTTACGCAGCGAGGCGAAGATTTACGGAAGTTAGCGTAAATTTACGAAGAGCTTGTGTAGATTTATGCAAATTTTCCCTGTCAGTATCCTAACAGTAACCTGCCACACCTTCCTTAACAAAATTTTTGTAAATCGACACAAACTCTCCGTAAATTTACGGTACTTTTCGTAAATCTTCGCCTTTCTACTCTAACTCTTGTAAATCCACCCATTCCTTTGTATATCAGCATGAGCAATCCGTAAATCTACCCTAGTGCCATCTGGCGTACCTTTAACGCGTCTTTTTCATTTACCTCAAACCTTCCGCACATGTACTAATTCTGTGTTTCACAAGCTTCATTAATTTTGCAGTGGTTTTACCAGTGCCGTTCGGATTTCATGTGAATTTTAACAAACATTTTCAAAACCCATAAACCTCGTAAATCGACACCATATTTTGTAAATTCACATTGATTCCCGTAAATCTTTGCCTCGCTGCGTAATCTTACTTGAACTCTTGTAAATCCAGCCTTTTCTTTGTAAATCAACACACGAGTCTTCCGTAAATTTACATCACTCTTCCGTAAATCGACATCAATCAGTTTTCCGTAAATCCACCCTAGACTTACCTCAATGTCCATGTCAAAGCATCATATAATCTCTGAATGGCATCCTCGATGGCCGATTTCACTCCGGCAGTGCTCACCAGGATGCATTCGAATTTTAGCTCACTGAAAATTATCATTTTGCTGAAATTATAAACTTTGGGGTTACTGTGGTAATCGCTCCGCCTCTCTCGCTTTTGCCTTCAAAATCTTAAACTGTGATTCCCAGTCGGCCGCCGTTTTTAAGTTTTCCTCAATCAGCTCCTCTAAGTCGACTTGAGATATTACAAGCCAGTCCTGCAAAGAAAGTCATCCGGATATATAAAAAAACAGACAGACATACCACAAAAATTGCGTCACATGTTTCCACTTTGTGCATCAATTGTTCCGCTTTGTCGTATACTGATGGCAGGAGGTGCATACTTCTGTCGATCATTTGGGCGTAGAATTTTGAGGACTGAAAATTGAAATTGTGGCAATGGGATTAACAATAGGGAACTCTGCCGCAAATCTGCACGATCTAAGAAGTTATAGGGAGTCAATGTGAATAGCTCAACATTTTCAGTTCAGAAGGCGTCTCGGGTGCACCAGACACCTTAAATATTGACTGAAATCGCATTTTTGACAACGAAAAACCGCAATTTGGGATTCAAACATTTGAGAAAGTTCTCAGAATTCAGCGCCAATATCTACATAAGAACGTCCGTTTATTGGAAACTTTGTAATCGCTCCTTCTAGCTCTGCAAGGCTCTTGTAAATCTACACAGAGTTTCGTATATCGACACAATGTCTTACATGATCATCTTCTTGAACACCTCGAAACTTGTCGGGGATCCGCAAGAATCTGCACAACTCTTTGTAGTATTTGGATCGGATTTCCTCGATTGCAGGGCGAAGCTGGATTTTTTGGTCACTGCAAAGAATTTTGATTTTTGAGTAAATCTACAGTAGGAAAAAAGCAAAACTTACGCAAAAACGAGACTAACTGAGATCGTGGACAACTGTGATTGAATGCTTTCGATTCCCCATTCATACTGAATCAGAAGTGCCTTATAAAGCTGAAAATCCCAATGAATCAACCAGGGTTTCATATTATTCTTCGCCGCTCCATGCACCACTTCCTCATCTTTCATTTTCGACCGGATCTTTAATATGATCTCTTTCCAGTCGTTATTCTGTTTCACTATATTCAAATCCATGAGTTTCTCGACCATCTCAATTAACTCCATATGAACATTCCTCAATCTTCTGTTGCGATTTGATAGTTTCTGTTCGGCTGTTTGTAGTTGGACTATGAACTCTTCCAGTTGTTTCGGGTCGTTCCATGTCACTTTCGAGGCGGAGTTTGAGGCATCTTTACGGGGGATCACCAGTTTTTCGAAAGCAATCGCTTCTTCAAGCATCAGGGACTGCAATATTCAATTCGTTATGCTACGCACCAGAATTGCGCGAAAGTAAAGACGAAAGTGAAATTTGTTTTGGCCCAGTATGAAACTGACGGCAATAAAAAAAATTAATTAGTTGTATTGAAGGTATACCGTAAATACTGTATTATAACGGCATGCCGTTATATTTTTCAACCGGCTCCCAGAGAAATTTTGCGGTTTCAGAAACTTATTAAAATTTACCGGAAAAACTTTTTTGGGAGTTCTATCGGCTTATCAAGAAGTTACTAATCACGCTGCTTCTAATCATAACCAAAAAAAGACACCGGGATGATCACATTCATGTATTCTGAGTATAGATGGGGTGCCGTTATAATACAGGTGCCGTTTTATTACAGGTGCCGTTATAATACAGTATTTACGGTAACTACGTTTCAAGAATAACAAATCCCAACATTTTAATCATCTGGTACCACCTGAAAAAGCGGCTGGATTTGACACGGAATTTGGAAGTCGGAAGTGAAGACACAAAAATGGAAACGACTCAAATTGCATGCCATGACAATTTCGCAATAATTAGACGGTGAGACATGTTTGATTAAAAATGAGCTGAAGCTACACTCCCCTACTCACCTGCTGCGACGGTATCATTTGCTGATCGATTGTATTATAGAAATGAGCAATCTGCTTCAAAATCACTCCGAATCGGTAGTACTTCTCTCCATTATTTGCACATGACAAGATCTTCGATGGGATGTTGAATCCAAGACTGCTGAGTTGGCGGACTTCCTAAACAAATGTTACAGGTTATCAAAATCATTTCTCCCTAAAATAAACTAATTTTTGACAACTTGTAACTTTCAAGACAGTATCCTTACAAAAAAATGATCAACTACAAAAACTATGTGATATTTTTGCTCTATTCAACCCATACAAAATAAAATTGGTCGGACAATTATTTTCCACTGAAAACAGTCAAAATTGATAACTTTTAGCGGTACTGTACTATGAACCTTACCTTCAACAATCTCAACAAGCGATCCGAGTAGTTCACATTCAACTCCCTATTCGACGCCTCCAAATACATTATCTTTCCTGTAGTCTCCAAATTGATTGTCTCATTCTTATTATCAATTAATCCGACAGTCTCCCGACACCAATCATCGAAACATTCCTTCTCAGCATACTGTAGTTTTTCAATGAATTCGTCGAGTTTTGTTGAGAATTGAGAGTAATTCGAGATGTCGTTAAGCATCATCTTTGATAGCGAACGGATACTTTCCATCTGAAAAAAATCTGTCTGTGTAAGTGTGTCCAGATGTCCAATACCTGACTAGTCTGCTGTCGAATCCATACAATTCTCGCTGCCACTTCTGTCAAAAACTGGAAATTTTTCGCGTCGACTTGAAGGGATTTCTCATTGAATTCTTGGTTTTTCTGTGATAACATGGATACAAGTCGATTCAGAAACATTTCCCGTTCGTGTTGAAGTTTCTCTTTGATATTCGATCGGCAGAGAAAGGATTTCAGCTTTTCGAGACTTAGGACGATCTGAAAAGAAGGAAAGGGTATAGAATAGGTCTAGAATTTGGCAAAATTGTTTTTCTGAGCGTTCTTACACAGTTGTTAACTAAAAAATATACTGGTTGACATGCTACACATTTTTACGAAGAAATACTTTTTTAAAGTGGTTTTCCCATTTTTGAGATAAGAACGGTCAAAATTAAGCTCAAAAACTATTTACAGTGAGGTTGAGAGCCAATAAAGAAACGTTTCTGCTTTTTTCTGACAAGTAAAAGATTCCGAGTCAATATTATCACTAGAGCGGAAACATTTTGTTAAGTCCGAATATTTATTCCAATTTTACAGAACGATTTGGTGCTAAAAGTTATACCGGTTTTGTGAGATCATAGTACTAAAAATAGAAACTTTGAGCTCATTTTTCTTGATTCCCAGAGAGATTCTGCAGAATTGAAAACGCGTTTTTCTAGTTCATACAGTACCGCTTAAAAGGTTATCAACTTTGGCTGTTTTCAGAGGATAATTATCAACTTTGACAGTGTATTTTGGTGTCACCTGGTTGTCCGATAAGCTCAATTATGTATGGGCTGAACAAAGCAAAAATAGCACATTATTTTTGTAGTTCACCATTTTCTGAAGGGAAAAGCTCCAAAATTTCTCTTATATGCACTGAAATTAGTCGCTTTCAAAGATAAACAACTTTGATGACCTATAACTTTCACAATAGTGTCCCTGCAAAACAAATGGTCAACTACGAAAATTATGTGCTATGTTTGTTTTGTGTAACCAATACAAAATTGAGTTTATCGGACAACCAGGTGACACACGAAATACTGTGCCATTTTCAACTGAAAACAGCCAAAGTTGATAACCTTTTGAGCGGTACTGTATTATTAAACATAATTTTAGGTTTTTGAGATACGGCTAGTTCAAGTTGTGCGGCGCTTTGAAGAAACTTACACTCTGACTATCCCCATTACTCGGTGCCAATCTCTGTTTCAAAATAGGCAGTGTCCTATCAATAGTGCCCTCAATCGCCCTCTCTGCTACCAGCATCCGACTCTTCCAATTGGGTTCCGTAAACGGGTTATAAGCGAGTGGAGCCATCCCTCTCATGGCGGTTTCTATCGTCTTCTCAACTTCCTCTCGTATTCCCCTCTCCTCCAATAACCCTTCTAATTGGCCTCCAAGAGATCTCAACGAGAGAATCTCGTCAAGTCTCTCTTTGAATCCTTGAAGAAACTTCATATCCATCGGGTCTCCTTCCCAAGTGTGTTCTGGATTCCTTTTCCATGTTTGACCGGTTAGCAGACGGATCACTATCAGCATTTGGTCACAGACATCAATGGCGGATCGGAGTTGATCGGACACCTTTTCGTCACGCCAGATCGCGGAGTCATCGATCTGAAAATTGGATTTTGAAGTAATCTGTTTCGTAATTTTTGAAAAATGCATTTCCCATAAGCTGTTGGAAGAGTTTTTCCGTTTTTTGTGGTCTTACAAGGGAAGTCTTTAGAGACGCGGCTTTCAAACGATCTATAAATTTGGTCATATGTACTTTCGACTCCGGGGAGTCCATTTCTGCAGTCAAAACCGGTTAAATGTTTCTGCGAGCCTAGTTATAGGCTCTTAAACTTTTTATACGGTTAAGATTTTTCACATGGAATTCCGAATCGAAGCAATGCGCTCCAAATCATAACTGCCGGTATCAGACCTGTTGTCGTTAGTTCGAGGTCTGATTTCACCCACTGTAACTCCATAGGCCAATTTTTTAAAAAAGTTTAGTTTTTCATGATTTGTAGACCAAGACGTCTCTAATAAACCTAATCATGCGTATTTTTCTCAAACTCCGCCTAATAGGAGAATCCATAGATCGATGCACCATAACCCGGTTTTGAGAAAGCACTCAATTCTTTTGTTTATCTTTTACGTGATGAATATGATTGTTTTTCGTATAATTTTAAACAAAATTCCAAAAATTGTGCCCACTATGAGATTAAATTAATCAAAAACCGACTGAAAATAAAAAAGTTACAGCGAATCGAAAATTTTCGAGTTTTTCAAAAAATTCGAATTTTTCAAAATTTACCATAACTCTGTCAAATCTGGTTCAAATTTTTTGGGGCGTGTAATTTTTGGATTAATAAGTTGAGACGGTTTGAATAAATATATGCATTGTAATACGAGCGGATCAGATTTGATAACAATTTGACTATTTTTGAAAACTTTGGGCTCTAAACTTCTGCTTTTAAAAAGTTTTCCCCGATTTTTAATGTTTTTCCAGTAATTTTCTTTTTCTTTTCACAACTTACCTTAAAAGTCACAGCCTCACACAAGTAACTCGAGCCATACTCGATCAACATCTTCATTCTCGCCTGCGGATACGGTGTACCACAGTTCCACAACTCGTCACAAGTGTCTTCGAATGTCTCGACAAGTTCCGATAACTCGTCGATTCGTCTCTCCTCCATCGTCTCCACAAGTAACTGCAACTGTTTGAATGCCTCGTTGTAGTCTTGTGCCGCTTTGCCCGATTGTCCTTTCCAACTTCGGATCTCGTCGTGGAGCGAACCGCCTGAATTGGTAACATTATTTTCGGATTTTTTTCGTCTCACCGCGAAAATCTTCAGATCTTCAGACTAACGTATCTCAGTGGGATTTGCAGTTTGAACCCAGAAATTTATAGTGTTAGAATCAGCTTGCCGAGAGCTTTCAGAAAAGTATAATCATGACTAGGTTTGCTTTCAATTGGGTCTCGCCACGAAACTACGGTATGCGTCTTTAAATTGGATTACTGTAGTTTTGTGGTGAGACCCAATTGGAAGCAAACCCGGGCATGATTATACTTTCCTGAAAGCTCTTTTCACGCAGAACACAATTTTTAAAGTTTCCGACCAATTTAAACACACCTCCACTCATTTCTACCGTAGCCAATAAGCTCTCCTCCAACTCGTTGACCGCTGCAATCAGTTGCATGTTGTTTCCTTCGGTTAGCTCTTTTCCGAATACCTGAAATCAACCAAAAATCAAAAAAGGTCGCTCCACTGCCAACAGATTATCAATAGAGCGTACTTACATTCTGCACAGACTTCAAAAATACATGATTCAATGTTCCATTCGCTGAGATTACGTTGACCACACTCTTGAAATTCTCATTGTTCAACGGGACTGATTGAGTTTTATAAAAGACGACACGGAGCACATTTGCAGATGGAGCCGAGGATTTCATCTTGTTGGATAGCTCCAGTTTCTGAATTCACAATAATTTTAGGTTTTAAATAGTATGGTTGGTTTCAGCGTGACAAGAGCTTTCAGAAAAGTATAATCATGCCCGGGTTCGCTCTCAATTGGTTCCCATCACGAAACTACGGTGTGCGCCTTTAAATTGGATTACTGTAGTTTTCGTGGCGAGACCCAACTTGCACCAAACCTAGTCAAGATTATACTTCTCTGAAAGCTCTCGTCACGGTGATTTTGAATATAAAGATTTTAAGGGCGAAGTTTGGGTTTCTAAGCCAGAATTTTCCCAATTACTGTAGTTTTCGTGTTGAGACCCAATTGAAAGCAAACCCGGGCATGATTATGCTTTTCTAAAAGCTCTCTTCACGCAGAATCCAAATTTCTCCATTTGGCGCGCCTCGGACGCGTTTCTTACCTGTTCTGACCTCGAGAACACCAGTAAGTTGGTATTTGAATCCAAGAAGACTTCCAGCGGTTCCGTGTTCTTTAGTTTCTCCTCAACGATATTCAACCCAAGTAGATAACTTGCGACCCGTAGAAAATATGTTTTACGTTGGTCCTTATTTTCAGATGTCATGGTTTATTGTCTGAAATTTTTTTTCGAATTTTTCGAATTTTTTTTGTTGGAATCAAAGTAAACGGATTTGAACATTTCTAGGTCATCAAAACATAGAAAAATAGTGGAAAAGCATTTGGTGGCCTGGTGGCCGAGGTTTGGAGTTTTCTAGGCCATCAAACTTTTTTTGGTCATTTTAGGGCATTTTTTCTACTTTTTTTTCACAATATATCAAATTTTCAATTTTTTTTTTCATTTCCCGCTCTTAAAATTTAAAATTTCTCAAATTTTCCTGGAGAAATGGAGAAGAGAAGAGGAATTTGGAAATTTGATACCCAATCCGCGGAATGTTTGTTTATGAAGAGGAAGAGAAGAACACATTTTGATTTATGAGCAGTGTTGAAATTGAAAATTAGTATTTGGTGTGATGTAAGTGCGCTCTATTGATAATCTTTGGTTTTGGCTTGTCAATTTATTGTCAATTTCCGGCTTTAAATTTAAATAATTTTTAGTTTTTTGTGAATTTTTGTGAAGTTATTGAACAAAGAAACACATAAACTTACAAAAACTATAAGGAATGTTTTTGGATTATCAATAGAGCACATTTTCCTCCCTAAAACTTCCCCGATGCACCATGTCTGGGGCATTGTCGCAAAAACCACCCAAATTTATTATTTTTTCGCTAAAAACAGTTAGTTTACTGAAAATCCAAAAAGAAACAAAACGCGAAGCAGCTGAAGAGCTCGCAGCCTTCTAAATGACCAATTCCTCCCCTCCGTTCGTTCTCTATCTCTGCGTCTCTCTCATTTCCACACTCTCTCACTCTCTGAGTCCGTTGTCCACTTCATGTTGCTATGGGGACCGGGAATAAACTATGGGGGCTACCGGGGCTCACTCTAATTGAAAATGTGTGTGGGCAGTGAACGACGGGAAATTGGAAAAAGGGGGAGGACACAAAAGTTGAGCACAAAAATGCACAAGGGGACGAGAAAATGAGAAAACTAGGCCGCTGCATGGTCCAAATCGCAAAAAATAATATATTATCACGGCACGCTTCTTACAACCGCGCTCTACTCAATCTGAAGAAAATTGTGTGCGAAATTAAGAGACTCAGAGAAAAAGAGGCATTTTTCAAGAGCATTCCGATGGAGCACAGTTGTAAGAACTGTGCCGTGCTAATTTTCCTCTTTTTCCATGAAAAAAACAGGTAAAATTCAAATTTTCACACCTTCCCGCCATTCCACAACTCTGCAGTTTTCCGTCGCGGTGTTTGCGACCCAAGCATTTAATTCGCCGCGCAACTTTGATTTTTGGTTATTTTCAGCGTTTTTTTGTTGGATTTTCGATGTAAATTTTTCTTTTTTTCTGAGAAATTTAGTGTAATAAGGTAAAAGTGAAATTTAAATTTAAAAAAAAAAAAGAAAAAATCACAGAAAAATTGCACAAATCAACCCTCAAAAATAGAAAATAATAAAATTTCGGTTAAAAATGTTTTTTAAAGGAAAATCAGGAAATCCGCTAAATTCTTTAAATTCAAAAATATCAATTTTTTTAAAAATCCCCAAAACAAATTTTTTTTGATCTACCAAAATTTTTTTTGTTCTTAACACAATTCGTAGATTTGTAGATCAAAAATGTAATCTCCAATTTCCTGTCTTTTTACCCCATTTTCCTGTCATTTTTCCTTCGTTCCTAGTATTTTTATCCTTCTAAAATTCCAATTTTTCTCTCGGTGAAAAATCTGTGTTCCTTTGTTTCCTATTTTCAATCCATCACAGAAACGTGTTTTGTTTCGTCATCCTCTCCTCCTCGCTATACAATTTCCACATTTTATCCCGGGAAAAAATATGACTCAGACAACCTGATATTAATCTAATTCAAATAAATTTAGAGACTAAAGCGACCCAGTTAGATTGACACGCACAGTATAATTAGTCTACGATTTTGTCTAATCCAGCTAACATACAATCTCATTAGACTTTAAAACTGTCTATTTAGACTTTAAAAACGATTTTCTCTTTTTTTTCCTCATTTTTATCAACTTTTATCAATTTTTCATCAAAAACTAGAATTTTTAATCAATTTTTCACTTTTTTATCAGTTTTCCGTCGTTTTTTGACACTTTCGCAAATAAACCGGTTTGTTTACTAATGACTCATTGAGTGCAGCAAACGCGCTCCACCGAACAATTCCTGTTTTCTCTCATTTTCCCACTGCAATAACTCATTTTCTCACGAAATAAACGCATTTTTTGTCGATTTTCCTCAAATTTTCATAGAATTTCAGTCAAATTTTCGAATTCCTCTCGAAAATCTCCGCATTTTTCATTTTTTATGCGATTTTTTGGTAATTTCTTATATATTTTGAAATTTTCAGAGCCAAGTCGATGAGGAGGGTCTGAAAATGGCTCAATTCTGCTCGGAAAACCGAGATATCGCGTGCTATCTGGTGACGAAGCACTCGTGGAAGGGGAAGTGAGTAGAGGAAATTTAAAAAATGTTGTTTTTTACAGAAAATATGGAAAAAAAAGGAAATTCAGTGTTTTTAACCGGGAAACCTTGAGAAAAAAGAGTTTTGCCGTCTCAAAAACCATGGAATTGTCCATTTTTTCACCAAACTTTCAGTTTTATATACTTTTTCATCCATAAAATTTTGAGCACTGTGCGCGGAGCCTGTAAAAAAGAATTTCATAATTTTCAGTGAAAAATAAGCTGAAATCGCAATTTTTCTCAATAAAACTTAACAAAAACACTAAATTGAGGCTCGTTTTTTTTAGATTTCTATAAAGTCTTTAAGATTCTTCAAAAAATGTTGAAAAATCTATGTTTTTTGACTAAAAATGGCTCAAATTGGCTGAAGTTCTTAATCAATTTTAAAATCTTAATATCTCCTAGACCACATTCTGACCGTCTGGGGCGCCTACGGCGCGTTTTACAGCTATTTTGCCTCAGGGAGGATTTAAAACCGAGAGGTCTCGAAACCATGACATTTCGACACTAAACATAAAGAAATTACTGAAAATTCAGTCATTTTTCAGTATATTTTTCACATTTTGGGTTAAAACTGCGAAGTTTCGAAACTTCTGGTTTCAAACGGTCCGGAAGTTGTGGCTTGGCTGTAAAAACGCGCCGTGTGCGCCCCAGACGGTCAGAATGTGAAAAAATTCGAAATTGATTGAAAGTTTCAGCCAGACACCAGGTTTAGCCTATTTTATAAGATATAATATAATTTTTTTCTGGAAAATGACTGGAACTGGCTGAAAACGACCCTAGTTTCCGTATTTTTATCTGATTTCTTATTCAGAAACCAACATTTCGACGATTTTTATTCAATTTTTACCCGAAAATCCCAATTTTTCCCAATTATAGCTTCCCAAATCCCAATTTTCCTCAATTTCCTTAATCTTCCAGATACAAACGGGTATTCTCAATCGGAACACTCGCTATCACCACCTACAACCCGACATCCCTAGAAATCACGAATCAATGGCTGTACGAAGATTTCATTTCAGTGAAACCGTTGACTCGAAATGTCTCAATGAATGATTCGAAACAAGACGAATATAAGATTCATGTGAGAAATCGAGGAAAAAAGGACGATATGAGATTCTCATCTGATTACACAACGGATATTCTCACTCATTGCCTTCAATTCTCCACCAAATTCGCTGATAAAAATTTCGATCCGTTGACGGTGAACGCATTCAAACAGTCATGGAGTGAACGGAGAATTCCCGTCACTTTGAGAGCAAACGCCTCTTGTCTCGAACAAATCGATGGGCGGGGCGTCGTTGTGCAGAGTTATCCGTATAAGAATATCAGAAGTATTGGAAGAGTCAATGATTGTCCCGGTGGATTTGTGGTGGATGTTGGAGAGCATAGGAGACGGGTAAGGAGAAAACGAACATAAAACTATTAAAAAATGCACAGTTATTGGTGGAAAATTGAGTAAAATCGGCAAATTTCGATTAAAAGAACAATTTCTTAGTGATAATCAATGCATTTTTGAGGGAAAAATGACTTGTAATACCCAAAGTCACAATTTCGAATTGAATCGCAAAATTTGCAAGTCAGAATGTTGATTTGAATCCATTTATATAGTTTTTATCACGATATAATAAAAGGAAACATAAATAATCTTCCAAAAAAAGATATGTAATTCAAATTTTTTGAAAATTCGTGAAAGTTTCATTAAAAATCAATTTTTCTGAGTAAAAACTAATGAGAAATTTGATTCCGGTATGATTTTTGAGCCAAAAGCAAGATTTTCACTGAATTCCTGCTCAAATTATCTATTTTCTTCTCTCGGTGAAAATTGGATGAAATCTGACGTAAAACTGGAAAAAATCAGCAAATTTCTCGATTAAAACACAGTTTTTACAGTAAAAATCAACTAAAAATATGATTCTAGAACATTTTTGAATAAAAATTTGAGAAAATCGGCTAATTTTCATAAATAATCTTCTTTTCCCAATGAAAGTTAATGAGTAATTTGATTCCGGAATGATTTTTGAGCAAAAAAGCAAGCTTTTTCTCACAAAATCCCGATTTTTCACTGAATCATTGCTCAATTCGTCTTTTTTCAACGCAAGCTATCGTAGTAATGACCCCCTGAAACCATTTTATCCTGAAAATTGTACCAAAAACCACTTTCTTGATGAAATCTGACTGAAAACTGGAAAAAAAATGACAGTTTATTAGAAAAAATTGATAAAAATCGGCGAATTTCAATTAAAAGGCAACTTTTACAGTAAAAATCAATTAAAAATATGATTCCAGAATGGTTTTTGAGTCTTTTTTCGGAAATCCCGACTTTTCACTGATTTCCTGCTCGAATCGTGATTTTTCAACGATTTTTGATCCTTTTTTATTCTGAAAATTGTACCAAAAACCCTTTTTCTCTCTTAAAAATCTCTAAATTGTTGCAGCACATGTTCGCTTCCTCGAACACTGACGAACTCATCAAAGAAGTGCGTCGTTTATCGATTGAAAATATCGGAGTGACGATTGCAATCGCGAAAGAGTCGTTATCACTCGAAGACTTTATGAAGACCCGCTTGGGATTGTGTAGTCGTGACGAAGAGTTGACGTCGTACGCTGAATTCAAAGTGTCCAAAATAACACGACGAGTCGAACAACCCGTGAGACGGTTGCTCTGTTTGAGTGAAACATGTATTATTGAGAGAGATTTGGCAACGTATGCAGTCATTTGTGCGACACCACTGAAACATGTGAGGATTTATGTCCGAAAAATGAAGAAATTTGGACTATTTGGACACAGAAAATAGGATTTTCGGTGGAAAACTACCAAAAAACTTCTTCTTTGAACAATTCTGAGAAGGGCGGAGCTTATTACTACATTTTTTCGAAGAAAAATCGAAAAAGCAATCATTTTCGTACCAAAAATGGGGATTTTCGGGGAAAATCTACCTGAAAACTACCTCTTTGAATAAAATGGGAGAAGCTGAAAGTGGGCGGAGCTTCGAACAAATAGACACCAGGACTTTTTGATAATGTGAATAACTATATTTCTTACAAGTTTTTTTAAAAGTGAAAATTGCGGAGATTTTCGGGTTATTGATGATAAACCTCTGTAAATTGATACCACTTGGAAATGGGCGGGGCTTAGTCTTCTCCTGAACCAAAAACTGGTAAATATTGATAGAAACAGCTTGAAATTGTTCATTTTCCAGTTGAGATGATCCCATTTTTGCAGAAATAAACAAAAACTATCATTTTTCAGAAAAATATCATTTTCAGTGTCTCCCAAACCTATTTTCCACGCAAAACCTTATAAAATCCTAATTTCCCTCGATAAAACTAGCATTCAGTTAAGAAAACCCGAAATTTTCCGCAATTTTCACTGAAAAACCATTAAGAAATATAGTTTTTGTTCGAAGCTCCGCCCACTTTCAGCTTATAATTCCCTCCTCATCAACTCCTAAATTTCCAGATCATCTGTCTGGTTCGAAGCGAGAAAGACCCTCAGCAATTCATTGTTGAATACGAGAATGGAGATGGACGTGCGTACGTGACGGCTGAAAGAGATCTCATTCTCGCCTCGCTTCTCGACGGAATCCGTGCGTCTGGAAATCAAGAAGTATTCGTTTGTGGACATCGATTCGAACGAAATCTCCGAGTCATTCCATTCTCAACGTCGTTGGATGAGGACGCCGAGTCTCAATGCATGAAACATATCATCGCACCGCCTCGTATGTCATTTTGGAGCTAAAAATCACGAAATTTCAGCCAAAATCCTATAAAATGGCTCGAAAATTGCAAAATTTTCAGTCAAAATCCAATAAAATGGCTCGAGAATCCAAAAATTGATAGGCTCCGCCCATTTTTTTAGATGAACCTTGGAAGTGGACGTGCCTCAATTTGAGTATAGTTTTCGTAGATGGTGGTATTCTAGTCGCCCATACAAAGCAAAATACTTCATTCTGACGATTTTGGACCTGAAAATCGCGAAAGTTTCAGCCAAAATCCAATAAAATGGCTCTTGAAAACCGAAGAAATTGATAGGCTCTTTCAAGAATGGGCGGAGAACGGTTTCATAGGCTCCGCCCATTTTTTTTCGAAAATCTTCTTTCAGGCTGGCTTTCTCTGAAATAGACTGAAAAAATATCAAATTTTGAGTTTTATTTGAAAAACCGTTAAAAAATCAGTTCGTTTTCAGCGGGTCTCCGTCGATGTGACCTCATCCGCCGATTCAACGCCAACGTACCGTATTCGGGTCTTCGATTCTCGAAATCTCACGAGGGATTCTTCTCGGAGAATAAGGGAAAAGTGATTGTGAATGCGATTGAAGCGGTTCTCGGAGAGAATTATACGAAGGACGATAAAGAGTTCAAACATAAGACGGAAGCTCAATTTCAGTGTTTGAGACGACTTTTCGCTTCGAAAAGTGGATTTCAGGTAGGGGGCGGGGCTTAGAGTTCTGAAAATTCGAGAAAAAACGCGCTTTTTAGCTGGAATTTTGAGTTTTTATAACATTGTGGAGGTTTTTTTCAGAAAAGCTGAATACTCCGCCCACTTTCAAGCAATTTCTTACACATTTTCAGCCAAAAATAGTCAATTTTAGAAAACGATTTTGGCCTTATTTTGTTGTAAAAACCCTAAAACGGCTAAACTTGTCGTTTTTTTTTGGTAAAAATTGATAGTTTTCCGCGAAAAACGTTAGAAATATCAGGAAATTCGAGTAAGCGTACAAATTTTATCGCTGAAAAAGGCTTTAAATCGCTGAAAATTGCTTAAAATCTCTTCAACTCGTAATCTTTTCAAAATCTCAAAAATTTGCTCCGCTCAACTTTGATTTGAAATGGAGAGTGCTGCAAACGCGCTCTACTGAAAAGTGCACCGTGTACTCTGCGTGGATAACTTTAACTTGCAATTTTGAACATAATAGGTAGAACTGAATTGTTTTAGACTTTGAAAAAATGCCAAAACGCAGAAAAAATGAGAAAAAAACGCAAAAAACTATAAGAATTGAAAAAGTATTTTCCAGAATAAAATCTCAAAAATTTCCAGGCATTCACAGAAGTGACAGGAGTGCGTGAGAAGCTCGGAAGTCTCGTCGTCCGCGTCCTCTCGTGGAAATCCGAATCAATCGATCATTCGACTGTGGAAGCACTCTGCGCTCTAATGTATCCGATGCATGATCAATACGAGTTGAGAATCGAACAGTTGAATAAGCAAAGTCTGATGAGTAGTCCGAAATTTGTGGAAAACTTGTTGGATTTGATTGTGTTGCATGTGGTGAGGAAGAAAATAACAGAAAATCAATCAGAAACCCGCGATTTTACGAAAATTAATATAGTTTTTAGCGAATTCCAGTAATTTTCTAGAAAAAAAATGGCATCATAACTATTAAAATCGGCTAACCCTGGTGTCTTGCTGAAATTTTCACATTCTGACCATCTGGTTTTTACAGCCATTTCGGCTCAAGGACGATTTTACTAATTTTCGAAACTTCTGGTTTCAAATGCCCCCGAAGTTGTGGCTTGGCTGTAAAAACGCGCCGAGGGCGCCCCAGACGGTCAGATTGTAAAAAAATTTGAAATTTATTGAAAATTTCAGCCAGCCATCAGGTTTAGCCTATTTTAATAGTTATGATACCATTTAACTGGAACGGATTGAAAACGACGATAATTTTTGGATCTTTCAATTGATTTTTAACAAATTTCCCGCTATTTTCAAGCTTTCAAACATATTTTTGTCAATTTTCAGGACCGCTCAACGGGTTGGCTCGTGATCGCCTCAATGCTCAACTTCCTGACATTCTCCGTGTGCTCGCCATACTCTGAAACCACTTCCGGCGAGACATTCGATCACATTCTGAAACTGGTCGCCATCCGCGGCCGAAGTTTCTTCCGTCTCTTCCAATGTCCATCGATGACAATTGTGAAGGGAGCGGGAATGGTGATGAGAGCAATTATCGAGGAAGCGGATGTGGAGACGTCGAAATCGATGCAAATGTTGGCACTGTCAGAAGGCGCCTTTTTGACTCATCTCCACACGGCACTACTGACGGTTGGCAAAGATTTGAGACGATTGACGAATAAACAGCTATCCGGACACTTGATAAGTCTATGGATTGCTGATAATCAACAGGCGAACGACTTGTTGATTAGATGTCTGCCACGTGGATTGTTGAATTATATGGAGTCGGACGAGAAGGTTCCTGTGAGTGAGAAGGATTTGCTCATTGTTAGGAATAATTTGACGGCGGCGACGAACGAGTCGAAACAGAATGCGGTTAAGGAGAAATTCGATCAATTGAGGTAAGAAATGACGGATTTCAGAGGTTTTACGCTCCAAATGTGCCTCAGAGACTTTACCGGGGGAAAACCCCAGTGAATCGGAGAGTTTTTAAATGAAAACGTGCCAAATGAGCCCCAGCGATCAAAGTTGGTTCTGGAAATCGATTTCTGCTTTATTTGAAGTCCTGCATTTTCATTCTCCAGCTTGTCCGAAACCGACACGTTTCGAAACCTTGACTTCTTATTACTAAACATCTAAAAATCGTATTATCGTAGGCTATGGTCGATTCGGTGTACTAGACAACCAAAAACAAGGAAAGCTAGGCCACGGTTGTTTTGATGGTCTAGAAATTCATAATATGGCAAAGTTAGCTTTTGGTCTCTTTGGTTTGGGGAACACCAGTCCTGCAGTTTTAAGGTTTTCCCATCACCGGAGAAACTAGTCCTTGGACAGTTCGGTAGCCACACATTTGAAAAATAACAAACTTTTGACAAGTGCGCTCTATTGCTAATCCGGCGATCCCAAATCGGTGAGCACCAGGTTATCAATAGAGCGCACTTGTCACTCCAACGTGGAAGCTATGCCCAAATTTTCATTTTCCAGTGTTTTTACGTTAGCTTCGAAATCTCTCTGTTTCCCAATGTCTAGTTTTGATACGTCCCGATTGATCTCCCCGATAACAGAACGCAAAAAAGGTGTTGAAATATTATTATTTATTATTACTTTTCAAACATATTAATCCCAAACCATGAAATAAAGTGTGTCCGGAGTCCTGACGATCGTCGCCTTCTTCCCATCATCCCTCTCGATATCGAATCCTTCCTCGAAATTGAGCACATTTCCCAAATGCTTCGTCTCAAATCGTCCTTCTCCTCTAATTTGAAATTCCAAATCGAATAGAAGCCATTCCATTCCCAAGTGATCGTCCTCGAACATCTTCCACTCATCCGCCAGTCTGAGTTCCAAGTAACGGAGATTCTCTCCGTGAGCCATCCAGTTTTTGATGATTAGATTGGCTCCGGTGTCCCCGATTCTGCTGGAATCCACCAAAATCTCCTCGGCATCGATGAACATTATCTCGTGATCTTCCAAGAGATCGCCATTTGTCACTGTCACCGCCAAAGAGGTGTCAATGTTCTCTGGGAGTTCTTCCATTGAAACTTCGATTATCATCTGATTAATGGTTCTCAACTGCTTCATGATATCCTTAAGAGCTTGTTTCCTCAATACGAATCCCTCCTCAACTGGCTCAATGATGAGATAGTTGCAGGAAGTGAATTTGCAGTGTTTTAGCAGACTTAGGAGTCGGAGACACTTGAATCTATCGCTGACCACGATTTTAAGACAATCCAATTCGATCCACTTGAACACTTTCGTCAATTTCCTATAGTCTCCAATAGGAAGTTCCGACTGAATCCCAGAAGCAGTGGTGACGACGATGTAAGGGTCTTTGCTGTTGTAATATACGGAAACGGAGGCCGACATGCCAGGAAGAAGTTTGGTGGAGCTTTTGTTGGTACGAATGAAGTTAACGCTGAAATATAGAAACTTAGAGAGAACTCCGGCTAGTTTCCCAACTTACAGTGACTCTGGATCCATTTGTTTGAAGACCGATCGAAGAACTGGATAGGGGAGACGGCGGATCGGAATTGCCATAGCAGAACACATTTTCAGTCGATTTGAGTGAATAGACAGCAGAAAGGAAGAAACTCGAATGAGTAAGTGAATGAGAGATCGTTGCTACACTCACACCGCTCTAAGCCACGTCCACAAGTGACCTAGATAATTAGTGTACACCTGTCCTGTCGCAGGAAAAAGGAAATGTGAAGATGGGAGGAGCCGTCATAGGAGCTTAGATTGTATCTGAGATGGTTAGGTGTGAATTCGATGGGAAAATTGATAGAAACCTTCATTGTGACAGAGAGGAAATCTTGATAAGGACTGTAAACCTGCCAGTTTACAAGACAGCGTGAAAATCTGAGCTCAAGCGGTCCGGTGGGAAATCTTGATTAGAAGAGAACCAATGTCAATTTCCCAAGACGATTCAGTGACGCCCATCCGGTGGAGCGGTTCTCTTATGATATTATTAGTATGTATTCGAAGTTTGTGAAGGTTTGGTGCTCCAGCTACTCCATTAGCGTATCTGACAGTTATTGGACATCTGGATAAACAAATTCTGATTTTCTGATCGAATAACCTTGAGAAATCCCAAATTTTCTGTGCAAAAGCAAGGATTCTCTTCAGTTTTCTTGGAAATTGACTTTGATTTTTGTACCTTCACAAACTTCGGTATAGCTGTTCATGTTTAAATAATAGTTATTTTTCGGCTGAAAATATCTGAAAATCGCGAAAATTTTAAACTAAAAATAGCCCCAAACGTTTATTTTTCCAGTCATATATACATCCCAATTTTCAGTCTGAAAATTTCAGAGTAACCGCCGAGGCAGGATTCGAACGATTCGTACAACATTGGGATCTGGAACAGAAGCTCAACTTCCTACCGAAACGAGTCATCGACGAGAAGCAACAACAACGTCAGCAACCCGTCGTACTTCGAAAACGGCGAAACCGCGTGCGTCCCAACGTAAATTGGCGTCTATTCGCTTATCAATTCTCGAAAGATCACTCACAAGCGGATTTGATTTGGAATGAAAAGACGAGAGAAGAGTTCCGTCATTCGATGGAAAACGAGGAAAGAGCTCTGTCGAGTGAGAAGGAGCAAGCGCCGACGGGACTCCCCATCGCCTGGAATCATACGGAATTTCAGATTCGTTATCCGTCGCTTTTGGAGGAGATTAAGATTGGAGATTACTATTTGAGACTTTTGTTGATTGAGGCTGATGAGAATGCGACCCCGATTCATAATCCGTGAGTTTATTGAAGGCCAAAATGTCAAAATTAACAATTTCCAATGATAAAATTGAAATTTTCTGAATTTCGCAGCCAAGAACTGATTTTCAGCTGAAAAATGCAGTTTTTGAGGTCAAAATTGCGCATTTTGGAGTCAAAATAAAGATAATACATGTTTTTAGCCGAATTTTTCTTTTTGAGTTGAAATCGATTATTTTAGCCGAAAAAAAACTGTTTTTTCAACAATTTCAGGTCAAAATTAACAATTTTCAATGATAAAATTGAATTTTTGCCCTGAAATTGTGGAAAAATAATTTTTTTTTCAGAAATCGAATTTCAAACCTCGGCTACTAGAAATTTGCCATTTTTCCAGAAAAATGGCTTCCTGAACGTTGTAAAACAATAAAACATTCTAATTTTCGAGAAAAATCCATCTAGAATTGCTCAAAAATAGTTTTTCATTCTAAAATACAGTTTTCTCAACGGAAGTTGCTATACAGTTTTCTCAACGGAAGTTGCGAAAATTACAAAACATTCACTTTTTTTCGATTTCAAAGGATTTTGGATTTTTTAAGGCAAAAAATTACATTCTCAAATTCCCAATTCTCCTTTAAAACCCCTCTAAACTTTCCTCACATTTTTCAGTCTGGAATTCTTCAACAACGTCTATCACCGCTTCCTTCTCTCCACAAAAACCGATATGAAATGTCTGTGTCTCCGAGCGATGGCTATCACTTATTCCCGTCATCACATGACAATCGGTCCCTTCCAAGACGCCAAACATTTTGTCGAAATGCTTCAAAAATGTGCGAATCCGTTGGAACGAGACCATCTGGTGCTGCTGTTGTCAAAGTTGTCACTGAATAAGGATAATGTCAGAGAACTCATCATTGCGAATATCCTTCCGTTGTTAGTCGATCTCTGTGTATTGGCTCATTTACACGTGCAAAGAGCAAAAGTACAGAATCAGACGAATGTCATCGAAGCGTCGGCTGAACAAATGTCAGAAGGAGGATCCGAAGAGTGGTATTATCACGATAAGGAGGCGAAACAAGTCGGACCACTATCCTTTGAGAAAATGAAGAATCTGTTCACCGAGAAGACAATCTTCGAGAAAACTCAGATATGGGCAGCTGGAATGGACAAATGGATTAGTTTGGCGGCGGTACCGCAATTCCGATGGACGGTTTGTCAGCAGAAGGATCAACCCAATGAGATCAACACTGGGAAGGGACCATTCCAGGCGACGGTTCTGAATTTCACGGATTTGAGTGTGCTCTGTCTGGATACGATTCTGCAAATGTGTGAATTCTTCCCGTCGAGGTGAGGATTTAGGGGAAAAAACGATTTTTGGAGAAAAACTGGGTTTTGAGCTTAAAAATGACTTTTCTCAGCTTTTTCTTCGATTTTGGATAATGTTTAGTTCAAAAATGACATTTTTGGCTCAAAATTCATCAAAATAGAGTTGTGTCTGGCGCGCCTTGAGCGCGTTTATTTTATTCTTTTTCGAGTTAAAACGGCGAAAATTGAGACATTCAGGCGCATCGTGGAGTGGTTTTCAGCTTGGATATCATTGTGAAAAGTCGACTGAAATTTGAAGTTATTTTCATGTTTCTACTGAAAAATGCGTTTTTTGGGCATTTTTAGTCTGAAAATCGAAAAAACGCACTTGTCACTCCAACGCGGAAGCTATGACCAGATTTTGATTTTCTCAGCAAATTATTTATGCAAGAAAGATACTTTTGTTCTCACTCAAACTTCAAAAATCTTTCATTTCTTTGCAGAGACTCTCACGACTGTGTCGTCCGCCCGATGCCATCCGTCAAAAAGCAGCTAACCGAACCGGTGCTCCTCTACCAACTCGTCCAACTTCTGCTCACCTACGAGCCACAAATCGTGCAACGCGTCGCTTCCCTTCTGTTCCTTGTAATGCAAGACAATCCATTCCTTCCACGTCTCTATCTCTCGGGTGTCTTCTATTTCATTCTGATGTACAATGGATCGAACGTCCTTCCAATCGCCAGATTCCTCCACTATACTCACATGAAACAAGCCTATCGATCGACGTTACCTCATCTGGATAGTACTAGACAATCGATTCTGGCGACGTTGCTTCCAGAAGCGGCAACATTCTATCTGGAACAATACGGTGCTGAAAAGTATGCGGAGGTGTTTTTAGGCGAATTCGACAATCCGGAAATCATTTGGAACACTGCGATGCGACGTCATCTGATTGAGAGAATCGCCGTTCACGTCGCCGACTTCTCGCATCGTTTGACGTCGAACGTTCGAGCGTTGTATCAGTTTTGTCCGATTCCACTCATCGATTATCCAGAATTGACACAGGAATTGTTCTGTCATGTATATTATCTCAGGCATCTGTGCAATACGCAGAGATTCCCAGATTGGCCGATTCGAGATCCGGTGAGGAGCTGAAAAGTGTGAAAATTCCCAAAAAAATGCCATTTTGGGCTTAAAATTTATCTGAAAACAGAAGTTTTCAGGATTTTCAATTTTCAAGCAAGCTCCGTCCACTTTTCTGCTGATTTTTTTTTGAAAATTAACCTTTAAAAGAGGCGGAGCTTCCAGTTTTGACAAAAGCAGAAAAATGTTGACTTCACCTTTAATTTTTGTAGAAATGTCCCGAAAAATTGACTTAAAATGCAAACATGGGCGGATTTTAGAGGTCGACATTCAGCTGAAAACATACTAATTCACTTAAAAAAAGAAGGCGGAGCTTTCAATTGATATTTTTAGGTCTCGTTTCAGTCGATAAGAATGGATTTTGAGCTGAAAACAGTGAAAATTCCCAAAAATAGCTCAAAATACAAAAGTGGGCGGAGTTTAAAGCGCGACATTCAGCTGATAACAAGCTCCGCCCACTTTTCCCCATCATTAAAAACAATTTTCGACCGAAAAACCGTTGTAAACTGATTTTTTCCGATCTAAATTCCACGGAAAACAACATTTTCGACCTAAAACGTCTGTGATTCCAAACAGAAAACACGTATGATTCCTCAACTCCTACTAATTTCAGATTCCATTCCTCCGCTCGTGCCTGGCGACATGGTATAACGAGTTGGAAAAGAAGCCGGCGACAATGTCTGTCGACGTGGCTTGCGAGATTCTCTCCGTCGATTTGACGAACGAAGAGCACCGCAATCCCAGATTCATCCGTCGTCAATACTTCAAATTGGCCACCAAATATCACCCCGACAAGAATCCAGAAGGCCGTGATATGTTCGTACGAATAAATGATGCATACTTGTTGCTCACATCTGAATGTGTCTCCAAATCCAATACGCCAGATTCCCATCGAATCGTTTTGTGTCTACAAGCTCAATCGATTATATATAGTAGATATAGTCAAGAGCTCTCCGAATACAAGTACGCCGGATACTCTCAACTCATTAAAACGATCAATTTGGAGGCGAAGGACGATGCGTTATTCAATAAAGGGGGCGGAGACTTGCTATCCGCTGCGATTGAACTGGCTAATTACACACTAATTAGTAGTGCATTGAATGCAGAGCAATTAAGAAGAGATGGAGGGTTGGAGGCGTTGGTTACAGCGTTCGATAGATGTGTTCCAATGGTTACGATGAGTTCGACACCTGACGATTTGTCTGTTCAAGTTTGTATTCATGTCTGTGATTGTTTCGCGACGGCGTCAACTTTCGAGGCTTGTCGTCTGAAACTTGCAGAGATGGTATCGATTTTTGGTGCACTTACACGTCTTCTACAGTTCTCTCACTTGCCGAGACTCTCAACAGCGGCGGCACAATGTATCTGCGCTATGGCGGTCGATGAGCTTTTGCAATTCCAATTATTCCAAACTGGAGTGCTCTGGCAACTGGTCCCTCATTTATTCCATTACGACTATACACTTGATGAGGGAGGTGTCCAGCACTCGGAGGACTCGAATAAGCAGTCACTGGCGAATTCGTTGGCGAGGAGCTCAACGGAAGCTCTAGCGGCCCTTGCGGGGTATCGAGAGAAGACACCGGATAATGATGGAGTGCAGAAGAGTCTGAGAGCTCTATTGACACCTTATATCTGTAGATGTATGAGAGTGGAGACGAATGATATGGTGTTGAAGACGTTGAATAGTAATCTGGAGAATCCGTATATGATTTGGGATAACGGGACACGAGCCGAGGTGTTGGAGTATGTGGAGAGACATAGGACGTCGAATGAGCCGATGGTAAGGATCATAGTTGTACGGAATGACATTTTCCGATTTCCAGAATCCGGAATTCGGAATGGTTTGCAAGATTTGCAAGACCAAGTCATTTTTTCAACTGTTTTAATGATAAATGTAGTTTAAAACTACTTTTGAGAATCAAAACCGAAAAAGAAGTACTCTAGTCGTCTTTTATACTCAAAAAAATATTAAAATTTTAGTTTCCGGACTCCGGAAATCGGAAACTCAAAAAACCGGAATCCGGACGGAACCGGAATAAAATACACGGAAGTTCGGAGTTCCGAAATATTTTTTAAAGTTTTTTTCTGTTTTGGTACTCAAAAAGAGGTTTCTGGGGGTCTGACCTTGAAATACTTCCAGTTTTCGTACAAATTGAAGATTTTTGCCTCCGAAAGATTCATTTTTAAGACAGTTTTCTTGACATTACTTTTTTCGAATTTTTTTATTTTTCGGTCAAATGTTTTAGAAAAAACGAACATTTTTCGGATAAGTTTTTTGCACAGCTCTCATTCAAACATCGAAAATCATGAAATCATAATTTCCAGAGCGCACTGATGGGAGCCGAGTTCGAATTGTCAGTGCACAAGAACGAGTTGATTGTTGGAGATATATTCATCAGAATATACAACGAGCAGCCGACGTTCGCACTTCATGTGAGTTTTCATCAGAATTCATATAAAGAATCTCAATTTTCCTTTTTAGGAACCGAAAAAAGTAGCCGTCGACTTGTTGGATTACATTCGAAAGCATTCGGATGAACTGAACGGAGTTCTGAAGCCAACGAAACCTTCTGACAATTTGATTGAAATCGATTGGGGAAACTCGCCAACGCAAACGAACGGAAACTCGTTGAGTACGGATACCAAAGTGTTGATGGTGATGACATCGTTGGCGAATTTGGTTTCTGCTAATCCAGGTGAGAAATTGTCGAATTTTTAGATGAAATATCAGAAAAAAGTTATGGTGAAAACTCAGTTTTTATGATTTATCAGCTCGGCACAGTTCTCACAACAACGCTCCACCGTCCTTAAAAATGTCTATTTTTCTCTGAGTCTCTCAATTTCGCACACACTTTTCTTCGGTTTCGGTAGAGCGCGGTTGTAAGCATCGTACCGTACTAATATACGCTGAAAATCTAATGTATTATTCATACAGGTGCTCTATTTGCAAACAAGAAAGGTGAGAATATAAATGTTGTACATTTGGTTGTAGACTTGGATTATGCTATATATTGTGATAGTTTTTGGCTGAAAATAGTACAAAAAATTGTGAAAGTCTGACTTTTTTCTATTTGATATGTCAATTGTTGAGAATTTAAAAATGCAATGGGACTCTGAATATGATTTCCGATTTCCTATGTTTTCCTGGCTCTCTTTCCCCAATAATATTACATTATATCATCGCTTCTTCCCTAATTTTCCTTCAATTGCTTGAAACCTACATGCTCTCCTGATTTTTTATGATTTTTGGCAATTCTACACTATCTCTTAGCGATTTTCCTCCCAAAATCTCAGGTTCTCATAGAAAACTCGCTGAAAATTAATATAATGGCAATTTAGAACACCCAGAATTCAAATACGTTCGGAAACTCGGAACCTTCCAATATTGAAAGTAAAAATCTGGATTACTGATTATTTTTGTGTAACGGAGGTTCAAATGCTTACAAATTGACTTTGTGTCGGTTTTCTGATAACTTAGATGAAATTTTGCTGAAAATTAATATCATAGCTAGATAGAACATCAGAAACTTAAAAAAATAGTTGGAAATTCGAAATTTTCTAATGGTTTTCTAATTTATTCATGTCCGGAAAAGACGTTTGTTTTCCCTCGATTCATTTACCGGAAAAAACAGCAAAAAACAGTTTTTTTTCTGGTAAATGAATCGTCGAAAAAATGTTTTTTTCCAGAGGTTAAAGACCCCTAACTTTAAAAAAAGGCGATTCAGAAAATCTGAAATTCCTTACTTCAGCTTCCCTCAACCTCACCCCATTCCAACCTATTTTCAGCATACTTGCAACGGGCCGGGCCGGGCCGGGCCGGGCCGATTTGAGAATTTTCACCGGCCCGGCCCGGCCCGGCCCGGCCCGGCCCGGCCTGGCCCGGCCCGGCCCGGTCGGCCCGGGTCACAGTACAAAAATTTGAATTTTTTTGAATTTTTTTGAAAATTTTTTGTTTTTTTTCGCAAAAAAGTCGAATTTTCGACTATGTTTTTACATATCGATAAAACTCAAGTTTACATAGGATTTTTGACTATTTTTGACGAAAATTTCAAAAAATTTCGAAAAATTTTGTGAAAAAGTTGTGCTCATTTTTTGACTCCGGGCCGACCGGGCCGGGCCGGGCCGGCAACTTTCTCTACCGGCCCGGGCCGGGCCGGGCCGGGCCGAGCCGGGCCGGGCCGATATTTTGCAAGTCTGATTTTCAGCTTTTCCCAAGCCAAATCTCCCCCTTCAAACTGTAATTTTTCCTTTTATTCCAGGCGTCGAAATCCTGCTCATCGGCAACTTCCCTCTACTCATCACATATCTCCGATGCCGTAAATACCCTCAACTCCAAATCTCGGCCCTCCAAGTGATTCTTCTCGCCGCCGCAAATAAGGAATGTGTGACTGATCTATCGACATGTAACATCACCACAACTCTATTCACTCTCCTCCGAGATCAACCGAATATCGTTGCTCGCGTGTTGGATGTCCTTATCGCGTTGTCCTCAAACGGACAAATTGTCAAAGAGATGCTGGAACACGGTGGTCTCATGTATATACTGTCGATTCTGTGTCTGACGAATTCCGATCAGGGACAACGACTACAGGCGGCTGAATTGTTGGCCAAATTGCAGGCGGATAAGTTGACTGGACCCCGGTGGACACGATTCATTATCAAGTTCTTGCCGGAGATATTTGCGGACGCGTTGAGAGATTCGCCCAATACTGCGTGAGTTTTGGCTGAAAATGAGCTGGAAGATCTGAAATTTGCGTTCATTTTTGTGGATTTTTAGCTGAAAATCTTGAAAATCTGGTCGGCTTTTGATCATTTTTAGCAGAAAATCAGAAATTCTTGTCTATTTTTGATCATTTTTAGCTGGAAATCTCTAATGAGTTTTAGATCTCGAAAGAAGTTTTAAAACCCAAAAAATGCAAAAATTCCAAAAAACGGTGCATGTGAATCGGATTTTTTGTTATTTTTATGGATTTTTATATAATTTTTAGCATTGAGAATGTTCTGAATCTGGAGAAAATAGGAAAATCTGCAAGATTGATCGTATTTTTCAATATATTTTTGTTCGGAATAAAAAAGTTCCGACATTTTTTACCGACGCGCAAGGTTCGCGCCACTAATCTCCGGGAACGCCCACTCATCATAAACATTTCTTCTGCAAGATCAGTGCACGGTTTCATTGATTTCGCGGGTTAAGTTTTGTTTAAAAATACGAATTAGAAAATAAAATTTGACCTATTTCCTTTAAAATTTGATATTTTTTCTTCAAACTTCATGGTGGAAATGAAATTTTAAAGGAAATAGGTCAAATTTTATTTTTAAATTTGTAATTTTAAACAAAACTTAACCCGCGAAATCAATGAAACCGTGCACTGATCTTGCAGAAGAAATGTTTATGATGAGTGGGCGTTCCCGGAGATTAGTGGCGCGAGCCTTGTGCGTCGGTAAAAAATGTCGGAACTTTTTTATTTGTGACGATTGGGGGTTCTGGCTCGCACTGACTGGAGGGACACTTTGTAGTGAAACTGTGACGATTGGGGGTTCTGGCTCGCACTGACTGGAGGGACACTTTGTAGTGAAACCTAGTATGACTCGATACCTCAAACTTGGGTAATTAAACCTTTATTAAAAGATAAAAGATAAGCTCTCGCCTCTGCTTTTATACTGGGCAGAGGCGGAGCCAAACAGAAAGTGTGTGGGTGAAGGAATTCAATTAAAACAGATAGAAAGAATGATTCACGACTAAAAGCCTATGAATCATATTGGATGGGAAGAAAGTGGGAGATGTACAAAGTACATCGAGTACACTCCCGGCTTTCAGAAAGAGAAAAGAGAGAGAGAAACAGATACAATGATAATTCTTCTTGTAGTTGAGCCACTCCTTCGACGAAGTTTGATATTTGATATTTTATTTAACTATTTAAATATACAGAAAATGTCACTGGAGGTCAGGTACAGTCCCTCACGAGACTAAACCTGAGAAAGGAAACCGGGAATAAGGAATTATAAAATAGGTGTTGGGCAAGGGGGAGGGAGAATAAAGAAAGAAAAAAAAATCAGAATCGTGCAATATTATTTACAAGAAGAGAGTTGAATTCCGATGGGCAAAGGAAATGGGGAACATTAATAGTTAAGGCATTCCAAATAGGTATTACAGTTGAGAAAAAATTAGAGCAATTAGGATTTATGATTTATAGTTGATGATGACTTTTGTCCAAATGTGTTCTTTTGTCCTGGCGGCATCATTGAACTGAAAATCTCTCTGTGTAGAGAGAGGCTCCCGGCCCGCGAAAGTGATTGTCTTGCGGGTCCTTGATCTCTCTGACCTTGCTGGTAACAGAGCGTTGTCCGGAACGTTATGCAGTCTCTTTTTGTTTGAGGCGTTGGTGTTGGTGATGCGACGATATTGTTGTCCGCAATTGTTGTTTCCATCAATGGACGGCGTTGTCCTGTTGATGAGGTGATGGTGTTTTTCTGGAAGAAGCGAACCTTGTGTTCCGACTTCTTGGTTGGTCTTAAGTGTCGTCCTATTGGAGGAGCGACAGGTCTTCTGAATGAGTGAAGAAACAGCTGAGTTTGGACCCAACTCCACTCTGTCCTTCGGGTTACGAAATGTTGTTTTCGTTTTTCGGATGACTTCCTTTCTTTGTCCAATTGTCCTTGATTGAACGGATCGTCGATGAGTGTCCAAAATGCTCGAGGATCTGTCGGTGTCCCAGCAGCATGATGGCGAGAGGTGAAGTTTGAAGATGAGTTTGTGGGCTGCATCTTCCTTCTGACTGTTTTGTTCCTTGTTGGTGGAACACAGCCCCAGGTGATCTTCCTTCGACAAGTCCTTCTTCCGACATCTTTGGAATACAGACTTGACGATCCCACAGCCAGATTGATGCACTATCCTTCACTGACTGTGGGAATAAAACTCCAACAAAAACTTTATTGAAAGACTTGTTAAAGATTTATTAAAAGATAAAAGATAAGCTCTCGCCTCTGCTTTTATACTGGGCAGAGGCGGAGCCAAACAGAAAGTGTGTGGGTGAAGGAATTCAATTAAAACAGATAGAAAGAATGATTCACGACTAAAAGCCTATGAATCATATTGGATGGGAAGAAAGTGGGAGATGTACAAAGTACATCGAGTACATTATTCCGATAATATCTCGTGCTAATAGAGGAACAATTTGTAATAATCACTCGTTTATTAGTGATTCGGAATAATAGAATGAGTGGGACAAGGGGTACAATCTATCCGTAACGGTCATGTTCCGGAAGCAGGTATAAAACTAGAACTGTCTTTAGAATGAGAGGAAAAAGGGTGACAATTCCTCTTCGCGGACAACCGGGGGAAAACGAGGGAGAGCGGGTAGATCAAAACGGTAGATCAAAAATAATATAAATAATCTTTCTAACTTAATAACAACGTCACAACAATTTTTAATTGAAATAATAGAAAATCTGAAAAGTTTAAAAGTTTTCGTGCATTTCAACCGACTATAGACGACTTCTTCAGATCTGTTCCAGATTTATTTTTTCCCTCTGAAAATGAGACTTTTTCAACCTGAAAATAAGACATTTTCAGACTCCAAATGTTCGACTCCTCGAACGAGAATCCCGAACTGATTTGGAACGAGACGACACGTCAAAAAGTGAAAGGAATCATTGATAACGAGGTGGTGAAGCTCTACGAACAACATCTCAAAGATCCGACGGCGAAATGGAATACGACTTCACTGGCAGACAAATCGTGTGCTTATGGAGACAGTATTAGTGGAGAACTCGTCGTTGGAGGAGTGTTCGTCCGATTATTTGTCGAGAATCCCGGATGGTCGGTTAGACATCCGAAACAGTTTGCCACTGAGTTGATTGAGAAGTGAGTTATCAAGGAAATTGAAAAACGGTGCTGAAAATGCAATTTTGACTGAAAATAACTGACTTTTGAGTATTTTTAATCAAAAATAACCGAGTTTCGATGATTTTCAGCTGAAAATGAGTTTTTTTCCTCCATTTATCTCTATTTTCAGTTGATTTTAGGTGAAACCCCGGGGAAAACTATTATGCTTTTCAGTCATAATTTCACATTTTTTGGCTGGGAAATTCGCCTTTTTTTTACATTTTCCTATCTGAAAATCGTGACTTTTCAACAATTTTCGACAATTTTTAATCAAAATTCGTTTTTCGTTGAGCCCACTAGTGTAATTCCTGGTGTTTCAACTCAAAAACCCTGAAAAACGCGAATTTCCATTCAGTGGAATTTTTGAGTATTATCATAGGATTGTCCATATATTATCGTAATCCCCGTTTAAGAAAGAAAGCTAGAATCCATAAATTGCGCGGGATTTTTATATATCGGTCTGTCCGGAGACATCTGAGGATCCACTTCTCCGGCGGATTTTAAACTAATTATTGAACGAAAAAGGAAGGAATTTTAGATTTTTATCGAAAGTCGACTATTTAGGTCTGAATTTCCCGATATCCCCCCCCCTTTTAAAAATGGAAAAAGCCAAGTATCCTAATTAATCATTGAAACCTCTTTAATTTTCAGAGTGCTCGAACTAATGTCTCGCCCCACCCCAGAAATCGATTTGGTCACAAAAGCGTTCGTTGAATTAGTGCGTCATCATCCGAACACGGCGGATCAACTACCCTCTCAAGGATATCTTCCCCAATTCTGCACTGCAATGTGTCTCCAAAACACGTCGGCCTCTCGTTCAGCGATTCTCATCCTTCAAGAACTCAGTGAGAATCAATTCTGTTGTGACGCGTTGTCTCAACTCCCTTGTATCGATGGAATCATGAAATCGATGAAGAATCAACCGTCGTTGATGAGAGAATCGGCGCATGCGTTGAAGTGTCTCATGAAACGAAACACGGGAGAACTCGCTCAACAAATGTTGAATTGTGGAATGGTCCCTTATTTATTACAAGTTTTGGATTCTTCAATGGACGGAGTCTCGAATGGAGCCGCCGCCCGTGCTGAAATTGTGGACGCGTTGAAAAGTGCGATTCTGGATCTGAAAGTTGGACAGAAGATTGCCGAGATTCTGGATAAAAGTCCGATTTGGGCGCAGTTTAAGGATCAGAGACACGATTTGTTCTTACCGGCTGCGAGGACGTTGGCTGTTACTGGTAAGGAAGTCGAAGGAATAGCGGAATTTAAGATTACACTGATTTCGTGTAGCCTAGGAATCTGAAATGTTGAAGAATCTAGGCCACCATCTGTGTGACTGGAAGAGGAGTGGAGTTTTTAGCAATTTTTGCGCTGAAAATCGCATTTTTTGACACTACCGTCAAAAATCATCAAAATTGATCAATTACAGTCAATTTCCAGCGATGGCCAAGAAATCCCACTTTTTGGGTTTCTAGGCCATCAAAACTCGGCCACCATGAATTTTGGATTTGATATCCGTATTCAGGGCGTGTCAAGACGATTTATAAGAGTAATGATGGCTAGATTGGGAAAATGTTTCTAAATGAGTTTTGTCCAGTTCTGGTACCTATTATAATAAACCTAAAAACCTCTGAAAATGTTCCAAGCCGAGAATTTTCAGTCTAATTATGATTTTCTCTGAAGAAAATTTTTCTTGCTGAAAAGTGACGATTTTCAGATAGAAAAATGCAAAAAAGGCGAATTTTGTCGAGCGAAAATTCAGGTTTCAAGCCAAAAATTGTGAAATTATGACAAAAAATCATTCATATTTTTCTGCATTCTTTAAAACTTAAACCCTAGATTTTCATACAAGTTACGAAGCTTAAAAGTCAATGGCCTATAAAAAAGAAATTCTGAAAATTTCGGCCATAATTTTCTCTTCCAGGCGGACCAACGGGAGACGCTGGATACCTGGCGATAGGAATGTTCAATCCACCACCAATATCCAATCAACCACCACTAATGCTTCATGATGAAGCCGGCGATTTTCAGCCACCTCTCTAATTATGCAATTAATTATTTAATTACTTCTCGAATTTTGTACATTTTTGTACCTTCTTCTCTCAAATTTATTCATTTTCGTTCGTTTGAATTAAATTTATGCTGAAAATAAGCGAAATATTGAGCATTTCAAGCAAAAAACTGCAAAATCTCGGTTTTTCTCAATGGAGCGCACTTTCTGCTTGTAAAAGGTCAAATTTTCGCATTTTCAGCTCAAAAACTTCACCGCAAATGCCTTCATTTCTTCTTTTCCCTTGAAATTCGCTCGAAATTCTCAAAAATTGTGATAATTTCTCAATTCTAATCAAAAAATAAGCCCCGCCCCCTTTTTCCAGTGCTACAACTACTTTTTTCGCTGATTTCCCGTGATTTTTCCATTAAAAACACATATTTTTTGAATTTAAAATCAAAATGCTTTGTTTAAAAAAAAATTCCCCGTTTCCCCCCTTTATTGGTGCTTCTATTTCCCCATTTGTGTTAAATTTTGCTAATTTTCGTCCAATTTTTGCTAATTTTTGTAACAATTACGGTGAATTTGATTACATATTTGAGCTGATAATGAGTTGTATTTATATATTTATTTATATATAAATTATTGCTTACTATTTCAGCGAAATTCGTCCCAATTTTATGGTTTTCAATCCAAATTATGATATTTTTGACTCAAGTGCGCTCAAATGAGAATTTTCGCGGTTTTTAATGCGTTTTTTGTTCAAAAATCACATAAAATCGCTGAAAATTTTCGTTAGAGCGCGTTTGGTGTGATTTTTGACTTGAAAATTCCCAAGTTTCGACTGAAATCGGTCCTCGTTAAGCAAATGCGCTCTATTGATGAAAGCCATTGTGTAGTTCTCGTCAACAATCTAGGAAATAAGTGTTTTCACACTTTTTTCCACGAAAAAATGTAAAAAATTGATTTATTTTGGGAATTTCTATCAAAATCTATTTTTTAAACTGATAAAAATGACAGATTTAACAGGAAAATGTAAAAAATTTCAAATTTTCAGTTCAAAATTGTCGAAAACCCTTTTTCAAGCTTTTTTCAATTTGAAAATGCCTATTTTTCCACGTGAAATACACGAAGAATACCTGAATTCTCAATAGAGCGCACTTCTCCACACTCATTTTTTAATTTTTAAAAAAGTGTCTTAAAAAATCAATTTTCCAACTTCCAGATGGTGAAAAAAGTGATCAAAAAGAAGTCGGTCGTCGTCAAACAGGCTCCGCCCCCAGAAGACGTCGAACTTCCGATGGCCAACCAGAATGACGTGGATGACGTGGCAGAAGACTATCAAGTCGTTGATATGTCTAATATCGAGGCGCCAGTCATCGAATTTGTAATGCCGAATTTGGGAGAAATGAAAATTGAGAAATTGGAGGATTCGGGAGATGAAAAGTCTGAAAAAGCGGATTCTGACGATGAGAAAGTGAAAAAATCGGCGAAAAAACCGAAAAAATTGGTTAAAAAGACTCCAAAACCAGCAAAAAAGTCTCCAGAAGTCTCGGACGATGATTCTAAGGATTCTGATGACGAAAAACCCGAAAATTCCAGCAAAAACAGTCCAAAACCAGGAAAAAAGGCTCCAGAAGTGTCTGACGACGATAAAATTCAATTAACCGCCGAAAAACTGAATAATGAGCTCGTCGGGCTCCGCCCTCTCATCGTCAAATCGAAGAATCAGTTAATGTCGAAATTAGTGAGACAAAAGAAGGAATTGGAGGAGAAATTGAAAAAGAATAAGGGCGGAGTCAAGGAAGACGTGGAGAAAAAGATCCAACGACTCGTTGACGAGATTTTGGGATTGAAGGTGATTAAAAAGGGGAATTGACCGAAAAAATCTGGAAAAACTGGCGAAAAATCACCTAAAATCAGCTGAAATAACCGAAAAATGACTGAAAATTGACTTTTGGAGGCGCGACTTAAATTAGGCTCAGCCCACTTTTGCAGTATTGCTGCACACTTTGATCTTGCTGAAAGAGGCGTGGCCTGGTCAAGCCCCGCCCACTTTCCCGGAAAATTCTGTCAGAAAACAGGCGTGGTCTTGCTAAGCTCCGCCCACTTCTAAAGTTGAAAACTCGGAAAATGCGGATAGACTCCGCCCACTTCTCTTTAAAAGAATATTTCAAAAAGAGGCGGTGCCTAATTCCGGTCTTTTTTTTGAAAATTTTTATTTTGGACAATTCTTGGCATAAAAATGGCTATTTCTTGCCGAAAATTGCCAAAAATTTTAATTTTTCCCCCGAACTCTCATTTCCAGACAATCGACAAGGACACTATTGCCAAATTCGCTGCCCTCAACACAAAAACTCTGAATCAATTGAAAATCAATGGGAAGACAGCGGTCGCAGAGAGATTGATGTACAAATTGGCATGTCAAGAGGTTGTAACACAGAAAATGGACAGTGTTAGGTGAGAAAATGGGGGAAAAATTCTTATTTTCAGCCAAAAATACTCAAGTTTTTGCATTTGCAGCCTCCATTTCATCCCTGAAATCTGAAATTTTCAGAGAAAAATACATTGAATGGAATAAAACGGCGGCGTTCTTCATGCAACGACTCGGACAACAATACTCGAATAAACCGGAGAAAAAGGAGAAGAAAGTGGAGACGAAGGAGGATTCAGATGAAGTCGTTGAGGATTCAGAAGGTGACGACGAAGAAGAGGAAGAAGAAGAAGATGACGAGGAGGAGATTCCAGACGACTACGATCAATCTGACGTCGAAATTGGGGATTCAGATGAGGAGGCGATTGGGGACGAGGCGGCGAAGAAGAGGAGAAGTTTGGTAAGACGTAGAAGTGTAGTTTGTAGTTGGAAAAAGGGGTTTTTGGACGAAAAATTCAAATTTTCGGCAAAAATTGAAGTTTTTACGCCGAAATTTCTCCAAAAAAGACTAAAATTAGGTTCCGCCCACTTTTGCAGTATTGGCGCACGCTTTGATCCAATTGAAAAGGGCGTGGCCTTGTTTTTATAAAAACGCTTTTTCTTTCAAAAAAAAAATCGTTATCTTCCAGCTCCTCGGACTGATCGGTGTGAAAGAAGACGCGTCTCGTCCGGCTCTCCAACCGAAGAAACGGAAGTTAGTGGAGGAAGATGACGATGACGTGGCAACGTCTTCTGAAACTCTTCAGAAGAGACAGAAGACGAAGGAAGCGGTGAAACAAGAAATGAAACAGATTCTGGAGAAGGAGTTGAAGACGAAAGAGATCGAAAAACCACTGAAAGTTGCAACGAAAAAAGGAAAGAAAACTCCAAAATCTGCCAAGAAAGTTGTTGAAAGGACGGTGAAACCGATGGATTCTGAATCTGAGCCGGTGCCGAAGGATTCTGAATCCGAGGAGCCAGAAGACGTCGAGGAGGATTCTGAAACTCTTGTTATGAAGATCGACTTATCTAAAGGTGGAAAGATTGCAAAAACCACGAAAACCGCTACAGCTCCAGCCAAAGCCAAGGATTCAGAAACCAAGGATTCAGAGGATTCAGATTCAGAAGAGGATGACGTCGCATTCTTCCTCCCGAAGTCGTCGTTAACAGCACCGACTGGAAAGAGATCGGCGAAGGTGAAGGCGATTGAGAAGATGGAAGATGGAAGCAAGAGAGAGGAGAAAAAGAAGAAGAATGAGAAGAAGAGTGAGTTTAAGGATAAGGACATCTGGACATTTGGATATCTGGAAAGACGTCTGGAATTTTTGACCGAAAAACCGAAAGTTCGAAAAAAGTTTCAAGTAAACTGTCTGAAAAATAAGTTTTTCGAAGACAAAAATCTTGAATTTATATGAAAACTGGAAGCATTTCTAGTACAGACCCATAGAAACAAGTTTTTGAGTACAAAATTAAAAATCACTAATTTTGTTACTTAATTTTTGAAATTTTCAGCTGCAATGTTCAAAATTTTTGAACGGCTTATAGTTCTTGGGCGGAAATTTCTGGAATTTCAGCTTTTTCAGCACTTGTGGAATTTCAGAAAAAATTTCCGAATTTTCAACTTTAGATAGTAGGCGGAGCTTAGTAAGACCACGCCCCTTCCAACAGGATCAGAGCGTGCGACAATTCTGCAAATGCCCCGCCTCCTTAAAGTCGATTTTCAGTCATTTTTCGTCTATTTCAGCTGATTTTGGATGAAATTTTTCGTGCGATTTTTTTTTCTCAAAAACCTCCGAAATAACCGAAAACATTTTCTCACTCTCTGATCTAGACCGACAAACAGATAGTTCTGAAATCGATTTTCTCACTATATCGCTATAATCTTTTTCTATTCTTCTCAGAACCCACTCCAACCACCTCCATCACATTAACCGATAAGAAAAAGGGATCGAGTAAGAAGAACACATCCTCCTCTGCAGCAGCAATCGGTGAAATGCATCCATCATGGATCGCCAGTCAACTCAAGAAGAAGGAAGCAGCGGCGGCGAAACCGTGTGGAAAGAAGATTGTTTTCAGTGATGAGGATGATTAGATTTGTTAATTTTTATATTGTTGTTAACCTATTTTTTTGTTGTTATTTTTCATCATTTTCTACTTTTTATGAATCTTTTGAATGTTATGTTAGATCTAGACTTTTCAAAGCCAATTTTTTCTTAATTGAATCAATTTTATATCTTTTGCGAAATTGCTGTAGAGCGCGTTTGCTATTTAAAAAATCGAATTTTAAATTCAGATGACTCTTTTTCATATTCATCATTCTTCTGAAGCATTCAGAAGGAATTTCTCATTTCCTCTCATTTTTTAGACATTTAAAAACCTTTTCTTTGCTTTTTAGTGTGAAATGGCACCAAAAGACCGCCTGTATAAGGCTCTGGGCAACTACGGTAGAAATGATTTCGCTGCAAGACCATGCGCCTTTAAACTCGATTTCACAGCCCCCGGATACTGTAGTTTTCTTTTCCAATCTGGAGATTAGATTAGATACACTAATTACTGTGAAAAATAAAGTTTCGACTAGAATTTTCAAAAAAAAAAATTCGAAAGTGCGGCAGGGAGTTGTGGGCGGAGCTAAACTGCAACAGATATTTCAGATGATTTTTAACGAAAAGCACTAAATTTTGAGATAAAATCGTTGTTTTCAACGTTTTTTGCAATTAAAATACCATTTTTCTCAAAATTCAGTGTTGCTCGTTAAAAAATCGCCCGAAATTTCCTCTCTTGTAGTTTAAGCTCCGCCCGCGACTCCCTGCCGCACTTTTATTTTCACAGAACAGTAACCATCCACTGTATTCTCACATTTATCACGTACCGCCCGACTCATTCATATTTATATTTTGTAACAATTAGTGTTCTCTTTCTCTGTTTCTTCGTTCTCTTTTAATCCCCACTCCCACTTCACCACATTCGAGGAGCCACCTGCCAAAGCTAGTCGCCACCTGTTTGGGGGAAAGAAAAAGTTTGGAATCGGACGGGGTTACTGTATCTTTAACAAAGGATTCAATGATATTAATCAGTTTTGTCGAAATAGGAAAATCATCCACTGGTCCGACTTTTTAAAAATAATTTCCATTCAGTTTATTAACGTTTTTTTTCGTTCCTTTAAGAGTGTAAAGCAAACATTGAAGAAACTGAAACATATGTCGAATGATAAAGTATATTCTTGATAAGGATGGCTGCTGGAGGCGAATTTTCTGACTTTTTGTTTTTCAGATGCTTGTGAGTTTCTGGGGAGATTCCACGTGGCGCAGGATGTACTGTGGCTTAATAGAAGGCAGAAAATAGGAAAATTCCGCGAAAATTTAAACACTAACAGCCGATTTTTCTGGCGCTAAATAGCGACGATTCCAGTCGATTTTTCTAATTTTCATCAATTTTTGAGCATTTCAGCAACAACTGAATGAAAATTTCAATTCCAACAAAAAAATACTCAAAAATCCGCCAATTTTGATTTCTCCGATTGTAAGCGGTCTTTGTTCATTTTATAGAATTTCTACATACTTTTTCCCAAATTTTTTGAGTCTGAAATCGCTATATTCCTAATTTCGATTTCTCTCCCCCAACACTGTTTACGTTTATAACGTTTCGTATTGGAAATGCTTCCCAGTTGATGTTTATTCATGTTCCGATCGCATTTTTGTTGGGAAATCATTGGAAATGTGTTTTTTTTCAGGGGGAAATTTGTATAAAACCCAGAAAAATTGAATTTTTTTGAATTTTTTCGATTTTAACTCATTTCGGGCGGCGATGACGTGGCAAATCCACACGCTTCAAGTTTGTAGTGAAACTCGCGTTTTCTCTGTAATTCCAGTTATTTCTGTTTCTGGAATTTTGGCCGATTTTATTATCAGACACCCTAAGGTACCAATAATTCCCAATAAAATCATTTCATTCTTCCTGTCTGCGTCTCCACATTCGCTCTCTCTCTCTTCTTAACTTCAGTTCATCTTTCATTTATTAGTTCGTTTCTCGGTGATTTCTTGATGGTTCCGATTGTATTTTTTGATGGAATATGTTGAGAATAAGTTGAATTTCGAAAATTCAAATATTGAAAAGACAGCATCAGCTCCAGTTAAAAGGCTCAGAATCCATAGTTCTCGAGGTTTGCGCTCTCGGTCATTTTAGCCATTTTCGGTGTTATTTCCACGAATCAATGGTTTTTGGAATCAAATAGGGTCAAAAACCTGAAAATTCCATTAAAAACCTACAAAACTTCAAAAAACCGTGTTTTCCGAGTTCCCCGACGTCAAATTTTGAAATCAGTTTTTTCCCGATGTTTTACCAATTTTTCTTCAAATTATTATTAATTTCCAGCCAATATCTATTAAAAACAGCTAGAAATCCATAGATTTCATTTGAAAGTACCATAAGACCTCATTCTGTAAAAATGTATAATAGAATTGTCTGCGTCTCCACACCATTTTCACTCTCTTCTCAACTTCAGTTCATGTTTTGTTCATTTCCCGATGATTTCTTACAGGTTCTCAGGTTCTTATAGTTTTCAGATGATACACATTGTGCTCAAAATCGAATCCTCAATAAAAGTTGCCATAAGTTCCAGAAAATTCGGCTGAAATCGGTGAAAATTAACTTTAAAAAACTTCGCTGTAGTTTTGTTGTGTTGGGAACCATTTGGGCTTAACACGAAGAATTTCATCTTTATTTCAGCTGAAAACCGTCTTAAATCGACCAAAATCTCGAAAAAATTGTTAACAATCTAGTTTTCTGACTTGTCCGGCGCCAATTTTTGAAATTAGTTTTTTTCCCGGTCTTTTTTCTGAATTTTTCTCACCAAATCATCAAATTCCGGCCTAAATCTATTACAAACATCTAGAAATCCATAGATTTCAACAAAAACTACCATAAGCCGCATTCTGTAAAAATGTATAGAATTCTCTGCGTCTCCACTGCATTTTTACTCTCTCTCCCTCACTTCTCAACTTCGGTTCATCTTTCGTTTATTAGTTTGTTTCCCGGTGATTTCTTGATGGTTCAGATTGAATTTTTTGATGGGACATGTTGAGAATAAGTTGAATTTCGAAAATTGAAAAGTTGAAAAGACAGCATCAGCTCCAGTTAAAAGGCTCAGAATCCATAGTTCTCGAGGTTTGCGCTTTCGGTCTTTTTTGGTAATTTTTGGTTTCTTTTAGTGTCATTTTTATGAATCTAGAGTTTTTGAAGCAAAAACGGTCAAAAACCTAAAAGTTCCATTGAAAAACCAAATAAACCTCGAAAAATCGTGAAAAATCCTGTTTTCCGAGTTTGCCGGCATCAATTATTGAAATCAATATATTTCCCCGATTTTTCACCAAAAACCTTCAAATTAGAGCCTAAATTCAATGAAACCATAAGAAATCCTTCGATTTCATCAAAACCTACCATAAGCCTTCATTCTGTAAAAATGTAAAGAATTGTCTGCGTCTCCACACCATTTTCGCTCTCTTCTCAACTTCAGTTCATCTTTCGTTCATTTCCCGGTGATTTCTTACAGGTTTTGATTTTATTTTTTAAAGGAATATATTGAGAATAAGTTGAATTTCGAAAGCTGAAAAGTTGAAAGACATCATCAGTTCCAGCTCTCTCGGCGTCTCCACGAGGTTCGCGCTCTCGGTCATTTTAGTCATTTTTGGTGCCATTTGGTGTTATTTCTATGGATCTAAAAGTCAAAAACCTAAAAATTTCATTAGAAAACCAACAAAACCTTTTAAAAATGGTAAAAATTCTTGTTTTACGAGTTTCCACGGCTTCAAAAATAAAAATCAATTTTTCGTCGGGTTTTTTTGTTTTTAAAGGCAATTCTTTGAGTTCTAGTCAATGAGAACACCTGGAAATCTTAGAAATCTCCATAAGCCTCCATAAAAAGTACCATAAGACCTCACATCCATTGAATTGTGTCTGCGTCTCTTCACACGCACACTCTCTCCTTCTCACCCGATTCTAGTCGTGTTGTTCCAACGTGTTGTTTCTTCTTAAACTTGTGTTTGCTATACCACGTGGATTGGATAAGAGTTTTTTGAGGACTTTATGAAAATATAGGGCTGAAAGTGAGTTGAGAATCCTGGAATTCGGCTGGTAGTCACTAAATGCGCCAAGTGAAAAATCTGGGTTTCTAGGTTGATTTTTGGCGGTTTTGAATGGATTTTTTAGATTCCGAGGTCGTCTAGTTCATTTATAGCGAATTTTAGTGATTTTCCAGCAAAAAATTAAGAAAAAATCATGATAAACGTGTCAAAAATCATCGAGTTAAGATTAGTCATCACTGGCGCCGCTAAATGGACTTTCTAGGCCAATTTTCAGCGTTTTTCGCCGATATTTCTGGATTTTTTGAGATTTTTTCGAGATTTACGACGTATTCAATATATTTTAGTTATTTTCAATAGAAAACTCCAAGAAAAACTGGTCAAATCTGAGTTAGTTATCCCGGGCGGCGCCAAGTGAAATTCGGGTCGATTTTTGACGGTTTGAGATGGATTTTTGAGTTTTTACCATGTTTAGGTCATTTTTAGTCAATTCTAACGGTTTTCTGCTTGAAAAAAGCTAAAAATCCGAGAAAAACTATGGAATTATCGCTAAAACTGTTTAGTCACCATTATCACCGGCGGACTTCAATGACAGTGGTTTTTGTGAATTTACACGTGATTTATAGAGATTTTCAGCTGTAGATCACAAAAAATTCATCGATTTTTCGAAAAATCCTACAAAAATGATCAAAATCAGGTTTGGTGGCGCCGACGTGGAGACTTCAGATTTCGTTGATTTTCTGGAATTTTCTGTAATGTTTCTGTGAAAAGTCGTCGAAGATAAGGTAAATAATTAAAAGCTGTGAATTCCTTTTAAAAATTGACTAAAAATTGACTAAAAATCTTCAAAATTCGGTCCAAACCGGCTCATTTTGAAGTCCGCCGGCGATGATGGCGACTAAACAGTTACAGCGTTAATTCCATAGTTTTACTCGGATTTTTAGCTAGAAAACCGCTAGAGTTGCTTAAAAATTGCTGAAAGCTGGTGAAAATCTCGAAAATCTTGCTGAAACCGCCAAAAACCAACTTAAATTTCACTTGGCGGCGCCCGTGATGACTAACTTGGATTTTATCGTTTTTTCTTGGAGTTTCTTGTTAAAAACAGCTAAGGTATAATAAAGACGTCGTAAATCTCGAAAAAAAACTCAAAAAAAAATCCAGAAATATCGACAAAAATCACTGAAAATTAACTTAGAAAATCCATTTAGCGGCGGTAGTGATGACTAATCGTAACTCGGTGGTTTTTATGGCTTTTGACAAGTTTTTCATGGTTTTTTCTGTATTTTTTGCTGGAAAATGGCTAAAATTCGCTATAAATCGACAAGGGACAAAAAATTCCGTCTGAAAATCATTGATTTTCGGGGTTTTGGTGGAATTCTGCAAGTTCAGACCCACTTCTTGAAGTTTTGAGTTGATCTACTGATCTGCCTATTTAAATTTCTTCTAGAATTTGGAGAATTTTTTGCGAATTTTGATTTTCAGATTTTCAGCATTTTTGAAATGATTTTTCGAGTTTTTCAGCCGGATTTTTCCGAAAAATCTGAAAATTTTCAGCATCACTTCTCATTTCCTCAATTTCCTCGAGCTCCCAAACGTTCCAGACCGTACCACTCTCCATAATTCTCATAGACTCCGCCCACTTTTTCGTCCCTCGTTTTCTCTGCTCCCTCTCGCTCTCACACACTCTCACCACTGACTCTCGCCGTCTGCCTCACACAGTTAGAGACCATGAGGAGAGAGGAAGAGAACCCGTAGGGGTCCTCCCCTTCTTTTCTCCCCTCCCAATGAAGAAAAGAAGGCGGAATAGTGTGTGAGTGTATGAGAGTGTGTGTACGGGGGACGCAGTGTTTAGTCTCCGTGTTGTGTGTATGTGAGTGTCTCTCTCTCTCTGTCATCGAAGAATGAATCGAAAAACGAAGAAGAAGAAGACTGAATGAGGGATCGTCCCATGTTTTCATATTTTCGATATCTTTTACCGTAGTGTGCTGCCAGGTGAGCTGTCGGCGCGCCTCCTAGTCTCCCAAATCCCAACGCCGCCAGAAGACGTTAGAGACCTTCATTTGCGAATCTGTGTCACTGGTAGTTTCCAAGTTCAGAAATCTGAACGCTTGTGCCGCTACTCTGCGGGATTCAGAATCCCGGAAAAACTTAAGTTTTCTTCTCTTTCCGACGCTGGGATTCTGGAATTCTGGAATGCCTAGATTCCTAGATTTCTAGTATAGTTTGAAGGTAGTCATCATAATTTTTAGGTTCAGAGCGTCGGAAAGTAAGAATCTACCAAATTTCACCAAGTTCTAGGCTTTCGGTACGTAGAGGGATGTAGTAGATGCTATAGACTCACTTCCATGTAGAAGAATCGGAAAGCGGGCAAATTCTACTCGAGAATCTCCAAAATTGATAGATTTTCATAGTGAAATCAAAATTTATAGTTTTTCTAAAAATTCAGTATGAAAATCAGCTGAAACCTTTTAGGCAGATTCCGACTATCGGAAAACTGTGAGTGTAGCTACACCCGGTTCATTTTCTGTAATCTCCACAAGTTTCGCACAGAGTAGCTTGAGAATCGTTGTATTTGATCGATTTTCAGCGATAAAATCGAAGATTCCGAACTTTTTTCATATAAGTTTTCCTCAAAATAGTCACTTGGTCTAGTTCTAGCTTTTCTGATGTATTACCTCAATTTTGGATGCCTGGAGACGCAATTCAAAGGCAGAAATGTCTGATTACTCAAGAATCTCCAAAATTGATAGATTGTCGCAGTGAAATCTAAAATTATAGAGGTTTTCTCAGAGTTCAGTATAAAAATCAGCTGAAACCATCTAGGTGCCATCTAGATGCATTTCTGAGAAACTTGGCGTTGTATCTCGAATTTTGATGTAGAACCGGGATTTCGACCTGTTATCCGAATCCGAAAACGGATTTTAGCGACAAAATCGATAACTTTTTCATATTAATCATCATTAGTGTTGCTGACATTCGTCTGAGCGCTATCACAATGTCTCCTGTCTCATACTTAGCGGCAGACGCCTTCGATTCCCGAAGCCATGTGGAGGGAATTAGGAACTTAATTTTTCAGAAAGAGCTATTCTCTGTAATCAGAATGCTCAAAGTCTTGAAAGACGACCGATCGCCATTAAATCCCTGCCAAAAACTGAGAAAATTGTGATTCGGGCGGTCCCGTCTAGAATAAACTGGTCATGAGTTCCGGTGCAAAATGTCACGATTAGCTTGTCTGGCGTGACTCGGAATAACAAAAATTACTCAAAAATCTAAAAAATTTCCGTCCAAAATAAGGCTAAAACCGCTTTTTCTTCAAATGTTCGAGGTTTTTAAGCCCCGGCACACCGAGTTCCAGCTTATATCTGTTTATAGCAGCCAATTGGGTTCTAACGATCAGGAATTTATAAAAATTAGTAAAAAATCTTTTTTAAAAAGAAAAAAGTCTCGAAATCCACGTGGCGATTCAAAAAAATCTTCACGGAGTTTTTCGCCACGTGGAGAAAAACGTTCGTCATTTCTCCCGACTTTTTGGAAATTTAGTTCTTTTCCTCTTCGCTCTCATCGTTATTTTGAAGTTTTTGCTCATTTTTTGTCATTTTTGGTAAGAATTGGGTGGTTTTTTATGTGTTTCTATAAGAAAATTACTCGAAATTTCATCAGGTTCATCAAATTTCTCATTTTTCCGATTTCCATTCGAAAATTCAATATCTATCGGTTTTTCTCTTCATATCATCGTCTCTTGATAATAGTCTCACTATAATTACTTCCCATTGCACTCACTATAATAGTAAGATAATGAAAATTCAATATGCCTCTTCACATTGTGAATTATCGATTCTCGGCTACGCGGCCGCAGAATGTGCGAATTCATCGAGTACTGTAGATTTATAGATTGGTTCTTGTGTTTTTTTTTTCGATTTTGACTGAATTTCGGCTTAAAATGTTTGAATTGGCTCAACTTACTCGAAAATTACTTTAAAAAATCTGAGTATTTCGCCCAAAAATAAGGCTTAAAACGGTTCCAAGCTCTTTTTCTTCAAATTTTAAGGTTTTTGAGACTTACGCGCAGTCTCCAGCTTTCTTACTCGAAAATTACTCAAAAAATCGAAATTTTTCGCCCGACATACGGTATACGATCGCATTTTCTTCAAATTCCCGAAAAATAAGGTTCTTCCGATCAGGAATTCATAACAAATTGTAGAAAGTCATATAGTGTTTTTTTTACCTGTAAGAATCTTTTTTACCTGAAAAACGTCTCCTAGACGTCACCTGATCCCAAGACACAGCGAAAGTGTCGTTTAGCCATTGATCTATGTCTCTATGGGTGGTCTCTAAGCAAGTTTCAGTCACACATTGACTTGGGCGAAAAGTTCTCATTTATCAATATCGATTTATCACTTTCTCTCAAAATCATAAGTTTTATTTTTTGACAGTAAATGGGTTTCTCTTTCTTTCTTTTTTTTGGGAATAATAGATGTGACCATTCCTTCTTTATTACACTCTTGTTCTCAACGAATTGAAGGAATGAGCGAAAGAAGAAGAACAAGATTGCTATCGGAAAACTATGAAGTTCTAATGCGCCGGGAGTAAATAACTTAATTAGCGGTTTTGGGTTAATTGGCTGAAAATCATGAAATGAGATTCGACGTGTGATATTAGCTCAGCATAGTTCTTACAACTGCGCTCCACCGAAATGCCCTTGAAAACTGTCTCTTTTTCTCTGAGTCTCTCAATTTCGCACACTATTTTCTTCGGTTTCGGTAGAGCGCGGTTGTAAGAAGCGTGCTGTGCTAATATGAACTCATCGAGGCCCTGAGGAATGGGGACTGTAGCATTCGCTAGCCCTTCCAGTTTTTTGAGGAGCTCATAGTCTTCAGACCCGGTTTTGGGGACATCGAAGTTTAAAGAATGAGTCATTCCTCGGAATCTGAAAGTTCTAGAAACACAAAACTATGCGTTTCTAGGCACTTTCTTTGAAATCGCGGTTTCATGAGCATTTTTGGACTTTTTTGAGCGGTACGCTTAGTCTATCGCTACATTTCTTGATTCCTGAAGAATTTCGACGCTAGCTCACCTGATTTGAAAGTTAGGCTATTCTAGAGCAATGGGAAGTTTCTGAATCCAGATTCTTGGTCAATGCTGCCAGAATCTCCTTTTCGGTTGATGTCCTAAGGATCCATTGCTTGATAAACCGGACCTTGAGCAGTGGCGCCAGAATGATGGCTCTATGGTTTAGCTACCACCTGGAAGCTGCTCCAAGCCCTGAATTACAGTATCTCCATGTCATCGGTGCGAAATTGCCTGTAACCGACAGTTTCAGTGTTGCGCTTTCAAGCTGACGTCGGTTGGGACATACAGATACGCAAAACTTCAAGAATCGGCACGAAGCTCTTGTGTCGAAACTGAGAATCTCAAAGTCTTGGAGCCTGAAACTTATTTCTAATAGGTGTTTCGGCTCAGTTTCCAACTTTGAGACCCATTTTGTCAGTTTGAAAGACAGAAGTTGAGAGAATGAGTCATTTCTCGGAATCTGAATGTTCCAGAAGCATTTCGATGGTCTGGAACCAATTCAGGACTCGAAAGTCTTCAATTTCCCAAATCTTGGACAGTTTTAGCACATCGTACCCTTCAAGTGGTATAGCCGCAAGGCTGACGACAAAGGTCTTAAGAATCTGAGGTCTGGTGGCACCTAAAGGGATACCGTACATTACGGTAACTCTGATCGTGCTGATGACCCTAACGGAATTCTAGATGATGTCGTTATGACTTCCCACACAAATATTTTTTGTTTCCCAGTCATTTCCATCATTGCCCCTGATTCATTCGGTCGTTCACATTCATCTTCCTACTCTCTTCCATTCCATCGTGTCCGTCAACGCCCCAGGACTCCGCCCACTTTCTTCTTCGTTTCTCTTCTTCATCTTCGTTTTTCTTTCGTCCCGTTTGAAGAAAATGATGCGTTGTCTTGTCTGATTCTCTTCACTCTCCCAGTGTTCTATTGATTCACTGGCCGCTCTCCGCACCCGGCGATACTATTTCGTCTCATACCCTCACCACTCGGGTCTGTCACTTTTCGGTGTTGTATGTGGAGTCTTCTCTCTGTGCTTTTGGAGAGAATGAGGATGGGGTGGTTTTAGTTTTTTTTGTTGTTGAAGACCTGTGACTGTCCTCCCGTGTTTGGTCTAGATTAGTAGGGTTAAAAAGGGGGAGGAGCATGAGGGCTCGGATTCGGACGACACCTCTTCTGGCGTCGAAACTGAGAATCTCAAAGTCTTGGAGCCTGAGTTTTAGGCTCCAAGACCAAGACCTGAAATCTCTGTTCAATCAATTTCCGACTTTAAGACCCTTTTTGCCAGTTTTGGAAGATAGAAGTTGATAGAATGAGTCATTCCTCGCAATCTGAAAGTTCTAGAACTTCTAGAAGGGCATCCGGCGTTTCGGTGGTCTGGAACCAATTCAGAACTCGAAAGTCTTCGATTTCTCGAATCTTGAATAGTTTTAGCACAAAATTATGCTTTTCTTGGCACTTTTCATGAAATCGGGGTGCGCTACGCTTAGTTTTTAGGTATATTTTGTGATTTCGGAAGAATCTCGACGATAAATCACCTGATTCGAAGATTTTTGAGATTTCCAGGCAAAAATCTCTATTTTGGTGATCATTTCAGTGTCATATCGATTTTTTCGGCGAAAACTGATATGGTGAACAGTCAAGTGAGTTCTAGATCTGAAATTTGGAGTTTTGAGGGTCTTTTCAGGAAATGGGGGTTTTTGAGCATTTATTGGCTCTTTTTTGAGCTCTTCGCTCAGTTTTTAAGTATATTTCTTGATTCCGGAAGAATCTCGAAGTTTCTGATTCGAAAATTTTCAAATCGATGATGGTTTCGGTGTCAAATTGATTTTTTTCGGCGAAAACTGTTATAGTGAAGTCGAACAATCTGAAATTTAGGGATTCTAGAGAAAAACTTTGAAAATTCTTCAAATTTTAAAGATTTTGACTGAATATCATGACTTCCGAGTCAATACTCAACTCTTGGCCTAGAAACTTCAGTTCTGAGTTTCTAGGCTATCGACCCCCTATCAGAATCGTTTCCAAAGTCTCATCCATTCTCTAATTGAACTTTCAGCCGTGTGCCCTTTATCTGCACTTTTGCTCTTCCCACTTGCAGAGCCCTCACCTCTGTCTTCTTCTTCTGCTTCTTCTGAGTCTCTCTCTTCGTCTTTTCCCTTAATTTTGACTCTAATTTGGAAGATTACGCAGTTTTTGGCGCAAAAGCATAGAAATTTCGGAATTTTCGATCATCTAGACGTCTGTCTGTCTGAATATCCAAATGTCTCCAGATACCTTCATGCCGCCCGTTCTGCCTGCGGCCAGCGGCGGCGCCTGTCTCCGTTGTGTTCGCCTCCCCACCACAATCATTAGAAATGAGTGTATGAGCAAATATGGTCGGAGGTTTTGTCACTTTTATCACTCTTTCATCTGTAGTGATTAATGTACGCTCTATCGCATAGGAGGGCGGAGCATATGGGAGCCTTTGTTATTCGGCTGAGCCCCGCTCAAATTATAAGTTGGATATTTGGTTCGACTTCGGGCAGTCCACAAGTCTTGAGACTTTCTGAAATTCAGAAATCTGAAAGTTTTGATCTTCCGAATTACGCGCAAAGTTTTCGCGCTCTTCCTAGCTCCGCCCCTTTTTCACCGCCTTCCGGCGTTTCTCACTCTAGTCGATTAGACCATCTGCTTCATTTCTCAATGATGGAGGTCGTGTCGCTCGGATATGCAAAATGTATTTCCCAAGCTCCGCCCATTTTAAGACAGGTGTGTGTAGGGAGTCATATCTAGACGGGAGATCTCTGGGAATGAGATGAGTGACCCCGTTAATTGGACGGTTATGGATAGAGGGGGAAAGTCGGTTTTTTGGTTCTCCGTGTCTGACGCTTTTTGAGGAGATTAGACTCCGCCCAGTTTTAGATCTGACTCCGCCCTCATTAGCTCTAGGGAATGAGTCCCCGCCCACTTCCAGCGCTATCCGAGTTACAGTAGACCCCAGAACTCGTTGACCCGACTTTCTTCGACTTCCCCTTCCGCTTTTCTTTAGTTTTTCATTTGCCTTCGTTTTCTGCTCTCCGCCTAAAACTCTCAGTCCTACACACTCTCTCTCCGGCCATTTTCTCTCGTACCCTCTCAATCTCTTGGTCCCCCCATAATCAAGTTCGGATCGATATATGTTCAACCTCCTCACCCCCCGATAGAAAAGAGGGAGAGACAGATGGAGAGAGAGCGAGAGAAAGAGAGATGAAAACACACGTTGGTTGTGTTTGAAAAGGAGGGGAATGTAGAATGAGAGAGTGTTGAAGAGGAAGAGACGCAGAGACCTTCTTCTGTTCTTCCACTACTCTCCATCCGCTCCTTTTCTTCGATCGCCCTTCTCCATGCTGTTCGTAGCAGACGGCTTCCTTTTTATAGAGGAAAAGATGGATATATGCAGCTGACAAATTAGTGGTGGTGGTCTAATTAGAAGAGGTAACGGATTAAAACAAGGGCGATTGAGCTTCAAAAGCTGGTAGCGGACCGCCCACTTTAAGCTTAAGAGGGGTACTGTAGTCTGTGGGAGCTACAGTAATCCAGGAAGGCCTAGATCGCGTTTACGCTGTTTCTTATGACTAGCATTCCGTATGGCCTAACTTTGACTTCGGTAATTTAAACGGTGCTCAATAGAGTGAGGTTTCATTGTTACAATAGTCATAGACTTTTGACGATTCTCCTACAGTACTCTTTCTACGGTAATCCCTCCTTTCCAATCTTTCCTTTTTTGACGTATTCTGCTCTTATTTTTCTGTTTCCCTTGGTCTAATTAGAATGAGAAGAAGTTAAGCCAAGGGCGACTGTAGTCCCTGGAGCTTCAAAATCAGGTAGCGGAGCATCAAAAAAAGGGTACTGTAGTCTTTGGTAGTTACAGTAATTCAGGTAGGTCTTGCTTCAGTCGACTGTCGATGAGACCTAGTAACCTACACCGCGCTCCATTACTATTAAAGTCACCAATTCTCAACAGAGCGAGGTTTTATTGTTACTGTAGTCCTAGACTTTTGACGATTCTTTTACAATAATCCCCTTGTTCTCCTCTTCTCTTTCTTTTTCAGTTTCTCTTCAAAATTTCTCATTTTAACCAACTCTCTTTACAGGACATCCGCTAAACAGAATGTCCGATCAAGCAGAATCTGACAACCTGCGTCGCTCGAAACGAAAGAAGTTTCGTCTCGACGTCGTCGCCGCCGCTCACGGTAACAATCAGAAGAAGAGTCGTCGTTCGGGTGGAGGTGGAGATGATTACGACGATGTGGATATGGATGATTTTGACGAGGACGATGAGATGATGCAGCAGTTGAATGTGACGACGGATGACTCGATGACAGAGTATGTAGACGATGATGATGATGCGTTGAGTAAGAGACGGACGAGACGAAGCACCGCAGTCTTTCAGAACTATCAACAGGATACGATTGGCAGTTGGGTTGAGGTACGTAGGGGGCGTGGCCTTGTCGAGAGAGCAAAGAAATAGAGAAAGGGGCGGAGTCTTGAGCTCAAAGTGAGCACAAGCTTTTTATTTGGAGTCGTCTAGCAGCTAGGGATTATTCTTATAGAAAATGAGTGATGCTGTAAGTTTTTGATTTGATATATTAGGTCGGCATGCTTCTTACAACCGCGCTCTACTGAAACCGAAGAAAATTGTGTGCGAAACTGGGAGATTCAGAGAGAAAGAGACGCTTTTCAAGGGCATTTCGGAGGAGCGTAATTGTAAGAACTGGGTCGAACTAATACGGCCTAGGAATCCATATGTCTAGGTTATAGACTGAATTTTAGTTATTTTTCAAGAGAATTGTGCAGAAAAACTTGAGCTTTAGCTTCAAAATCTACGAAATATGAGATAAACTCCCTACTTCCGTCTAACTCCACTATTTCCAGAATTCCGGACCATACGCGTGCGCGAAGTGTCCATCCCGTTACGAATCAAAGTCAAGCCTGGCGAATCACAACAAAATGCACACTGGAGAAATCCGGAAGTTTGCCTGCGAACTGTGCGATTTCTCGGCGAGCACACTGAAATCACTGACTCATCACAACAATGTGCACAAGCAATTCGGAGTGCTCAGTCCACAAATTAGTCCGGCGGTTAAGGTATCGACGGCTTCGACGTCTCCTGGAGCCGCTTCTGTTGTCAATGGAACAAGTAATGGAGCAGCAGCGAATGGAGCATCAGCAATGAACACTTCTTTGGAATCAACCTCATCGACGTCCGCTCCACAACTTGAGGTCGAAGTCGCTGAGGTGACAGCGCCGGAGCCCGGTGAACTAGAAGAGGTCGCATTGGAAGACGGTGGGCCACCCTTTCTCGACCGTCAAGATGAAGACGATGATGGGCCGCCAGTGTTGGAGCGTGAGGTTTCAGAATCCCCGGAACCAGAGCTCCCCGTTCGGAAGTCGAATCGATCCGCGAAACCGACACAGAAGAAGTTGGAGCAGAAGTCGCGTGGACCACGTGGGCCATATGCCAAGAAGATTCCGAAATTGGAGCTTATGGAAACTTCTGGAGGCTCTCTGCCAACCTCTTCAGCGTCTTCGGTCACCCCGCCACCTCTGAGAGCGGAGTCGAGCCCAGAGCCGGAACCTTCTACCTCTACTGTGACTAAAAAGAAGAGCCACAAGAAGAAGACACCGGCAGCTGCACCGCCACCACAGAAAAAGAAGCAGCAGACGATGAAGAAGCGTAAACGGTGCCCCAGATGCCCGTACACATGCACCTCGACGGCTCGTCTCAATCGCCATTTTGGAGGACATCGCCTACGCGAAGGCTTTATGTGTCCCGTCGAAAAGTGTCATTTCATGTGTCGCAAGCCGGGATTCCTGCCCAAACACTTTATTCTTCACAAGGACGCCACTCTACCGTGGCCACCAAAGTACTGTAAAGTTGTGGGAAAACGGGGAGCCGGAGAACGAGTTAAAGAGGTGAAGAGCCATCAGAATGTTAAGAAGACGGAAGAGGTTGTGGAGGAGAAGAAGAAGATTAAGAAGCAGGAGGGAACTGGAAAGAAGAGAAAGTTGAATGTGGAGGAGGAGAAGAAGCAGTTGGAGGAGAAGAAGAAGGCGCAGGAGGAGAAGAGAGTTCACATGATGCGACAGGTAATTAATTAATTAATTTTTGAGTGAAAATTGTCAAAAACTTGGCTGAAAATCGAGTTTTTGCAGGCCCAAATCAAGACGCACACAAAAGTGCAACAAGACAATGTGACCTACAAAAAGTGCAACATTGCGGAATGCGACTTCCAGACGGTCTCAATGACTCAATTGATCGTCCACAAGACGAAAGTTCATGGAGCGGTGAGTTACAAGGATATTGGGGATCTTACTGTAGTCGATCCGGGATTTAGGATCGTAGGGATCCTATTGGTTACTGTAGCTTGATCCTGGATCATGTCGATCCTAGATCATGTCAATGCTGGATCTTAGGGATCCTATTAGTTACTGTAGCTTGATCCTGGATCTAAGATCTGAGGGAGCCTATTGCTTACTGTAGTCGATCCTTAGTCTAGGATCTTAGGAATCCTATTGGTTACTGTAGCTTGATCCTGGATCTAGGATCCCATTCGTTACTGTAGTCGATCCTAGATCTGTTAGCTCAATCCTTAATCTTTTGGATCTAATAAGCCCCTCTTAAACAATCTTCTTATTTCCAGAAATCCGCATTCGCCGCTTCTCACAAATTCATGTGTACAACATGTGGACACCGTGCCAAGACGTACGCCTCCCTCCGATCACATAAACTCACGAACCACTTGGCTGCGGGCCACCGATTCCATCGTACGTTCTACCTCAAAGAGATTCTCGGCGAACGATTCTTCATCAAATACTTTGCCGATGGGAAAATGCCTGAGGAGAGTGGAGAGAAGGTGAAGAAAGAGGAGGAATTGCCTGCTCCGGAACCTGAAGTTGTGAAGGAAGTGACTCCAGAAGTGGAAGCTCCCCCGACGACTTCTGAAGTTAGAATGGAGGAGGACGAGGAGGATGATGGATCTGGAGATGAATCCTTTGATTCGATGTGAGTTTTTAGTCTAGCAAGAAGTACAGTAATCCCTTTATGACTGACAGACACACAGACAGTCTAGAGACGGACATCCGGACAGCGTCAAAGACAGACAGACTTCTTTAAGGATACAATAGTTACATCATGACTTACAGTAATTCCGGAGACTACTGTACCTTTGTTATGTAGTCTCATTGGGACAGACACACACAGTCTAGGTAGTAGCTAGATGCGGACATCCGGACAGTGTCGAACACAGACAGACATCTTTAAGGGTACAATAGCTACAGTATCCTAGATGATTTCGGAGCTATCTGAGACCCAGATCACTGTACCTTTGTTATCTAGAATTTGAGAATCTTAAGGGAACTACAGTATCCCTCCTGATGTCGCGAAATCCATTCTCATCGGGAAATCATGTTTTTCAGCTCTGCCTCGACCGACGTCCCGCCAGAGACGCTCGCCGCGATGAACAAGAAAGAAGTGTTCTTCTGTTGTAACATGTGTCCGTACAAGGCGCCGACGATGAATCGATGCCAGCGACACTACGCGAAACACTTCACCAACGATCCATTCAAGTGTGCACACTGCTCGTGGTCATCCAGAAGTCGAGAGGTCATCCATTCACATCAGAAGTTGCACGAACCGCCGGAGGAAGTGGCGCCACCACCACCGCCAGTTGTTGAAGAGCCGAAAGTTGAGGAGCCGGTTGAGCCGAAAGTTGAAGAGACGTCGGAGGATTCTAAAGAAGAGAAAGAGGAGAAGGACTCGAAGAAATCGCCACCGAAAGTCGTTGTATTCTCAGAAGATCTCATCGCCTCACCGATTTTCGCGCCACTCCAAAAATGGTGCACCGCTGAGAAGGCGAAGCGACCGGAGCTCAACGATCAGTTCTCACGGAAGATGATTGACGGAGTCAAGGGATTCCAGTGCCTCGATTGCCCCTACACATCGAAATATCGGGGAGACATGCGGAGTCACAAGAAGCGGCACGACATTCAGCAGATGTATCGATGTGTTCAGTGTACATACACTACGAATCGACCGGTCTCGTTGAAGGATCACTTGAAGCAACATGTCGCATTGAATAAGGTGAATTTGGAGAATGCCGCGAGCAAGAAAGTCGTCGTCAATCAGGGAATCCCCATCGGACATCGCAAAGGCGCTGGAAAATTCCGAATCTACACGTGTGATCAGTGTCCGTTTACGACGCTCACCGTCGGATGCCTCTGGAGACACCATCGGAATCATCGGAGCCCGGCGAGAAGTAACATTTGCTCGAACTGCTCGTACAGCTCACTGGAGCAACGAAAGATGGAGGAGCATACGTTGATCCACTTGGCTCTGGGTGGTGTCGGAGAGCCGATGCCATTTGTGAAGAGAGTCGATAACAAAGGGCGGCCGGTCTCATCGTTGACAGATCTCAATTCGGAGAAGATGAGCGAGAGGAAGAGTAATAAGAGGGGAAAGGCGACGGTGAAAGAGGAGGAGGAAGAGGAGGTGGAGCAGCAGACGACGTCGCAGAGAGTTTTGAGAACTCCGAAGGCACCGAAACCGGTGAAAGAGCCGAAAGAGAAGACGCCGAAGAAGAAGGAGGAGAAGCCGCCGAAGCCGGATGGTCGGAAGACGAGGAAACAGAGTTTGGAGCCGTCCCCTGATCCGGATTACTCGATCCCCGGACCGTCTTCTCAGCCGACACGACAACTTTCGGAACGAGCCACTCGCAATCGTATCAACTATAGTCTTCTATCGAAGAATGGGTCTGGGAAACCGACGCCGTCGTCGAGCTCGGCGAACTTGGAGAAGTTGGGCGCGGTTCAAGAGGAGGAAGAGCCCGAAGAGCCGCTCGAGGTAACACACTGGAGGATTCGGAGCTTTTTGAATGAGGAATTCGCGTCGACGAAAGGTAAGGAACTCGAAGAAGAGAGGATTTAAGGCCATATTTTGCTGAAAATCCCGGAGAAAAACGAGCCATACGCAAACTGGGCCGGGGCGTAACTCACTTAAAACGCAATATTATGAGCTGAAAAATATACCAAAATGTAAATCTCAGCGAGATCTATGTCTATGGGCATGATGGCTATTTGTTAATGTGCCGTAAGCCGGTCTAAAATAACATTTTTCCCATTTTTGCGATTTTTACGGGTTCGATCCCTGCACTGTCAGTAAGATTTTTTGAGAAAATTCGAAGAAAGTGGATTTGTGATAAACTTTTGAAGTTTTTGGTGGTTTTTGGGAGATTTTATGCAATTTCTCTAAATTCTTCACACTCAAAACTGCTGAAAATCTTCAAATGAGCTAAAATGCCGAGTATTGGCAATTCTTCGAGAAAAATAATTTTTAGTCGATTTTTGTAATTTTCAACGGCACGGATGGCTATTCGTTAATGTGCCACAGGCCGGGCTAGAATGACTTTTGTGGCCATTGTTGCGTTTTTGGCACTTTTTCCCGGCCCGCGACACATTACCAGTACTCCATCCGGTTCGTAGTAGATCACAGACATAGAACTCGCTGAGATGTACATTTTGCTATATTTTTCAGCTCATAAAATTTTGTTTGAAGGGAATTATGTGCTGGCACGGTTTGCAAGAATGGATTCAAAGCCATATTTTGCTGAAAATCCCAGAAAAAGATCTGAAAAAAATTGACTTCTTTCAGATCCCGAGCAATGTCCCGAATGCCCGTACAAGACGGACGATCCGGAAGTGATGAGTATGCACACCTCGTTCCACTCTCAAAAAACGCATCCCCGACCGTACTCGTGCTCCGATTGCACATTCAATACGTACACACCCACCGCCCTCCTCCAACATCTGAAACTCCACTCGGAAGGTGTCTGTTTCGATCCGTCGGTGAACAAGCGACAGGCGAAACATCAACGAAAAGGAGACTACATTCCGCCGGGCGCCAAAGGTTTCTACTGTAAGAATTGTAGTTTCAAGACAATCAATCATCGGAGTTTCGTCGAACACGCGGCCTATCATCGTCATCAACTCATCAATCGAATCAATATCACACTGAAACGGCAGCCACCGAAAGAGGAATATCAGCGGCCGAAACTGAAAACTCAATTTGTAGCGAAAAATGCCAAATACTGCAAGAAGTGCACATTCAAGTGTGTCTCCCAGAACGCCTACATTGAACATTTGGATCGTCACGGATGGAATCAGCTGTACAAATGCTATATGTGCGATTATTCGGATAACAATAAATCGGTCGTCGACTTCCATCAGTTGACTCATCACATTGTTCGAGATCAGACGCTTCACGGCATCAATCAGGCTTCGAAATTCCGCATCGACAATGGACAGATACAGACGCCGGAGGTAATTTGGGGTCGGGGATGATGTGGAAGAGGGGGGCGGAGCTTTGCTGGAAATGGAGCGAGAATGGGGGAGCTCAGCCATAAGAACACGCTTTTTAGCTTCCAAAAAGGAGGCGGAGCTTAGGATTTAGGAGAAGTGGGCGGAGCTTAGTATTTAGAAGAAGTGGGCGGAGTTTAGCTATAGAAGAAAGGTTTGTAGAGTCTGGCGTGCCTAACACTTTTAAAAGCCTTTCAGAAGAGGCGGATCTTAGTATTTAGGAGAAGTGGGCGGAGCTTCATATTTAGGCGAAATAGGCGGGGCTTAGTATATGACAAGTGAATGGAGCTTATTGTTTTGGAGAAGTGGGTGGAGCTTAGTGTTCAGAATAAGTGAGCGGGGCTTCAAATTTAGCAGAAGTGGGCGGAGCTTGAAATGCGCTCTAACTCTACAGAGACTTTTGGAAAAGGTTCGCGAGGACTACACAAATCAGAAAACTTTGAATTTTTTTTGAAAAATATCTATTTCGCCAAAAACCGCCTCGTCAAGTTTCAGACATCAAAACACGCTAAGCCGACGCCGGAGGAATTCGTTCAAAAGTCTCGAACACTGCTGAAATGTCCGTCATGTGATTACTACTGCCACGTAGCTGAAGATTTGGGATTCCACATGTCAGTCGATCATCGATCGGATGATCCAAAGAAGAAATCGACGAAAGATAATCAAGAGACGGCGACAACAACTAGTGACACAATTTCATATCTTAAAATGGGTCTCATACCGCCAAAAGCTACTGTAACCATTGTTTAAAAGATGAATTAATTATCGATTTATTATAATGTTTTTTTTTTCAATTCCCTCTAGACATCTCTTTTTTATTGTAATTTTATCCCCCATTATTAGTGTGATTGAATATACCCTTTTTCTATTTCATGTACGGGTCTGAAAGTGCGCTCCAATGAGAAAATGTTCATTAGAGCGCACTTGCAACTATATACCCATTTTCCAATTCCTCTTCTTTGTACTATGAATGAACTGCCCCGCCCACCAAACACTTCCTGGTATCAATTATACAATTATTCCCCCAAGTTTTATAATATACATCAATTATGTGTACTGAAAGAAAATTATTCTTTTTATAATGTTTCAAAAATGAAGAATCTCTAATTTAATTATGAAAAGAAAACAAAAAAGAAAGAAGAAAAAAAGTAATCCCGATTGTGACCGCAATGAAAAAATTGTAGAAAGAATAATGAAAAAAAAAACTGAAAAAGACACTCTTAAAATGGCAAATTTTGGAATTAAGGACTAAGGCAAACGCGCTCTATTGATAATTTCAAGAAATTAGCGATAGAGCGCATTTTCTTGGAATTTAAAAAGAAGTGATTATCACAGAACAATGAAAACAATGAAATGGACGGGAAATTGAGGATTTTCAGAGGGAACAAAAAATCGATAATTAAATATACTGTGGCTGCTCTTGACCCGTTAACAAACGGAACATCGATGTCGGCATTGTTTTCATATGGATCTCGCCGACGGCGGTGGCCAACATGTTCACGATTCTGAAAAATTATTGATTTTTTTTCCAAAAATCTTTTTTCAAAATTTATTTCAAAATCTTGCAAAAGGTAATTTAAATACCTGTCATGTGCCACAGCGACCACCGACGTCCCGTTGATTTCGATGATTCGATGACCCACACGGATTCCACCTCGTTCCGCGATTCCTCCTGCAACAATTGAAATTCTTAGCTCAAATATATAGGTATGATGACCTTTTTTGCCCTCTTTGAAGGTTTTCGGGTGAAAAATACTGTTTTTCACGATTTTCGCACAATTTCCCGCTCAAAGTTGGTCAAAAACTGCTAGTGGCCGAATTTCGGGTTTCTAGGCCATCACTTCGTGATGAGACCCAACTTGCTTCAAACCTAATCATGATTATACTTTTCTGAAAGCTCTCGTCACGCAGATACTGAATATATAGGTTTGATGGCCAAAGTTTGGGTTTCTAGGCCACCAGGCTGAGAAATCGGATTTCCGTAGTTTTCCTTTACTAAAACTTGTTCCTTACCTCTCAACAACGAACAGATGACACCATTCTGCACGGAGAATCCCAATTGATACTTCGTATCGGGTCTCCTGATGCGAACCTCGACAACGGGCGGTGTGGAGACTACTGTCATCCTCACCGCTGTCGCTGTCTTCATATTTTTGATTTGTGTCTGAGCAGCCGATAGGGGCAGCCCGACCAGAGAGATTCCATTGATATTGATGATTTGATCTCCGATATTTAGTTTATTCGAATGAGCGGCCGGTCCGATCGGATTCATGTGGGCGAGGACTACGGTAGGCAACATTGAGCCCCAACCGGATTCCACGACGACGATGCCGAGGGGCTCTCCGGGTTTCTTAGGGACGACAACCTCCTTTTGAGTCTCTTTTTTGGCAAACATCTCCAATTCGTCGCCAAGCAGTTCTTGCGAGTTTAGCACTTCCTGAAATAAGAGAAAGGTTGAGAAAAATGAGAGAGAGACAAAGTTTGACAAGTTTCACTACCAAAAAATTTTTCTTTAAAAGTTTTCTTAAAAAGCTCATAACTCAAAAATGGGCGGAGTTTTATTAAAGTTAATAATTGCAAAAATGCAGCCGTTGAAATTCTACACTTTTTATTAGTTTTCAACTTTTTTTAGTTCCGCCCCTTTGATGGACAGAAATAGAGAGTTTTTCTGCGTCTCTTTTTTCTTTCTAACGGGTTTTACGGCGCAATTGATTTCAAAACTTCAAAAACCCGAGATTCACACAAAAACTGAAAACTGAACTTTTGCACCCTACCATGCTTAAAACCGCTGTATTTTTACAAACTGATAAGCTAAAAAAAAATGTAAATTAACAAAATAATCTACGAAAAATTTGCTACATTTTGTTAGTTGACAACTTTTTGATAGGTTTAATTGCTGAGGAGTTACGTGGCTTTGAAGTTTATGCGCGTCAAAGAGAGAGATAGGGAGAAGGGGGAGAGACAGAGAAACTAGACTCTCTGGTTTCTCTGCGCTCTCTCACTTTTTCTATAATCCTCTAAGCCTTATAAATCAAAAAGGGGCGGAGTTAGAAGAAAGTTGAAAACCTATAAAATGTGTAGAAATTCAAGGGCAACATTTTTGCAATTGACAACTTTAAGTAAAGTTAATGTAAAGTTGCAGGCTTAATAAACTCCCGGCTACAGTAGTTTTTTTGTTACTTCTTTTGGATTGTACTTAAACTTTGTATACGGTAGGGGAGTACTGTAGCAATTTACTGTAGCAAACCTTGGTACTGTATTAAATACATCACATTTTTAATTTAAAATTGCTTAAGCCTATCCAAATCCAACCAACCTGATAATCAATCTGTCTCAAATACGACGGATCATCAATGCCATTAGCCCTCAAAAACTCGACGTAAGCCACTTGGAATGCCTGTCCGATGGATTGAGCAATAAACGACGCCTCATCCGACTCAAACACGTGACATATCACTTTCGGTGTCTTCCTGACGCCACCACTTTGACTGTCACTGAATATGGAAGAGTTTTGGGAAGTTAGGCGATGCTTATGCTTACCCATCCGAACAACTCTCATCTGAATGACTCGTCGACATTCGACGGGCCATTAGAACCACTAGATCTCCGATATCTGCAATATAGCTGATCGTTCGGAGAGCGTGATCCATTAGAATGTCCTGGCGAACGTCGGTGTCCGATATTCTCTGCAAGATTATTGTTTTATCGGGTTCTACGGTCCTTTTTTGTGTTTCAAGTGCACTCTAAGGAAAAATTGAAAAGGTAATACGAGCGCGCTCTAACGCTTACTTTTGAAAATTATCATCAATGCGCATGGGAGTTTTGGCACTCCTTGGCATTTCGAAATGTCTCGTTCCGAAACGTCTCGGTTTCAAAACGACTCGGTTTCAAAACGTCCCAAAGCCCTTTTTGAAAATTTGAAGAGAGAAATTAAGTTATATTTTTATTTTTTGAATTTTTGACCTTGCAAAAATTTTGAGAAAAATTTTAGTGTCGAAAAGTTCCAGAGCGGCCTTCTAAAAATTTATAAGCACTAAAGTGAAAGTGGACTCTATTGCTAATTTTCTGAATTCCATGCTTTTAAGACCCAGGAAGACCCGCAGACTCGGCTTCAAAAAAAACCAATTTTTTGACATTTTTTCAATTTTTCATCGAAAGTGTCAAAATTTTTGATAATTTTTCAGTTTTTTTTTAATTCTGAAGATTAGTCGAAAATTTGACTTTTTTGCGAAAAATATTCATCAATTCAAAAAAATCGAAATTTTGAATTTTGAGTTTTGGCGACAATAAAAGGGCCTTGACAAAGACTTTTCACCAATTCTTCAAAATGAAATACTCAAATTTCAATTTTTAACTCTACCCACCTGTAGATCAGTATTCAACACCATAATCTTCTCAGTCGAAATGAATAAATCAATCTCGGTCGACGGTTGAACATCTCCATCGGGTGCCTTGACTCTCGCCACCGCTTCCTGCGCCTGTGCCATCCGAGCAGCTTTGCTCCCTCTACTCTCACACAACATCTGTGTTGAGCCGAGATATCTCGCACGGAAGAGAACTCCTTCGATCAATACTGCAGGTTCATGTACCATTGCTGAAAATAGAAGGGGATGAAGAAGGATTTTTGAGTTTTGAAGGGGGAGTTGTGTGTGGATGCTTTGTAAGCGTAAAGGGCGGGGATTTCACTCGTATAAGCCACTACCAGCAGAGAAATATTTGAAACATTAAAAAATTACAGTACTCGTCAAAGAATAGTTAACAAACTTCCAAATTTCTTTTTTTTTTTAATCTTAAAGATCAAGTCTAGATCTTTATTTTTGTAGTTGACAACTTTTTGATAGCTCCGCCCCACTTTCGAGATATGCGCTTTTAAAGTTAGGCACCTGGGAGGAGAGACGAGAGAAACGAGAGCGGCTAACTGTCTGCGTCTCACCCTTCCCTCTCTCTCTCGGCACCACAGGTTCCTATCTTTAAAAGCGCATATCTCAAAAAGAGGCGTGGCTATCGAAAAGTTGTCAACTACAAAAATAAAGATCTAGATTTAGTCTATTTTATAAATGTAAATTCAATGAAAAAAAAACAAAACAGACAGAATGACAACTTTACAAAGTTTGACAAGTCTCATTACCAAAAAAATTGAATTTTTTATAAAACGTTTTCTTTAAAAGCTCATAACTCAAAAAAGGGCGGAGTTTTAAAAAAGTTGTCAACAGTAAAAATTCAGCCCTTGAAATATTACACATTTTACTAGTTTTTAACTTTTTTCTAGCTCCGCCCCTTTTTTAGATAAGAGGCTTAGAAGATAGCAAATAGTGCTTTAAAGAAATTTAAGATTTTAAATGAGTTTCCACTGAAAAAAATGTTAAAGAATATAAATAATTTTTTGACAAGTACTGTAAATAAGTATCAATAAGCCGAGTCCATTGGGTAGCCATCACGGATAGAAGTGGTTGAAAAGAGCAGGCGCCAGTTGTTGAGAAATTTACACGGGTTACTGTAGTGTACGCAAATTGTCGTAAGATATAATGCATTTTTCAAAAAAAACATTTTATTGGTTTCTGTGCATAAAAGTGTGGAAGTTTGAGGTGAATAACTCAAAAACTAGCTCTACAAGCTCAAAACTGTTTTTTTCTGTTTAAAAAACCATATATTGTCAATGGAGCGCGTTTGCAAAACTACGAACGAAATACTAAAACCATGCACAAGAGAAAAGAAACCAAAGAAAGGGAACCATTGAAAACTAAGGAAGAAAAAAACAGAGTGTGCAAATGCGCTTTAATGAGAAATTCTCAATAGAGCGCACTTTCATAGCGAATTCTTGCAGGATATCGATTGATTTACACAAAACTCACCGAATAAATTAACAACTACAAGGTGGGTGGGTGTGGACGGTGGATGTGGTGCGTGGATGTTCCGAGGATTTATAGTTTTAGTTTTTAAAAGTTTTTGTGGAAAATACGCTCTACCGCACTTGATACTTCCTACTGTAGGTGTTCGCGCTCTAACGCAAATTAAATGTCTGTGCACTGGAGCGCAGTTTGATACTTCCAACTGTTCAAAACCAACAAGAAAATTCCCGATTCGCAATAGAGCGCGTTTGAGATTTTTTTTTAAATTTAAAGAGAAACTGCACCACTGCAAATGTTATTTCACAGCAAGTTAACAAATTTCGTTAGAGCGCGCTTGCATCTTGTTCCTGTCGTAGTTCTTATAGCTCCCCACATTATGACTCACTTTCTTTACTATTCTTTTTCTTATCCACGGATCCCCGCCTATCGCCACCAATCGATCCTTTTTGTCCGGATGTCCCTCCTGCTCCATTCAGTAATCGATCAGTCTCTTGCTCCTCTTGCTCGTCGCCAACTCCATTTTCTGCCGCTTCCTGAGCAGCTGTCGCCGCTTCATGCCAACTCATTTCCTGTAGGGAAAAAATAATTGTAGAATTAAATTGAAACGGAAATTAAGAAAATCCCATCAAGTTTCTCTCAACCATCTGTTGCCCGTGTGCTTCCTTATTAACATTTTTTGGATAGACCAAGAAAAGATCTTCATTTTTCTAGTTGACAACTGTTTGATAGCTCCGCCCACTTTTGAGATATGCGCTCTAGAAGTTTGCGGAGAGACGCAGACAACGAGACACTCTCGCTTCTCTGCGCTTTCTCGTAATGACAGCTTAAAGAGGTGTAACTCAGTTATTTTGTGACCGAGAATTTATTTCTGTTGAGAATTGTAGAAAACTAGACGGGGAGTAAGATGAAAAGAAAATTCTTTGAGCTAGATTTCCAGTAATTAACTTCTATAGGACGTATCTCACAAGTCTGCAGAGTTATTGAGAAGTTGTTAACTACAAAAATAGAGATCTTAAGTTGATTTATTACAAAAAATATAAATTTACGACTTACGGAGCTTAAAAACAGAGCAGTTACAGACACGACTCAATTTTGGCTCACTATTTTCATAAAACTCAAACTTTTTTTTAAAAACGGCGAAAACTAGAGTCGAAGCTCTGAACTCTTTGTCTCCCCAAGGGTATCATTATATTTTCGATTTTCTGTATAATCTTATAAAAATGGATATAAAAATGTTCCAGATTCTTCCTTTTAAAAAAGAACAAAATTCTGCTTGTCGTGACGTTTAGGGCAGAACATTTTAGTCTAAAAGTCGTCTGGCGCACCTTTAGTGTGCGAAAACAAGAAGCCTCGAGTAAATCAATGTGAGATACCCAAAAACCGGCTGAATCATCTTAAAGCGAAAATTTTCATTTTAAACATTTTAAAAACGAATAAAATTGCTTAAAAATTGCTAAAATCAAAGTGTAACGTCAAGATTAATATCTCTACGTGCTCCGAAAAGCGTCGAAAGAGCGCCAGCCAGCCAACCAAAAGAAATTTGTAAATGTTACCTCTTCCGCCGATGTCCTCTGCTCTCTCTGCATTTTCTTCAAATACGAATCCCTCAAAACCCAAACTGGATCATCGGGACCTGTAGACGTGGAAGGTGCTCCGACAGGTGTCGTCCCATTCGGTGTCCCACTAGTCCCATTCTCCTTATTCTCTTCTGGCCATCCACTTCCACCACTAACCCTTCTTGGTATCGGATGAGATGGTGGTGGTGGTGGAGCTAATCCGGTGCCAGATCCAGATCCAGCGGGGGTTACTGTAGCTGGAGATGTGGAAGGGGGCGGAGCGTCGAATGGAGTTGGTGCGGCGTGTTGTTGGAATTGTTGTTGTTGAGCGATTTGTTGTTGGGCGAATGCGGCGGCGAGTTGTTCCGGTGTGAATTGTTGAGCGGTTACTGTAGGTACCAAAGGAGCGGTGCCACCGCTGCCATTCACGAAGTTTGGTAGAGAAGGTTGCGATTGGAGGAATGGATTCGTGCCGTTGTTCACGAAGGTTGCTGGAAAAATTGGACTTATTAATGGAGCGCATTTCCACTAAAAGTAAAAACTCACGATTAGGTTGTTGCATGAAGAGATTATGTTGATGTGGTTGCATCATTTGGAAGCCTTGCGCGGCGCCGAATGGTGCCTGCGGTGTCATCTGAAAAATTATTTCTTTTTTTGCCACTGTCCTTTCACAATACCTGAACAAACGCGGCGTTCTGCGCGAAATTTCCAGCATTTGCCATAAACATTGAGTTATTCGCGAATTGAGCAGCAGGAGGGGGCGGAGCTTGTTGTGTTGGAACGGGGCCTACTGTAGGTGAATCCTCCGGGAGATTAAATGAGGAACGGAGTTGATTCAACGATTCTTTCGGCGCCTTTTCAGAAGTGGGCGGAGTTGCCGCGGGTGGTTGGTAGGAGAGACCGCTCTGCAATTTTTAAATATTTAAATTTTCTGAATTTCCAATGAAAATCAATCACGACAATAGGGAAATTTGAAACAATACACCATATTTTACAAAAAATTACGTACAGTACGCAATTTGTCGTCAAAATTAGTTATTCATGAAATTAAAAGGTGCACAACATGCAAAGGGGGTTACTGTGGACAATTGACCATATCACAACATCGAAATCCACAAATCAATCGATAATACCTTATCCGTGAACGGCGAGAAATCGTCGGCGGTTAGTTTGGAAGATGAAGACGATCCGATTAGTTCAGCCAGACCGTCGTCGTCGATCTGATTAAGGAGGTGGTATAGGTGAGAGGTTAAGAACCGAAATGGACCCGAATAACCCGAAAAAAAAAACTAAAAATTTAAGCCTAAATTCAGTAGATACTGTTAAGTTTTAAGATGGTGTTGGAGCTATCAAAAAATTGTCAACTACAATTTTTTGAGGGTCTAAACTTGATCTTTAAGAAAAATATAAATTTGAGAAATTTGAGGATTTTCGCCCTATTCTCTGATGAGTGCGTATATATACTTTTTATTAATAACACTACTAACTATAATGACCTCAAGACAATTATACAACACACCGTGACACACCCACTCAAAGTCAGCTCCTAGTACTAAAAATCTATAATAAAAAAACGCGTCTGAAGAAAAAAATGAAGAAAAAAGTGAGTGAAAAGGAAATAGGGGAAAGGAGAAGAAGAAGTGAGTGCATTTGTGAAATTGGGACCCCTTTGGTCAGGGAGAAGAAGAGGAGGAGGGGGGACCGTTATTGGATTATTGTGGTGAAAATGGGAAAATCTCCGAGAACGAAGAGAGATTTTTTCTATTTTTGCGTTAAAATTTGGTTTATTGGGGGGAAATCTCAAGTTTTTGTCTTTTCCAAAAGGACTACAATTGAAAAATTAAGTTGTTTATTGTTTTAGAGTGTTTTCGTTTAGGTTTGTTAGCATTTTGATAAGAAACTTTAAATATTCAAATTAGTCTTGAAAAAAATGTTTTTTTTTTCAAAATCAATGTTTTTGAACTTAAATTATACCTTCATATCAATTTTTTAGATTAAAATTAAAATTTCTGTCCCTCGACTCCTTCAAAAGGACTACAAAACTCTTACCTTCTTGATATTCTTATTCTGTGACCTCCTCGTAATCTCTTTCTCCATTTCACTCATTTGTTTCCTTATCAGAGAATCCGTTCGATCCCCCGATAGTTTCCGTTTCTCTTCTGATTTCTCCTCTCCAGTGGATTCCTGCGAATTTTCAGATGAGTCGCCGATCACATCTCCAATAACGACTTCTGCTGATGATGTGGACGTTGGCACCAGGAGGTCTTCTGAAGAATTTAGAATGCTTTGAATGACTGTCACTGGATATTAGATTCGCTTGAAATGTTTTCAACTGAAGAAATATTTTATGATTATTAAACTATATTTTGTCAGTTAGCAAATTTTTAAAATTTCCTTTGGAAAACGAGATATACCGCCGGAAACAGGCACAGTTAGGTGCGCCTCCATTAAAGGTTTTGCCTTCCTGATCCCTTTTTCTCCCGAACACATGCACACACAAGTAGTAAGTATCCTCCCTCTCTAGTGAGACAACTGCTAGCTAAGCATCCTGAAACACGAGAGCATCTCTCTTTTGGAGAGAGATTCTCTGTGTCTCTCACTCATCGCACACTCTCTCCTCCAACATCTCCTCGTTTGTCGATTCACTAATTGTTCGCTATGTGGATTTGTGGTGGTGGTGACGAAAGGGGGGACACCATGTCTAGCGGAGTGGAGGGATGACTACTTTTAAAGGATAACAGAAAAGTCAGAAAACTTACCAGGAGCATTATCCACAAGTCCATCGGTTGTTTCCTTCGGCTCTTCCACTGGTTGTGTCTGGAAACAGTTGAGATGTTCTACTCAAAAATTTGAATTTGCATTGAAATTTTAAGCATCTTAGTAGAGCGCGCTTGCATTACCCATGATGACAATATGTCAGATCTAGAACTTGCCGAGATGTATATTTTGGTGTATTTTTTAGCTATTGATTCACCCTACTCAAAAATTTAAATTTTCAATGAAATTAAAACATCTCACAAGGGAAGTGTATCTTTCAAACGACTCAAAAATTTGGCCCCTGATACTTTCAAGTCCGTAGATTCCGAATCTATGATTAGCCATTGGAGAAGTTTGACGGCTTATAACTTGGTTCACAGAGGGATTTAGCAGAATTTTACTTCAGGTTCGGCATCTGCGGACTCGAATGTATCAGAGGTCACCCAGTCTGTTTTATGTATAGGACTACCAAGGCACGTTTCAACAAATTCTTTCTTTGTGCGCTAAAACCCGTATACCCTTATATCAAGTACCCATTCCCTCCTTTTCCCCACGAACCTCTCGATGATTCGGTGATACATTCGTCGAGACGGCACTACCAGCTGTCTGCCGCCCATTATCGTCTTCTGACCGATGCGATGATGATGCCTGAGATGATACTTATATAAGAGGAGAGAAACAGATGAATGTCATTTGGGAGAGATTGAGGTCTCTTGAGGCTCTCTTGAGGCTCTTTGTTTTGTCTGTCTATGTGTATGTGAGTCCGGATGTCTGAGGAAAGCTTTTAAAGGTAATTGCCCAGGATTCCCTATCACTGAGAGAATTTTAGATTTCTAGGAAGAAAACAAAACAAAAGACTCAATTAGATAAATCAGTGATATTATAAATTCACGGTCTGCTTCCGGAGGGTGTTAAAGGCGCATCTAATTTATTCGAGATTTCGCGAAATGGTCTCGATGCAAGGATCAAATTTCGTATTTTTTGAGCTTTGTAGGTCTGAAAAGAACTGCAATTCATGTTTTCCGTTTCGAGATCATTTCGAACAAATTTGATGAGTCTTTAACACCCTGCGGCAAGAGACTGCAAATATATAATAGTGTCAATACAGCACTTCTTTGAATGTCCATCCTCACGTTTTTATTGTGGCCAATTTTTCTATATTCTCTTTTTTCAACGTTTTTCTCTGAAGGAAAATGTTGCGAAACCACAGATTTCCACATAGGGGGTTTCGACATAAATGATGACTAACCTGAGAACTAGGCCTTGGTTGCTGAAACGCCGGTTGAAACTGCATTGGGAATGGTATTGGGAATTGTGCACCACTCGCCGCCATCATCTGTTGAAAGTAGTGATGCATCACTTCTTGATATTGTGCCGGGGAGAACACCATCTGATTCGGGATCTGAGGAATCCCACCGCCATTCGGATCTCCTTCTTGTTGGGCAACTGGTGTCGGCATATATGGATTCATGAAGGGATTCGCGAAGAAGTGACCGGGTGGTATCATTTCTGGAAAATTGTTGAGTTGGTGGGAGAGATGGATGCATGCTCCATTGATAATCTAACAATTCCATAAGTCAATATCAAATTTTACATTTATTTGTCGTGTTATTAAATATAAACCGGGACGCGTACGCAACGCAACTCAGAAAAAAATACAAAACTGTAAATTGTGAAAGCTCTCTCCATTGAAAATCTAACAATCCCACCCATAAGTAAATGCATTGAAACATCAATTTTACGGTGATTAAAAAAAAAGAGTTTTACACCGTTAGGTTTTTTAAAACATTTAGTAAAAAAAACTTTTTGAACTAGTTCAAAAATGATTTTTCAAGTTTTCGGCTTAAAATAACAAAATGTATCGAATACTGTCAGAAAACTGCATTCACGTGTCTCCGGGTTCCTGAATTCAATGAATTTTGTAATTTCTATATAATTTATTAAACTTTGAGCATCTAACACACTCTTGGACCCGTTTTGGGCCTTTTTGGGCCAAATTTTACGAATTTTATGGGACCGCCAAAAAATATATATTTTACGTTCTATAACAGTCGTAAAAGTGTTATTTAAAAAATTGAAAAAGAAAATTAATTTTGTTCCATGAAAAAAACAATTTCATTTCTTCACAGACACAACAATTTTCCTATTTAAGACGGTGACAGGAGGCGACTAGGCTAGGCACATGAATAATAGCCTATTTTTTCTGTTGTGACGATGAGAAAAGGAGGAAAAATAATAGAGGGCAGCATCGTGTGTCTCTTCTTTTACGGAGAAAGGAATTTTTGATAGTTTTAGTTTTTTAGTCAATGCCGGAAAGAAGAAAAACAGTTCAGACATCATTGTTGGTTACTTTTGATAATATTTTTGGAAAAATCCGCTCGAAATAGGAAACAAATACAAAATTCGAATCCTCCACTAAATTTCCGAGGTTTTGAGCCTAATATCGACGAAATCTGGTTCAGTTCGAGTTTTGGTCCAAAAACCGTCCAGAACTAAGACGGATTTTGGCCAAAAATCAAAATTATCAGAATCATGTTAAAAGTGGGCTCAAAATTTCACAAAATTTATGGAGATCACGAAAATAACACTGTGTTGTGTCCTGTGTGTCCGGCTTGTCCCCTAACTGTCAATTCGACACTAAGGATTTGGAAAAAGTAAGTGGGGAAGAAAGGAAGCGGAAGTTTAAAAACTTTTTGAAAAAAGTACATTCCAACGGTCTTAAACCCAACTAGATTTCTCGAAGATTCATGGAAGCACAGGTATTCAGAAAATTTTGAAAAAAAACTATAGATTCACAAATTTTGTCAAAAGCTTTTAGCTTACAACTATGAAGTTTATATTTTCAGAATCAGCGTAAAAATGTGGTATATTTTTCATTTTTCAACGGAAACCTATGAAATTGATTAAATTTTTTGCCTAAAAATAACCTTGATACCTCAGAAATTAACAGAGTTACAGTTTTTCAAAATTTTTAGAGTGTTATAACTAAATTAGGTTTAGACCAACAAATAAGAAATTTGTATTTTCTGAATCAGCGTAAAATTGCGGTTTGAATGAGTATAAACATGACGTGCTTTGACCGTCCCTTCAATTTTTGTCAATAGAACGCAATTTACAAATTTTTGAAAATTCAATTATTTTACTCTCACTCCAGTCTTAAGTCAAAATAACGCAGAAAAGATAAAAAGCATACGGAATGGAACTTGTTGTTGCTCCCCTCCTCCTCCCCCTCCAGGAGCTCCACCCCCTTTGCTCGGTGGAGGGGGCGTGGCCGAATTGGATGGTGTTGTTGTGGAGGAGACGGCGTGTTCTGGAGACGTCGTCGTCGCTTCAGATGACATCGCCTGCAAACCGATAGAAATTGTTCATGGACCAGTAGAGAGAGAAGGGGGAAAAGGACATAGATTATTGGATGCTTCGTGTCTTCTTCCGAATTAATTAGAGAAAGAGAGAGGGAGAGAGACGCAGACAGTCAGATAAAGAGAGAGGGAGAGAGAGTAAAAGATAAGAGTGAGAAACGTGGGAAATTACTCTCTCTTTCATCAAACACATCAAGTTGATGCTCTGAAAAGAGGGAAATTGAAAAAAAATTGAGGACGAAAGAGTATTTGAACTTTTTTCCGAAAAGAGCGATAGAGCGCACTTGCGGATTAACTGACAGAAATTCGGTGTAAAGTAGAATGTGAAAACTGACACAAATGAAAAAATCTTTGACTTTTTACATAGGTCTGCTCCATCAGACAACGGTTGGCACGGCCCCAAAAAAGACTTGGCTGAGTGCCAAATTTTGATGACAAAGTGACAGTTAGGGGACAATCGAGATACACCGGACACATCACAGTGTTGTTCTCGTGATCTCTATAAAATTTGTGACGTTTTGAGCCCAATTTTGGCCTGATTCTGATCATTTTGATTTTTGACCAAAACCCGGAATATTTTTGGACGGTTTTTGGCCCAAAACTCAAATTGAGCCAAAATTCGTCGATAGAGCGCATTTGTCAAAAAAGGTAAAGATTTTGTTCCGGAAGGCTGCAAGTATGCTCTACTACAAAAAAATCACGTTTAGTCAAAAACTATTATTTGCATTTGAGCATATTTCCAGCAAAAGGGAATTTTTGAAAAGTGTCTTCTAGCACACCACACGAAGCATCAAAGTCTTCTTCTTCTGAATGCCAATTCATTTGTCATGTTTCTTCTCTTCCTCTTCTTCTTCTATCTGTTTCTGGACTCTAACCACTAATCCCAGAAGAAAGAAATATCATTGCAAAATTGTCGCTTTTTTTGTGTTGTTACATAATGTAGCAACAAATATACTAATCTCTATTCTTTTTTATTTTTGGAGGGAAGAAGAGTGAGATTTGAACTTTTTGAACTGACAAGAATTGGAAAAAAAAAAGTTTAGAGAATGGGGAGAAATCAAGTCAAGTGGATTTACGGGGTTGTGTGTAGATTTACGAAAAGTTTATGTCGATTTACTGGCTAGGAGCGTTCTAAGATCCAAAACTTACGGGCGCCGTGTCGATTTACGTGCTCAACAGAGGATTTACAAAAATTCAGGCGTAGATTTACGGACGAGTTTTTTAATGCTATATGGATTTATGGGAAAGCTCGGAGTGTCGATTTACGAGCAGCTTTTGTAGATTTATGGTGAAATCTGTTCTTCGCAAACAGGCAATAAACTTGTTTTTTTTGTCGATTTACTAAATTCTGATGTAGATTTACGGAGCTACTTGAGTGGATTTACGTATACTCATAAAAGTTCTAATCTTAGTGCTTAAAACCAATACAACATGGCAATTAGTGTAAATTTACTAAACCCTCGTATCGATCTATTATACTTGGGAGAAGAAGAAAGTAAATGAAAATGAAGGAGTGAAGACGGAGCAAATAATAATAATAATAAGCTCTCGAAGCCTTCTTTTCATGGGAATCTGTGGTCAAGAAGAGAAAAAGGAAAAGAAGAAAATATATGATGATGAATATGCACACATAATTATGCTAATTAAATATTTTCTTCTTTCTTTCTCTCTGTGTATCCGGATGTCCCTTTTCGAAAGTTGTGAGAAATAAAAGTGTCGAAAAGGACAAAATGACAACGGACACTTTACAAAACTGGTATAAAGAGAGGATAACGGAGGGAGAGATTGTGAGAGACGCAGATTGCATAGAGAATGGATGTGTCACTACGTTTTTCTGCAGGAATCGGGATTCATAGGAAACAACTGCAAAATTTGAGTTCATCACTAAATTTCCAAAGTTTCGAGCTCAATATTGACGAATTTTGGTTCAATTTGAGTTTTGGTCCAAAAACCGTCCAAAAATAAGCCGGTTTTGGTAAAAATCAAAATGATCGGAATCAGGTCAACAATGGAATCGAAACGTCACAAATTTTACAGAGATCACTAAAATAACATTTGTTTCGGTAATGCATGTCCCGCTTGTCCCCGAACTGTCACTTTAACATTAAGGAAAACTTTTTGTTCCTGATTCAACCAGAGACTCGAATTTTTCGAGGTTAAGCAAATAGTTTCGATCTCCAAATAGTGTCGATTTACGAGCGACTTCACCGAGAACTTTGAGCATTTCAATTCCCTTGATTAGCTGGCTGTGTGCACTTTTTCTAGATTAGAGTGTCCTCTGTTTGAAGGACATGGCTATAAATTAAAAGGGATGGGAGGAAGAAGCTGACGCAATGTATCCTGACTCATTGAGAAGGGGGAGACTAAGAATAAGGAACAGATTAGAATTGTTAATCACTCGGCTTGGAACGATGGATTGAAAAGAAGCGAAAAAATTATTTGGAGAGTGACGGGGTCTAGGGGAAAAGACCACGGGTCGCGGAAACGCGCTCCGTCCCATAACGTTTGGCACGGTGCCAAAAAAGACCTGTCAATGGTTTTTACGTTGATTTGTCGTATAAACCGCGACGGGTACGCAACGCAACTCGAAAAAAAATCAAATTTGTTCGTTGCGGACTTTACGCCTCACACACCTGTGGTCTCTTAGTCTTCGCGTTAAAATAAGACACAGTTCTGGATAGTTTTACAACCTAAAAACCTCAAAATGTTGAAAATAACAATTCGGTTGCCCTCGGGGGGTCAAAATGAATAGTAAAAAGGGCTCTAACTGAAAAATGGAAAAATGACCGCCGCCCGGGTCGTCTTTACGCTCGTAAATGGGCAGCGTACTCGGGGCAATATTAAGATTTTTATGTGTTTTTTTTCTCTTTCGTCTTACCCCCGGAATGTTTTTGAAGGGAAAATAGAGGAAATGAAACAGAAAGGGGCTCTGAAATTCATGAGGTTTTCGATTTTTTGGTTGAATTTTTCATTTCTCTAGTCTCTAGGCTCTAGTCCCTAGGCTAGAGACGATTCATGTTAAAAAAAAAAGAAAAAAAAGATTTCGACCCATGTGGAATCGAATTTGAGACCCTCAAAATCAAAAACGAACGCGTTAGCCACTCGGCCACACATGTAAGGCAGAATGAGGGATCAAGGGCGCTGATAACTTTGGTGGTGGGCGTAGCTTCACCTGCATTGTGAGAAGAGTGAACTAGTGTAACTACGCTCTGTTGAGAATGTCACTAAATTCAAAATTCTAAGAACAACGTGGCGAAAAAGGTGTCTAACGGGTTTAGGGAGAAAGAGAAAGGGAAAAGGTTGACAGGTACTACTATAAATCATGTTTGCCTAGCGTCTCCCATGAGACATTGAGAAAGGGGCACTACTGCACTGCGCCCATGATTTGTATACTTGTTCGGAGAGAAAATGGGTGGTTTGGATGGAGGGAGGCAAAAAAATGAATTGTTGGCACGCAATATATGGATACCTGGAAAAATCGGTAAAAATTAGGGATAGTAGAGAGAGAGAGAAAAAAGATAGCTGAGAAGACCGGAGAAGAAGAAAAAATAAACAAAAATCGAAAATGCGTTAAAAAAGCTCAAAAATTTTGTAAATCTACACAAAGTAAGGTAAATCTACAAACGGTGGCGTAAATCCACATGGAAAGAGTAACAAAGCAATCGAGCTTCGTAAATCTACCCACAGATACAGTAAATCTACACGTAAAGCTCTTAACACGAAAACGACACTAGTTCTCTCGTAAATCTACACAAGCACTCTCGTAAATCTACACGAAGTAAGGTAGACCCTATTTTTGCTAAATAATTTTTGAAAATTTTAGTAGAAATATCCAAAAATTTTTGACAGGCTTTTTCGAAAACTTTCCGAAAAAATTTCGCACAGAGCTGGTCACCCCCACCAAATAGCCCAATTAAAAATCAATATGTATGACCCTTCTCTCTTCTCCTGGATTACACTGAAAGAGCATTCGAATATCATCTTCTCTCTCATCATTTTTCTCTCATTTTCCTCTCATCGCCTCACTTGAAGTAATTCATCATTCGGTTTATCGGTCGGAAGGGATACATAGATTGGTTGGAAAGAGAGAGAGAGAGAGAAATTACACAATTAAAATCGAACCGCTTTCCGTTTGCCATAGAGGATTATCAAGGGGTGTTCATTAATAGATGAGATGAGAGCTATAAAAGAAAACTACGTAAATCTTGTACATAGGGATTACGGTGGAGTAGATTTACGGAGGCTTCATTTATATCTATTATCACGACACGCTTCTTTCAACCTCCAAGCGAATACATACAATTTCATGTAGATTTACGGTATACAAACATTTTGGATAAGGATTCATGTAGATTTACGTGCATTTGAGTCAATTTACGGAGATTACGGTTTTGTGAATTTACGGAGTCTTCATGTGGATTTAAGAGACAATAGTTCAAAGAAATTGAAAAAAGAAGAAGAAGAAGAGAAATATCGAATTACAAAATGTGTGAATTTCTGAATCTTTAGACATTTTTTGCAAAAAAAATAATAATTCAGGGAACTATAATTCATACATACTTGCAACAAACCGAACATGCTTCAAACTTGATATTATGAGCTGAAAAATATATCAAAATGTAGATCTCGGTGAGTTCTATGTTACTGACATAATACGAGTGCCTGTTTGTTTTTTGCAACTTTAGTGTGAAAAATCTATCAAAATGGCACCAAAAATCCACGTTTCTCGAAAAAACTGCAGAAATTCGACATTTTTACGCAAAAAACGCAAAATGGGCAAACAGTCATTTTAGTCCGGCTTGCGGCACATTAACAATTTGCCATCCGTCTGCTATTATGTAAGAGACATAGAACTCACCGAGATCTACATTTTGGTATATTTTTCAGTTCATAATATTGCGTTTTAAACGAGTTACGAGGTTTGCAAGTGCTCAGGTATTTTTTGGCGAGGGTTGGGCAGTGAAAATGTTAAAAGGGCCATGTGGCCATTGAATAGGGCAAATTGCCCACAAAAAGGGCCACATGGCCCAGTGGGCACTAGTTTGGCGCGGGTTGGGCACAAGCTGGAGAGTTGGTTGCCGAAAGGAGAAGCTGGTTGGATGTGGGCACGGGTTGGGCACCTGTTTGGCCCCGGTTGGGCACCACTTTGGCCCGAAGTGGGCACAAGTTGAGAAATCGCGCTCTACAGCACACGCTGATTTTTCACCACGATTTTTCTAATTTATTTCGTTTCTTTTTCAATTCTTTCGTCCTTCTATTTTATGCTACTTTGTTCAATTAGAAGATGAGACAATCTACACAGATCCGCCGATAAGACAGGTAAGACGCTACTATTTTCTTTTTTTCTTTTTATCTTTCAATTTTTGACAAATTTCAGCTTAACGAGAAATAAATTCAACAATACAAGCATCATCATCAACTTGCGCTTCGGCTACTCCACTGCTCGTCTCTGTTAATTTTCGCGTTTACTTTAAATTTTTTGTTTTAATTTGTATATTTGTAACTTTTACTGAAAATTATATTTTTCTCCTGTATTCCTATTCCCCATTTTAAAGTTTGACAAATTCTAGTTTATTTTATCTTATTACTCCCCATTATTACTGAAATTACTATTTTGTGTTCAATTTTGATGAATAAATAGTAGTAAAGTACAAAAATGTGTAATCTGGTTAATTATAGTGCTAAATGGTAAGGAGCGAAAGGAGAGGAATGCCGCGCGTTGAACCAAATCTCGGCACTTTGCCCACGAAATGGGCCATGTGGCCCTCAAAATCGGCACGAGTGCCGGCGTAGGGCAGGCCCCGCGGCCCTTTTCTCTGGGCCATGCTGCCCATTTCGTGGGCAAAGTGCGAAAAAATACCTGAGTGGGAGACAAAGTCCGTGGCCTAGAATTTGTGGATTTCTACGCCACCAATCTCAAAATCCTCCAAAATTAGTCAATATAAGCGCCAAAACGCTAGAAGTTTTGTGAAAACTGCCTAACTTTTTTTTAGAAAAATAGTGACGCATAGTTAAAGTAGTGAAAAAGGAGTAACACAACTCTTACTAGAAGAACAACGAAAAAAGAAGAGTTGAGGGGGGTGTTCCCGTGGGAACACCCATACCCTCCGGTTGTTTCGAATGTGTGTGCATGAATCAGCCAATCTAGGAGAAAAAGGAGAAGAGAAAGCTCACTTAATCGGAAAACGGAATATAAAACAAAACATCAAGGGGGAGGGAGGAGAGAAGATAAAAGAAAATGAAACCGGCACTTTCATCGAGGAAGGGGGGAAGTCTGAGTATGAGTAAAGATCTTGTTAGCGTAACAGATAGTGTTCCATTTGGTTTGAATTTGTAATGGTTAAGTAGACAATGTTAAGAGCTATATTTTTGTAGTTGACACATTTTTGATAGCTCCGCAGGGTATTGAGATATGGAGGTTAAAAGTTTGACGTTGGTTTGAGAAGTTTTTGAGGCGCATATCTCAAAAGAAGAGCTATTGAAAAGTTGTCAACTACAAAAATGAATATCTAAACTTCATCTACCAGAAAAAAATAGTTTCGATACGTTTTGAGTAAGGAATTGGGCTTGGAGACAGTTAGGAACTCGGAGCTTCAAGAACAGAGCTCATATCTCAAAAGTGGGCGGAGCTATCAAAAAATTGTCAACTACAAAGATGGAAATTGAGATCTGGTCTACCATAATTGTCAAACATTTAAGAACGTAATATAACCCAGAACATTGAAGAGCGTTTCTTTGTCAGAATACATACTAAAATAACAGGGCATAAAATACTATTATGAATTCTGTTACCTATCTAACATAAACATTCATAATTTACAAGTGTTATTATAATGATAAGGAAGTGCATGTACACGAACATTGAGGAAGAACCCCTCTCATCGATTTGGCCTTCTCTCTCTCTCTATCCCTGCGTCTCTCTCTCTCACTTCCGTTATCTCTTCTTATCCCCCTTCTTACTCACAGACTATGTATGCATGACGTGAAGGGACCCTCTAATTTGTGAAAAATAGGAAGGTGTCATTTTCAGACAAAAAAGGTCTGAAAACCCCCAAAAAGGGAACAAATTTGAATTGTCTTGTCCGAGAGGAGTACACGATCTAGAATTTGAAAATGAGCAGGAAAATAGACATAAACATTGTACTTATTTGTTGTAAACATTTTTCAACACTAGGTTTTAAATTTTTAGTGGAAATTTAGAAAATTTAGTGAAATTAATATTTTTAGGGCACAAAATTTTCAAAAAATGTCTTTTTGTGGGTTTTTCTAAATTCTAAGTAATTACAATTAGTTAACGTACAAGAAAATGCGCTCTAATGACAAATTTTCAAAAAATTAATTAAATTTCAGAAAACCACAATTTTAATATAAAATTAAACTAAAAACTGCTTTTTACGGGTTGAGCGTCGATTTACGGATTTAGGTGTGGATTTACGGGGGTTTTTGTGCAAAATCGTTGTGAAATTACAACCTTAAAACTTTAACGTGTTGATTTACGATCCTAAGTGTGGATTGACGGCAATATATTCATTTTCGAGAAAAAAAACAACGTTTACGTAAAAAAAACGTGTCGATTTACGAATTTTTAGAGTGAATTTACGCAATTTTTAGTTCAATATATTAAAATGCTAAAAGTGTGTAGATTTACGAGGCTAATGTGTGGATTTACGGGAATTCCATTAAAATTGAAACTAAAAGAGAAAAAAGGAGAAAAAGATGAATAAATGGTCAAATGAAATAAATGAGCTCCCTCTCCGCTTGTGTTGGCTATTCCAGAAAATAGATGGCCGGAGGGAGAGGGAAAGAGAGAGAAATTGTGGGAAAATAAAATGCGAGAAAAGATAGAAGGCTCACAGAGCCCCCCGGGCTCCTCGGGACGTCTTCTTCCCCTTCAGAAGAGAGAGAGTGAGAGACGCAGACAATGAGAGAGAAAGAGTGGAGAGACGCAGAGAGTATAGCGATTCGAAGAGAAGGAGAACACTCCCCGCCGTGTCGCTTCTACACCCATTCTATCGATCATTTAGAGGTGAGAGAGTAAGTGGGAGCAGAGAAAGAGAGCGTGTCTGCGTCTCTTCGCTCTCTCTTTCTCTATTGACACTTTTGAGAGGACACTGAGGAGAAGGATTATGTATGTGTAGGTAAGATTCTATTCAGATTTTTTGGAAAACTTGGATTATTATAAAATCTGAGGGATATAGATAACATGCTAACCGGGGACATCCGGACACTAGGGTTCACAGACGATTCCTTTATTTGTTCAGAACACGCATAAGAAGGCTTATATTATGTTCTGAATGTCTTTAATTATGGGAAATTAGGTCTCAATTTTCATTTCGGTAGTTGATAATTTTTTGATAGCTCCGTCCACTTTTGAGATATGCGCCTTCAAAAATATAGGAGGTACTACAAGCATCTAACTAAAGTTTGGAAGATTGTCACCAAAAAATTGATTGCTACTGAATACTGAAATTTGGATATATTATAGAGCAAGTCAAGAGCTTAATTTTTTTAGTTGACAACTTTTTGATAGCTCCGCCCACTTTTGAGATATGTGCTCTCAAAAGTGGGCGAAATATTGGTTGTTCGCACCACAGCGAAGGGTCATGTTCCTGACTATCTCCAAGCCTTATTTTTTACTCAAAACATTTTAAAATTATATTTTTTTGGTAGATGAAGTCTAAACCATTATTTTTGTAGTTGACAACTTTTTGATAGCTCTGTAAGTTTTTGAGATATGAGGCTTAAAAGCTGAGAGCTCTCTCTGCCCCTCTCCCTCCGCATTGAAGAGCGCCAAAATTTAAACCTCCGTATCTCAAAACACTGCAGAGCTATCAAAAAATTGTCAACTACAAAAATAAAGATCTTGTTTTGATCTATCAGAAAAATATGAATTTAGGACATTTTGGGACAAAAAGTGACGCTTAGGGGACATGATGAAAAAAAAATTCGAAAAAATTGATGGCAATCTCAAGCACAACACCTCTTCAAAGTTAGCTGTTTGGAAATCTGTGAAAATCATCACATCCTTATTCAGGACTGGGGTGTTGAGCAGAAAATTTTTTAAAAAAGTGGGATAAATTTGATCTACAAGTAGGATTACTCAAAACAATCATATTTACTCTACACACCACTTATGACTCTTTTTTCTCAGGATCGTGAGAATATTTCAAAAAATGAGGAAAAACGAAAAATAACTTGACATTCTTGTGTTAAATCAAATGTAGATCTTTATTTTTGTAGTCAACAACTTTTTGATAGCTCTGCAGCAGGCTTTTGATATACGGAGCTTGAAAGTATGGTGCAGGTCGAAAAAGTTTTTAAGGCGCATATCTCAAAAGTGGGCGAAGCTATCAAAAATTGTTAGCTACAAAAATAAAGATCAAGTTTTGATCTACCAGAAAAATACAAATGTAAAGCAAATGGTCCAAAAATGAAGCCTAGGGGACCAAATTTTTTGAATTTTTCGCTGAAAAAGTTAAACACAAGTTAAACAAAAATAATTTTGTTGCTGTGTCACGGTGATGCTCCTTGAATTGACACCTATGTGAACATTACAAGACACGTATTGATGTGTCAATTTGACAAAAAGAATGTGTTTAATGACAGGTTGTTAAAAACTTATCAGTTTCACTTTGTGAACTCGGAAATGACGCATTTGCGCTCTATTGTCAAAATTTTGTAAGTTTTCAGAATTATGTAATCTCTGTCCAAATGTCAATCCAGTTATCCGGATGTCCGAATATGCAAAAGTCTAATTAAGTATGCTTACAACGTCCTTTTCGCATCGTATCCGGAGGCTTCAATGGAATTTCAATGAGACCATTTATTTATTCATGGACTTTGGATATTGCAACAATTCTAATCCATCAAACATCTGAAGAATATTATATAAATTTTTAGAGGGGTGCTGAAATTTCAGTTTTTTTTCCAAACTATACTATTTTTCTGAAAATGTCACTAATTCGGGTTTTTCAAAAAATAAATAACGTTAAAAATAGTTATTTATTGTGTCTAACCATTGAAAACAACAAGAACAGCTTGTCGGTTACAATGCTTAAGGAAATTTCCATATCTTTTAAATTTTTCCACTCGCATTTCTTATGAAAAATAAAAGTTTTATATATCAAACTGCTCCTTACTTTCTTCTGAACACGTTCTTCACATTTTCTTTTCTTAAAAAACTAGATTTCACCTTGAAAACCCTGATTTGCCGCTTCCCAGCGCCAAAACAAATCAGGAGAGCAGTAGAGCGCACTTACTGACCCCAATCGGATTTTCTGTTTTTTCGATATTTCCAAGCCGCCAGATTCGAATAAAAGCTTATTTGATATCAAATTTCAGGGAATTTTTGATTTTTGAAATGAAAAATTAAAAAATAATAAATTTTTGCAGGAAAATGAGCCAAAATGAAGTGGCAAAAGCGCTGTTGGGAATGGCGGAAGCGCTGCGAACACAGGAACCACCAAAACTAAAAATGGCTATCAAATGTGCAAGGGTAGGCGTTGAAAATTAATAAAAAATATAATGAAATTGCTCAAAAATATAAAAAATGCATGAAAAATTCGTTTAAAAATTAATTTCTTCAAAAAAATTTGTTTTCTAAAAAATTCAAAAAACCTGATTTCCCACTCAAAAAATGCTCAAAAACGCAAAAAAGCATTTAAATTTGATGAAATCCTCAAGAAAACCCTCTAAACACTATATTTATTCCAGAGCTCCCTCACCCTGCAGATAAACGACGAAATGCAGGCGATTTGCAATTTACAATTAGGAAAATTACTGTTTTTCTACACGGAAAATTCAGAATTGGCCAAGACACATCTTCAGATTGCGGTGAGTGTTTTGAGAGGTGGAAATTCATTCAAAATTGTGTTTTTTCATTGAAAAACAATTTTTGAGTAAAAGGCGACGAATTTTTGCTTCTTTTTTAAATTAAAATGATTAAAATAAGATTTTCTTTTTAAAACGTTGCTTTCAACTAGTTTTTCTTTCCAAGTATTAAAAATTTCGTAAAAATTCGAATTATTGAGTGTTTTCAGTCTGAAATTCACAAAACCATGACCAATCGTTATTTTCAGTCAAAACTGAGTGCATTTCTTACTTTTTACCAAAAAAACCTATTTTCTTATCTAAAATCCCTCAAAATCCATCGGGAATCCCTGGAATTCACAATTTTTGATTTAAAGCTGCTTTCCTCTATTATTTCAGTTTTTTCTTCATTTTGAAGTTAGTTTTGTTTGAAATTTTACTGAAAATACTAATGGAGACTATAAAAACTGAAAAAATTTTGAATTTCCGAAACTTTCGACCAAGATTTTTCAAAAATCCTTTTTTTGTGGTTTTAGAAGTAAAATCATCACTAAAATCGTTATTTCCAAAAGAAAAAACCTATTTTCCTAATTCGAATCCCTCAGAAACCCAATTTTCAAACTAAAATTCCTCAAAATCCATCCGTCCATTTTCACTGAAAAAAAGATTTTCAGTACGACAAAATGCTACCAATGGGAACATTCTACACACGTGATCGAATGCATGCAATATCGATGATTGCCGATCTATATATTCACTGTAAGTCCGGATGTCCGTCTGTCCATCCGTGAATCCACTTGTCCTTCATCCCTCTCCCATAGTTACAGATCAACATTGGCCTATCGCCGGTATCAAATCGGCTCTCCGACATGAGATCTCGACGTCTCGTGGATATCCAGTACTCACCAATAAATTGATGTTTCAGCTTATTGTGAGTTGAGGAGAGGCTCCGCCCATTCTGAAAAATGTATTTATTAAAAACTGTGAAAATTCCATTTTTACAGGAAAAAACCTGATTTATCCTTATAAAATTGAGAGAAATTCTGATTTTTACTATAAAAATTAAGGGAAAACCTGATTTTTTATGAAATTTTCAGTTTTCAAAAATCCCATTTTTCCAGGAAATTCTAAAAATCGATAAAGACGTGGAAGGAGCATTCGAAGCGTGTCAAATAGCCATCAATTCGTCATCAAGCGATCCGAAAATGGAGTTATATTTCCGAATCACACGGACTCTTGTCAATTATCAATTGATGCACGAAGAATCGAATGCAACTGAAATCGCAAGAATCGGATCGATGATAAAGTCATTGGAAACGACACCGGAGGATAGAGTACACTTGGAGTGTATTAAAGATTTCTATGTTTGTACGAAACTCGCCTATATGTTTTATGAGGGAAAATCGAGAACGTCGAGACAATTGTTGAGACAGATTCAGAAGTCACAGACGAGTGGAGAGACGAAAATTCATGGAATTCGGTAGGGAATATACCATACTTGCAACCGGGCCGGGGCGTAACTCACTCAAAATACGTAAAACGCAATACTATGATCTGAAAAATATACCAAAATGTAGATCTCAGCGAGTTTAACGCCTGTGACCTACTACGGACCGGATGGCGGATCTTTATTCTGCCGCGGGCCGGGAAAAAGTGCCAAAAAGCGCGAAAATGGCCAAAAAGGGGATTCTTAAGTGAAAAATAGCTAAAAATCTAAAAATTCGATTTATAATAAAAAGCATAGACATTTTGGATTCATTTTCACCTAAAAACTGGAATTTTCGACTGAAATTTCGTATATTCAAACTATTTTTTATCTAAAAATCTGAAATTACGGCTAAAATCAATTCGAAATGAGGTTCAGCTTAAAATGTTCATATCTAAAATTCATTTTTAGCTAGCAATCCTGAATTTTGGCTTTAAATTCATGTGTTTCTGGATCATTTAAGCCCATAATATTGAGTTTGAAGCGATTTCCGCGCCGGTCCGGTTTGCAAGTATGGAATCTACTAAGATCACTAAAATTCCAGAGAAAACTCATTTTCCTCTTTCCAGATGGCTCGGCGAGACGTCGATGACTCTCTTCGCATGCGTCATGAACATAATCTCAGCTCTCGTCCAATCCAACCCGGGCCGTGTCGAGAAATACTATCATTTAGTGGTGAAACACGCTGACGAAATCATCTATAAATCGACTCGAACACCACAAGAACCCGGTGTTGTCAGATGTATTAATATGATAAAAATGACGACGTTGGAAATGATGGCATGTTGTAATGTTATGGCGTGTAGACCTCAGAAGACACTCGTCAATGTTAGGGATATGTTGGAAATGTGTCATCGATCGAGTGGTCCACTCTTGTATCGATACTTTGCACCGCATATTCAATACGTTTTGGTAAGGAATCCTTACTAAGGATGAATACGATCGGATTGGGAGTTTCTATGCCAACAGAAAATGTAGAAATTAGTTCATTCTGAGAAAATCTTAATCAAAAATAGTTAGCCGGAGTTTCAGTCTATCTTACTCGGAAATGGTGTTGGACCGACCGATTTTTTCAGTCTAAAGTCAGCATAGTTGTACGGAAGGACATTTTTCGATTTCCGGAATCTGGAATCCGGAACCGGAACGAAAAAAACCCTGGAATTCCAGAATCCCAGAATCTGGAATCCGGATTACTGCTCAATGAACTTCCATTGTTTAGAACACATCATTATTTCACAACACCATCTTTCCAGGGCCTCCAATGTTGCTATTTCCGGCAACACGAATACGCGGAGAAGCATTTCATCTCAGCTATCAACCTACTCCATCTCAACGACTGTACATCGAATAACTCGATGGCTCTTCTCAATTTGAATCTCGCAATGACCTACTTGAATCAGTTGAAAATGGCGGATTATTATGAAGTGGCGGAGAAGTTGACAGCTCCAAAAATAGCTCAATGCTCACAAATGCTGAAAAGTAATGTGAAGTTGCTGTCGGCATTCTTTTCGTATCTGACGAATAAACCGAATGAATGTAAAACATTAGTGCATGAAGTGTTAGATGACTCGAAAGCTGAAGACTTCTTCCGTCTCCACGGTCTCGCCCTTCTTCTAATGTCTTTGATATTCCCGGTTGATGAAAAAGGTGTCAAACCGACTGTCGATTGGAGTAAAAAGTCGCACGACCATGTTGTCATTATGTGGAGTCATCATTTATACGAGAGAATCATACGGGCGGCCGGAGTGGATCCGAACTCGGAACAGGTTCAATTGGTGATGACGGATTATGAGGAGTCGAGGAAGATTCTGAATGTTGACTACTTGGTGCCACTTGTTAATAATATGTCGACGGTTAAGTTGTTGCAGGTAAGAGAATGTTGGAATAGGCATACTTGGCACCAAAATTTGTAGTTTCTCTGTGATTTTAGATACAATAATGAATTCTAATCTGTCCCGTATTATATCAGAAACATAGAACTCGTCGAGATCTACATTTTGGTATATTATTGGACTCGTAATATTCATTTTGAAGCCTTTTGAAATTTTTTGAAAAAATAAACAAAATTCCTTTATTTCAGTGGTTCGAAGGAGATCCGTTCAAATTGCTGCCACGCGACGAGATTCCGATGTGATAATCATCTGTTTTATTCATTTTTTTAATTTAATTTTCTCTCTTTTTTGTTCAAATTTATAGTTTTCTCTTTTCACTTACAAATGGTCCTCTCTTCTTCCATATGGTTACTGTACAATGTCCCCTTTCAACGAATTTCTGTCAAATATATCCTTTGAAGTGCGCTCTACTGAACTGATATTTTTTCGCTGGAGCGCACTTGCATCCCTCCTGAAATCTCTATTGTCAGATCTCTTTCTATTCAAATTGTGCGCTCTTTCGGACTTTAAGCGAAGATTCTGAAATTCCAACAGAGCGCACTTGCATACCCTCCCCTTTCTGTTTTTCACCTTATATCAATCTTTCGGTGAATTTTTGCATTTTTTCATATTTTTTGTTAAAATAAATTTTCGGGCCCTTATACCCTTTAAGACAAAAAAAAATAACGCCAGATAATTAACAGTATTGATTCATTTCATTCAAGATCGACGACAACGAAGAGGATTGACATTTTAAGCTTTGCGGGTGGATGGATGAACAGAGAGAGAGAGACAGACAGAGAGAATTAGAGAAAAAAGGGGCGGGGCTTAGATGGGGGCACAGTAGGCGAGAAGATCCTCAACGTTGCATCCAACTTGGCAACAAATCGTTTGGAGTTGACGGATCGATGGGGCGATCAGAGCTCGCTTCTCTGCAAATTTTGAATTTAGGTGGTTTGGCGCGAAATTTGAATTTTTTTTGAAATTTTGAACATTTGAAATCTCTTTTTAAAGTGATTTCAAATGTTTTTAAAATATCCGCGTGAAATACACGTTTTTTCGAAAAATATACAAAAGCGCTCCATCAAACTGTATAGAATGTGCGCTAGAGCGAATTCGCCCTTTTCGGGAAGTTTGGCGGGATCTTTGAATTTGTCGAAAAAAAATTGTTTTTGAAACTTTGAAAGTGTGTAAGAGCGCTCCACAGCCCAAATTTGAATTTTTCATTTAAATTGATTGTCCACGTGAAGTACACGAGGGTAATTACTTTTCGAAAAAATAGCGAAATGCAAAAGTGCTCTATCAGAATTCTGTGGAAAATATACTTTTTTTTAATTATGAGATATGGCGGGAAGTTTGAATTTTTTGGGAAAACAATTTTTTTGAAATTTTGAAGGTGTGTAAGAGCGCTCCACTGCACAAAACTTGAAATCACTGTAAGTGATTGTCCATGTGAACTACACGGTTTATATTATCAGAACGTTTTTGCCCACAGTGTTGTGACCTACCGAACATCGATCCGATATCTCGTTTTCTTCGGCGCATCGAGCACGACATGGACCAGGCCATTGTGAAGGTGGAGCCACCAGGTGGGCACATCTTCATACGGCCATCTGGAAAGACAAAGAATAGAATGAGGAAGGGGGGAGGGGTGTTGGTATGGTTACTTTTGTGAGGAAACTTTTTTTTGAATTTCTGAGAAAGGAGGCGCCCAGTGCTCTGCTTGCTCAGTTTCTCTTTTTTTTTGGAACTTTCAGTTTTTTTTTCGATTTTTAAAACATTTTTTCACAGCATTTACACAGTCAAGTTACTGTGTTAAGCCTAATAAGGAGCATTTAGCAAGTAGTAATATAAAAGCTACCATTGGAGGTTGTTAAGATTTGTGCATTAGAAAATTGTCTAAAGTAGTATAGCCTAACTTTCAGAATCGATCACGATCCCTGATAATACCAGAACTTTAAAACTGTATTTTCACGACAGTCTGTAGCTGTGTCTGGATAACCAGATGTCTATTATTTTCATTATTATGTAGCTAGGGCTCATCTGAGGCTTAGGAACTTGAATTTGGGGCATTCCGATTTTTACGAAATTTTATTATATTAGACATATAACCTTAGTGTTCGATTTTGTCCCAGCGCTTCAAATTTATGTTTTTCTGGTAGATCAGACCTAGAGCTCTAACTTTGTAGTTGACAACTTTTTGATAGCTCTGCACACTTTTGAGATATGCGCGTTTAAAATTGAGTGTCTTCCATAAGAGACGCAGAGAAAAGAGAGCGGCTGACTGTCTGCGTCTTTCCTTCTCCCTCTTCCGAGTTCCTATCTTTAAAGGTGCATATCTCAAAATCGTGAAGAGCTATCAAAAAGTTGTCAACTACAAAAATGTAGCCCTGGCTTTGATCTACAAGAAAAATGTAATTTGGAACAAGTGGGGACAAAAAGTGACACCAAGGGGACATGTCAAAGTTGAGCTTTTTTTCAAATTGGCCTTACAGACACAAAAAGTTCTAATTTCTAGTCAAGTTACCTACGTCATCTCTAATTTCTCATATTTCTTTTTCTTTCTTCCTTATTTTCCCGCCCGTTTTCACCAATATGTATTTGCCACGTCACTGCAAAAAGACAACATATTTCTATGTCTCAGTGGTTGTTTTTTATTGGTTAGTCGTAAAAGTCTCCTCATATATATCTAGTGTCTAGAAGGGATTCTGGGAAGGAAAATCATCTACTATTCATATAAATTGGAAACGTATAAGGATGTGGAGATGGGTTAGAGAAAATGGGGAAAACGGGATTTTGTATTAGCTAAGCACAGTTCTTACAACATTGAAATCCCCTTCACGCAATTTTCTGCTGGTTTCGGTAGAGCGCAGTTGTAAGAGTTCCCAGATAATTGAATCCTAAGTGTGAAAAATATTATTCTTAAGAAGACAATGGGAAAAATTTGCGCCGAAATCCTTTTTCCAAAAAAAAGGGAAAATGAAATAAAGGAGGGAATAGGCTTTCTTGATGAGAAGCTTAATGGGAAAAGTTCATTAGTCAAGAGAGAATAGCATATATTTTTGGTTTTTGGACTATTTTCAATTATTCTGAAGTTTAACCCATGAGAAAATTGAAATGATTTGAAATGGAAATCACGAGAATCAAATGTCATGAGAGATTTATTCCTGAATCATAGATAATTTGATAACGAAAGAGTTTCTAAGGTGTAATCAATTGTGTGGGTGGGTACTCTCGTCAATGGGAGTGCTGATTGAAATATACGAGGCTTAGAAGGGGGGTCGCAAGTTAAGAATTCAAATTGCTACCAGGTATTAAAGACATGTTTGAAAAGTTACTGTCCAAAGTTGCTGGTAATTGACTAAGATAGTAAATCACACATGCTTAACAAGGATATTTAAAAAACTACATTTTTGTCGGCAAGTTTATCGAAAATTGGCAATTGGAAATTACACTGGCAAAGTTACACTGACAAAGTTACAATGACCAAAAATAGTTTTTCTAAAAAAATTAGCTAATTAAAATTGGCTGGAATACTAACAAAGACATGCTGAAGACACTCCTAAGGTCTTATGGTTAAGTAAACGCCTACTCCACTGATGATCCCCTTTAATTTAAAATATAGGCTTGTAATCTATTGATATACACCTCCCGTAAATTGACACTTAGGGTATTCTTTAAATTTTGCGGGTTTTCTACAAAACACAAACTTAAATCATATAAATGTAGACCTTTTTGAGACAAGCCTCGTAAACTTACATTGAACTTTCCGTAAATCTACACAAGGCTCATGTAAATCGAAAAAAAATTTGACTCTGCTTAATAGGAACCTATCTTAATTATGTCTAGCCTTATTCATGCTAGTACTATTCAAAACATTTTTATCTATAATTAGCCTTTTTGCTTTCAGTCTCGTAAACTTACACAAGACTCTCGTAATTCTACACAAAGCTCGTGTAAATTTTCACAAAATTTTACCTCTTAATAGAAACTTATCATATACATGTCAAGTCTAATTCATGTTAAAACATTTGCTATCTAAGCGACTTACCAGCTTGCTGAAGCGAAATAGCCGAAGTCGTGGCGACGACGATAACCAATGCGAGGAATGCGATGAAGAGGGGTCGATGCACCATGATTCGAGACCGGGGGACAGAGTTGTGTATGGAATGAGTTCTCTTTCTTTCGAAAATGTTGGGGGCAGCACAAAATGTGGGCGGAGCTTAGTAGAGAGCGCTCCTCGAAAGTTTGTGGGGGCGGAGTCGAGAAGAGTTTCTGAAAATGACGAATAGAGAGTGGAGACGTAGAGAATATAATTGCTTCTACTGGAGGAGAGAAAAGGGCGGAGTCGTGAATTTGAGAACTCTGTTTTCTTTTTTGGAGGGATGACTAAGAAGAAGAAGAAGAATCAGATGATGTATACATGGAGAATCGTGAGAAAAGAATAAAAATCGTCTAGAAAATTGGAGAAGAATGGGTACAAAAACCATGTCAGAAGGTTTTCTGATTATTGGAGAAGATTCTGGAGAATTGTTGGAATTTGGAGGGAAGCACGTAGATTTGCGGTTTGGATTTCTAAGATAATAATTGGAATTGAGTGCTTAGAATCAATTAGAAATCTCTAAAAAAAACTGTCTTGTAAGGAGAACAAAAACTGCCTTAGCAACCTACATCTATTACATCCAACTCAACCTTTTTCCTAAAACAGTACATCTCAAAGTCAACTTATCCCGCCTAACTAGAGATGGTCACCAAGTCCAAACTTTGACCTCGTTTTTCTCGAATACCAGGCCTCAAGGACAAAAATTGATTATATATTTGAAATCAGCATTTCCTCAGCTTTGAAATGATATATGTAGGTATTATCCTATAACTCCACGGTGACCTTCCCTGCAGAAACATGTATTAACACGAAGGATTAGAAATGTTGGTGGCATCTCCAATTGTTTCCGTGATCTTCTTATTAACAAACTTATTTATCCTTTTGATAATCTTTTTCTAACAAGATTTTCTTTCTAATATTAGTTTTTTGTAGCCTAATGCATATTCCCTTCTTCTCAAATGTCAACGACGTCATTTGACGATTAATCTCGGTTATAAGAAGGAAGATTGATCTAAGGCTATAAAATATGACCATAAAAAGTCATGGCCCGTAAATTTGATAGGTTATTACATCTTACTCTAATTGGAGTAGTTACGCTCTAATGCAAAAGGTGCCGAAAAATGAGATGGGGCGGTCTACACTGATTCGGTTTCATTAGAAAAAAGTCATTTTTATAAAATAGAAAGGCTACATCTGACTTGAGTTCAATCAAACCTCCTAAGCTCCTAATCAGTAATTGCTTTTTCTTTTGATACATACATACACAAGCCTACAAAAAAAATCAAAAAGAAAGAAATGTATCAAGATAAATCAGTTGATTAGAAAAATGTAGACACCACACATTTTCTTTTTTTGATTATTCTATGCGACAGACAGATATAAAAAAATGTATTGTCATTATTCAGAAGAATCACGGGGAGTAGGTGTTCCTAGAGAGGGAAAAGGGTTCAATGATTGATAAGAAAAAGATATGTAGTGTAGATTTACGGAAAGCTGGGTAGATTTACAGAGGGAGATATGGGTTTACGGAACTTTTGAGAAAGTTTACGGTGTCATGTGTGCATTTACGGAGAATACCGTAAATCCTTACCATCATAATGTAGGTTTACGGAAAAACCTTTCTTAGTTTACTTTCCCATTCTTTTTTCTACTAATTATTCGAAAAATGCCACCATTGACGCACTCAGGAAAATTTCTTTGGTGGGAAATTTCAAATTCTTTAATCTTTCTGTAAGCAAAATACGGGAAATCTTGCGAAACCGACCGGTTCTGAGAATGGTGCTGATGTCAGGAAAGCTCTAGAAACTGACTGGGTTGACTTTGGCGCATTTCACTGGCCTTGACGACATGTAATTTGATATACAGATAATGGTTCTAGGTTATCCGATTTTAAGCCTTTTAGTTTAGCCCATTTTCAGATAACCAAGTTGTTTTGCTGCTTAACAGTTTTACAGCTACAGTTGATATTTTTCTGATCTTTTTCCACTCCACCGCGGATATCCACTTCCTTATCCATCAACTCCTCCACAACTCCACACCTCTGACGTGGCAAAGTCCATTAGGCATGCGATTATCCTCTTTTTTTGAAACGAACAAAATAATAGGGTTCAGTTTGGAAAAGAGAAGCAGGAGAAACAAACAGGGAGAGCCTTCCGAATGTCGTAAAGTGGTGAAAAGGAGAAGAAGGAAGAAAAAAGCACATAAAATTGGAATGAGACCTGAAATGGTGGAGGGGGATAGAGCTTTTTGTCATCTCTATGCACCCGTGATTTGGATCGAGAAAAGAGATACTGAGAAAAAATGAGTAGCGACTTGATCATATAGGAAGAGGATACGGAGTAAGAACTATATGGGAAGGTATGGATTCTGAAACTTGGCAGTCGGAATTACGTTCAGTGGAGCTATGGCAACAGGGAGTTTTAAATAAAGACAGATTTTATCTTGTTGCAAATTTTACGCTGATTCTGAATCTGTTTTCCGATATTGCATCGAAGCTCCTCAAGTTGAGATTTTTGGGATAACTGTGATAGCTGTCCCGGATTTGTAATAAAACCGGTGACACTTATGGCTACTAACAAGGGAATTACCACTACACCACTTTGCGGACACTTTTTAATTTTGGATTTGGAACACTATGTGAAAAGGCTTAACCATTTGAAACGTTTGAGAGTTTATAACTCAGCTCGCAGAGACATTTATCTGGTTTTGATGGCAGAAAAAGACCCCAAGCAGGTGAAAGTACCTATGATCAAATTTATAAACCGTTTGCTCCTAAGAAACAACACATGATAGATCCTAAATGTTTGTAAATCGCTTTTGACAGCTTAGAGTTTTTTGTTTGGAGTACAATGCAAACTAGAATAGTGACTTAACGTGATAATCTCGAAAGCAGTACATAAAACAGAACAATGGGAATGAATTTTGTCTCAAAATGAAGCCGAGAGGGTGGACACCATGTACATACACATGTGTGAGAATTTTAGATTAGGAATTTGGATCTTGAATTATTTTGTTGAGACAAAAGACATGTTGTTAGTACTAGTGGTGTGAAGAAACGAAAAATTCAAAAATATTCCGTCAAATCTTGACCTGACAACCGGAGAACCAAGAAAACAAGACTGATTGAAAACCTCTGATTAGAAAGGAGCGATTGACTAATGACTTAGTGGAAGGGGCGGAAGGAGGTACTACTTGGAAATATGAGAGAGCTGATTTGTTCTGAGAAAAGTTGAGAAATAAGGAAAAGGTTCTCGGGGGTAGTAGGACTACATTTTTAGGGAGGGTGTGGGTTTAGGTAGATCAAATGGGAGGGGAGGGAGAAATTGTTAAGATTTGCACGTAGGAGTGTTAGTTTGATCTAACGTGACTTGTATGGCGGGAAATCCAAAATACGCTCTCAAAGACTATTATCGATTCGCAAGCACTCCTTGGGGTTTAAAGGCGCATAGGGAGAATGGCTTTGTGGATGAAAAGGATCAAATACCGTATATTTGAACTTTGTAGGTCTGAAAAGAACTCTGTAAGTTCAAAGCAACAAAATAATTTTGTTTGGAATCCTCAGGGTCAAAAGTGCCTATGGCCAAGTTTATAAAGTTGTTCCGTCGTGTACTTCCCTTGTTAAATAGAATCAAATCTATGAACTCATTTTCTGTAGAAAAATTGTTTCTATGATTTCATAGGTATCTTTGAACCCCAAATTGCACCCACCCTCGCCTCACGGACATCCGGATCACTCAAACTGACCGATTATGTACCCTTAGTGCAACCTATTGTGCACTTATTATTGGGGTTCAAGAAACTTATAGATGTCACGAGGATTGGTTAAATTTCTTTGAATATTGACCAATAAGTTTTGTGATTGTCAGCCTACGTGCTTAAAATTTCACCTACATATCGAATTTGCAGTGTCTCACATACTTTAAAATATATGTGTAATCGGTTTCGCAAAAAACAAGCTGGTGTACATAATTTATTGTTAGAGTTTGGTTAGAAATAGATATTTGACTGGATTTGCGAATTGACTGCGCAGCGACTCAAGTTGATAGATATGGAGTATCTTACTAGGGAAGGCTTCCGAGGGACCCTGGAGTTATATTAAGTGACTTATATCATTGGAAAGCTGAGAAAACGCTGATTCCAAATATAATATATATAGTCTTTCAGTTACAGTATCCCAGATTTGTCACTTTCTTTTTTTGAACTCACCTCCGCGAACCCATAAATCTCTGCCTATACAACTTCAAGCACTTCTGTGACGAATCCACTTACAAAAAAGCTACAACTCATTTGTCATGATCCTACGAATATATAAATCTTCCATTTTCACAAAATCCCATAAATCTCCCAAGTCAAGTTCTTAGCGACTGTTGTTAAGTAGGAGTTATAGGGCACTTTTTCGACGTTTTTCGATGTTTTACAAAGCGAAATAAAAGTTTAAAGGCAGGGGGGACGCCAAAGACACGCCAGAATTAAAATCATTATGCAAAAGTTTAAACAATTCTGACAACTATCTAGAAACAAAACAAAAGAAAAGTAAAAGTCACGAGAGAACGCGCATATAATATTCTCTCATGTTATTACTAATGTGTAACAACTATAATATAATAATTCATCAAGTATTTTGCTCCTGCTAATCTGAGTGAGCTCTCTCAGATTTCAGAGGGAGCGACGAGACTAATGAGATGGTGTCAATTAGTACCGGGTGAGGGTAGAAAAGAGAGATGGGAAGGGGTCCTAGGGATATGAATCCTGGGAATTGATATGGGATAGGCAGATACACAGATGGACTGGGAAATTTAGATAAAAAATACTTTTTCATCGTATTTTTCAAAATTCTGTAAGCATTCCGATATGGTTCTTCTCCCCTCCTTTTAAACCAACTCTCTTAATCCTTCTCACACCGATAACCAAGTGGAAGCCATAAATTGATTAAAGTCATAAATCGTGGTGACGTGGCACGTGATATCTCTTATTCATGAGATGTTTGGAAACACTTTGGTTAATTTTAGAATTTCGAATGTTTTTGAAAAGAGTTGTACAAGATTAGCAGGAATATGGAAACATTGGATAATATTTTGTGTTTTTCTGGATATTTCAAGAAAAATTTGAATTGTTGAACTTAATAGAGTATAGCGAAGCGAATCTGCACGTTTTTTTTAATAAACAAAAAACGGTTGGCTTGCAAAATAGAGGTGAAAACCGCGAATTGAAAATTTTGATGAGATTTTGGGGACTTATGAAAAACGCGAACTAATTAAACACGTTAATTAAAACCTTAATTTCCGGGGTTTGATAGGTTTTGAAAAAAGAAAAAAACTTCAAATTTCCTATCAGCCCATTTCAAATTTAGTTCTCAAATGTTGGGTCTAGTGGAGCAAAAAGGATCAAATTTTGTTTTCCAAAAATTGGAAATTTCTACTGATAAGCTCAATTTTTAGCGAGAGCCCTGAGAACAAAAAAAGCTCTCTGTCTAAAAAAATTCCAGTCTCTATCATTATCATTATCACGTTCGCCTCTATTTTTCAGCAAACCTCGAATTTTTGAAATTAGTAGGTGTGGGAACGAGTTCTTATTCAAGATTTTCAATTTTTGACAAAATATAATTATTTTCTGAAAAATAGTGGTGCAGTGATATCTAATCGATATTTAAAGTTCAAGGCCTCCGTTACCGTATTCTCCTTCTAAGCGATCAGAATTCAATTCAAAGTAATTATATATTTCAGTCGTAAAACTACAAGAAAAGTCATGAAATTTTATATGAAGAAATTTATGGACTTGAAAAGTAAAGTCGTAAAACTACATGATTTCATAGAATAATAAAACAAACTGCGGTAAAATTAGATTCTTTGAAACCAGGAACACTTTTTTGAAACGGTCGGATTTCTAGGCTATAACTGGACTCCTAACTTCCTACTACTAATTTTCGAGCTTTTCTGAGATTCAAGAACCAAAAAGGAAGATAAAGTCAATGAAAAAGCGCAAAATGGCACAAAAAAGCGGTAGCGCATTGGCTAGAATTGTCCGGGAAAATGAAAAGGGTATATTCTTCCGTCACTCGGCATCATCGGGTGACGTCATGATTCACACTCGACGGTGAAACTATTGATTCTATTATAGATTGACCGCTACGCCCGACCGCTCGCGGCTAGTGCGGGAGAGTCATTCAGCCTGTAAATTGTCGACGCATTTGGGGGAAAAGTTGAAAACATGACTTCGTTTTATGAAGACTGGGATTTTAGGCCACTCTGACGTTGCTAGACTTACAGTTCCGGTCAAAAGATTGAACACTTTTGGCCGTTTTCAGTTGAAATTTTCCAACTTTGAAAATTTGTCATGGTAATACTGATTGTTCCATCAAGTAGATTTTTAATGAATTGTACAGATCAAACATAGAGCTCCATTTTTGTAGTTGACAATTTTTTTGTACGGGCACTCTCTAGCAAGTTACGTATCGACAAAGCAATTTCTTTCCCAAATCGACCAGTTTTAGAGTAAAATAGTGCGCTTTTGAGCTGTCGTCTTAAAATGATCACAACTGTAGGAAGTGTACGTACAAAAAAGTTGTCAACTTCAAAAATGGAGCTCTACTTTTGATCTGTATAATTCATTAGAAATTTTCTTGATGGGACAATCAGTATTACCATGACACATTCTCAGAGTTGGACAATTTCAACTGAAAATAGGCTTGCAACCTTTTAACCGGTACTGTAGGTAGAATTCTGACTGACCGCCTAAGAGCCCAGAAATTGAGCACCTAGTGCAAAAAGAGTGCATTCTCATCATATCGAAATAAGAAAAAAACATTAACTGAGATATTGAAATTCACATTAAAAGCCCTTTCTCTTTTCCCCCTATTGAGTTTCCAAGGAGAATGAAATGGGGACTAAGAGGAAAAACGACGGAATAAGAAAAGAGGCTCCAGAAATAAGAAATACTCGTGAGAATGAGCACATCTAATGGGAGGATTTTTGGAATTTGGTTTTTGGTGGTGACGTGGCAAATTAATTGGATAATCTATACATATGTTGGAAAAAACAAAGGTTTCAGGCAATGGGTGTATTTTGGACCGGATTGAAGTATGTGTTCACGGACTTTTCGTGTTGGACATCGACTCATGGAGTACCGCATATTGGAATGGCTAATGCGAAATGGTTGAGGTAGTGTAACATTATTTAACGGAACGTTTTACTCATAAGAATAGCCAAAACCGGCCAGGGTTAAGCGGAATACGGTTTTTGAAACGACGGAAGGCGGAAAGCGGAATAAAACGTTTTTGAGTGGAAAGCAGAAGGCGGAAGGCGGATTGGAAAATTTTAAGGCGAAATGAAATAGTGTCAAAATCGAAAGTTTTTCCGCTTAACCCTGACTCTGACTCAGTTAGAAAATAGAGAATGAAGTCAAAAAGTTAACATCGGAATGAATTTTAGCATTTCGGACCGGTCCGAGCCGAATTCGAAATTACGTGGCGGTAAATCATTTGAAAAACTCGTGGCATCGTGAAAGTAATTTGCCCCTTCGTTATGTATCATTAAAGGATATCCGCATGGATAACAACAGGATAACAGTAGCTTAAAATCTTTCTTAAGAAAACAAACTACTGGCCAGATGCTAAAATTTTTCCAAGAAACTGATAACGTCATGCCTTTTTTCTAGTTTTCAAGGTAAAATAGCCGATATATTCCAAAGAACCAAAAAAATGTCAAAATAACACGCCATCCGGTTCCCCTCCCGCCCATAAAAATGATAAATATGATAATTCGATGAAAATATTTTTAAGAGCCTTCTGGATACTCGTCGTGTTAGTTAACATTGGACTTTTTATCTGGCAGTTCATAACACTTCTCACCAATTTCTTGTCGTTCAGTGTCAATACGGAAACCACTGTGAGTTTTTGTATTTTGAGGGACTATGAATAGAATCCGGCTTAAAATATTCTTAAAACTTTGCAGCTCCAATTCGCAGAACGAACTTTTCCCACGGTCACCATTTGCCATCTGAATCCTTGGAAACTTACTGAAACAAAAAGTGCAGATGGGGATATGAGTTCTTTGGTAAGTTGGACACACAGACAGACAGAAAGACAGACAAACTAATTTCAGATCGACGCATACAATTCATATTCAAGTTCTGCACAATTTGGACTTCCAGCTTCACTAACTGCCGATAGACAACAACAAGCAAATAAATGGACGTTGATGTATTCGGAGAGGTTAAATGAGAAACAGTATGACGTTAGTAGTCTCCCAGTTTTTAAAAATATTGTTTAAAAACTCACAAATTCATATTATCGGTTCGCGGAATGGTCTTGTAGTTGGAAATTTTGGGATTTTGAGCTTGGAGGGTCTGAAAAAAACTGAAAAAAAAAACACTATTTTCCGATGAGAGAAAAATTCAAACGAAAAAAGCAAATAATGTTTTGTGTAGATAACATCTAGAACTATGTATATATATATTTGTATTATTGATTCACAACAGTGCGATGCGTATGTGTTCCGTCGCGCAACGGTTGGCACGGTGCCAAATAAGAATTGCAAAGGATTTTTATGTTTTTTTGTCGTATCTTTCATTATACACCGCGACGCGCACGCATCGCGACTAGAAACAATTCAATTCTGTTTTTGAAGACCTTACGCTTTGCACTGCTGTACCAAAATAGTTGATTTAGATGCATTTTTTGCAGGTTTAGCACCAAAATGAGCCAAATCAATCGAAATTTGTTATTTTTAGCTTGCTATGTCTAAATCCATTTTGTATGTGAAATAAAGCGAGATTTTTCGCACCCTAACCCTGAAACGGATCCTTTAAGTGTTTTTCAAAATTTTTTAACAAATTCAAAATTCTTGTGATTTCTGGTTTCTACCGTAATTTCTTCACTTCTTAGTGTTAGTTGATCAAAATTCACCCTGGATTTAGTTTTTTTTTCAAATTCCGAGAAAACTTTTATTATCTCAAAAACTTCCTAGTAAAATCATAAAGTCCGGTAATAAAATTTGAGGAATTTATGGCATTTTTTGCTTGAGCAAAGAAAATCATAAAAGATTGAAGCGGATAATAAAACGGGCTACGGTAGAGGTTTATGACTCTTTTTAAGAATCGAAAGATGGGAAAAAGTTTAGGCTAAAGGTTTTGTGGAGTTTTGGGACCAATAAAAATTTCAGGATGACCTAAACATTGCTTACTCCTATGATGATATGGTGGTCAGCTGTACCTACAACGCCAAGACCTGCAATATCACGTGAGTTGATTCTGGAAACCTTTATTATCAATAGATTTCGTTTGTAGGGATTTCAATGACTTCTACAATCCATCCTATGGAAACTGCATCCAATTCAACACGGCTGGATACTACAATTCCTCCCGAGCCGGTCCTCTTTATGGTCTTCGTATGGTAATGAGGACAGATCAAGCAACATATTTGCCTTGGACAGAGGCATCGGGAGTGATTATTGATATTCATATGCAGGATGAAATACCGTATCCAGGTGAGCAACGGGTTTACTGGAGTTATACTTGTAAACCGGCAAACTCGGTTGAAACTCAATATTATGAGCTGAAAAATATACCAAAATGTAGATCTCGACGATATCTATGACAATGATTTGCCACGGGTTGGATGGCTAGTCGTTAATGTGCCGCGGATGGGAAAAAATGGCAAAAACGCAAAAATCTTCAAAAACGCCATTATAGTTTACTGTTTTTTGATAAGAGCAAACCCTGAGAAATTACGAGCGTTTGAAGGTAACCGTGGAAGACGCAGAGAAACGAGAGCGTCTAGATGTCTGCGTGACTCTCGCAGAAACTTCTACCGCCCGTATCGTGTGTGTCAACTGACAAAATATACAGCATTTCAAACTCTACATTTTACTTATCGGTACTTCCATACCTTCTCCCGCATCCTCTCCTATTCACTTATACTCTTCACCATCTTTATCCCACTTCTGACATCTGAATACTTTATAGTCCATGCCTATGATCTTTAGATATTCCCATTCGCCATTCGGCTATTCCATTTGGCGCTTATTATATCAGAGACATAGAACTCGCCAAGATCTACATTTTGGTATATTTTTTTCAGATCATAATATTGCGTTTCAAGCGAGTTAAGCGCCGGTCCCGGTTGTATATCTGAAATCCTAATATAATTTTAACTCCAGACGTCTTTGGCTACTTTGCTCCACCGGGTACTGCTTCCTCTCTTGGTGTCAGTTATGTTCAAACCACTCGCCTTGCAAAACCATACGGTACTTGTACAACCAAAACCAAGCTCGAAACCACTCATTACACGGGAACGTATACTGTGGAAGCGTGCTTCAGAAGTTGTATGCAGGAGAAGATAATTGCGTCGTGTGGATGCTACTACCCAGCCTATTCTCATGCTCCAAATACTACTCAGTTCGTTTCGTGTGATAATGGAGCGGCTACTTTGGATAATTGTAAGAGTGTAAATCTGCAGTACCAGCCAAAAATATATAATATTTTGCCTTTTTCAATTGCAGATGTCAAACTTTTAGAGTGTGTCATAGTTTAACTAACGGTCACACAAAATACCTTTTTATGAGATCAAACAGACCAAGAGTAGAACTCCATTTTTTAGTTGACAACTTTTTCTACGGGCGCTCCCTAAAGAGTCACGTATCGATCAAGTAATTTTTCCCTTAAATCGACCCATTTCATTGCAAAATAGTGATTTTTGAGCTGTCCAAATGACCATAATTCTCTAGGGAGTGTCCGTACAAAAAAATTTTCAACCAACAATAGATAAAAGGTTATTTTGTGGGACCGTTAGTTTTACTATGACACACTCTAAAAGTTAGACATTTTCAATTGAAAAAATGCAGAATATGATATATTTTTAACCGGTACTGTATCTGCAAGTGTTTTTTCCTAATTATCTAATTCCAGTACTCTGCGTGGACTTGATCAACAGTGCGGACTCTACAGAGTTTGATGTACTCACTGACTGTGATTGCCCTCAGCCTTGCGAGTAAGTCTCTGTCTGTACGTGTTCAGTTGTCCCGAAAATTTTCAGAGTCGATTCCTATGGAGTCACGGTGTCCACTGCGCAATGGCCATCAGACTCCTATACGGTAAGCCCTCCGCTGATATCTCTTAACCTATGCACGTTTTCCAGCCTACTGAATGCAACCCGGGCGGTCCATCCGGTCCATGGGACACCTCTGGTCAAACCTGTCTAGATTGGTACAAGGCGAATACGATATTGATCGAAATTTATTATGAGAGAATGAATTTTCAAGTGCTTACGGAGTCACCGGCGTATACCGTAAGTGTCCAAGTGTCCCGATGTCCTAAACTTTTGTAATTTTTTTAGTTTGTCAACTTCATCTCAGACGTTGGTGGTCAAGTCGGTTTGTTCCTTGGAATGAGTATCATCTCAGTCATCGAGATCTTGGTTCTCTTTTTCCTTGTCTTTTTCTACTGTTGCACTCATAAATCAAGAAAAGCAGAAATTGAACAACTGGAGATGGATATTCAGAAGGCTAAGGTTTGTTTGACGCCAGAAAATGAGAAATCCATTACTATAACCTTATTCTAGGACGATGTTGACCAGGTTGCTGAGAAACGTAAGAAGCACCAGAAGGCAAATGCAGAGTTGTATGAAATGGATGCTGGAGATGATGTGGTTCCGCCAAAACCTGTTGCACACGATTAATTGTGTGCAAACTTTGAAAGAAAATGAAGATTTTTGTTGACAGTGTTTTTTTAACGTTTCTGCAAAATTCCCACAAATAAATGCGCCAAAGACACCCCCGAGATGTGTTTTTCCACTTTTTAGAAAAAAAATGGAAGATTTTGACGAATTTTGACAAATTTTGAGCAAAAATCAGGTATTTTATCCGAAAATCCTTATTTTTGAGTAAAAATCCGATGATGTCTGGCGTACCTTCGACACGTTAACCGAAATTCAACCTCTGAAAACATCTTTAAAATGTTTTTGCAGCTTCGAAAGTACTATCAAGCTTTAAATATTTGAATTTACTACTAATCCAGGTTAATTAATCAATGAAAAGCCTTGTTTACTTGTGCTCTATCACTATTCCTTGTGGAAATTGCGTTATCAGTGATGTGTACAGTTGGCAATGCAAATAACACTGGTAAACAAAACACAGATAAATGAAATGCTGACAATAACACTATTCCAGATTTCAACACACTTTCATATCGTTGTATTTCGATATAGTTTTTAGTTAAATATTGTAGAGATATCAAAATATTTTTACTAGAACAGATCACACCTGCCCAAGGCATGTAAATTCTGTAATGTAAGGCAATTCTGGACTTTCTTTGTTTGAAGTTTCCGGCATGCTAAACTTAATGGAGCGCTGCTGAACTTTATCGATTTTGCCCCGAGACGTGCCCCGAGTCTCTTCGAGATCCGCATATACCGATCCATCTGCTCCAATTAGCCCTTCCCAAAAGCCGACAATCTTATCTCCCTGTACCTGTCATTCATTCTGGTGTTAATTGCTCAGTCTCCCCCTTTCCTCTCGCTCTGTTTGCCACGTAACGGATTTTCGTACGCTGCATTCTAGGCCAGAGGGCCCTTGGAGTCATATCGTCTTCATACGCATTAGAAGAAGACCCCTCTTTCCTCGCACACACACATTCATGCACTGCCTCCCATATTGCAATGTGCGCTAAACCTCTTGCATACACCTTCTCCCTCTTGTTTTCTCACGCGGTCCATCGATTCTTATTCGCTTTTTTGCCCTTGCCCTTGCCCTTGCTTTGTTTCTCTTCCAAAAGTTAATTTTTAATAAGTTCATTTTTAATAACTGCGTTCATTTCCAGCAAAATTTCCGACCAACCAATGTCCGTCACTGAAACCCTCATCGCAATGGGGTTCCCGGAGGCGGCGGCGAAGGCTGCCGCGGGCAACAACCGAAATCTCGATCAGGTATTTATCTCTGTCGGTGTGCCTGTTTATCCGAATGTTCATATCTTTAGGCGTTGAACTACATCGAGAACGATGGAGTTGGATTTGAGAATGAAGGAGAGTCGAGCTCCGGAGCGTCGAGCAGCTCCACGAGTGCTGCGGAAGCCGCTTCTCCGGAAAACCGCGCGATTCCAGCGGTCGCTGCTGGATTCAAGTGTGAGGAGTGAGTTTTTTCTGATTTTTAGAAATTTTTATTGATTGTAAGGAGTCTCCTGGTGGTCTGGTAATCTAATTACCTCTGGGAAATCTAGAGGGGGAAAGTAGGCAGGCGGTTTGATGGGCATTATTAGCCCCCTGGGGAAAGTACAGTACTGGCCGTAAAGAATGCGACACTTGCAGTTTTTGTTTGAAAATGGTCAACTTTGTGAGTGTGAGACGACCTCCATGATTGTATCACAATATCGATTGTTTATGGAGTGTAGAGAACAGAAGTAAAGCTTCATTTTTGTAGTTCACAATTTTTTAGACGGGCACATCCTAAAAAGTTACGGGCAGTCTATGGTAAATGCTCAAAAAATCACTCCTTTTAGCACTGAAAAAGGGCAATTTTTGTAGATTAACCAAATAGGAAGAGTCTCATGCTTCAAATCTAAATTTCAGTTGCGGCGCTTTCCTCTCCAACGACGACGAAATGGTTCGTCATGCTGGTCAAACAAAGCATGGCAACTTCAGCCAATGCGATCAGCCGGATATCGACGACTCACGAGAACCACTCTTCCAATTGCCACCAATGACTGAAGAAGAAAAAGTGGCCAAAGCGAAAGAGATCTGTGACAAGATTCAGAAGGCTCGAGATCTCAAGGATAAGAAAAAAACTGAAGAAGAGAAGCAGGAGTTGATGGAGCGTCGTGAAGAGAAGACGGCGATGCTCTCGTTGAGAGAAGAGGCGAGAGAGCGGGAAATCAAAGAGGCCGCTGCGCAACTACGTCGTCAGAAGGTGGAGGATGAAGCGGCGAGAGAGAAGATTCGTGAGCAGATCCGGTTGGATCGAGAGGAGCGAAAGGCCAAACTTACGCCGATGCCTCCGAAGGTGGCGAAAGTGGAAGTGGCGGCGCCGGTGAGGGATCACTCGTCGACGACTCTTCAGATTCGTCTGTTGGATGGAAAAATGGTTCGCCAGGAGTTCAAGACGATTGAGCCGGTGAGTATGCATAATATTACTTGAGATAGCTAGTTAGGCAAACTAGAGAAGGTAGCCGAGTGAGTCTGTAGATATGGTTTGTGGCATATATCATTGGAAAGTAGAAATCACGCTTATTAACAAGGTCAATGTTCGGGAAAATAACAAGTGTTTACCTTTTTGGCACGAGAAAAAATTTCGAATTTTCCATTTTTCCAAATTTTTGCTTTGTTTTTCTCGAATACCAGACCTTGAGGGCAAAAATTAAATGCATCTTTGGAATCAGCGTTTACTTAGCTTTCTAATGATATTGATAACGTTACCTAATTCCACATTGACTCCACGACCATTCCTAGAAAGAGCACCGTCTTACAGTACCTTTCAAACAGTCACTTAAGTAGTCTGCCAGTGTGCCACAATACTGTCTAGACTGAGTAATAATTCAAAAAACCTTTCCAGCTTGTCATGGTCCGCGCCTGGATCGAAACCAACCAACCGGTCGGGAGTTCGTTCTCTCTGATGACTCCGTTCCCACGCAGGGAGTTCTCTGACGATGATATGGGAACGTCTCTTCTAGAGCTTAGTAAGTTTATTCTTCTTTTATGTGTATCTTACTTCCAAATTTCCAGAACTCGTCCCAACTGCCAACATCGTTGTCATCAACCGTGGAGTGCCAGCAGTCGCTGCTCCAGAAGAGGCTGTCCCAACTGAGCCAACTAACGAGCCGGCTGCCCAATAGGCTATGTAGCCTCTAATTATTATCACCCAAAAATTTTCCAGATCTCCTTATGTGATTCCTATAAATAATTTTTATGTATTCAGACAAACACTACTTTTCAGACACTAATTAACATACTCATGTTAAAACATGAGCCCCCCCCCCCCCTTCGCTAGACTAATAAAAAATGAGAAAAAAATGATTAGGTTTTTCTCACGGCGTCTTTCGGTGACAAATGTCAAATGAAGCAGTGTTTTCTAGAATAATTTCTCCTTCGCCAGACTGAATTTGTTATAGTAATAAGATATGAGAATAGTTGCTTTTCTTACTATTAGTGAAATCTAAGCCAGAAAACGTAAATTTTGGTCAGATTTTCTGAAAAATGAGATTTACATCCATTTCAGCCAATATTTCTTTTTCCAAAACTTTTTGCAGTTTCAGAGCATCCTCAGGTGCATATGATGCAATTTTTGTTCGAAAATGTCTCATTTCTCTGAAAATCTGTTTTTCTGTATCAAAAAATTCAATTTCTGACCAAAATTCACGTTTTCTAGCTCATTTGATGGAGAATTTTGTTTCCTACAAATTTGACGGATGGTCTATTATAAATTGTAGCAGAAAATTCGACATTTTCGGAAAAAATTCAAAAAATTTCCAATCTTCGTTCAAAATTTAGTTCAAAATAAATTTTGAATTTCAAACCCCGGACCGGGCCGTGAAAATGTTCGTAATGGCCCGGCCCGCCCCGTTGCAAGTATGGTCACATCACACTCATAAATTTTACCATTTTCAAACTATTTTTTGATTCCAGCAAAAAGGTTTACTTTTATGCAGTAAACTTTACTTTTCGACCCAACCACTAACATACAACCGTTAACTGGCGGCGGCATCGTCTCTGTGTGTCTCTCTGGCATCGTGTTAATTTGATTTATGGTATGTGTAGACGTTGAATGTGAAAAAGAGGAAAACGACAAACGGGGGGACAAAAACACATTGGGAAGAGACTGGTGGTTTGGCAGGTAATTGAGAGCGGGTCTTCAACTTTTTTATTCATTTCTCCCTCTTTCTGATTCTCTCGCTACTCTTTTTGTACCCCTTTTCCAACACTGAGTCCCCCCCTAAACGATGGGAAGACATTACCTCGTTTTGATTTATGAATCGACACGAAAAGACACCCCACACCTTCTCTCCTTTCACATTGACATTCCGAATCGGTTGGAGAACATGAACAACCTTGGAGAGGGGGAATAGTTTTTTCTATTCCACATACATAGGTGGTGTCAATATTCTTAGAATTTGTAGCTTTTTTGCAATTGAAGATTATTTTATTATGAAGGTTGTCACGGGCCGAAATCAAAGTTATTTTCGGCCCTACCGGTCCGTTCAGAACAAAAGTTTTAATTTTTTGTTTTTCTTATGGGAATTTTTGCGCTTTTACTTTAAATTTTTCAAAATTTTCAAAAAATTTTGTTAAAAAATGGGTATCTGTTTTAAAACCTGGAACCGCCCGATTTTTGACAATAACCAGAAATGGCTGTCGTGCCTCCGGCGTTGGTGTTTGCGGCTTCACTACCTCCGTCACGTCAAATAGAAGCGCTGCTCTCTATAACTTTTGTATGTATACCGTTTATTTTCTTTGTTAAACCCTCTTTTTCAATTTCGACAGGTACAACTTTTTTCTGTAATAATGTTAAACATAGCATACTAACTTTAAAACCAGGCTTACAAAAATTCCGGGTCGCCCCGGTTTCAATTTTTGAATTTTTTGCAAACATTTATCTTTTGAAAAATTTCCGCATTAGTAAGATTTCCATTTAGAAACCAAAAACGATAACTTTCCTTTTAGTAACTTTCCGACCCGTGGCAAGCGTACCCCGGAATAACTTAAAATTCTAGACCTGCAACTTGCAATTCCTATCTACGAATTGAATCGAACAAAAATTGCAGCGAGGTGCATAGATCAAATTTTCCCCCTTCTCTTTTTGCTATCAATTTTTGAATTTTGTTTTTCTAAGTGCTCAATGCTATAGTTTTTGCACTTTTACTTCTTTTTAAAAGGCTTCAAATATTCTGAACTTTGAACTATCGCTTCATATTTTGTATCATTTTTGTCCAAATTGCCACAAAAATTGTGACATTCTGATCGTACTAAGATTACAGTAGGATTCAATAGGATATAATACATTTTTGTGCATTTAGCTCTATTCAGCTGCCTAGAATTTTCAACTATAACTGTTTCTGTTTTTCATAAAACGCGCTCCACCGGACCCATTTTCCTATATAATTATTATATGCGTTAGGCAATAGACGGGGCGACGAACGCATTTCACACAAAAACACATGGATATTAAAATAAATTGGGTTTCGGACGGAAGAGGGGACACATAAAGTTACCTCCGGTGTGGAAGGAATAACGATATGAATCGATTCGAAATGAGGTGGAATGGGGAAGGTAATGATGATGATGACTAGGAGTAGAGGATGTTTTGGTGTAGGTCTCACTTCATGCGCTTAGATGACTTTTCACATTATTTTAGTGAAAATCGGGCTGAAAATTCTGTTTTGACATCTTCATGGGTCATGGATAGTCACTAATTTTCTGCTCCATACTTTTTGCTACATCATTTTTCCTACACCGATATTTTCTATTTTTCTGAACTTTAACCTTGTTTTCCTCAAATACCAGACTTTGAGGGCAAAAACTAATTATATATTCGGAATCAGCGCTTTTTCGGCTTTCCAATGATATAGATCACGTCCTATAACTCCCTCCGTCATTCTAAAACTGCCTGATTTCAGATCGGTAACAGTCACAAACTTTAAACTATTCTTATTTTTTTTAAAGGTTCTCTTGTTACAGTTGCTCGGAACATTCATTTTAGTAGATTCGATTCAGATTTTATTTTGCTATTAAGAATCTTCTAAACGCTTATACATTTGTGCTCTTTTTCTTACTAATTCATCGGTTTTCCACATCACCCCATAACTCTTTCTTCCATTTCCCCCATGGGTCTCCCGATGATTAGTCTTCCATCTTGTTCTTCGGGGTCAAATCTCCTCTATCCGCCAACATCGATATATCACTCAAGCTCCAAGTGTGCTCCTCTCTTTATTTTTTCGTTTTTTTTTTCTGTTGTTCCTTGCAAAAAGAGATCACTTAGGTTTCCAGAAAGTAGAACTCTAGGTCCTTTGTTAAGCAGACATCTTAGATTCATATTTCACTCCCCCTCCCTTCCGAATCACTTCTTACACTTTCTCTTCTCAAATGTCTCATATTTCAATATGAATTGCATTATGTTTTGACTCGCCGCGCCACTCCGCTAGCACATCACAATGTAGAATGGACCACCAACAATAGTGAAATTTGAATTTGAGAAAATAATTTAAATAGAAAGGACTTGAGCCATTCTTAAAACGCTTCAAAAAATGTCGTCAAGCAAAATTAAGCACTATGTTCAATAACAACTCCCTAGAGTTCCAAGTGTCACGATGTTTGATAGCTAGTGAGATTGAAGTTATACTTTTCGAAATCAGAAGAAAACAAGCTTTATATTAAATATAAGTTGTCAGTTAAACCTTCAAACCACTGTTTAGTTTTGCAGTTGGGGCTACGAGCCATGGAATTTGGGTTTTAATTTACGATTTAATTCGAAATATTGAGTTTGGCGCTCAAACTTTCAAAGTGTTGTATCTCACAGTTATGGCGAAGAAGTTTAACTATTTGGAGTCAGCATGACGCAGGCTTTCGAATTATTACCATCACAGTTTATCACTTCCGAACAGATATCAAACTCGTTGGTGTCAGTGTAACCATCTTGCCGCCGTGATAACCAAGTTTGAGCAATTTTACACTGGCAAAAATTATGGTCACTGTAAACACCTACTGTGACTACCTTTTCGTTAAAAAATCCCAAGTTTGGAGCTCCTGTCAAAAAAAAAACAAAAAGTTAAAAGAAGCGAGAAGGGCGGCTGGCTGAAACATGATTAGCTTATATTTTTTTGTAAGTGTAACCAATTACTAAATTTAAACAATTTTACACTGACAAAATTTTGGTCAAAGAACTCAATTTTGTTTTTCTAACCAAACTTCCTTAGTTTCTGCACAATCTGCGCCATTAATATCTTTAGTGCTCCCATCTTCCCCCCATTTGTAACCAACAGATTGCCTCTCCCTTCTGTTCTTCGTTTTCTTTATTAGCCACCCGATCCCCTCCTCCCCATCCAATTCCTAATTGTCATTGTGCTCTCTCTTCCCTTCGCGCACACACACATGTTCAAATCATCCCCTCATTGCGTATTCACTCATTGACATATGTCTTATTCTTCTCCTCCGGGGTCATTCTAAGAGAAGGTGTCAAGAAAAACGAAGGCAATCTTCGTCTATTATGACTCGGAGACACATTGTAATTAGATGGTTGAAGGGGAGGGGGAAGTATGCATAAATTTGAACGCGGCTAATCATGAGGGAGGGCAAATAAGTAGGAAAACTAATAAGGAGTGGACATCCGGAACTTTTGATTCACAGATAGACTCTATTTGTGACGTCACGTACACCACTTGAGTAACCCCCGAGCGCCTAATTATTATGAGGCTCAGATTATCCTTAGGCACACACCTGCTGATGGAGACTAAGGAAACACCGCCCCATAGAGTAGAAAGAGTGTTCGTTTGTAATAATAATATGTTTGTATGGCTTCGGGTATAGCAGGTGACTGAAGAAATTGGCATGTTTGAATGGTCTTAAACGTGGACTGTGTCATATAGCTCAGATAATTCTAACATGCTGCAAAACTTGTAATTATAGGTATTTTTTATAATTTTCGACAAATTAGTCTTTTATAAAGTTCCGTAGCTTAGGCCATCAAAGCAAAGATATTATTTGCCCGTTCCTGCTCCGGAAATCAAAAAACTACCTATCAGAAACTTAGCAGAAGTTTTATTCAGAAACTTAAGTTTTTTCTAGGCCACGCACATTTCACGTTGTCGGAAGCCTAAGGCATAGGCTTAAACTCCATACCTTGGCCTAACTTTTTGAATCCTCCGCTTTCTAGGCCATTCTCAGGACCTAGGCCATTTCTAAGCCATTTTCTAGGCTTTACTTACATTTGACGTTGCCGGAAGCCTAAAACATAGGCTTAAGCTCTATTTGATTATCTTGGCCTAACTTTTTGAAGCCTCCGCTTTCTAGGCCATGAGCTTCTCATCTCCCGACTTTTGACCCATCTTAATACCGCCAAAGGTGAGTAGCAACACTCAAAAAGCCGCCGTTTCCTTCTTCCTCCGATCTATTTACTCAGATTTACATATATGACGGTTTGCTCTTTCTCTCCCCCTACTGAGGGACTCTTCTCTCAATGTGCAAATATTGTCTGTTCAGGTACTTCACCCCCCTTCTCCTCCGTCCGCCAATAACGGATTATAATCTGTCCGTTTCCTCTTTCTATTGTGTTGCACCTGCACATCATAATAATCTTGGTACCGTAGAGTAAATCAAAAAGTGATTCCGCGACTTGCGTAACTTAGATGTGGAAACATGATCCTCTGTTTGAACGTCTTCTGGATGGAGGGAAGAAACAACACATTCATCTGGTTAATGGTGAAAGGGGAACAAGAAGGAGAAGCCTATTATCGCGGGGCCTGAGGGGTCATAAATTGGTATTCACTCGAAGAGAACAAGATGCTCTTTCTCCCTCTCATTTCCTTTATGTTCTTCTATACTTGCGCGGTCAAGAGAAGAGGGTGCCATATTGTTGTGACCAGAGGGGAAGATATTAGGGATATGGGTCATTGGCTGTGAGACTAATAATTGCTCATTTCAGAAACTTTGTAATACCGTCAGATTTCCACAAATTTTAAAGCCTTGCCACGATATCCTTATAAATTTCTTTATTCAAACAAGTAGGTCAAGATTAGGCCTTTATTTTTGTAGCTTTTAATAGCTTGCCTTGTTTTTTGTTATTGTGGACAAGTTGTAGCTTTTCAGCCTTTTGTGGCATCTAATATTCCTCTATTTAAGCGAAAAAACTCAAATTTCTGGAAGATATGTATAAGGATCTCAAATTTGTTTTAAAATTTCAAAAATGTCTCTAAGAACCTGGAGAAATTACAATTGGGTCTTATCTAGATACCTAATTTCTGGTGATTTTCAATCAAAAACCTTATCTAGATCAGTCTCGGCTCTTTTTCATTCAAAAATTGTTATTGTTACTAAATTTTTTGGGAATTTCTGGTGTTTTTATAGCCATACAACCAAGCCATCATGGTTCCTTTCAGAACTGTAACGAATGACCCCAGTTATAATACCGAGAGGTTACGTCCCGTCACTAGGTGGCCTTCCCTAGTTAGTATTAGCTCAAAACCTTCCCCAATATCAATTGCAACTTCTTACCTATTTTAGTACCCCCCCCCCTTTTTCTTCCGGTTTGTCCCCTTGAGGTGTCAAAACAACAACGTGTTAATGTGGTCCACACTTCCCCGTCTACCCGCTAATCTAACCCATCTCATTCCTCTCGTTCCGTTATGACAACTCGAGAAGATATTATCTTTGTTCACACACACACACAAACACCCTTCCCCTCCCGCCGATATAATATAATCTATATGTACATCTGATGACCTTATGACTATCCTCTCCCCGGAGACGAAAGGCCCCCACCCCGATCATATTTCATTTCTTCCGCCACTTCTGGCTCATCATGTCGTCGTCTTCTTCTTCTTCTCATTTTGACCTCCCTCATATGTCTTAAGTAGGTACGGAGGAGGCACAGACACCTGTGTCAATTCGACACCCGTTTAAAGGGAGGAGATACAGTACTACTAATTACGGGGGAAAACCTTATGTCACCTTTTTGCGGTGCCGATGGAAGATTACGTAACATTGACCTGTGTCGATTTACAAGGAGATTGCGTGAGAGGGGACACAGGATTACGGTGTTGCACTCCACTCCGTTTGTTGGTATGCATGATTTATGGGATACTGTAGGAATGTTAGGCAGATCGGGAACAATTGCTGACGGTTTTATAATAATTTTGAAAAAATATTGAAAATTTGAAATTTTTGAGGTTCAGTCAGAAATTGTTAGTTTTTAGAAAAATGAGCGTCTGGAATTTTGCAGTTAACAAGTTTTCTGTAAAATCATTCGGGCCTCAAAGTTTGCAAGTTTTTAACTGAGACCTAATTTAGGTGATACTGTAGTGTCTAAATTTAGGGGTTCGAGCCCATGAACATTGATAATTCTCCGGATATTTCAGTAACCATGTTACTTCTCTCCACTTCTCAAAAAACCACCTAGTAGCCACGAAGACCACTTGAATAACACGGCTCTTACACACTTGCACACACACACAAAGGGTTCAAAATCAAATTGTTCGAAACGAAGTCTCCTCCTTTTTTCTCAAATTGTGTGCCTCCTCCTCGCTTTCTTCTTCTTCCGAGAGGCCCCGGTGTCAATCTTGATACACAGACACAAGCACTCAACAATCGGCACACACACACAGGGGGCCTCCTCCGACCAAACATTGTGGTTGGCAAACTTGACACATGTCCTCTGTCTTGGGTAGCCAGTAGTAGCTATGAAGGAGAAGGAGAAGGAGGTCGAGTTACTCCTCTTCTTAGTCTCCTCATCTTCTTTTCTTCATCACCCTTCCTTTTTTTCTTCTTTTTTTCTTTCTCCCGGCTGGTCAACCAATATGATGATGCGCCTTCCTCTTTCTCTGTGTCCTTCGACGTCTTCTTTTTTTCTTTTTTCCATCTACCGTTCACGGCGGGGTGTCATTCAAGTGTTTCTACACTTCTTCCGCGCGCCGCCGGCGCGCCAGCGACTCGGAGCCTCGGATGAGGACACCCGACATCTGGTTGACATACTGAGAGAGATTATCCATGTCATGTTCATATAACGGGGCCCCTTGAGATGACTTTCGACGGACACACACACACATTTTCCGCTGTTTTATTTCGAAATTTTAAATGCAAATTACATCTTTTCTTTCCATTTCCTCCCATTTCGATATCCCGTTTTCTTTTCTTTTTTGACGGAAGGAGAATTGAGGGGGTTAGAGCAAAGGTTTTGAGGGTGTGCTTGAAAATTTAATTTTTAATTAGTTAATTATTTAGATAAATATAAATTTCTGGGGGAGTTTTAAAGGCAAAACATTTTGCAGTGGTTTGAATTATAGAAGTTTCGGAAAGACACCAATTTCGTCAATTTTCACTTCTTATGGGTTTTAAAATTGTTTTGACTAACATTTTTGCAAACATTGAACAATTTTTAGTTTTTCGTGAGTTTTGTATCATTGAAAATTATTTGATTGCCAGATTTAAAATTTAAAATTTTTCGAAATTTTCTGAACAGCTTAAACTTTTTTTTCAAATTGCAATGTTTTGAACCTTATTAACATCTGATACTTTGAAAAGCCCTGAAAGCTAATTATTTTCAAATGTTCCAAGTATTTTGTTATTTTTAGAATCCCTTCCTTTTTTCATCGTGTATTATAAAAACCATATAAAAACGTCGCTTAACGCTTATTACCTTATCTCGATATCTAATTATCACAAATTTGACACCTACTCCATTTAATACTCCACCTCGTTTGTCAATGTAATGTATGTGAGCTATAATTTCTCCTAAATGGTGTTTTAGTGATAATTTTGACTTTTTGTAGAAAAATTATTTTTGAAAATCTTTAATTTTAACTTCTTACTATTTTCTTTAGTCATTCCGCAAGAACTTTGATTTTTCACCCTTTTCAACGTTTTACCTACTTTTAAACGTTCCCAATCGCCGTTTTCGTGAAGTTTTTGTCAAAGAATGAGTTTCGAAACGAATTATTGAGTCAGAAAACTTGAGTTTGTCTTTAACTTCAACTTTTTACAATCTCCTTTAGTCATTCAGCAAGAATTTTGACTTTTCACCATTTTGAACGTTTTACCCCTTTGTATCTTTATCTTTATCACCAATAAGCAATTATCTAGCAGATATCAATCTGATATCGGTTACAAACCGGAAGGAGCCTTAAGTATTAAAAAAAAGATTTTGCCTTTAACTTCAACTTTTTACGATTTTCTTTTTACTAGATTTTCGACTTTTCACCCTTTCGAACGTTTTACCACTTTATCTTTTTATCTTTATCACAAGTTAGCATACCTCTGACACCTTCTGATATCTCTCAGTTACAAACCGGAAGAAGCCCCTATCCCCTCGAGCCATGCTCATTAACAACGCAATCAACCGTGTCCTCCTCTCTTCCGATATGTTCCTCTTCCTCCTCCTCCCATGTTTATGTTTCCCCTCTTTACCAATTCCTCTCACTTACTACTCTTTTATACCACTTTGCGCGCACAGCTTGCGCTCGACTCGTCTCTCTTCCATCTCCCAAACCATTATATATTGTCTTTTTGTTCTCGAGTGACTGAGGAAGAGAGACGAACACACTCTCTCCTTCTATACGCACATCCGATTATCTTCTCCCCTCAGCCCTTTGACCCCCCACTTCCCATCTCTTTCTTTTTTTCCACACCGTTACCGACCCGTCGCCTGGTGTCGGTGTCTTCTTTTTCTCCGGTTGGTCGACACTGGTGTCGCATCATCATCATTTCCCGCGTCTCTCTCTCTTAGATTTTGAACAAAAAAAAATAGTTTGATGTCTTGAGTATACCCATTAGGTGTTTTATTGAAGTGAAATTTGAATGAGTTTTGGCGGGGTTTTTTGAATTTTTTAAAGTTTTGTGCATTTTCTCATCATGGTGAACTTTTGAATGCATTATTATATATTGCTGATATATTTGCCTCAATTTTGTTTAATTCTACAATTTCTCGAATTTTCTCGTTCTATGGCCAATCTGTGCGTTTTTTCATAGAGATTTTTTTCTAGTTTTCCTAAGTTTCAAAAATCTGTGCGTTTTCTCGCAATGGTGAACTTCCGAATTTTCAAATTTTTGAGATTTTTGAGCTTATACAGCTTTTGCTTTTTTCTTACTGTCATTGTGAAATTTCGCAATTTATTAAATTGTTTTTTTTCCTCAAATCGAATATTAGTCCAATTTGTCGTCAAGGTGAACTTGCGAATTTTCAAATTTTCAGAGCTTTTTGCGCTTTTTTCAAAACCTTCCTGTCTCTAGACCATTTCTTACCGTCATTGTGAATTCTCGCACTTTATTAAACTGATTTTTTCTCAAATCAAAATTTTGTGCAATTTGTCGTCAAGGTGAACTTTTGAATTTTTGAGATTTTTGAGATTTTTAAGCTTTTTTCAAAACGTTTCCTTCTCTAGACCTTTTTTCTCACCGTCATTGTGAACTCATCCAAACGTTTCTCATTTTTCAGTCAAATTTGTGCAATTTGTCGTCATGGTGAACTTTCGAACTTTTTTTTCAAATTCTCGAAAACCTTTCTTTCTTGTTGCTTCTAGTCCTTTTTTTCTGCAAAAACTCTATACTGCGGCCAAAATTTAAAATTCAATTAAATTCTTCTTCTACCACCAATTCAATTTTTTCCATTAACTCCTCCTTCTTCTCTCATTTTTCTTTTTTCCCCATCAAAACATTGTCTCTTCTCATTCTCCCCCACTTGTCACCACATTTCTTGTCAAAAACCGCCCAAAAAGTGTAATTTCTCTTCTTCTTTCTCGATGTCGTGTTTTTTCAAGGAATTGACATTTCTTAACTCAAACTAATTTTGGTCTCTCTCTCTCTCTCTCTCTAATTGAATTATTCGAATTAGTTAGTTTGTATTGACAGATTAGATATTGTACCACTACTACCTAATTGGTTTGGGCAGGAGATGGTGGCCGAGGAAAAGTTAGGCCACCCAGGTCATAAACTAGACGGCCTAGAAATCTTACTAGGCCATTTGTACTTTTTGAGAATGAGAACCCATCGAACCCATATCACACATAAATTTTCGTGTCATGATTTACAAATTGTTCGCCTTCTTTTTCTTTTTCGGTATCTCTCTTTTTTTCCCATCCCCATTACTCCCCCCTTCTCATATATCGGTGTCCGCGCCACTATTTCGTCAAATTTTTGTCATGTATTGCGCATGCGCCGCCACCGATCCCCCGACGGAAGAAAGGTCACTCTGTTGAGAAGTGTGAGAGGGGGGGGGGGGACTGTGAAGAAGAAACAGCCAAAAAAAGGTAGTGAGAAGAAGAAAAGTGGGAGGAGCGGAAGAATTGTCGTGTATTAGAGGGGGAGAGAACAAGCATTCCATCGTCGACGTCTTCTTTGTGAGGTTTTTTTTGGCGCGCGACGGATTTTTTAAAGGTTTAAAGATTTTGAGGATTTTTAGGATTTTTAAGGATTTAAGAATTTAAGTTTTTTAAAGGTTTAAAGGTTTTTAGGGGTTTTATAGGTGTTTTTAAAGGATTTTCAGGGGTTTAAAAGTTTAAAAATGTTTTTGCGCTCTATGGCGTTTTTGCACTATACCTTTCACACATCATCCGTTTCGTCATACCTTAGAAGCTTATGTGCATAAAAACTCCAAATTTTTTGAACAATTTTTTGTATCATCCTTCAAATTCAAATTTTTGTATTTTTTTGTGCGTCAGTAGTAATAAGGGATTACGGTGGGAGTAGTTGGAAGGGGGAGAAAAAGACAAATAATATATATAGGTGTTATGAGTAATTGGAACAAGAAGGTGTCATTGTCGGTGTACAAAAGGGGGAAGAAGGGAGTAGTGTAATGTGTGTTTGGGCAACAAGACAAAAAGTTGTGACACACACTTTTTTGGTTTGAATTAGTTTTTAAAAAGATTTTCGAAAATATTTGAATTTTGTGCATTTTTTTCATGGTGAACTTTTGACTTTCTTCGTGTCTTCGAAGTGTTTTGAAGACGAACCTCTTAGAAATTCAAGTTCTGTGCATTTTCTCGTCAGGGTGTAAACTTTTTTCATTTCCAAGGATTCAAAATTTTAATTTTTATGTCATCTCACCCAAATTTTAAATTTCTGTGCATTTTCTCGTCAGGATGAACTTTCAAACTTTTTTTCTATCTCGTTTCTTAATTTCTAAACTTTATTTTTTCAGGCAACACCCATCTCTCCACAATCGAAGCCAGAGAACTGTGCATTTTTATGCGGTGGTGAATATTCGAATTAACAAAATAACTTCAAATTTTTTTTGAAAACCTGCTCCTTTTTATTGTTTCTTTTCAAAAATTCAAAATTAGAAATTCTGTGCCTTTTCTAGTTTAGATTTTTAGTGGCATTAGAGCGAACTTACATTATCTTCACTTAGAAAGTTTTCAACCTAACCAAAGTTAGTTTTTCGTGAATTTTGTCATGTTCCAGACTCCGAAATTCCCAACTATTTCCCTATCAGTTACAAATTAGCAAAAGAGCACACTTACACCTCCTATCTCACCACCACCTTATTAGCCACCAAACCGAGACCAGAAGCAGTAGTAAATAGTAAATATTCATTAGCTGTAACCAAGCGTGAACACATACATCTCTCTCTCTCTCTCTTTCTTTTTCCTTTTCCTTCCGTTGTATTAGTTGTCATCCAATTTCTTCTTCTTCTCCCTCCCCTCGTCTTCGCTTTGTTTTCGAAAATTCGAAACGAGTGTTTTTTTTTTCGTCTAATGTCTCTATAGGGGGTCCGTTATCTCTGTGGGTCCGCAAGCAGGACCCCCCGGGTGGTTTAATAGTTGGGGGGACACCTTTTTTGGTAACTTCTTTAAAATTTTTTGCAAATTCTGAGCGCCTAGGGATCCAGAACGTTCTAAAACCGGAAAAAGTGCTCAGAAAGGAGAGAAAACTACTTTTGTGGTCTCCTGGACGTTTCAAAACCGTTTGAGTGCAATCGGCATCCAATACAAATTTTGCGTTCCGGTATAGCGTACTTGCTATTAGTTCTAATCTACAGTAGCTTACCCTTTTTTCAAAGATAGATACTGTTCTGATAAAACTGTGACCCGGATAAATGGCGCCAAAGCACAAAATTCAAAATGTTTGATTTTTTTTCGCGAAAAAATCGGTCAAAAACAAGTTTAAAGCGATTTTTGAGTGATGGCCTAGAATTTCATCTAGTGGCTTAGAAAACCAAAATTCGGCCATCATTCTGAAAATCATCAAAAATGTTCAATTTTTCGATTTGTTGAACACCATCACTTATCTTATTTCACACCTTTCCTCTACCCCTATCTATCTAATAACCCATTTCTCTCTCCTTCCTATCATCATCATCTTTTTTTCATTCTGGCAGCTGTCGCTTCTCTCAAAACGACACATCATACACAAAAAGTGTCAATTTATGAGAGGTCGTTGTGTGTGTCCCATAAAAGTCTAAAATGTGATTCAGAAATGAGAGGAAGAATAGTGGAGAGAAAAGAAGGCAATTGGAAAGCCAATAAGCCCCCCACCCATCAATCTAAGCACCTGGATTAGGTACCTTTTGGTGTTGGTTTAAACTGGTTTATGAGGGAGGAGGCGACGCGCCAACGGTACCCCAGACCAAATCACTTGAATGTCATTGAGAGGGTCCGGTTAATAGGGTAGGTGCCATCCACCTTTGTAACACCCCCTCCCCCAATTTGTACTCTCGAGTGGTGTCTCCACGGGGCGGTCTCCGAGAATTTACGACCCCCTCCTGGCCATACACACATTTATGACTCTCTTTTTATCCCGTCCGATCCTAATCCACCAGAACAGACACTTTTTGCTTTTTTGTGGTCCTTGCAAAAGGGGAAAAATCAAAATTTTTGTTTCAAAACTTTTAAAAGACTATGACTATCCCATTTTTACAGTCACAATTAGCAATTTATGAAATCCTTATAGTCCTGATAGTATTTTCACGAATTTTCAGGAAAATTCGGTCTTTGGACGTTTAGGTGTGATAATCATGGCCTAGAAACCCGAAACCTCGAGTTCTAGGCCATACTAAAAATCGAACGTCGTTTAGCGGCCTAGAAACTTCCAGGACCGCCTGGAAACCCAAAAGTTTGACATTTTTGAATCTCCTGAGGGCCACGGAGGTTTCTAGGCCATGTAAGCGCATTTAGAGATCTAAGTTTCCTATATTCTCTTGAAAAAACAACTGAAATCCCACTTTTTGAAAGACCACAAATTCCGAGGTTACCAAATTTCTTGGTTTTGAAACGTCTGGTTTCCAAACGTCCTGGAGTAAAAAATGCCAACACTTCATAACCCGATACCCCCTTTTCTACCAGAACTTTTTCCTGGCCTAGCTTTTCATCCTGAGGATGTCCTAGGCCATCACCACCCCAGGGGATCTGACGAAGGTCATCATGTCATCATCATAAGGATATGACAGTGTATTTGTGTGTGTGTGAATAAGATGGTAATCCGCCAGGCAGTAGTGCACACACACTCCCCTCTCTCTAATTGAGTGTAAATCGTCCTCTGTGTATCTATCTAGTGGTATGTCTGGTGTGATGGGTGTGGTGAGGGTCACCAGATGTTCCTCTGACCGTGCACACACACACACACACACACAAACACTAACGGATCTAGTAGATCGATAGACACGGTTTGATGAGAGCCTTCTTTTTCTTGAATTCGAAAAGTCTAGTAGAGCGCTCTTGCAAACTACTCGACGCCTCATTACCCCTATCTATTTCCATGTCTCCCTCTTTCTCTCCTGGTGTGATAAATCATGGCCTAGAAACCCGAAACTTCGAGTTTTAGGCCGTACTAAAATCTAAAGTCGTTTAGTGGCCTAGAAACTTCCAGGACCGCCTGGAAACCTAAAAATTCGATATTTTCGAGTTTCCTGACGGTCAGGGAGGTTTCTAGGCCACATAAGCACATGTTTTTGAAAACTACGTTCCTACTATCCCACGCCTCATTACCCCTATCTATTTCCATGTCTCCGCTCAAATTCTACAGTTTTTTTCTCACACATTTCCGCCCCATATCTCTCTCTCTCTCTCTCTTCTCCCCATTTCGCCGACAATGACAATTTATATGCGCTTCGTATAGTGTTGTTTTTTAATGGTGTGTCTATATCTAGGTTTGTGTCGTCGGCAGTTCCCTTACACGACCCCCACCTATCCAATTTAATGACCGAATGCCCAGACCCCCTTAGAAAGTCATAAAAATTAACACTGGGAATAATGAATAGGGCATTTTTGAAAATATCATGGCCTAGAAACCCAAAACTTTGATTCGCCAAAAATCTAACCTCGTTTAGTGGCCTAGAAACTTTCAGGACCCAAAAATTCGAAATTTTTGAGTTTCCTGACAGCCAGGGAAGTTTCTAGGTCACATAAATCCCTATTTTTCGGAAGTAACACAAATTTCCAAAATTTTCGAATTCTTTTCTATTTTTCAAGCTCCACAATCAATATTCGTACTTTTATCCCCCTCTTCGAAACCCCCTCACTAATTACCACATAATCCCTATCTTCCCTGTTGCATGCTCATAGACATGACTGACTAACCCATAATTAGCCCCCGTCGATTCCATGACAAAATGGAAGTCAGCCCCTTTTTCGTCTCGGAATCGAAATATTTCGAGCCTCAGAGCAATTAGGCTGCCCCAAACACCTGCGGAAGAGGTCTTTCTCGCGGCTCCCAGTGGAATTGTAATCCATCTTCTTTTTCTCTTTTTATCCGCCCCTGTCCCCTTCATTCTCTCTATCCCGGTCTCCTCTATCCATCAAAAGCTCACACCAGCTCATTTCGAGTCGAATAAAATGTGAGAGAGATGGAAAAAAAAGAAGCATTTGATGGTGGTGGGGGGATGGAAGACGCAAAAAACCCATCGTTTTTAATCGAATACACACGAAGACGGACGGGGGACGACTTCTTCCCTTTTCACATTTATATAGAATTTTTATTTCCTCCCCATTTTGGTATTGGGACCCTGGCGTGTTAAGAGGGGTTTTGGTTTTCTCGATTTTTATGGGCGGTTTCCTGCTTTTATTCATTTTTCCTGTCCCGATTTTTCATTTATGTGAAGTGCACCACCTTTCGATGAATTTCCGGAATGAAAACCCGCTTCAACTCAACCTTTTGGGTCAAAATAGAGATGTTTAGTTGTTTTTTTTTTCGAAATTCGTTAAAAAATGTTGTTTTACCTGGAATTTTTTTATGTTTTTAATCAATTTTCAGCAGAAAATTGAATTTTCCATTCATTTCCACGAAAAAATCTGATTTATACTTTGTTTCTGGCTGAAAATCATTATAAAAATACTTTTTCTCTAAAAAAATTCCTATAATCCCCTTGGCGCGTTTCTCGATACCTTGGCGTGTTAGCCGATTTTTGTTTGCGCATAACTCGTTTTTGCCGCGAGTTTCAAATTGGAACGTTTTTTTCCATTGTTTTTTTGTGTTTTTTGTGGTTCTTCGAAGCTAAAAATGTCAATTTTCCCGGTTTTTGTGAATTTTCTCGAATTCCACCCAATTTCAAACAGTAAAACCAACTTTTAAGCCACTTTTCTTTTCGAATTTTCGCAACATTTAATCGTTATCAATACAAGTGTCGGTGAGAAACAAAAATTTTGACACCATTCTCTCTCCACATCGCTTATCAGTTTAGCATTCTTCTCCACAGCGCCGATTAGACTGGCTTATTTATTGCCCAAACACAAAATTTCGTTTTAAAAATTCAAAAAAGTTGGTATTCTGTGGTTTTTATTTTTATTTTTTGTATTTGCGCTCTGTTGATAATTGCAGTTGAGCATCTCCTAACTATTAGCAAGCGCGCTCTATTGAACACTAGAAAAAAACAGAAAAGTGTTCCTCCTCTCCTCAGAAGTCAACCTTTCTTCTCCATTCCTTCCTCTTTTTTTTTCTTTTTCTCTCCTTCTCTCCCTACTCTCTCAATCCCCCACACTCTCTCACCTCGCTCCCATTGTTCCGGCCGCCTGGCGCGCCGGCTGGCGTGCCTTCCGACGCGTCTCGTGTTTTATCGACCCCTCGTAATAAAACGCCCTTTTATCGTTCCGTCCGCCATTCTCTATTCACTTTTTTAATGGCCGTTTTGCTTTTTGCCGACACGCTTTTTCGTTTTTTCGAGGAGAGTTTTATTGGTGGGAATATATGGGTTGGCTCTTTTTTAATGTTTTGACAGATAAAATAGGCAGAAAACGATAGAAAATGGTATTTTTCGGCTAAAACTCATTCAAAAATGTTATTTTTCACTCATTTTCTATAAGGAAATCACCTTTTTTTCGTGCGAAATTCCGGCAAATATAGATATTTTTTACTAAAAATCCCAGTTTTTCCACTAAAATTCCCATTTTTTCACTAAAAATCGCAATTTTTCTTCAAAAATCCGCTTTAAAACTTCTATTTCCATCTTCTCCTTGTTTCTTTATCATTCCACTTGTGTCTTGTCAGTGCGCTCTAGCGAACCTCCCGGTAGAGCGCACTTGCTTTCTCGTGTTATTTTAAATTTTTTCTAAAATCCTTTATTTTCAGCTCTCCCTCTCACTCTCCACAAACACTTCTCTCCACACCGAGACGATTGAATTTGAAATTTCAAATTTCGCGCCAGAAAATTTGATCGCCTCGTCGATCAACCACCGCCTACAATCACGTCGGACCAACGAAGATTTGCGAATCCAAATTTCTCGCATCAAAGCTCTAGTAGCTCACGAGAAAAGTGAGCATTTAGCATTTTTATGGGAAAAAAATACCGAACATTTTGGTCTTAGAGCGAAAAACTGTATTTTTAGAAGAAAAAAGGAAAAATGCCCAAAGTTTTACTTTAAAACTGCATTTTCAGAGAATGTTTCGCTTTAAATATCCCGTAATTCCACAAGAAACAAGCTAGGTGTGGATTTACGGGGGTCTGGTGTAGATTTACGCGAACAGATTAATCTAGGGTTTCAGTGTTAAACAGACTTGTCACGGGCCGGGCCGGGCCAAACTCAGGAATAATCTCGGCCGGGGCCGGCCCGATTTTTGACAAGTCTGGTGTTAAAAACCCAGTAAATCAGCGTTTTTGGAGCTGAAAGTGGCTGAAAAATTGAAATTTCCCGCCATAAAGCACTCCGGTTTTTCACGAAAAAACGATGATTTTGCACATTAAAAACTCGGGATGGTTAGAGCAAAAAATGCTCTAAAAATGCAGTTTTTAGCAAAACTTTGAAAGAAATACAGTTGTCGATAAATTTTTCGGTTGATTTGGCTCATTTTGGTCTCAAAACTCCAAAAATTGCATCGATATCAACAATTTTGGGACAAAATCCAGTGAAAAAATTGATAAATGAAACTAAACTCAACTAATTCCAGTAGGAAACGAAGTGGATCTGCAAGCGGAATGACACTAAACGATCATGTGGAGGCAATTAAGAGAGAGATGACAACAGTATCGTCTCAACTGTCATCGAATAAGCAGGAGCTGGAAAGAGCACGACAGGAAATGACACAATTACAGTTGACACTCCAACAGGTGAACGATCAATCGATACAGACGGAACTTCAGAAATCACATGAGACGACGAAGAAATTGGAGGCAATTGCGACGAGATTCCTCGCCACGATATCAGATCAAGCACAACAGAGTCAACTCATCGCCGAACTTGAGCAGATTTCACAAAAGGCGGGCGGTGCGAATCAGAATCCGAATCCGATGGTGATGACACCGCCGATGATGAATGCGGCGGCGGTTGCCGCAATGCAACCGCATCTTATGATGAGAAACCCGATGCTCAATGCAATGGCACAAGCGTCGCCACGTGGAGTACCTGGAAAACAGGGAGTACCAAATGGACAGCAACAGGCCGCCGCGATGAACGGAATGATGCAACAAATGCAGATGCAGGCGATGGCAGCGCAGGCGCAAGCTATGATGCACGCGCAAATGTTTCAGCAGATGGGCGGGCCGATGATGGTGCCAGGAATGATGGGGGGAATGCCGCCTGGAATGGCTGGATTGCCGGGAATGATGCCGCCGAATAGTATGGCGGCGATGCAACAACAGTATCAGGTTGGTATTTAATGAGAAAATTGTCGAAAATCGCATTTTCTAACCTATTTTCCCGAAAAAATACTATTTTAGACTGATTTCCCCGAAAAAACGACATTTTTCGATCCATTTCACTTTAAAAATTGCATTTTTAGATTTTTTACATTCTCTCAGTTTTTCTACACACAAATTATCGAAAATCAGACTTGCAACGGACCGGCCCGGTCCGGCCCAGGTCACAGTACAAAAATTTGAATTTTTAAAAAAAATGTTCGAATTTTTTACTATGTTTTTACATATCGATAAAACTCAAGTGTACATTGGATTTTTAACTATTTTTAATGAAAATTTTTTAAAATTTCAGAAAAAATTTGTGAAATCACAGTTTTCGCAACGTTTACTCACAATTTGATGATTTCTGTCAAAAAAATAACGAAAAACCTAATTTCTGTGGATTTTTGGCTCCAAAATTGCAGTTTTTACTCCCAAATTAGGGAAAAGTGCCTAAAAATCAGTTTTCCTCAGTTTTCTGCCCAAAAATCATCAAAAATCTCATTTTTGTACCTGAAATTACTCATTTTTCATGCTTTCCCAATAGAGCGCACTTTCACATGAGCTGAAGCATTTTTTAACTATCCAATTACGCTCTGTTGATAATTTTAGCCTTTTTGCTTTAAAGAGCACAATTTCTCGATTTTTGACTTTAATAATAGCAATGTTCCGTCCGAATTCTCCCAAATAAAAACTACAACACTCCGATATTCCGCACTTTTTTCTATTTTTCCAGTTTCAACAAGCCCTACTGAAGAAGCAGAACATCGGTGCTTCGTTGTGACAGGAGAATCGGCATTCATAGGGTTAGCACCTCGGGGCGAAATTCAATGGGTGGCCTAACTTTCCATAATTTGAGAAAACTAGTCCCTCTCTGTCCACCAGAACCACTTCTAACCGTCTATCATTTTTTATGCGTTCCAGCAAATGGCCGCCGCCGCCGCAGCCGCCTCCGTCGCCGTCTCGACACCTTCAAGGAATCCGTCGACGTCGGGAGCCGCGTCACGGACACGAACACCGCTCACCGCGTCGGCCACAAACTCGCCACGCCCCACCGTCGAACCTGTCATCATAAAGGAGGAGGAGCCGACGTCAACGGCGATGGAAACTGAAGGAGTCACGGTGGCGACGACGACGACGACCGGTGGATCGACGATTAAACAGGAGGAGAATTCGACGATTTCGGTGGCATAATTGATTTTTTCTTTGTAATTTTTGTTTCACTTTAATCGTTTTCTTTAATTGTATTTTGAGGAGAAAATTCTAGAAAAATCGATTGATTTTCGCGCCATTTCAGCGAGATTCGCCATATGCGCTCCAATGATAACCTCGTGTAGTTCACGTGGACAAGCGAATTTTTGAGTTTTTCAGCGCCTAAAATCAATCGATAGCTCTTTTCTCTCAATTCCGGCCTAAAAAAATCAAAAATCATCGTTTTTTCTTATTTCTCAAGTACTGGTCCCCGTCACACCGTTTTTTCTCAATTTCACACCTTTTTTTTTGAATTTTTTAATTCTCACCACTATGTAAACGTGCTCTACCGAACTTTTCGCGCCGGACCCTTCTAACCCCCCAAAACTTGTCGATCTCTCTTTCTTTGAAGCCCCGCCCCCTCCATTATTCAGTTTTCAAAAATTCGAATTTCGCTTTTCTCCTCCTCCTCCCCATCCATCCCTTCTTCCCTTTGCGGGTAATAATTTTAATTAATTTTTGTAATTTTTGAGAAAAATTCAAGTTTCCCCCCAGTATTTCGTATCCATTACCACCCCACCCGCATTTTTCTCGTTGCTTTTTTTCCCTAAAAATGTTCGAATTTTCTCACTCCCAAATCGGTTCCCTCCAGTGTTGCTTCGTCTTTTTTGTTATATTAATTTTATATCTTTGAATCTCTATGTCACTCTCTCTCTGACTCTCCCTGATTACCCCATGAAATGATATCAATTTACGGCTTGATTTCATTTTCACACAATCACAATATCCCGATTTTACTGAAAAATACAAAAAAGGAGAATAATTTAAAAAAGAGGAAGATATTCTACATGATTCTACCAATACAAAATGAAGTTTGTTGATTTATTTGAGAGCAGCGGTGAGCTCTGGCACTGCCTTGAACAAATCGGCCTTGAGTCCGATATCGGCGACTTGGAAGATTGGTGCGTCTGGATCCTTGTTGATGGCGACGATCGTCTTCGAATCCTTCATTCCAGCCAAATGTTGAATGGCTCCAGAGATTCCGATAGCGATGTACAACTCCTGGAAACAAAGAATTTCGAAAAAAAAAGACGGAAAACAAATCTCTCACCGGCGCCACAATCTTTCCAGTCTGTCCAACTTGCATATCATTCGGCACATAGCCTGCATCAACAGCAGCACGAGATGCTCCGACTCCTGCTCCGAGCTTATCGGCGAGCTCGTAGATCAGCTTGAAGTTGTCTCCGCTCTTCAAACCACGCCCACCGGAAACGACGATCTTGGCGGTGGCGAGATCGGGGCGCTCGGATTTTGACAATTCTTGGCCCAGGAATTCGCTGGTGTCGGTGGCGATGTCGGCGGATGGGGCTGGAAGGATAGGATGTGTCTCCTCACTGTAGAACTACGAAAATGGGCGGAGCCAGCGGTTTCATCCTTTTTCGGGATCTTCCTATTACAGCTATGTTAAGCTCCGCCCACTTTTAGAGACTGGCTTAGGCTTCGCCCACTTTTTGAACCGCCAGATGGTTGGTTGAGTTTCGACTCCGCGCATTCAACAATTTCGCTGAAGTGGGCGGTGTCTCATAAGCCACCCCCCTTTTCCCACTTCTTACCCTTCTCAACAGCTCCAGACCCGCCCTCTTTGGCTGGCTCGAATGCGGTTCCACGGAAGGTGAGAAGCTTGACGGCGGCACTACTCTTCACCTTCTTCACAGCGTTTCCAGCGTACAAAGTGCGTGTGAAACTATCAGCAGAATGCACTTGAGTGATATCAGAAATCGAGGAGACGTCGAGTTTCGCGGCGACACGTGGAATCAGACCACGTCCGAATGCCGACGAGCCGGCGGTGATTGCCGAGAAGTTGAATTGTTTCTGCGAGGCCAAGACGACCGGAGCGACGCGTTCTGGAATGAGTTTGGATGACTTTGAGGGAATTTCAGCCATATTAGCCGTTTCAACCGCGCCCCACCGCAAACGGAAAAGTTTCGGCGAGAGACGCAGAGTTTTTTTCTCGCACCGGCTCAGATGTTCACAGTTTTTGACCAATTTTCGCTGTTTTTCATAATAATTTACAAAAAACTTTTGAAAAATAGCGAACACGGGTCAAAAACTGTAAATTTCAGCCAGAAATCTCTATTTTTACCTGGCAAATTGTTCTTGAGCTTGTCATCCTGAGCAACAAGAACTCTCTTCACTCCATTCACTTTGGCCACTTGCTCGGCGACTTTCTGGGCGTTCGCTCCTGTGACAAGGACGGATACGTCGTTTCCGAGCTGGAAATGAAAGTTTTCGAGGCGAAAATAGCAATTTTGAGCAGAATCTAGATATTCTTCCTCTCTCCAGACTGAATTTATACTGTTTTTGATGAAAATACTCAAAATTTGAGCTTAATAGCGATGGTGAGAAAATTTTCGCTCCAAATATATCTACGAGTCCCTGAGAATCTTCTAGAAATCTCCAAATGCTCCAAAAACCAAAAAATAATCAAATTCTGATCAAAAACGGCCTAACGGGATCTTTTTCTTCTCTCCAGACAAAATTTCTACAGTTTTTGATTAAAATTCTCAAAGTTTTAGCTTTTTTCGCTCCAAATCAAGCTCCGAGTCACTGAGAACCTTCTAGAACGCTCCAAAAGCAATAAAAAATAAAATTTCGCTCAAAAACAGCCGAGACATGTTATCTATAGCCCAGCGAACAATGATCACTGATCACAAATTGGTCAGTTGCAGTTTTAGAAATGGAAAATGTGAACTCTGAATAAAAAATGTATTTTTCCCCAAATTTCAGTCCGGAAATCGAGATTTTTCAGGAAAATTGGCTCCTTTTCGTGAAAATCACCTTTCCAGCAGCAGTGATCGCATTCAAAGTGATCGGCGCAAGCTTCGTTTCGTCGTGTTCGGCGACGACGAGTGTGCTGTTGAGACGAGCCTGAAAATATAGAGATTTTCATGAAAAATTGACAGAAATACGTGAAATTTCTGACATTTTCAGCTAAAATCCTACTTGAGAGATGATAAACAGCGAAAATTTATGATTTTATGTCCTGAAACTTGATTTTAGCCTGATTTTTCAGCCATTTTTCGCAAAAATTTCAGTTTTTTCACCAATTTACGCTGATTTCCCAACGAATTTAGACATTTTTACTACATTTCACTGATTTTCATCCCACAATTCCTTACATTGCTGAGACGGGCGGTCCGAGTGAGGACAGTTCTTGCGGAGAGCATTTCGGCTGGAAAACGAAATTTTATTGATTTTTTGTGCTTTTTCACGCCGGAAATTACGGAAAAGAAACAACAAAACAAGATAAACGTGGCGAGAAAAAAAAATATGTATTAAGAGAATGAGAAAGAGGCTACAATGAGATGAGAAGAGAAAAAGAGATGGGTTGATAAAAATGAGAGTGAGAAATAGGTGAAGAGACGCAGAGAAAACAAAGAAATACTGGTCAAATTGGAGGTCAAAGTACGCGCGGTTCTTTGGGAAGATTTCTAAAAAACAATAATAATTGGCGGCAAAAATTGAGAATGGAGGTCTAAAAATGTTAATTTATCATTCCAGATGGGCGGTCTGAAGTCTGAATCAAAATCCACGTGTTTTTTGAGTCACAAAATCAAAATCCACGTCATCATGAAGAGAAAATCTGGATTTTAAGCAATTTTTAGCTCGAATGTCTCGATTTTTTGTTTTTGATGTGATGAAGTGAGTTCAGTATCTATAATTTCAGTAAATACATCAATATATGCATGATTTTCTTAAAAAATCTAAGAAAATTGCAAAATCAAAATAATTACAGTAGTCCTCGTAAATCTACACTAAAGGTACATGTCCAGAATTTATCACTGGGGTCTCGCAACGAAAATATTTTCTTTTACAGACTCACAGGATTCTTTTTTTGGAAAAATAAGGATTTTATATTATCGGAATAAAAAAGTTCCGACATTTTTTACCGACGCGCAAGAGTCGCGGTACTGGTAGATCAGAAACGCCCACTCATCATAAACATTTCTTCTGCAAAATCAGGGCACGGTTTCATTGAATTCGCGGGTGAAGTTTTGTTTAAAAATACCATTTTTTAAATAAAATTTGACCTATTTCCCTTAAAATTTCATTTCCACCATGAAGTTTGAGGAAAAAAGATCAAATTTTAAAGGAAATAGGTCAAATTTTATTTAAAAAGTGGTATTTTTAAACAAAACTTCACCCGCGAATTCAATGAAACCGTGCCCTGATTTTGCAGAAGAAATGTTTATGATGAGTGGGCGTTTCTGATCTACCAGTACCGCGACTCTTGCGCGTCGGTAAAAAATGTCGGAACTTTTTTATTCCGATAATAGAATAAGAGAAAGAGAAACGTAATGAATCGAATTACTGATCATGTGGGCATCGAAAATTACTTAAAAATCGCGTAAAATCACACATTTTCTTTCTAAAAACGTGGAACCGCCCATTTCTATACCCCGTGAACTCGAACTTTTTCCCATTTATCCCCCCAAATCAACCCGGTCACCCCATTAGATCCTTATCAACATCTCCCCACCCCACTGCTTCTCAAATCAAAACTCGAAACTTCACTCTTCTCTGGCAATAAGCTCTCCCGGAACAATGGCCGTCTCCGTCGACTCGAAATCGCAACATTCGGAAGTGAGCACCGCGGTCGCTGGACCCGAGTTCACCGACTCACAGCTTCGTACCGCCGTTCAATCCACGTTGAGATCTCGTGGAAAGGCGTCTACTCGTACTGCTTTGAGTGAGTTTTCAAAGGGGCATTTTATATTTAAAAATCTCCATTTTCAGGCGCTTCAACGACTCAAACCGTTGGTGTCAGCTATGATACGATGGTGTCCGCCTTCACCTCGGTCACCATTTCGTACGTCTTGCTCGCCATCTCACTCTACGTCGAAACCGCCGTCAGCGCATTCCATCTCGCTTATTTCACGTATCGCCATCCGGCAGTGTCGAAGGATTTGATCAAAACGGCCGCCCATCTGTTGAAGACTTCTTATGACAATAAGTTGCTCACCGCTTCGGAGATCATCGCCACCGTCCAGAATACTATAATCGCTCCGATGGCTAGACAGAATAAACAGTATCACTTGGAGGAGAGTCAACGTACCGCTCAATTGCAGACGATGAGAACCACCTCAACCGCGGTTTCGCGTTGAAAAGAAGCAAAATAGAAATAGAAAACATACGCTGATAAATCGATATGAAAAATGGTTTTTATTTATTATTCTCTGTATTTCCTATTATATATTTCTACTGCTTTCCGAGAATCTCCTTCTCCAACGCCGATACTCTGCCCGCCGCTTTCCATTCTCTCGTATGATTCCAGTCGACAAAAATCATTGTGGCTGCTAGAATTGGCCATGAGTAGATTGGAAATCCGCGTCGAAAAGACGTCCATACTGATGAGGCGGCGATCATTTTGACTGAAAATTATAGAAGAAATTAGAGAAAAAAACGGGGAAACCTGCGAAAATTCTGTTTGCGCTTGCGCAATTCCTGATACCGCGGTGACGCATTACTCGTGAGCTGGCGTCTTTTTGGATTTGGAGCAAAAATAGCGGATTTTCTAGATTTTGAGGCAAAAATATTGAACGTAAGCTTAACTTGGCATGGAACACAGTAAAATTTTACAGGAAAATGCTTTATCAAACCGTAAATGAATAATTTTATGTTACAAAGAAAAGCTGAAAGCATATTACAGTTGAATAACAGGCGGGGCTGTCTCCTCATCGAATCGTTGCACCATGAAATGAATATTCTCTTTGTATCCGAATTTCGTGTAGAATGGAATCAAATCCGTCTTACACTCGAGCGATAACTTGTAGACGCCCAGATTTTTGGCCATTTCGACAAGAATTCTGTTGAGAAGTACACCCAACTTCTTTCCACGCATTGATTCATCGACGACGACGTCTTCAACTCTACCACGTAGTCCGCATTCGTGGATATACTTGAATTCGACGACAAGTGTGGCGGCTCCGACGACTTTCGAGGTACTGGAATTTTATTGAGAAAAATGAGAAATTCTTAAAGATTCTTACCTCAAATCCTCCAACACCAAGATGAAATACGATTCTGCGGTCTTCATCGTCGCGAATCTTTTCTCAAAATCTGTCTTTGACACGTATCCAACTGAAGTCAGCTGTTCCAACAGTTTCAGATATTCATCCATGTCATCGGAATGAAGAGATCGAACACGAATTCCAGCGGGATGATTTGAATCAGACGGTGGAAGGAGATCTTCGTTGAAAAGAGCGTTTCCACGTGGTTTCGGCCAATGGACGGGGGCGGATGACTCATCGAATCGTTGATCGAGAAAGTGGAGTGTCTTATTGTATCCGAATTTGTTGTAGAATGTGATTAGTTCCGTCTTGCACTCGAGTGATAGCTTGTAGACGCCGATCTGAAACAAAAAAATGAGGATTTTGAGCAGAAAATCGAGTTTTTCTGTCAGAAAATACACCAAAAACCAGGTTTTTTTTGGCAAAAATGGCCCTGGGGTGATGTTGACGAGTTTTTCAGCTGAAGAAATCTGATCCGCTTTCAGCGACAGTGTTTTCGAGGAGATTTTGACAGTTTTAGCCAATTTCAGCCAATTAGAACGGTTTTTTGGTCTTTTTCAGTCGATTTCGATGGTGTTTTGGCAGAAAATCGAGTTTTTGAGGGGGAGAATACATCAAAGACCTCGGTTTTTCGCTGAATCTCTTACCGTCTGCGCCATCTCGACGAGTACTCGATTCAGAAGTGCTCCAAACTTCATTCCACGCATCTTCTCGTCGACAACGACGTCTTCTACTCTGCCACGTGTCCCTGCTTCATGAATATACTTGAATTCGATGAGCAACGTAGCGGCGCCGACGATTTTCGGGGATCTGAAGGAATTTCATTGAATTTTTAATCTAAAATGAAAAATTTCTTACCCCAACTGTTCCAGCACAACGATATAATATGATTGGGCATTTTTCATCGCGTTGAATCGTTTTCGAAATACCAATTGATTGATGAATCCGACGGAAGTGAGCTGTTTCAACAATTCCAAGTACTCGTAGTCATCGTTTCGAAGCGCACGAAGACGGTATCCATCGGGAATCGGCACATTTGATGGGAGAAGGCGTTCGTCGAAAAGGGAGACCATTTTTATAGAGTTAGTAGGGAGAGAATAGATGAGTAAAATGAACGGAATTGAGGAAAAAAGACGGAGAACGAGTGAGAGAGTTCAGAGAAACAAGAGGAAAATGGCGGCGGCGCGAATATCCCAAATCTCCACCGGAAATTGTTTTTGATCTACATTTTTGGAAGGAATTTTAAATGTTTAAGAATCAAAGCAGAAATAGACCTGAAAATATATTTTTTACCATTTTTTGACCTAAAACCTCGAAAACCCGTTCAAAAAACTACAAAATCTGCTCCTCGATATTCCGGTGGCTTTATTTTCAAACTTTATTATCAGAAAAACCTTCAACAATAAAATAAAACAGATGTATAGCATTTACTAATAAAATTGTTTTTCATCAGATATGCATAATTTTCTCTTGTAGATTCTGAAACTTCCCTTTTTTTCGTGGTGGTTCCATTTGAACACTCCCAGATTCCTCACAGAATCCAGTATCAGAAGTCTCTTCTAGGAGATTAGGGGGTTTAGTAGCTAAAGATCCTTTCATTTCTATTTCAGCTACTTCTAAAGATTTTGAAGTCTCCTGGAAATCCGGATTAGCGGCGACTACTTCTAAAGATTCTGAAGTCCCTTGGTCATCGGTTGTCACGAATTCATGGATATTTAGCTGTCTGAAAAAAGTATATTAATTAAAAATGTTTTGCAACGAAACCTGTCTAAATCATCTTCTTTATATTGCTGCTTCCCCGCTTCCAACATCAGTCGCATCTCATTTTTCGAGAATTTTTTGGCACACGGATAGATCGAATCGAAGTGGAGCTCATTCAAAAAATTGAGAATTTCGTATCGAGATGAGTGGTTCGAGTACCGAATGTTGATTACTTTTCTGAAAAAAAAACTATACGATTTATATATTAGCACAACACGCTTCTTACAACCGTGCTCCACCGCAAACGAGAGAGTATCTGCGAGAGACGCAGAGTTTTTTCCTCGCGCCGTCACAGATTTTCACAGTTTTCGACCTATTTTCGGTGTTTTACATAAAAAAATTTCAAAAAAACTTTTGAAAAATAGGGAAAATAAGTCGAAAACTGTGAAAATCTGTGTCGGCGCGAGGAAAAAATTCTGCGTCTCTCGTCGATATTCTCTCGTTTGCGGTGGAGCGCATATGTAAGAGGGGTGGACTGCTAATAGAGAGGAAATGAGACTAACTCCTGTTGAGATTCAACGATACAATCGTTCATCGAGATATTGATTACAACCGAATTTTCCGGAACTGAGTAACTGAAAACAAAAGAGAATTTTCGAGTGGAATATTGAAAAACTCCTCACTCCCACGTGTCCTTTTCAACAATCTCAATATTTCTAATCGTATTTTTTCGCACAGCTGAATGTTCTGCATTCAATATTCTAGCTATTTCCAGTCTCGCTTTAAACATGAGTATCGGTTCATTCAGAGCTTGAACAATACTTTCTATCAATGATTCTCGGCCGAGTCGATGGAGTGGTATTATGATATTCTTGTCTGGATGTCTGGATTCGATATTTTGAATCAGTCTGAAAATAATAATTCGATTATCTCAATATCTCATATGGCACGATTTCCCACACTGCGAAAAAGAACTGCAACAAATGTGAATGTTGCACTGAAAATCCAGTATTTTCAGGTTTTCAGACGTCGAAATAGATGAAAAAAGTGTCCCCTCCATCAGAATTGTGGAAAATTTTTAAAATTCTCTATAAAATGAGCCAGAAAACGTGAATTTTGGTCTGAAATTGACTTTTTTTGATACAGAAAAACAGATTTTCACAGAAATGAGTGCTCGTTTGGCAAAAAACGAATAGAAATTGCACATTCTGGCTCATAAAACAGGGAATTTTGGTTTCTACATTTCTGTTGGATGGGACATTTTTTCATCCATTGAAACGTCTGAAAACCTAAAAATACTGTATTTTCAGTGCAAACAATAAAAGAATAGAATTAAAACGCGAGAATTCTTTTTCGCAGTGTGGAATACCGTGCAAATGAATAAACTACTAACAAATCTCTCGCATGATCCAACTGAAGAATGTTCTGATCGAGAGAGAAATACGTGTTATCCATATGAATCCTCGCTAGTTTCAATTCGCTCAGAAAACGAGACGGACCGCTTTTCAACTCGGACAGAAATGTTTTATCTGCTCGAAAGTCACCAGTACAAAGAACGGGACCGCCCGCATGTTTCTGAATGAGTTCTCCTTCGAACAGGATCATAACAGAACCCGGACAGTGATTCGAGTCGATCATAGTTGCTTGGAATTCTTCAAATGAGTACGGATGATTGAGACGCATCGGGAAAATTGAGTTCGCTGGAACATTTTTTGAATCGATTCTGAAAAAATTTCCAGAAAAAAGAGCAATTGAAATGAGAGAAATGCTCAGTTACCCCATGATCTCTGGCAATATATCCGATGTTGTTTCACTGCAAAAAACAGTTCGGTCTGCAGTCAAATCGAGATCACGAAGATATTCAGGGTGGATATGGGTGAGGAAATAGTAAGAGCATTGAGATGATTTTCTGAAAAAATTTTCATCGAAAAAAACAAAAAACCCAAGAAAATCTTCAATTTTTCTGATAGAAATTGTTGTTTTCAGGTGTTTTTATCAAGTTTTGACTCAAAAATCGCTGAAATTCACTATTTTTTTCTCGCTATTTTGACTGTAATTTATCCGAATTTATTTTCTGAAGTATCACTCTTTTCAGTGAAAATTCGGATGAATTACTGTCAAAATAGCGAAAAATAGTGAATTTCAGCGATTTATGAGTCAAAACTTTAAAAAAAGGTAAAAACACCCGAGTACAACAATTTCGATCAGAAAAATTGAAGATTTTCTTGGGTTTTTTGATATTTTTTACTAAAAATAGAAATTTTTACTAAAAATCGGTCAGATTTTTCAAATTCTATCTGGAAATTGGGTACTTTCGGCCAATTTCCTATAAGTTTCATGCAAAAAATTCGGTAAAAACGCCGAAAAAGTAAAATTTTTCACTGTGTAAATTTAAGTTTTTATTGAATTTTATTTAGCATTACTTGATGAAAGAATATTACTAACGGGAAATAATTCACAGCGATTTCGTCTCCAATCATAATGTTTTTGTATGGCTCAGAGACCAAATTGTCATTTTCATCATCTAATTCTTCATGCTCAATGAATTCTTCGAAATTCTCATAATTAGTCACTTGTTCCAACATTCTTCGACATCTTTTTCGGAACAAACGCATCTTTGGATCCGAGAAGTCAGTCGGAATTGGAGTGATTTCTCTGTTATAAGAAGCGAAACCTCCACCGTGAATACTTAAAGTGATTGCTTTCTCCTTACTACCAATATGTACATTCGAAAGAAGTATAAAATCGCCAGAATTCACTGTTTTTATCACTTCCTGATGATTGTCGTACACTGCAATTTCTAACAAATACTCTTTTCCAAAGTATTCAATTGCTTTTCCAATACGAGGATCTGGTGGGACGAGATAGGATTTGAAGATTTCTTGTGTAATACGAAAGATACGTTCTTCTCTTTCTTCTGAACTGAAATTAATAGGTTTTTTAAAAGTTTTATTTTATTTTTTCATACAATTTTGCTGGTCCAAAACATCGTGCTCTCCATACTCGTAAATATTGAAATCCCTTTTGTGTTACGACGACTGAATGAACCTGGGCAACTAGACTCGTATAGACATGGGAGAGAGAATAGTACGTGTCGTCGTCGAACTCAAGTCCTTTTCGAATACGATTTTCCAGGCTCATGGTCATTCTGAAATATTATGTTTTTCGTTGAGATTAGCCGACACCTGCACATAAAACTACATTTTCGTTTGCACCCACAGCTAACTGGCTGGCTTTCGATGATCGAGACTGTTATCCGATCCTTAAAAATACAGGTGTACACGACACATGCCGAGAAAAAATTCTCGAAAACAAGACGGTTGCGCCGTGAAGTTGAATACGAATAAAAGCTTTTTTATTAATCCTAATCCACGGCGGGGATGTCAAATTATTAAACAAACTTGAACACATGGCCCAAAGGGAAGGGATAACAAAAAAGTGTGGATTGTTGTTGGGGAAGTAGTGGTCAATGAAGAGGGGAAGATGATGTGCTTAAATCTATGATGAACAGATGGGTTGGTGGGGAAAAGGGCGGTGTGAGATTGCAACATGGAGAGAAAGTTTAGAGAAAATAATAAAAGGAGAACTTTTAAAAATTTCAAATTACTGGAAAATTGGAAAACTGAAAAAGTTTGTGTTCTGATGAGGAGTTCTTTTGTGAAACTCTCATCAAAACACGTTTAGATACTACAAGGGGTTAGCAGTGGGGATAACACAGAAAAAAAGATACCAGTCTGGGAATCGAGATAATGTAAATGGATTTTTAGAGTATCCGGGTATAAGATAGTGTTACCGTATTGGAAATACCAGTGGCGGGATGGGAGAGGGGTGGTTTCGAAACCGGATAGGGAGGGGAGAGGGGCGAGTTTAAATTACAGAAAAATTAATGGTATTAGGTGATCTCATGACATAACTGTTACAATAATATGTATATGATATTCCTAGAGTGAGATGGCAGATACCAAAAAGAGAAAAAAACAGGGATGTTGGGACACAGGGACGGGGGAAATGAATACACGAGATATGGTACAAGAGTATATGGTAGCTCCGGAAAGTGGTGAGAACTAACAAAAAACAAAAATGAAAAGAATAGTGTGAGAGTTATGCACCTATGTGTATATACGTTTTTAGAAAGAGGTGTTGTTGACGGAAGAAGCCGATTGGCTACTCCCACTTGGAATCGGCGACATATTCTGAGTGTTGTTGATGGTGGTGTTCTGGCTGTTGGTGGACGAGGCAGATGTGAAGAGTCCGGGGAACGAGTTGACGAACGAGGTGGTCGTTGGATACTTCGGGAATGCCAAGTCGCTGGCCAACTGCAGAGAACTGAACGAGTCGAACATGCTTGGGCTCAGCAGGTTGTAATCGAAGATGTTGGAGCCGAGCATTCCATTGGATCCAGCAAGAGTCGGGCTCTGAAAAGAGGAGAACTGGAAATTCATGGTAGTATTTAACGTCTTGTCAAAGATGACCCAAGCAGGTCTCTAGCAACGACGGTTTTCAGCGCATTTCATGTGAAAACGAGCAGAAAATACGTTATTGTAACGAAAATTTGCTAAAATAGTCTGCATGAGTACTCACCAAGATGGAACCTCCGAAAGTGCTGGTCGGTACTCCAGTTCCTGTTGGCGACAGCATGACCGGTCCTGGGCTGCGAATTGGAGTCGGAGAGAGCAGTGGGACGGCAGTCATCATGCGAGCTGGATTCGGAGATTTCATCGGACGATACGTTCCATTGATGATAGCAAGCTCCATGAGTTGCTTTCTCTTCAACTCGTCAGTTCCTTCTGGCTGAAATATGAGAAATACAGGTGGTTCCGAATGAAAAAGTCAATAAACTTACAGCTGGAACGAGCAACTTCTTGACCTGCTCCAAAGCAGCCTGCAACTTGAGGTGCACACGATTCTCGGTGTCCTCGCATTGAACAAGAACGTGCAGGTCGTCCTCGAGGTGTTCCCAGTTGGCTTTTCCACGATGAGCGCTTTCCTTCAACAACTAAACTATATTTGTGGCATGATGCAAGTTGAATGAGTACCAACCTTCGACTTATCACGCATCGATCCCTTTCCGCGAACCATTATCTTGCATCCAGTGTCTTGTTCGAGCTGCTTGGCAGTCATTCCACGTGGTCCAAGAATTCTTCCGACGAAGTTGTACTGAAAAATCTGGAATTAAAATAGGAATCACAGAGAAGCTTCAATTACGTCTGGATAGTCATTCTTTGGCACATAGATCTTCTCGGTAATTGAAACCATGTCCCCAGCAGGCTCTGGCAAGTCGACACGTGGAAACTCGGTCTGGAACAACGCCACACGAACACGTCCGATCTCTGAAAGAAAAACAAGATCATATGCACTGTCCGTTTGCATTTTCTCCCTTACCATCATCCAAAAGACGCTCGACGTTGACGAACATGTGTGGGAACAGTGTCAGATGCTTCTTCTCCTTGACAAGCTCGGCCAAGTACTCGACAGTCGCTTCCGCCTCTACTGGCTCGGTGGTGGTTGGAGAGAATAGACTCTTGTCCATAGACGACTTTCCGTAGCTCATCGGTGTAGAGGGGAGAGTTGGTGAGAAGATGCTTCGAGTCTTCGGATGAAACATTGTCGGTGAGAGAAGCGAGTTCGGTGTCTGACTGTAAGCGCTGGATATTGGCGAAAGCATGCTTCTGTGGTTGGTGTGAAGGGAGAGACGTGCTGGTGGCGGTGCGCGAACCGAGCTCCATCCATCTCGCCGAGGAGCTGGCGGCCAACGATCCGAAGCGCTGATATTCGTCTCAATCAGCGGAAATCTCTTTCGAGGGCTGGTCTCATCTTCCAACGACGTAGGCGTCAGAATCGAGGAACGTGACGGAGACTCCGCGTTCTGGGTTTCGAGTTGCGACGTGACACCGAAGGTTGGAGTGGTGCACGACGGCATTCTACACGCAATTTACCTGAAAAATGGAGAATTGAGTAAATGCGAGTGAAGGAGAAAATAAAATTGAAAAAGCGGAGAATGACTATTTGCGGACGGTCGCACGTTCTCTTCGAATCAACTAATTAACCTATTAGAGTGAAAATTCAATGAAATTAGCTACAAATTTGCCAAAGACGATCACAACAACAATTTTCCTTGAAAAACTCTATTTTTCGCAGGTTTTCGCAGCGAATATTCGATTTTTCATTGAATAATTAATTTTAAAAGCATTTTTCTAATAAAAATCTGCAAAAAATCGGCAAAAATCCCCCCAAAACGAAGAAAATGAGAGCGAAAACGAAATGGAAATCCTAAATTTTCGAAACGTCCACAGTAGTATTTTCACGTTCGTGGCGAGACCCCCGAGGTGATTTGAAGAATGTTCCTTTAAAATGATAATTTTTGAATTGATTTTCAGGCTTTCGACTTGTTTTCGATAATTTTTTAGGGTGATTCTGAATTATTTTTTGGCTAAAAGAGATGAAAAAAAAAACAACAAAAATTTGAAAGTATTAAACAATTAAATTTATTGAAAAATTGAGTATCAACAGTGTTTTTATGTTTTTACAAAAAATATATGATGACAGAACAATCAAAATGGTCGCCGTTGATTATTAAAACGTCTCCGATGCTTCGGCTTCGACTCTCCACTCTCCTCCAACGGCGCCGGCAGTCCCGCAGCCTCCGCCGCCGATTTTTGCAACAAAAACCTCTTTTTCTTCTCCGTCTCCAAAATATTAGTGATACGAGTGCTGATACCCAAGTCGACCTCTGGAATTCCAGCCAACATATGCTCCGAGAGCAGTTCTGTCTCCTTTTTCCCCTGATTCGCTCTCACTTTCGTCGCCGCCTCTTTCAGAAGTTCCACGTCACGATCGTCTGCGTTCAACGAGGAGAATTTGGATGAAGTGCTCTGAATCTTCGGCTCTTTTTCAGTTTTCTGTGTGGAATTCGAAGAATTATCCTTCGTGTAATGAGTCAATCCATCATCTATATACTTTCTCAACTCCTCATGTTCATCTCGCAACATCGTCTCTTTCTCGAATTGATCTCGAAGTCCGTGCTCAATCGACGCCGCTTCCATCGCCGCCTTCTTTTTCGCCGTCATCATCATCCCACCGCCCGTCATCTGAATTCCGTCTTCCAATGCCGCTGCTTTCGTGATTCCGACGGCACACTCCAGCTCGGTTAGACCGTTTTTTCGCTCACGGGAGCGTTGTAGATCACGAATGTCGGAGACGCGCGAGGATTCTTCTGGAAAAAATTGAATTTATAGGGAGACATGAAGATTTGGCAGTAAAAAGACGTTTTTCTTTTTAAAAAAGTAATTTCGAGTAAAAAAATTGATGAAAACTGCAATTTTCAACTTGAAATTGAGTTCTTTCTGTGTGATTTCCGTGTTTTCAAGCGATTTTAACTATTAAAATAGATAATAAAGCCAAAAAATCGTATTTCCAGGTCAAGAATTGATGAGAATGCAATTTTCGCCTGAAAATTCAATTTTTGACAGGAATTCACGGGTTTTTGGATTTTTTTTGCGATTTATATGTAATTTAGAGAAATTCGGACATCGAGACACACGGACAAACTTTTTCGCAAGTTCAGAAAGCGTCAAACGCGCGCCAGACTTGTCTTTCTGTGTTTCCAGATGCAGAATGTCCGCAAAACTGGATTTTTGGTAGTTTTTGTTGATTTTTTGTTAATTTTCACCTTAAAAATTACATTTTCTAGCTTTAAAATCATACCCTCATCAATGTCCTCCTCCTCCGTATCGATTTTTCGCTTCTGAATTTTCCGCTTCGGTTTTCTGAATAAATCCGCCATTTTTTTCGTTCTGAAAAAATAGAAAAAGGATATTTACATTTCAAGCCAATAAATAGTGAATTTTGAGAAGACACAAATAGAGAAATAATAAGAAATTGATTTTCTATTATTAATTTTTTGTTTGATCAATAAAACAATTAGTAAAGTGAAAAAGGAGAAGAGTGAAGTGAAGGATTATGCCCGGAAGGTTAATTATTTGATTAAATATAAAAAATAAAGCTTTGGGTAATTAAAACTCAATTAAAAAGCAAAAAAGAACGGGGAAAATGGACGAAAATGAACGAAAAACGGGTTATGTTGCAAGTGCGCTCCAATGATAAATTGCTCAAAAATTGGAGTTTTGTTGGGAAAAACGGAATTTTGAGTATTGAAAACTTATTAGAATCATCAACAGACCTAATTTGTTTTAATATAAAAAAATTTCCAAAAAAATGTGCTACAAACTCTAAAGTCGGTGATTAGAGCGCGTATGCTGATAAATGGGTATCCGGGACAATATACACAATTCAACGGGATATTAATAGTGATACTGTTTGAAAGTTGTGACTAGAAATATGGAAAATTTATGAAAAAAAAAGTAGTCATGGCCGAGGTTTTTCTAGGCCACCGGTCACCGGTCAAAGGGAGTCATAATTGGGTAGTTCTCGTTGAGTCAACGATTCCATTTCGAGTCGAGCACGTAAATCAGCACAGGCGGAACGGAGACGGGTGATCTCTTCGAGAAGCGCGGAACGGGCGGCCTCTTCTAGTTTACATCTGAAAAATCCTTTCCTTTGTGCGATAGAGCGCTCTTACCTCTCAATCCACTCCTGCTCATCAGTGTCGTCTGAATCCTTATTATCTTCTGAATCTTCTTCTTCTTTTGCCAACTGCTTCATATTCTCCAATTGCCAACATAGTTTAGCCACCTTCTGTCTCTCCTCACTTATATCCTCTCGAAGCATTCCCTGTGTTGCCATCAACTGCTTCTCCTCATACATTTCTATACATCTGGAGTCGGCTGTTGTGTCCAGAGAGACTACTGGAGGTAGGGCGTCGACGAGTTGCTGAAAATATAGGGGAGGGTACTGTAGTCAATGACCTACAATCACATACTTTCAACTTCCTTTTGATAGCCGTGATACTATTCTGCACCTGCCACGCGTGTTCATCCAGTTCCGCAGTCGTTCTTCCTCTCTCATGCCGGGCGCTTATCTGAAAACAAAATGTCTGTGTGTCTGTATGTCCACATGTTTGTTCTCCACTCCTGTTCAACCTTGAAGTCGGATGCTTGGCACCATGCCAAATGCAAAGAAAAAAGGAGATGGGCATATCCGATAAGTGAATATTCGACCTTCGGCAAGTCTTTCCTGACGAAGATGAATCCAAAAATGGAATCACCTTGCGACGACGCGGCTAATTACGGTTCAATGGAAATTTGTGTGATGGAATTTTCGATATGAAACCAAACCAATTCACGGGAGATGAAATGGATCGGAGAATAAGGATATTATCGGGAGACATATTGTCTTTCTCCAATGAACACTATCATATGGAAAGGAATGCATTTCTAGGATAGAGGTGATAATGTTCGTTTATTGGTTTCTTTTGTTTGTATTCAGAAATTTAAAAAGGTTGTTATTATCAGATGATAACTATTAGTATTAGTTCTATTGTTGTTTGAAGATCTTTGTGTTTTCAGTATTTTTCGAATGGTAAGTCTTTCCGTGGTCATCGGGAATTCTTTGGAGACGCGAATGTCAAAATATCTATAAATTTGATCATAAGTACTTTCAACGTGGAGTCTATTTTTGCAACACACTATTATCCGGTTTGGAATTCCATGCAAAAAAGCTTAACCATATAAAAAGATTGAGAGCTTTTAACTCGGCTCGTAAAGTCATTTGACCGGTTTTGACAGCAGAAATGGGCTCCATGTAGTCGAAAGTACCTATAACTGAATTTATAGATTGTTTGACAGCCGCGTCTTCAAAGAATTCCCGGCTCTAGACTTGATCTGTTTGAAAACTCTAAGTTTAGACTAATCGGATAATGTGACTCAATCCAAAACTGTTATATCAAATTTTCCGTCTGCAAACCTTGCAGAAAACCATGCACTCGTCCATCTTCTTTACTACCAAACCGTAACAATACTATTCAATTAAAATGAAACAAAAACAACAAATGGGCGTGTCCGTCCCCCCTTCATCTTCACAAGAACAACCCGTTTCCTTCTGTTTCTCTCTCTGTCTCCCACGCATTCATCTTTTCTCTTCACTTTTCTAATCCATCTCTTCTCTACTAAACCCCCCCCCATACCTTCGAATGCAACAAATCTAACAGAAATTGCTGCTTTGTCAGTTCTCCACGTATCTTTTCCTGTGCTATCGTCTCGTCTTCCAGCCATGCTTCCACGTGGCATCCTTCCAGCGGCGGGATGTATCTGGAAGAGGTCAAATTTTAACATTTTTACCTATAGGGTACTTGAAAATGGGTAAAGTGGAATTCAAAAAACGAGGGGGAGAGGTTATACACATGTTTGTGTACATTACAAAAGACACAAGTACACGCATGATGAATGTGTTGTGTCTAAGTGTCCCGACGTTTTCTTTTTGTTCATAACGTTTTCTGTGTACATGGGTTCTACCGTTTTATTAGTTTTAGCTTTGGAGAGGTTTCAATATAGTTTTTGTTTTGAATAAATCATTTTTGTTGATTCCCTGTTAGCCTAAGCTTCTGATTGTCTGATCCATACGTCCGGGGTGTAACTCGCTTCAAGCTGAGTGTTATAAGCTGAAAAATATGCCAAAATGTATATCTCAGAAAGTTCTGTATCCGTCACCAACAACGGATCGTATGGCACATCGTTAGCCGGGCTAGAATGGTCAAAAAAATAATTTCCGCGTTTATTGGCAGCCATCCGGTCCGTAGTAAATCTCAGACATAGAACTCGCGGAAATCTACATTTTGGTATATTTACCAGAATATCTCGTTTGAAGCAAGTTACGCAAATTTTATCTAAAAATCTTATGAATTTCGTTCACTTATTATTTTTCTGCTCGAAACATTCCGAAACCCATAGTTTGCTGGAAACTGTTAAATTTTTAGAGTTTGTCACTATATTACTACCGTATTTCACTAGCTAAAATTTGTATTGCTCAAGAACAGTAAATTCACGGCTGCATTATTGTAGTTGACAATATCATTATAACTGCACATTTTTGATACGCGTAAGCTAGAGTTCCACTAACCGTCTTATTTCGAAATCATGTGTAGCTATCAAATAGTTGTCAAATAAAAAATTGAAGCTTTTGCCTTGCTCTACTCAAATTACATGAATTCAAAACAGCAAGAGCCGTTCGTAACACCGCCATTCATGTTAAAGAATAGCAAAAAAGTCAAAAAAGTGAACTCATTTCAAGATTTTTAACAACATAGAAAGTTTAAGCTACTCTAGTGAACATCCTACATCTTCCATTTCCATATAGTGCAGCTGTCCATCCCCCGTCATATACTTACCTAGAGATTGGAATTTTGTTATCAATTCAACCAAATCATTCCTTCTCTTTTTCTCTCTCGAAAAAAACAAGGTCGACTTATCGAAACACCGGAAGAAAACTGCTGATCCCCCCTCTATTCACTCACTCGACCTACATTATTGCACTCCTCTTTTTGTGTTATTTGGTCAATCGTTCTTTTTCAACTGGAAGAATTTATCTTCGCCACCGCCCATCATAAGTAATAACAGTTATCACTTATTACCCCTATCAATTAGTTTATCTCTCTGCGTCTCCTGATCTCTTGTACGGACACAAATCCAGTCTGATCTGCATAACGATGGCAGCTTCTCACTCCCTCATTAGTTTTATGTCTTTCTGACGCCCTGATAACTTTTGTCTCTTCGGAAAATGACCGTATTCTCAGTTTGGAGTGGCAGTTTTAGCAAAGCCAGGATTTTAAGAAAACGCTTCAAATTAATCTTAGTCAGAATGAAGTTAGTAATCATTGTTCCACTGAAAAATGAAAAAAGGTCACCCGGAGTTGATGAACACTATAAAGCATTGGCAATAGAGCAGTTGGCGCTGGGTTAGCAGTTGAGGCGTCATTTATCTCGTAAAATATTATTCTATTGAGTTAGAATCACTTTTATTGGTTTTATTTAGTTCATAAACTGCTAGGAAATAAAGATTTGGTGGTTGTTGTTAAATGTGGCTTGAGTTAGAAAATATAGGTGAGACCTACAAACCTTGATTACTGTAGAATCTCACGTGGAATTAAAAGAAATAGCATTGAAATGCAAATAACTGTGAGATTCTCAAAACGTATGAGTTTTCAATTCATATTGGTAATGGTCTGCCAATTTTACCCTAGTTACCGCGTATGATAGGTTAGTAGCTTATCCTATTGCTCTCAGTCCACATTTTGAGCTCAAAACCTCACTGTGCTATATCTCCCTTCTCTAACTCAAACCGTACACTATCCTAACATCCAGGCAGGTCTAATCTTTGTTTCCTCTAAGATCAGGACCGAGTTGTCTTCCTACTGAGAATTCAAGCAATTGAGGTTCATGTGGATAGCTACCCCTCCCTCGAGTTGAAGTTTTTATCTAGCGAGCCCATTACATGCCTTCAGCCTAACAGCCTAACCCAATAGTGCATGACCCCTTTCTGATCAATGACATCACCCTTCAACTCCCATCTACCACCTTTTGCAACACACCCTATTGTTGCTAACCTCCTCTTCTCCTCTCCACACCGTTCAAAAAGATACTCATCATAAAAAGTGGGTACTAAAAAGGGTGTCATACATCAAAAGGGCGCGGAGAGGGCGCAAACCTTCGCCAGAATTATTCTCCCCGCCCACTTCACTCTTTCTATGTCTCCAACTTTTCGTCTTCTTGCTTTCTTCTCCTTTTCTCCTACTTTTCTCCTTCTCTTCATTTGTATCCCCATACCGTCCATCCGACGTTTTTCTAATCTCAAAACTTGAGATGAAAGACGCAGAGAGAAAGAGATCGGTTCTCGAATCGCTTCTCACCATCTCGTTTCATCCTCTTTTTCATTTATAATAATTGTCGTATTACATGTATAATGATCCACACATTATGTGTATAATTCAGCATAAGTGATTAGAGGAAATAAGAAAGTGTTTTCTAATGATAACTAGTTTTCAAAGGAGATGAATACTAATTGGTCTAATTTTCGAAAAGAAAACGACAATTTTCCTCGTTCAGATTTTTCAATAACGTTTTTCTAAACAAAAATGTTCGTGTTTCAAACTTTTTTTTCTGTTTAGCATTGTTTTTTCTTTGAACTAACTTGATTGGTAGAGTGCATTGACTAAACCCATATCTTACAACTTAAAGTATTAAAACCTAGCCAAATTCAATAAACCAACAAAAGATATGCACCTTTTGTTTCGGTAATATAAGGATTTTTGGTAAAAATAACGAGTTAATCTAGGATCTATCTATTTGTACCACTTGCTGGACATCTATCTTGTTACTTTGTCAAAAACCTACATAAGTATCCGTTCACATTTTTTCCCCTCTTTCCCCTCCTGCATCCATCTGTTACCGTTTTATTCTCTTCCAGGTCAAAACTACATCACCAGCTGATTTCACCAATAAAGATCTCTCACATTCAGAATGGGGATGCGACGATCCCTTGTCGCTTTTATTCTCATCCCACTGATTTTTTCTGCGTCTGCAGCCTCTACTCCAATTCCAAACTGTCCAGACTTAGATGTACTCGAAAATCAGTCAGATCTCTCACAAGATGATCTCAACAACTTGATTCTATGCTTTTGTAAGGTGAGTCATTCTTTTTTCGATTTTTTGAAGAAGGGATGACTAATTGAAAATGATGACGTCAAATTCAGATTACACAAAGACATTTGAAAAGGTGTCAGAGGGGGTTAGCTATAGAAAAATTTTAGGCTGTGTTTTTGTAGTTAACAACTTTTCGATTGCTATTTAGGTTTTTTATTGAGCGTTTCAAGATGCCAACGGGAGATTCAGAGCTATCAACAAATGTTCAACTACAAAAGTAAAGATCTGCCCTTGTTCTACTCAAAAATATAAATTTGGGACAAAACTCATTACTAGAAGGACTCTCTAAATGGAAAAATCGCTAATATAAAATTGTAATTAAAGCTCTCGAAATTGACCGAATTCTCTTTCAAGCTAAATTCTAAAATGTCTCTTTATTTCAGCCAGACCCCATTAACGATGAAAAAGTTGCAATTTCCTGTCTTTACGGATCAAACCTGGACCACCTGATGAAAGCAACAGATGCTGTGAAAAATGCGAGCCTCATAACTTCATCGGTAAGTATTTCCCAGTATCTGGATGCCCACTTTCAACTTTACAGATCAGCATCCAACACATGGAATTCCCGGAAGGCGGTCTTCCAGAATTCGGAAAAATCGCTCCAGAACTCCAAAGTTTGGAGATTCGAGAATGTTCGGGAACCGATGAGCTTCAAATTGGAGATGACAGTTTTAAGGGTCTAGAACAGACTTTGAGAAATTTGACAATTCATTCTTGTAATCTACAGGTAAGTTAGTCAGATAGAGCATGCTTGCTAAGACTCCCGTTTTTCAGACAATCCCAAAATCGGTCGACTCTCTGGAAAACTTGGAAACGATGGCTTTCTCGAGCAACAAGCTGGATACTCTTGGAGTTGATCAATTCAAGAATAAGAAGCAGGTGCGCTTTAAGACTACAAATACAAAATTCCATATTCTGAGGGCACTTGACGGACCATGGACTTTATTATCCATTCCAAAAATCGCATTTCGGCGGGCTCCTTTTCTATCGGAGGATGTTATTACACATGTCCTGCTCTTTTTATACTTTTGACAATGGACGAGGGGGCCGCCGCGAATGACCACATCAAGTTTGCTTGGCGAGCACCAAAAAATAAAAGAGGGAAATGGTGTAGAAACTTGGTGAGGCTATGAAGAAGGCATAGGCGTAGTTAGAAAAAAAACATTTCAATTTTTTAAAGGAAAACTATTTTGCCACGACACTGCCAAATTTTCATGACAGCTGAAAGTGGGTGGTGCCTAAAGTGGGTGGAGCTTCATCCACATAAAAAAACTACTGATATCAAGCTGTTCAAGTTATGGACAAAATATAGCAATTTTTGTTTGGAATAAGGCGTTAAAGGCGGGAGCCCATGTTAGCCTAGATTTTGATGTTTGACCCATCTGGAGTTCTATCTGACGCACCTCAGACGCGCAGCTCGAATTCAATTTTTGACAAGTTGACTCAACTGTTCTCTCCAACTTCTCCACCGTCTCAAATTAAGCCTCACTTCTGAATACAACACGTTTTCTTCCCCCGTGCAAGGGGGGTGTTCAAAGACCCCCTCAATTATACATCACGTCTTCAAAAAGAACAAGACGACGTTACAAAACTTGTCTTCTTCTTTTTTTGCTTCTGGAGAGACGGAGAGGTCTCGGTTTTTATGTACTTCAGACAGAGAGACGTAGGAATAGAGAAGAGGATGGGATGAAATCAAACAAGCATTACTTTGGCTGGCTAACATTAGCCAACGGGGGTTTGAAAGTTTTAAAATTATGATATTTGTGGAGGAAAGTGTGCTCTAACGAAAAAAACTTTACACAAAGAATTACAGCTCTCCTACCTGGACGTCTCTGGAAACTTTATCACCTCTATTGAAGAAAAGGCATTCGAACCACTGACATCCCTTGAGACCCTTGTTATTGGAGAACACAACTTTGTTAATGACACGGTAATTGAAGAAATCGGACGACTTAAGGCGCTTAAGGTACTTTTTCACATCTTGAGATACCAGGACACAATTTTTTTCTAGACCCTCGACCTGTCCCGTGCTGATGGAATTTTCGAACCACCAGAGTCTCTTTTCAAGGAGATCCCACAAATTGAGACATTGAAACTATCTGGTTGCTCGATTCCAACACTTGAACCTGGGCAGTTTGCTACGTTGAAAAAGTTGAAGGAATTGGATTTGAGAGTGAATTTGATTGAGAATATCACGGCGTATGCATTCGATGGGTTGGAGAGTTTGCAGAGATTGTCTTTGGCCGGAAATTTTATTTCGTGAGTGGAAAAACAACTAAATATCTGTCAACAAAAACGCAAACTTCAGAAATCTGGAACCCGACGTCTTCTTTGGATTATCAAGCCTTGAAGACCTCGATTTGGGATGGAACGAGATCAAAACAATCCCATCTGAAGTGTTCAAACCATTGGTTGATAAACTGAAAATCTTCAGTATCCGCAATAATCCAATCTCTCAACTACCAGCTACCGGGCTCTCAAACCTCGAGAAGTTGGGACTTGCGGAGTGTGGATTCACTTCGATAACTGCTGACCAGCTTAAGGATTACCCGAAATTGCAAGATTTGGATCTTTCAAAATGCAATATTTCAATTATTGATGCTAATACGTTTGAGAATCAGAAGGATGCTTTGAAAAAGTTGAATTTGCAGAAGAACAAGTTGAAGTCGCTTCCAAATGTGAGTTTTTTGTTAGAGAAATATAAAAATTCAACTTTGAGAGCATAGCCACAAAATATTCAACAGCAAATGCTGAAATAAAGAAGCTCGGGCACTTTCACCCAGCATAGCTCAAAGCCAAGAGGATGTATCAAAACATTGTCTTAGCTTAGCAAGTTTCTTACGTCTGCGCTCCACCGAAATGTCATGGAAAAATGCCTCCCTTTCTCTGAGTCTCTCAACTTCGCACAGAAATTTTTTTGGTTTCGGTAGAGCGCTATTGTAAGACATGCTTCAAGCTATTAGTGGGTAGAAATTTAACACCGGCTCTGAGCTCTAGAAATCAGTTTTTTGATTAACCTTGTCTAAAACTGGATTTCTAAGCTATCGAGGCTGCCGTAAAGTTCTCCTTTTAAAAGTTTCGAAAAAATATACTATTCCAGCTGGTTAAAAACCTGCCAGCCATCGAGACCTTGGATGTTTCATCAAACCCATACATCTGCGACGGAGAGCTAGCACATTGTAAGTCATTCTAGTAAATTGAAACTTATCTCATATATGTACATACTGAATTTCCAGTCGTTTTCGGTGTAGAAGACCGCGTGAAACAATCCGAAGAGAACGGTCACACATTCTTCATCTCTAACGCTAACGAAACCGTCTGCGACCGCCCGTATTCCCTACGAGGAGAGGCTGTTCTACAAGTTGACCCAGACAAATTCCAGCCTTATGATGAGAAATCAGACACAACAACCGCACCAACAACTACCACCACTTCAGCAGTGGAGGAAACAACGACCGAGTTTAAGATTGTGGGTTTTGCTTAAAAAATGTACATACGAATGCTGGTTTTCAGCCAGATCTCCTTGTTGGCAACAAGACAAGCGATGTGTTGTTCAAGGAAGAGCCAAGACGAGATGTATACGATATTTCAAAGACGGATGATGCAAAGGGTGTTTATTCACAGAAGGGTGAGTTGGATACTTTTGAAACAAGGTTGTAAAGAGCAAAATGGGTCTTTCGTCATAATACTGTATTAGAGATCGATTTGAGCACAATTATGTCCGGGCAGCAAAGAACTGTACTGTTTAGCTTATAGGGGATAACCAGTGATACGGTAACCTATTCTCAAAGTTGGACATTTTTAACTGAAGTTGTTAGAATTATAACCAAGTTTTCTAGACCTCTCATTTTGATACCAGCTCCTAGTCCTAAGCCTAGTTATTAGGTCCGAGCATATTTTCAAAATACACTTAACACCTGTGATCTACCCCTTGTTTATGACACACGACACCACCACGTATCCCCAAATGTCAAAAGAGGTCACATAAATATCTTAACTTGACATTGACCCCTAGCTCTCTCCCTAGTGTGTTTCCCGAGCATATGATTCTAAAATCTGTCCATCTTTTATATAAGTGACGGGTTAGTTGCCCTCTTTTCGTAGGATGTGAAATTTGGCACCCTTCTCTCTTCTCTTTCTCAATCTTTCCGGAGTAAAAGAAGTTTCGAAATTTCTGTTCTCTTCTTGTGATACATAAACACATCTCGTGTGACTCCTCTCTCTCTGATTCACCATTTCGTTCTTTTCTTTTCCATTTCTCTTCTTGTTCACCCCCACACAATTCTTATTCTTACATATTTTGTCGCGTGGAACAAACAGAAAAAACGTTATTATTCTAATAAGAATCGCCGAGAAATGACTGAAGGTTAGTTTTCTGAAATAAGTACGTTTAGAAGGAAGATACCTAGGTTGATGAAAGTGCGCTCCAGTTAGCTTATATACATGTCCTAACATTCCAAAGCAAACTCGCTCTATCGACAGCGTTTGTGGCAAAAATGGATTCAGAACTTCCTCTAACTTCTCTTCACCTTACAGGTACCTACGCCGTCCCAATCACAATTGGAGCAATCGGACTGGTCACAGTGATTGTCATTGTGGCAGTTGTGTTGTTCATTAAAGTGAGTGTACCTGTCATGAGTACCTTGAACTCAACCTCTGTACTCTTTTCTTTTTCAGAAAAACAAAAAAGTTGGCGGAACCGAAAAGTCGGGCGGAAAATCCGACAAAGTAGTGAAAATGGAGGATGGAATGGTGGAAATCGAGTTGGACTCTCAGCCAGGAACCCAGCATGCGACACCAAGACGATAATAAGTTTTCTCTCTCTCTCAAATATTACGGTACCCCATAATAATTGTGCTCAAAAATTAAAATTTGTGTATTTTCCTAATTTATACTTGTCTGTTTTTCAGAACTAGTTCTAAGTTCTAAATTTGCCCTCGCCCTCTTGAAACGGTTCTCATTTCCTGTCTTCCCCCACTCAATTCAGTTGTAATCCCGACTTACTTAATGATTCTTGTGTCCTCATCAACCAAATAGCACGCCTGAAAATTAATGTTTTGATAATATAATATTGAAAAAATCACTAAATTTCACCTTCGTTACAAGGGAACCCATACATGTTGGAATTTGATAGAACTTTGGTGGGATGTTCAAGACAACTCCAATGAAGTTCCCACAAAATTTTGGAATCCGTCACACACTCTCCTCCGAGTTATGGGCTCTCAAAGTTTGGCTCAGATAACATTTTGAGAGCCCATAACTCGGAGCAGAGTATCAGGCGGATTCCAAAACTTTGTGGGAGCTCTATCGAAATGGTCCTTAGCATTCCTACCAAGTTTTTATTAAATTCTAAGTTTTCAAGTGCTTTTTTTTAAACGTACCCCATGTACCGGTATTCCATCACACGGGCGTATTGCATGCGCCGAGAAGCAGACCATTCTTCGGGACATTTCTAGAACCGTCTGGAGTAGGAGACCCAGTGCTTGCAGACCCATTTTATTCTCTTTTTCCTATAAATCACGAATTCGGAATAGGTACAGTACTGGCCAGGAAGAATGTCGCACTTGCAATTTGAAAATAACCAACTTTGTGAGTGTGGCACGGCTTAACTGATTATTCCAGAATGTCAATTGTTAATTGAATGTGTAGATCAGAACTAGAGCTTTATTTTTATAGTTGACAACTTTTTTGTACAAGTACACACTAGTACGTTATCAATCGGTTAAGCAATATCCTCCAACTATTGCCCAGTGCTAAAATGTCAGTGCTATACAATGAAAATACTTTGATAGATTGCAACTTTTCAAGTATAGTTTATACAGAAAAGCTGTCAATTTTGTAAATGAAGCTCTAATTGTGATATTTACGCAAAATTGACATTAAGAGATGAAAAGTGAGGCTATGGCACACTCTTGTTGCTTTAACTAGCAAAAACGAGAACATTTCAAAAAACCACAAACCTGCGCCATAACATGTTGTGCATGTAGAAAAACATAAATGAACAGAGTTCTCCTTTCGATCGCCAACTTATTCAACGCATCCCTCATATGACGAACTGCTCCACACGTACAAATTAGTTTAGGTGTCAGTTGGTGAGTCGAGGCAAGACCACATTCGCAAGAGTCTGCGATCGCATCGAGTTCCGGTGGGACGACGGTTTCGGGGATTTGACGGAGGAATCTAAAAATCCGAGTTACTGTAGAATTACCCATTCGCCGGTGGCTAACCAAAGTTCTGCCCGTGGGTCTCATTGCGACTACCGTACTTTTAAAACGTTTTATAGGAAAAGTACGGTAGAGAGCCGTCTTAAATTGAAATTCCACAATGTAATGTCAAACTAACCTCTTAATCAAGCCCGCCGCTTCATGTGGCTCATTAAAAACCATTGGCTCCCCACAATTGGCTCTCCTCTCCAGCTCATCCAACCTACTTTTCGGAGGAGATAACCGATAGATTCCTTCAGTGCATAACCCGTTTTCCTCTACAAAATCGAGTGCATATCGAAAAAAGGAAGGAAGTGGAATTCCGTCTAACGATGGGTCCACTGTGACGGACTCTTTCAATTGTAATCCTAAAACTCGCTTGACAGTTGCCACGTCATCTATTTCAATTGATTCGGTCATTGAGAAATCGCCTTCTTCTGCACTCAGTTTCCGCCATTTTCCAATGATTTTTCGAGTCGATTTTCTGGTTCTGAACGGTACTAGATGGGTTCCAGGGGGGATTTAGTAAATAAGAAACTCACAGTTTCAACCCTTTCTTCTTCTTTTCTGGTTCATCATGCATCCTAATGACGCTGAAATTAATAAATAGGTTAGAGTAGGTGGGTGGATGAGAATGAGACATTGTGATAATATGGAGTTGGAGCTCTAGGTAGATCTAAGTCCATTCAAAATTAACATTACGAGTCCAAAAATATACCAAAATGTAGATCTCAGCGATTATTTTGTCTCCGATATAATACAGGTCGCCTTTGGATAAATTATTGTACCACGAGCCAGACTAAAATGCCATTTTTTCAAGATTTGATTGAGATCTGACAGCCCTGGCATCTAAGAGACCGAAACTACATCATTACCACATTTTAAATGTTTTCTATTGTCACGAAATCCACTGTTATCCAATCTTTTTAAATTGACCTACATCAGACAGGTCTTTTCTAATTCTTTATTTTTCAAATTGGCAATTTTTGATGGCTCTGAACGTAGAAAAGATACAGGCTCTAGAAGACTGTCTTCTGTCCTCTGTCTTCTTTCACCTAATCGAGTCACCTATTTACAATGTCTCATATCTCAAAATCCTGCAAAGCTATCAAGAAATCTTCAACTACAAAAGTGAAGATCTGGTCTTGTTCTACCGGAAAACATAAATTTGGGACAGTTTGGGACAAATAATTACACCAGGGGGACATGTTGAAGCTAACTCTCTGAAAATCACATTAGCAATTCTGTTGAGAACTTTGTCATGTCCCCTTGGCGTCAACACATGTCCCGAACTGTCCCAATTGTTGTATTTTTAAATGAACCAAAATAAGGGATAGATTTTCATAGTTGATAACTTTTATATAGCTTTGTAGGCTTTTGAGATATGCGCCTTTGAACTTAACACTCACATTTTCAGAAATCAATTTTTGAATGTGCATATCTCAAAAGCCTGCAGAGCAATCAAAACCTTGCCAACTAAAAAAATAGAGATTTATGTGTAATCTACACAACAAATATAAATTTTAGACAATGGGCCTAACAATGGGACCAAAGAAACAGCTCAAAATTCTAGAGTGTCCCGGAATCACATTTCATTGGAAAATCGGTTCACCGTGAGAGCTTGTGACAAGCTCCTACATAGTAAAACTGTTTTGAATTTAATATGATTACGTAGATTAAGAAAAGGGCTATATTTTTGTAGTTGAAAATTTTTGATAGCTCCTCCCACTTTTGAGATATGCGCCTTTAAAGTTCTATCGCCTCTCTGCGTCTTTCCCCATCCCTTGCTCTCTTTTGGGTATCTTTGAAGGCGAATATCTCAAAAGTGGGCGGAGCTATCAAAAAGTTGTAAATTACAAAAATGAAGACTCAGGTGTGTTCTAATAGACTAAGGCATTTCGGACTTGTTTTATGACGTCTGACGCCGTGACGCTATTTTGAAACCGCTAAAATCCGAAATTCTCACTGATGGTCTTCAAGAAACCCAATTTATGATCCAGGATCCATAGGCATCGTGGTACTGTAGTTCGCACTAACAGAGAAACAGAGGGACAAAAAAATCAGAAAATAAGAAGTTAGGCAACAAAAAATGGGTGACAGGGCAAGATACCTCTCGTATTACTATCTAGAATCAACACGCACACGTTAATACATTCATTTCGGACATACGGACACACAGACAGACATTTTTGGAGTTTTTGAAGAAAAAAAATAGAGAAATTTAAAGTGAAAACAAGAGTAGAAGTCGCTTTTCGAAGAAATGAATTGTTTAAATAAGACGAATAAAACATACACAAATTTGGCTTTAGGAAGGAGAAAAGAGGGGGAAGGGAAATGGACATAAATTGACATTTTAACTGAAGTGGGGGGAGAGGGGAAGGAATATATAAAGAAAATAGAGAGAAAAGGAGAGGAAATTGTGGGAAAACAATACAAAGGAGGCGAGAGGAAATTGAGTTAAAATGGAGGAGATTTGAATGTAAAAATTGAAGAAATTTAAGATTTTTTTACTGAAAATTCTGGTTTTTCTGCAATTTCACATCCTAAAACCCATCAATTAACCACAAAATTTAATATTTCTGAACAATTGCCAACGCCTTCATCAAATTCTCGCGAATCGCCTTCACATCCTCATAATCGACGGCACTCATCGCATACTTTGTCAGTCTGCGAATTTCAGAGAACTCCTCTTCAGTTGGCACAGATCCAGCTGGAGCCGGTGGTGGTGGAGTCGAGAAGTCTTCGTATTGATGTGGTTGTTGACGACGTGATGGGGGAGGTGGATAGAATTGTTGTTGCTGGGATGGAAGATTTGGAGTTGAAGAGTATGCTGGTGGTGGTGGAATGTTGGAACGAGCTGGTGGTTGAGGAGGTGGCAGAGAGTGATCTGAAATTAAAAATTGAGATTTTTAAGCTAAAATCTGGCAAAAATCGAAATTTTCGAATGAGAATTTGGAAGAGAACTGCGATTGAAAATTGAAATTATGGTCTAGTTTTCCCAAAACCTAGCAAGTTAGACCACTGACTCTTCCTTTTGAACAAATAAATAACGAAATCCTAGCCCACAAGTGTTTTTCATTCAGATTGGTGTAGTAGTTTGATGTTGATTCCTAGTTTTCTCAGAATCACCACCGTTAAATCCCTTACCAGATGGAACACTCGGAATTCCAGCTCCAAATCCAATCCCCGGTGGTCCGGGTTGTCCATAACTGTGTTCTTGTGGTCCCCCCGCACCAATCGAAGCAGAAGAACTCGGCTGAAACTGCGATCCGAACTGTGCCAACTCATCATCGTCGGCCTCCTGTTGACTACTCGATACGTATGGAGTTCCGTCGCGAAGACATGTGAAGATCTGAGTACTCTTCCACTTTGCGTATTTTTTCGAAGAAAGGAATGGCTCGTCGATCTACAATTTTTGAAAATCATGGCCTAGGATTCTCATTGAAAAAGTTAGGCCACTTACCTCTCCAAAAAGCGCGAGAATATCCATAACGTGTCCGGCTGTGTAGAACGCGTGGACCACTGATTTGTCAACCTGAAATCCCAATTAATTGAGGTTTTTATAGTGAAACTCCCGAATTTTCGAGACTTTTACAGTGAAACTCCCAATTTTCGACGTTTTATAGTAAAATCCCGGTTTTTAAGGTTTTGCAGTGAAAATCGCAATTATTTGAGGTTTTTACTAGCTCGGCACAGTTCTTACAACTGTGCTTCACCGAAATGCCCTTGAAAAATGCATTCGAGCGCCGTTGTAAGACGTGTGTTGTGCTAATAAAAAAAATCCCGATTTTTCGAGGTTTTTACAGATAACACCAAATTTTCGGAAAACTAGTCCCCAAAAAACAAACATTTCCAGTCTTCTCCTTCTTATCCGCAAAATTGAACAACTTCTCGGCGAAACTCTCGATATGAGCCTGAGCGATTGTCTCATTCTTGATCGCGTCGTTATCAGCCAACTGAGTTTTGATCGCTTCGAGAGTTGTGAGTAGTCCAGTCAGGTATTGACGTGCTTCCACACTCGATTTGTCCAATTTCATTGCGGTTTGGACGGCGTAGAATAGGCCTGAAAATTTCAGATTGAAATTGTTGGGGCTCAGCCTAATCGCGCTCTATTATTCTCAACGGAGCACCATTGCATTCACTGTGATAAGATCAAGATTTCAATGTTTTTAAAGCAACACAAATTTATTTGGCAAGACGATATGGTGGTAATTAAGCAAATGGTAAGACACAGGAGGGAACACGTGAGAACAAAGTGATAATATGCAAAAAAAAAGAAATTTCAGAGGAAAATGAGTTTCTACTGATAACAACTTCGTGTAATCCTCGTGGACAATACACGAAGATATTGTCAATAGAGCGACCTTGCATTGAAAATAGCGTGATTATACTCAATTTTCAGAGCAAGAAAATCAATCTAATTCAGTCGATTCTTTCCAATATTCATATCAATCATCAAATTAGCCGGACTGAAAACACTCTGAATCGGTCTCTCGAACACCGTCTTCTTCTGAATCACAAATCGATGCCATTCCTCCAGAGTGCCCAGTGTCCGATCCGTAGCCATCGTCGGGATACCACAAGCCTCTCTCAACTGACTAATATTCTTTCCCAACAAAATCATCGAATCCACAAATTTCTCACGATCCGCCCGTTTCTTCCACGTGGATTTCAGGGGGGTCATGAGAGATTCGGTGGGGTATTTTGGCGCGAAATTTAAAATTCGACAGATCGCGTCGAAGAGATGGATGGTATTCTGAAGTGCCGAGTAGGTTTGTGCTTCTGGATGATTGAATATGTAGGAGAGTTGAGGGAGATGAATTCCACGAATCGAATCGATCACTTGACAATTACAGTTACGAGGCGCGAGGCGACCTGAATTATATGACTGGAAGAGGGGGCGGAGCTTCAGATTGACAGGGATGGAAATGTCAGAAAAATGCTAAAATTCTGGAGGAACACCGTCCACTCAGAACACTGAAAATCGATATTCCATCATAATTTCAGCTTCAAAATCCTCTTTCCAACATTTCCAGCCCACAATAGAAACACCCCATACTTGAAGCAGGTCCTCCATCAATTTTCAGCTTAAAAATCGCGAAAATCTCCTCAATCAAAGCCAATTTCCGACACGAAAGGAGTCGAATCATGATCGAAATTACTCGTTTCTCCTTCGTCTTTCTCTCCGAATTCTCTCCGTTCACCTTCTCATACTGCTCAACTTTTCTCTCCAATTTCCCCTCGTCCTCTCGCTTTTTCGCCAATTTCTCATCGATTTCCGCCGTTTTTCGTTTTCCAATCAGAATTTTCGCGTTTATCGCCGCGATTTTGGCTCGTATCTCATCGCAATTCACCGTTTTCTGTTGGATTTCTGCGGCGATTTCCTCAGATTTCAGATGAACTTCCATGGATTCTGGATCTGGATTGTCAATGGAGTCACGAAGAGAATCACGGCGTTCGATGGATTCTTTTTCGACGAGAATCGTCTTCTGAAGGCGTCGCCACGAGGATTCGTTGAATGAAGTGGTCGGTGGGAAGGCGGAGCTGAGAGCCATACAGACGAGGGCTGGAGGAGAAATTTGTGTCGAAACAGAAAGGAAAAAGGGGGCGTGGTTAGTTTTTCGAGTTTTTGTTTCTCTGAAATGACTACAAACTACACAGCACAAAAAGCATAAAACGAGGAAAATGAGTTGAATAGCAAAACGCGGCAAAGGCGCGACAGTGTCTGTAGAGTAAAACTCACACCAATAGTAGATAACTGGATCACGACTGGCATTCTCGTTGGCGATTTTGATGTAATGAGCGATTGGTTTGAATGATGGCGGAAGGTTTGCAGACATGATTGAGTTGAGTGTCTGAAATAGAATAGAATAAGAAAATTGATGAGAAATTTGCAAGAAAACGAGAGGATACGATGGAAATGGGAGCCTAGGGCGCCTTCGACGCGTTTGACCATTTCCAGAGAACAAGAGAAAAGTGAGCAAAAACAAGAACTGGTGCGCCTGGGACGCAGTTTTTTTCGAAAAAGACAGAAAACAACAGTTTTTAGAGTGAGAAAACACCAAAACTTCGAAAACTGGCGCACCTTTCACTTTTTTTTCAGATAATCAGGAATTTGTGTTGGAAATATCATTTTTGACTCTATTACTTTAACCGATCAAAAATATAAAATTTTAATATTCCAGCAAAAATGAGTAAATCAATCGGAATATAAAACATTTCTAATAATTCCAGAATCTTAAAACAAGCAAAAACAAGATCTGGCGCGCCTGAGACGCTTTTAGTATAGAAAAATCGGTTCTTGCACCAGAATTCGGTTGAAAATGTCTGGCGCAATTCCAACTCGAAAAACAAAATTTCAACAAAATATTCCAGCAAAAATGAATAAATCAATAAAAGACGATAATTCCAGAACAATATGAAATCATTCTCCACTTCTTATCGGTCAGTTTAGTCAGTAACCGATTGAAAACAGGAAAAAAGTCGACATTGCGAAAACCGAAAGAGAGCGAGAGATGATGAGTCAGAGATTCTGTATCACTCTGCGTCTCTCTCTTCCTATTTCTTCATTTTATTATTTGTTTTGAAATCTAACAAATAGATCAGCGGAAAATCGACAATATGACAGCTTTGATCTACTCGATGGTCAAATTTAGACATTTTATAGAAAAATAGATCTGAAATTTTTTTTTTTTACCGTTTCAAGATATTTAAAAGCGTAAAAATACACTGGAAAAAATCTGAAAAATGAATGTTAGCACTATATTTTATTCACATATCATATTTGCTGCTACTAGAAAACACCAGTAAATTAGTATTGTTTCAGCTGAAGGAATAACATTTGTTAGCGTGAAAAGAAATCATAAACGGGTTGAAATTAATATCATATCACACTGGAATTGTAGAGAGGGGGAAAGGAAACCATTAATAAGGGGGGAAAATCTAAACCAAGTATAAGACACTAACCATTGAAAGGAGCATGCAGCTATTATAGACAAACAATCCCATTGTATTATACAAAACATACAGTCTTTTCCTAGAAATCAGTGAATTTCAGGAGTATAAGTGAGAACAATGAAGAATAACCATAAATGCATCATAATGAAATATAAAACAAAGAAAAGGCGGGCAGATGGGTGACCACGAAGCATTGAGAGCAGTTTGAAGGCCGTCGAATCGACAGTTTGTAAAGCATTTCGAGTCTGTGGGTGATTGATATTTGAGAGTAACGGGTGGGAGGGTGATGTGTGCATTGGGGATCCAGAAGTTTGACCGTCGATGGGTATGGAGGTTTCACGATTTGTTGCTTTCTGGAAGAACACGATTTGAAAAAGAAATTTACAGTATTTTCCATACTTGCAAATCGCGTCAGCGCGTAACTCGCTTAAAACTCAATATTATGTATACCAAAATGTAGATCTCAACGAGTTCTGTGTCTGTAATAGAATACGGGTCGCCTCAGGATTCAGAACTCTTTTTTTCAGAACCGCGCGCCGGGCTAAAGTGTCATTTTCGCCTTTTTGGACACTTTAGCTAGGCACGCGGTACAATAATGAATCCTAAGCCGTCTTGTATTCGCTCACAAATCCGACTATCGGAAATATTAAAAAAACGAAAAAATCTACGGATGGCAAGATGCACGGCGGGCCGGAAAAAGTGCCAAAAAGGCCATTCTAGTCCGGCCCGCGGCACATTAACGATTCGCGATCCGGCCCGTATTATGTCAGTTCCATAGAACTCGCGTAAGATTTACATTTTGGTATATTTTTCAGCCTATAACATTGTGTTTTAAGCGAGTTACGCGCCGGCCGGTTTGCAAGTAGGATTTTAAGCATTTTCCAACCTGAAGTCTCTCCAACCGAACATTCAACACCTGATTCGTCCTCAACACATCTTCCAGCTGTTGTTGCTTCTGTAACAACATATCCGACAACTGTGTCGTCCCATCATCCTCCTGTTTCGTCTGCTCATCCCTCATTCGTGCTCTCATCTCGTTGATCTGTTTCCTCCAATCCGTCTCTTTTTCAATCATTTTCGATTGATACTGATCTCCTAATCGTTTCATTTCTTGTTTCGTGAACTCATTCTCAATTCGAGAACATTCCACTTTCTCGTTGAGAAGTCCGATTGTACTGTCCCATGTCTGTTTCTCCTCGAGGTGCGTTCGTTTTTGATCGGATAGCTGCGATTGGAGGTCTCTGAAACAATTTTCAGCTACGAATAATAACAAATCCATCATTTTCAGCAGTTTACATACCTTATCTGTGCTTCCAACTCCTCCATATCAGATCTGAGTGTATAAACTTGAAGTTGTGCAGATTCTAGATCCGCTTTCGTCAAATCTCGTTCCACACGAATCTCTTCCACTTCTGCTTGTAAGAGATGAACTGGGCGGTCACTGGATCCAATTCCTTGCTCTGACTTCAACGATTCCACCAATTTCTCTTTCGCCGTCAATATCTTCTGCGCCTTATTCTTATACTCGTCGAACTCTTTCTTATTCTCATTCAAATTGAATTTCGCCAGTCTCAATTGTTCAACCATTGCACGAATCTCCTCTTCAAGCCCAACAATTTTACGTTTATGCATATTACACTCGTCCACCGCTTTCTCTTTTTGATCTTGTGCTTTTTGTCTAAAAAACTTGGGGAAATTGGGAAATTTCTCTTAAAAATTAATTGAAAAAATAGTAAATTTACCTGGCCAATTTCAATTCCTGAAGAGTATCGACCTCTTGATTTGATACCTTCTGATTCTCTACTCGCTTCTCTAACATCTCCTTCTCTGCCTTCATTTCATAGTAGTCTTGACTTCGCTTCTCCAATTTTCGCTCACTTTCCGCCAACTTTGTCTTTAAAACTGAAATTTGTGAGTCCTTGGCAAATAGTTGCGATTTGAAATTGGGACTTGAGTCGGTGCCGGCGAATTCCGCTGTAATTTTAGAAGTTAGGGATTTTTTATTAGAACTTTCGTAATTTCTTACAAGTTGTGCGTATACTAGCAACACTACGACCTCCAACACTTCTCTGACTCCTCGTATCATCTTCTCGCTGCGCATTTTTCACGGCATTCGAGTTTAAGACCATCGTCCAGCTTTCTGAAGCAGCGGTACCTCCTGGTTGGGTTGATGAACTGCTTCTGAAGGAAAATTTCATTGTTTTGAGGTTTTTCGAGAAAATTCAGGCCAAAAATGATCATTTTCGTGTTAAAATGGTTATTTTCAGGTGAAAAATGGTTATTTTCGAGTCAAAAATTGTTATTTTCGGTAGATTTCCAACTCACTGTTCATAATTCCTGCCACCACTTCTCCATCCAGCACCCGTATAATCACTTTGAGCTCTTGAAGGAATCGATGGCGCCGGTCGACCGAAATCCTCAGTTATCACTTGTTCTGGCATTGAAATAACCGTCGCCGGGATGCTGGCGGTACTTCCATGTCGTGTACGTGGCTTCGAGTCACGTGCTTGTTGGATTGCATCGCCCGTCTGGAAAAATAATGTAAATTTTAATTCAAACATTTTTTTGCCCTGGAGAAATTTTTTAGATGCATTTTCCACTCACTTTCTCATCAAGCTTGTTCAAAAGATTCTCGGCCGCTCCGGCGATATCCGTCACTTTAGACAACCATGACATTCGCTTTGATTTTTTGCCTGAAAAATAATTTATGAAAACGGTCGCATTTTTCAGATAAAAAACAAAAGAAATTAACAGTTCAAAGCGGTTAATTTGAATGATAGATTTTTAAATTTTATTCAATTTCTAATTCACAAAAAACCGATTATGAAACTACGAAATTCGCTGAAAAAAACAAGAAGCCCCGCAGAATTAACGTGGATTTCACGAGTTCGGCCATGGAGGAAGCTAGGCCATTTGAAACTCGGCCATCGGAGTTGAGTTTTTAAATAGGAAATTTCAGACAAGTTTCATTTTAGAATTATGCTAAATTTGCGTTATAAACGTTGCTGAAGTTGTGAATAATATTTTAAATTAAAATTTCTCTCAAAAAACTCATTTTAGAGGGAACTAGATGCATCGGAAGATGAAAGATCGATAGAGCGCGATTGCAGAAATCGGAGTTAGTCCCCGATCGTTTTTTATTTTTTAAATAACAATTTTTGTACTTTAAAACAGGTTTTCAGCCCGAATTCCAGAATTTTTTACTTGCTTCTCATACTTTCTAGCAAAAATTACATTTTTCTAATCGATTTTTAATTTAGAAATGTCATACGGACCTCAACTACCCGCGTGGCTTGCGAAAAATACCGATCAAGACGAGGTTTGTTCAAATTCTAGTTTTCCAGTTAAAAAATATAATTTTAGGAGTCAGAAGACAAAGATGATACGACTCCAATAGCATATGGGCCTGTAATTCCAAAATCTGTCGAAAAATCGGAAAAAGACGAAGAAGAGGAAGACGATGAGCCAGAATCGGGAGTTTATGGGCCAGCGATTCCGAAAAATGTTGATTTTTCGAATTTGACAACTGAAGGGAATGAAGAAGAAGAAGAGGAAGAAGAAGATGTAAGCTGGAACTTTTAAATTTTCTTTGAAAAATGCATTTTTGCCTTTTGCAGACAGCTGGCAGCAGCTACGGACCATCAATCCCTTCAAATTTTCGGCAAAGCTTTGGTCCAATGATACCAGGAGCTCAGAACGATGATTCAGATGACGAAATTGTGAGTTTTCTTCCAGTTTTTGTTCGCTATAAATCACGATTTTTAGGGTCCGATGCCAGTGACGGAAGGAAATGAAGAGAAGGAAGCATTGGAGAGAGCGTATCGAATGGTGCTGCAAAAAGAGGCGGAGGACGAGGAAAAGGTAAGATTTTTTAGCTCTAAATGCCATTTTTCACCCATAAAACATTCTCCAGAACTCCCAACCAAAACGCGAAGAATGGATGACGTCAGTGCCTAAAAAGATGGGAAATTTCGGTTTGGGACCTCGAACATTCAAAAAAGGAACAGTATCCGAGAGGGATTCGTCATGGGAAGATGCGCCGGGAGCCAAGAAGAAACGACGAGACGAGCAGAAGACAGCGAAATCTGTTGGTGCGGCGATGGCAGACGCGAGACAAGAGGCTATTGTTTCTCAGAAGACTTCTGGGCCCTCTCTACTGGAATTACATCAAAAAACGAGAGAAGAGAAGGTGAAAGATGCGGGGTACCTTCCCGGAGAACGTCGGCCATTCGATCGTGACAAGGATATGGAAGTACGGGGATTGAAGGCTGGAGGAAGTAAAGAGGCGGTGGAGAAGATGAAGGAGTTGCAAGGACGATTTGCGAATAGCAAGGATAAAAAATTCTTATAATTCTGTGTATTTTGAAGTAAATAAATATAAACTACTATTTTGTAATGTCTGTGAGAATCATACTTGTCAAGTGCACGGGTTTTGTCAGCGAAATTAAGGCCCCGACATTTTCGATAAAAATTGAAATTTTTCAAAATTTTGCGGAAAATTGGTTTATTTTTGAAGCCTAGCCGGGCTGGGCCTGCAAACATTTTCCAATGCCCGGCCTGAACCTTCGGGCCTTCATAAGTATGGTGAGAAATGTGTTTTCAGCGTCTTACGTTAAAAAATCTATTTAAAATTTTTTAAATTAAAAATCATCGCGAAACCAAATTGAGTTAGATGTGCAGGGAATGGCTACAGTAATCCGCCTTATATTAATTTTCAACCATATTTTTTTGGGTTTTCACCAAATTTTAAGGTTTTTTCATAAAATACAGCATTTCTGCTATCGAATTTCTATTTATTCATCGAAAATCAGTATGTTTTCTGATTTTTCCTCTCAAAAATGTCAAATTTTGGTCTGTTTCTCAAGCCGCCTAATTATTTTTCAAATATTTTTGTTTCTCTGATCTCTCCGTTATTTTTCCTCAATTCCGTTCATTTTATTCACCGTCCTCCCAATTCCCTCCCTACTAACTCTATAAAAATGGTCTCCCTTTTCGACGAACGCCTTCTCCCATCAAATGTGCCGATTCCCGATGGATACCGTCTTCGTGCGCTTCGAAACGATGACTACTGTGAAAAAAATAAAGTTTGGCCAAGGATTTTCAAAAAAAATTTTCGCGCCCAAAACGCTTTAGTTCACAAATGCACTAAAGTGTTTTGGGCGCGAAAATTTTTTTTGAAAATCCTTGGCCAAACTTTATTTTTTTCACAGTACGAGTACTTGGAATTGTTGAAACAGCTCACTTCCGTCGGATTCATCAATCAATTGGTGTTTCGAAAACGATTCGATGCGATGAAAAATGCCCAATCGTATTATATCGTTGTGCTGGAACAATTGGGGTAAGAAATTCTTCATTTTAGATTAAAAATGAATAAAATTCCTTTAGATCCCCGAAAATCGTCGGCGCCGCTACGTTGCTCATCGAATTCAAGTATATTCATGAAGCAGGGACACGTGGCAGAGTAGAAGACGTCGTTGTCGACGAGAAGATTCGTGGAAAGAAGTTTGGAGCACTTTTGAATCAAGTACTCGTCGAGATGGCGCAGACGGTAAGAAACTCGATTTTCTGCTCAAATCCCTCTTTTTTTGTTTCAGATCGGCGTCTACAAGCTATCCCTCGAATGCAAAACGGAACTGATCACATTCTACAACAAATTCGGATACAACAAGACACTCCACTTTCTCGATCAACGATTCGATGAGTCATCCGCCCCCGTCCATTGGCCGAAACCACGTGGAAACGCTCTTTTCATCGAAGATCTCCTTCCATCTTCTGATTCCAATCTTCCCGCTGGAATTCGTATTCGATCTCTTCATTCCGATGACATGGATGAATATCTGAAACTGTTGGAACAGTTGATTTCAGTTGGATACGTGTCAAAAACAGATTTTGAGAAGAGATTCGCGACGATGAAGACCGCCGACTCGTATTTCATTGTGGTTTTGGAGGATTTGAGGTAAGAAATTACTAAGAATTCTCCATTTTTCTGAATAAAATTTATAAAAATCCATAATTTTCCTTTCCAGCACCTCGAAAATTGTCGGAGCCGCCACACTTGTCGTCGAATTCAAGTATATCCACGAATGCGGACTGCGTGGTAGAGTTGAAGACGTCGTCGTCGATGAATCAATGCGTGGAAAGAAGTTGGGCGTGCTTCTCAACAGTATTCTCGTCGAAATGGCCAAAAATCTGGGCGTCTACAAGTTATCGCTCGAGTGTAAGACGGATTTGATTCCATTCTACACGAAATTCGGATACAAAGAGAATATTCATTTCATGGTGCAACGATTCGACGAGGCGACGCCTGTTATTCAACTGTAATATGCTCTCTTCTTTGTAACATAAAATTATTTATTTATTGCTTGGTTTTCTCGAATAAAACTCCTTTCCTGTATATTTCGTTGTCTGATAAAAACAGATTCGCATCAGTTGAGTTCTGTATTTGTTATTTCTGCAGAAAAAATTTCTGATCTGATAACAAAAGAATTGCTAAAGATTTTTTTGGAATTCAGATGAAGAACGCGTTACGCGAAGAGGAAAATGCTGAACTCATTCATTTCATCTGTCAAAAGTTGAAATATGTGAAATCACCACAATCAATTTACAAACTGTGCCAACAATTTAAAACAGAAACGGTTTCATCGCGAAACGTCGAAAGTCTTGCACATTTGTAAGAATTATATTTAAAAAATAAGATTTATTAAATGAAATTTTAAGTGTAAGAAACTGGAAAGAGAGAATTCATCTGTTGGAAGAATACGATTTGGACACGAGAGCAAGAATGATTTTCGCGTTGGGAGTTGACATCAATGTGCACTTTCTGGCTGAGTAATATATCTTTAAATTCCAAAATTTTACAAATTATTTTCAGAATTCGACGATTTGCACACGTGGCACTAGACGAGAAAGGACGAATCACCAGTTACAAGAAGAAGAACGGAAAGTTGGAGTTTGGAACACAACAATCTCCGATCGGAGCTCCGAAACCGGTGTGTTTCTGTCGAAAATTTCATTAAAATCATTAAAATCAACATTTCCAATAAAAAAAAAACTTTTTTTTCTTATTTTTTCAATGAAAATCTAGTTTTAACCCCTCATTTATCAAGTTTTTCGTCAAATTTGCAAATTTGCAACACTTTTCAAAAAACCGCCCGAAAAATCTGTGCATTTTGACGTGCCGGTGTTTGCGTATTCCAGTGCACCATAGTTTACGACACTTGCTTAAAAGAAGTGTTTTTCTCTTCGAAAAATACATTTTTAACGCTAAAATTATGGACTTTTATGGATTTTACAATATTTTTCGTCATTTCAGCTGATGAATCCTGTAAACAATAAAGAAACCGCGCAACTCATTCAATTCGTCCTCCAGAAGACAAAAGACGTAGTCACTCAGAGAAGCGTTCATTGGATTTGTAGAGATTTTAAACACAAAATGAAATCTATCCACTCGATTGCTACTCTTTATACTAAGTGAGAAAATTAAATAGGAAAATTTGTTTTTAATCGAAAATTTTCAGAGTATATCAATGGCGCCAGAAAATTCACGAGTCGAATGAGTTCGATATGGATACCAAAGTGAGATTGTTGTTCGTGTTGAACGGAAAAATTGATGACGGGTTTCTAGCAGAGTAAGAGCTTATTTTCGATGAAAATATCGATGAAAATTGACTGAAATTGAGATTTTTTTTTGTTTAGAATGGTCAAGAATGCCGACGTGGAATTGGATAGAGAGGGGAAGATTGCCAGATACAAGAAGCACGGAGAGGAATGGGAATTCAAAAAGAAAGAGGGGTTGAAGGTTGAATTACAGCCACCTCCAATCCCAATGAGTCTGAGGGTGAAGAGAGAAGAAGACAAACAGAAATACGTGAGGGTTTTCGGCGTTTTTCAACTCTAAATTTGAATTTCAGCCACCTCCAATCATTGTGAAAGAGGAGAGAGAGGTTGAATTTCAGCCACCTTCTATTCCAATCAATCTGAAAGTGAAGAGAGAAGAAGAAAGCCCGGAAGATGAAGAAAGCGAGATGATTGATGTGGAGACAGTCGAAGAATCAAAGCCAGAAATTCGAAAGAGTTCAAGAGTGTAAGTATTAGCAGAACATTTTTATTACAACTGCGCCCCATCGCAAACGAGAGAGTATCGGCGAGAGACGCAGAGTTTTTTCACAGTTTTTGACCTATTTTCGCTTTTCAAAAGTTTTTCTGTATATTGCCATGAAAAAGTGCGAGAATAGGTCAAAAGCTGTGAAAATCTGAGTCGGCGCGAGAAAAAAACTCTGCGTCTATCGCCGATACTCTCTCGTTTGCGGCGAGGCGCAGTTGTAAGAGGGGATGGACTGTTAATAGGACTTTGTCTGCAGAATTTTGAAAAATCCCCGAATTTCAGCTCAAAGAAACGAGAGCTCAGCATCATGCCAATTATTCGACCGTCGCCGTATTCGCCCAAAGTTCCAAAACCGAAATCTCCAAAACTACCGCTATCAGTAGTAAATGTGAAGAAAGAATTCAAAAGTCCTGTGAAAAAGGGAACCTCATCGAGTGATGACTCATACACTTATACAAATGCCGATGGATCAGGACCATCGACTAGTGGAAGTCCTTCTATGATGTCTCCATCGGGAAAACCAGTGAATTCAGTTCCAGATACTATACCGGATGTCAATTTGTCGGTTTCAGGTAGGAATGAACAGAAAATAACTGAATTTCCAACGTTTTTCTCTGTTTTGCTTAGAAAATGGCCTATTTTCAGATCAAAATGAGAGTAAATGGATCATTTATGTCCAAAATGGGCCGTTTTACCTGAAAGGAGTGTCTTATTTCTTTCCAATTTCAGACGGGATCAAGTCGACGAGCCGACCGGCATTAAGGACAAAGTTTTCTCCGATGAACCTGAAGAAGTCTCCGAATTCACCCACTATCAAAATTCCAACACCGAAATCTCCAAAACGATTGCCACCAGTCAATGTGAAGAACGAGTTCAAAAGTCCGGCGAAAAAAGTGGAGAATCAAGAGAGAAAAAGAAGCTCATCGAGTGATAGCAATGCCAAGGAATCAGAATCATCGACTAGTGGAAGTCTGGTGGATCAGAAGAAGAGAAGATTGAATTCTCTTCCAGAAATTGATTCTGGTGTCGATTTGTCGGTTTCAGGTAGACTTGAGCCCGAAGAAACTAGAATTTCGAAAGGTTTCATCAAAAAATGGCATAGTTGTAACCGGGCCGGATCCTGGCATTGAGATAACTCGCTTCAAAATGACAATTAGTAGTCGATCAACCTGTCAAATAGTAGATCTCGGTGAGCTCTACAATTTGACAGGTTGATCGACTCCTAATTGCCATTTTGAAGCGAGTTATCTCAAGGCCAGGATGCGCCGTTTCAGCTAGAAAATGTCCATCTGGAAATTTATTTTCCAATTTCAGACGTAAAAAAGACGCCGAAAGTCAAAAACCAACCGGCGTGGTTAGATGATCTCTATCAGAATATCGGAGGAGTGCCATTTGTCTGTGATGAAAGTGTTCGATCAGCACGAGAATCAGAAAATGACAAGGAACCGAAGGAGAGAACTGAAATGACACGAGTATATTCTGAGGAATCGTCTACCTCTGTCAAATGGTATTTGTGCGTTCTTCGTGCATTCATTGTCGCATTGAATCATCCGATTTTCAATGAATTGCATGCGGAAATCGAGTTTTTGATCAAAAAAATGAGTGTGAAGGATGAGGTGAGTGTGGAGAAAGAGAGGCGGGGCCTGGCTGATGTTTCGTCAAAAATCGCTAAATACGGTGGGCGGGATCAAATTCTAGCGATTAATTTTGGACCTTTTTGTTTGAAATTGTACCTAAATTCAATTTTTTCGAAAAATGTTTGAAAAATAGACGGTTTTTGCTAAATTCTGCTGAAAATCTGGTTTTAAGAAAAAAATGTTGGCTGAAATTTTTTTGTCTGAAATTATACCTCAACATTTTTTTCGTTTTTATTTAATTTTTAATTTTTGCTGAAATTGAGTCATTCTTTGCTATTAGGACTCATTATAGTGATTTTCCCGAGAAAGTAGCGTTTTTGAACTGAAATATCATTTGTCTGAAATTTTCAGTCCAAAAAATCAAAAAAAATTGAAATTTTTGGCTCACAATGACTAGAAATGACTGAAAATGTCTAAAAGTCACATGTTTCACTCATAAAACTATAGCCCAAGTTGGGATTCCCAAACCATTTCTCAAATTCCAGAAATTGCCGCTCTTCGCCCTGCTCTTGAATCTCGAAAGTCTTCTGATGGTAACCACAAAAAATGCTAGATTCTATCAGCATCCGGACACAGACTGGAAAAGTCTCCGTGATTTCGCATCGATGCTCCAATTGGCCGCTGGGACCGTCAATCACCCAATTATGGATCCGTTTTTGAAGAAATTGAGTGTTATTATTGAAGAATTGACAAAGGATACGGATAAGGTTTGTATATTAGAAATTTAAATTTGAAAAATTTAAATTTTTATTTTCAGAAAATTTCAATGGAGAAGCTCAACACCGCCTTCAAGATATCTATCGACATGCTAAATGCATAGACTTAAAAAAAAATGCCTCTCTCTTTTGTGTTCTGTACGCACCTGTTCTCATTTTCTGTTCATTATTATACCAATTTTCTCATTATTACATTAGTTTTTTGTCATTTTTGACAGTGAAACAATCAGAAATGCAGAAAATTGGGTTAATTCATAGTTATCTCATCTTGTTTCTACTTTTTCTGATTTCTAGGATCGTTTCACTCACTGAAACTTGTTTTTTTGTTTCTTAAATTTATATTTTTTCTACTGCTTGTTTTTGTTATTTGTTAATACCCTTTTGGACTCTATAAGCACTTTTTCTCATTTTCTGTTCACTTTCGGCGAATTTTCTCGTGTTTTTGACATTTGTAGCCACAAAAAATGTCAAAAATATAGAAAAATGGCTGAAACTCATCATGTTCTCATTCAATTTCTTGATTCAATATTTTCTATCTCATTCTGCCTCATTTTGTCTTACAAACTGAATAATTGTTATTTCACTGAAATACCTCATTTTCAGGCTAAAATGTTGGTTTTTACAGGAAAAGTCGTTCAAATGTTCATTCAATATGCGTTTCGTTTTTCGAATCTCTTTCTCTTAATAAATACAATATTACACATTATACACAATTTAAGCATTGGCAAATTTCAAAGAAGTAGAAGGTGAATTATGAGATGAAGGTGTGGGGCGATCATGCGGATGTTGACGTGGGATTCAGAAGGAAAGTGAGGGGGGAAAAATGACAAAAAATGGAGGGGAATCACAATGAGAATGGGTGGAAGGGGGGTCTCACAACCGGGGAAAATGGGAGTTTTCAGGCGGAAATTCGGTTTTTTTGCCGAGAAATGCAAACAAATTAGTGAAGAAAGGGTGAAATTCACAGAAATTTCGGGAAAATTGAATTTCTTACAGTTTTAGGGGCTATTTCCCGAAAAATTTTGGGAAAAAGCAAAAAAAAAGAGTTTTCAAGTGAAATAAATCAATTTTTCATCAATTTCCAGCAGAAAACTGTCAAATTAGAAGAAAATCTTGGCGACAGCCTCCCGAGCATAAGGAATATATGAAAGTGAGTACCAAGCCATAGCGATATACTGTCCAACAGTACAAATAATAGCCAACGGCGCATTTTTAAGCCATAAACCAGAAATAAGAGTGAGAAAAATGAAGAGAATGTAAAGAGAGGAGGCGATCCATCGTGATCGATCAAACATTTTCTTGAGTTGACCGCATGGACCCATTAAGCAACAAGTTGAGGAGAGAGAGAGAATTGCACTGATTGATGTCATTATACAGAAACCAGTGATTTTTGTGAGCAGCAGGAGGTACGAACCCTGGAAAAATAGAGAGAGGAATTGAGGGAATTGATGGGGAAATGAGATTTTTTATCAAAAAATTGAGTTTTGCAACAAAAAAAACTAGATTTTTATCTTTATATTATCGTAAATCATACTAGTCACTTTATCCAATACTTGTCAAGGCCCGGGTATTTGGCGCCAAAGTTTAAATCTCAAATTTTTGAGGAAAAATTGAAAAAATTTCAGCAAAAAAGTTTGCCGGGCTTTCAGACTTGCAACGGGCCGGGTCTCAGTATAAAAGTTCGAATTTTTTGATTTGTTTCAAATGTTTTTCGATAAAAATACATAGGATATTTGATTATTCTTGATAAAAATTTCAAAAACTTTAAAAAAGTTTTGTGAAAAAATTGTGCACATTTTTGATTCCGGGGCGAGATTTTGAAAGTCTGTAGGAAATGGGATTTTTCGGTTGAAAAATTGAGTTTTTAAGTAGAAAACTAATTTTTAAAAATCATACTTGTCATAAATGTTCTTAAGATTTAAAAATAATCATTTCTGACTTAAAAATCACTATTTTTCAGCCTGAAAATTTTTAAATCCCGAGTTTTTGACTCAAAAACACCTGAAAATTGGTAAAATTTCAGTTTCTTGTTGAAAAAAAAACCGATTTTAGCTCAAGAATCAGGTGTTTTGAGCTAAACACATCAATTTTTGTTTAAAAATCTAATATCTAAAAATCTCACTATTTTTAGGTTCGATGGCCTGGAAGTTGACAGAATTTTGCGATTTTTCAAATAAAAAAAACTGTGGAAACGCGATTTTCATGAAAATTTGAAGAATTTTGCAAATTTTTCCAATTTTTGACCTTAAAAACACGATTACTCACACAAAAACTGGCGATAATCGACAGGATGAACAGACCGACGAACGATTGCACCCGGAGTTCCCATGACATTCCAGTCGTTACTGTCTACAAAAATACATTTTTTGAGTCATTCTTTATTATTTTTTTATCAAGAAACACGAAAAAAGAACGCCTTACCGGTTGCGCTTCATTTTCCTGAGAGATTCGGGGCCCATTGAGTGTATTCGGGTTGTCCGGGTCACTGTTTCGATGAACACTTCCGAACATTACTGAAAAATCGAGAAATATTGGTGATAGAGCTGAAAATACAGCTGAAAATCTCAATTATTGGAATTTTTAGCTCAAAATCCGATAGTGCGTCAACCCGACTGGTTGGCGCATTTCCCGTGTTCCTGACGCGTTTCTCGTGAATTTTTTTGTAAAAATTAACACGATTTCAACCGGTTTTTCCAGAGGTTTTAAAGTAGTTTTAATTGATTTTTTTCGTTAAATCTGATTATATAATATTTCTTTTATTTGTTAAATGTGTTTTCCACCTCCTCCGATAACAAATTGTTTAGTTATGGGGTGCTTTAGGAGGCTTCAACTTTTCTTCTTAAAAATTTTCTCTTATGTTGAATTTAATTGAAAGTTCTCTAATATTACAGAACCCACTCCCCTAATCATGCCGCCAAAACAAGCGCCTAGCAAAAAGGCTGAAACTAAGCGAAAGGAGAAGGTGATCGAGGACAAAACGTTCGGATTGAAGAACAAAAAGGGAAATAAGAACCAGAAATTTGTGGCGCAAATCGAGAATCAAGTCCGCAATAATAACACTCGTATGGACTTGGTTCGACAGCAAGAAGCCGCGAAAAAAAAGGAAAAAGACGAGCTTTTGGATATTGCCAATCTTTTGAAGCCGGTGGAGCAGAAAGTCGCGAAAGGTACTCAAAATGTATAACAGTAACAAAAATTATATAAGAATTGTAAAAACAGATGTCGACCCGAAATCCCTTCTCTGCGTATTTTTCAAGCAAGGACTCTGCGGAAAAGGAGCAAAGTGCAAGTTCAGTCACGACTTGGCTGTGGCGCAGAAGACGGCGAAGAAGAACTTGTATGCTGATAGTAGAGAGGTTGAGAAGGATGGTTAGTTAATGAAAAAGTGCCAAAAATCTATATTTTCTCTACAGAGACCAACGAGAACTGGGACCAAGACAAGTTGGCTGAGGTTGTAAGCAAGAAGAACAAAGGAGGACATGTCATTGATATTGTATGTGGCTTGAAAACAAGCTAGAAATTATGGAAAAACGCTAGAAATCTGAAGTTTTCACCCGAAAAATGCGGTTTTTTCGCTTGAAAATCATAGAAAAACGCCAGGAAAACGCTAGAAATCAGGAGTTTTCCTTCGAAATACTCATTTTCTTCTAGGTCTGCAAATACTTCTTGGAAGCTGTTGAAAACAATAAATACGGATGGTTCTGGGAGTGTCCTAACGGTGGTGACAAGTGCCAGTATCGTCATTGTCTACCGGAGGGATACGTGCTGAAAAAGGATAGAAAGGCGATGGAAGCGCAGAAGGAAGATGAAATTAGTATTGAGGAGTTGGTTGAGAAAGAGGTAATTTTGAAGAAAGATCTGGAATTTTCCTTTCTTACAATCCAAATTATCTTATTTCCAGAGAGCCGCGTTGAGTTCAAAGGATTTGACGAAATTAACACTTCAAACATTCGTTGCGTGGAAGAAGAAGAAGTTAAGAGAACGAAAAGAGAAGGAAGAGGCAGATTTGAAGGCGAAAAGAGACAAAATCAAGTCTGGAAAGCATGTAAGTCATGAATTTTCAATTTTTATTGATCTAAATCGTTTTAGAACGGTATGTCCGGACGTGATTTGTTCTTGTTCGACGCGAATCTCATCAATAATGACGACGACGAGGCTGGAGATATTGAGATGGAGAAGGAGGAAGTTGATGTAAAAAGAATCTAAACCAAAATTTCAGTTTTAATCCAATTTTTATTATAGGAAAACGAGAAAGTGTTCGAAATCGACGCGAACTTCTTCAAATTCGATGGAATGGACGATGAGTTGACGAATCAAATGAGCAATTCATCGGCTGCTGTTACGTCGACTGCTGGAGGTTTGTTGGAGCGAAAAAGGGGAAAATTTTCACTAGAAACCTATTTTTCTGAAAATTCTCTCCGAAAATTTAATTTTTCACGATTTTTTCGCTGAATCTTCTGTATAATCAGCAAAATTTTGCACTTTTTCTTGAAAAAAGCGATTTTCTTCGAATTTTTGAGCATTTTCTCCGGAAATTCAGGAAAACCTCATTTTCAGCCCTTTGCCTCTCCTATTCGTATGCTAGAAACAGGCAATTTTTGCTCATTGATTTTTAAAAAAGTTGATATTTCCTTGAAATTCGATTGGAAAGTACTCAGTTTTTGCTTTTTCAATCAGAAATTTCATTTTCGTTCTTTTTTCCCCCTTTTTCCCTTTTTTACTGCCCGTCAATACAAATATATCTGTTATCAAGAGAGGACAAGCCATAGTTCAAACATCACTCTCCCCACTTATTCCCCCACCTGTCTGAGATGTTTCAATAGACTTTTATCACTCTATCTCTCCCCATTTTTCTCTCCAAAAATCGATCACCACGTGTAGAAAAAAAGCGCAAAACCTCCCCGCTTCTCTGTGTCTCACTCTCTAGGGAGTTGAGAAAACAGCGAAAAAAAAACTAATTTCGAAAATTGCAGCGATGGCAAAGATGGACATCAACGAGGACTTGTTCGATATTGACGAAGACGTTGGAGAACTCGATTCTGATGAGGATTAGAGCGAAAATTCTCCATCTTTTTTGTGTTTTTTATTGCTTTTTTGAGAGATTTTTTGCGAAAAAATGTCAAATTTTCATTAAAAATCCACCAATTTTCTCCATAATTTCCTAATTCCTTGGTATACTTTTTCTTTCCTCTCTCTCTCTCTGGTTCTTCCCCATCTTTTTCCGATTTTCCCCCAAATTTTCAGTGATTAAAAAAATATTTTTCCGTTTGTTTCCCACAATTTTCGTCTACTTTTCCTGCTACCTATTTGAATTTTCTTTGACTATTATATATAATATTCTTGTTGTTTTTCGCGGCTAACCGGTAGCGTTTTTTTTCTTTTTTTCTCCCACAAAGTTTATTTGGAATCGCTGAAATAGCAATCACGCTCTACCGAACTTTTTCTTTTTTCGAACTTTTCCGTTAGAGCGCGTTTGGTGTCTGTGTCGTTTTGTTATAAATTTCATTGTCTTCTACTAGACTATTCAAATAATTTTTATCCCTCGAAATTTTCGATTTTATATTTCATTTTCCACGCGGAAACCTGCAAATTCTCATTTCCCCCTGTCAATATCCTACTGAAAATGTATTTTTCAACTTCTCCAGGTAAAAGATGAGTCACCGAGCCGTGAGCCTCCTCTCCAAGTTCTCTTCCACACTGACGAATGCACAAATTCGTGGAAAAGCACACTTCACATTCCAGCCGTCGACTACACTTCCAGCTGGACTTCAAGTATGTGGAAATTTGGGGCATTTTCAACTGAAAATTGATCTGAAAATGCCATTTTTGTGTTAGAAAACAGCGGAAATAAATTATTTTCAAATAATGGTTTCCTGGCGAATTTTTGCTCCCAATCTTCATTTTCCAGGCCAAGAAATCTTAAAATTGAAAATTTTTAAAACTATTTTTCTAAAACGTTGCTTATCGGACATTCGGAGACATTTTCGCTGTTTCCAGGGCCAAGAAACATCAAAAATGAATTTGATGCAATCGGTGAACGAGGCGATGCGAATCGCAATGGAAACCGACGATTCGGCAGTACTCTTCGGAGAAGACGTCGCGTTCGGAGGAGTATTTAGATGTAGTTTGGATTTACAAAAGAAGTTTGGAAAGGATCGAGTATTCAACACACCTCTCTGCGAACAAGGAATCGCTGGTTTCGGTATTGGAGTGGCGGCGGCTGGTGCGACGGCCATTGCTGAAATTCAGTTTGGAGACTACATTTTCCCGGCTTATGATCAGGTTTGGAGCAGAAAAAGTGGGCGGAGCTTACTGGACTTTAACGGGCGGGACTAGAGACTTAAATTTAGTATTCTGAAATCTGAAAATTCCGATTTCTAGTGCGATTAGCTCGGCACAGATCTTACAACTGCGCTCCACCGAAACTCTCTTGAAAAAATGTCTTTTTCTCCGAGTCTCTCAAATTCGCACACAATTTTCTTCAGTTTCGGTAGAGCGCGGTTGTTAGATGAAAAAATTGAGTTTTGCAACAAAAACTTGATTTTTATCATTCTGCATTGTCGGCACGTAACTCGTTTCAAAATTAATAACATAAATCCAAAAGTATACCGAACTGTAGATCTCGGCGAGCTCTATGTCTCTCTTATAATTCGGGATGATCTAGAATTTATTACAGTATCGTGAAACGGTTTAAAGTGTCAAATCGTACGAAATGACACTTTAGCTCGCCCCTCAGTACAATAATGAATCCTAAGGCATCCCGTATTATATCAACAACATAGAACTCGGTAAGACCTACAGATCGGTATATTTTTGGTCTCGTCATGTTCATTTTTTGAAGCGAGTTACGTACTTTTGACATACAACTAATGATCTACATTTCAGCTCGTCAACGAGGCGGCGAAATTCCGCTACCGTTCGGGTAACCAGTTCGATTGCGGCAAACTGACAGTCAGAACGACGTGGGGAGCCGTCGGACACGGTGCACTCTACCATTCGCAGAGCCCAGAAGCCAATTTCACTCATACTCCTGGATTGAAGGTAAGAGAACGGATGAGAAGGTGGCGGAGCTTCAAAAGTAAGGGGCGGAACCTCACTATCAGAAATAGGGGGCGGAGCTTCAAATTATACTTTTTCCTGCTTACAGCTCGTCATTCCACGTGGCCCAATCCAAGCGAAAGGACTCTTGCTCTCGTGTATCCGTGACCCGAATCCATGCATCTTCTTCGAGCCGAAAATCCTGTATCGTCTCGCATCGGAAGACGTGCCCACCGGTGACTACACCATCCCACTCGGACAGGCTGAAACTGTCCGCCAGGGAAAAGATTTGACACTCGTCGCATGGGGAACTCAAGTGCACGTGGCACTCGAAGCGGCTCAACTCGCCAAAGAGAAGTTGAATGCCGATGTGGAAGTGATCGATTTGCAGACAATTCAACCGTGGGATGAGGATCATGTTGTGGAGGTACTGGGGGATGATATGCTTGAAATGTCTGAAATGTCTGATTTCAGAGTGTCCAAAAGACTGGAAGACTCATCGTCACTCATGAGGCACCAATTTCTTCGGGATTCGGAGCCGAGATTGCTTCTACTGTTCAGGTGAGTTTTTGAGGGAAATTGGGTCCTTTCTGGCTAATTTTTGCTCGAATTTACGCCTAGTTTAGACATTTTGCGTCAGAAAAACCGGAATCCCGGAATTCCAATCTGAAAGCGCCGAAGGCGCGCCTGATGTCTCGAAATTATCATCTTTCAGCTATCTTTTCAGTATATTTCCATATAATGCAATGTTGTAATAGGAAGCGCCAAAGGTGCGCCAGTCATCAAAAATTTGACATTTTTTAGCTGTTTGAGTCGAATTTGAGCTAAAATTAAAGTTTTTGACTTAATTTTAGATTATTTTCGAATAGTTTCCAGACAATGTCCGTCTAATACGAAAAATGGTCGTTTTCAGTGAATTTAGTTGATTACAGGCCGAATTTCATAGATTTTTGAGTCATTTTCAGTAAATTGTCAGTAAACTTCTCATTGAAACCATCCCCAACGAGGCGGAATGGATGATTTTTCAAATTTCTGAAGCCACTTTCGGGATAAATAGAGTTCAAAACTGTTTTTATCGATAAAAACACAATAAAAAGAAGGTTTTTGGAATCATAAGACTCCAAAAAGGCATGAAAAAATCGGATGTTGCGCAATCCGAGTGATTAGACACTTTTGAGGCAATGCGAATTATTCCAAGAACTGCGGCTCAGACGCGCCAGACTAGAGAAAATGATGACATTTCATCTTAGCGGGAAAGTTGGTAGATCAAAATTAATCGACTTACGATTAACGTCGTTCCTAGGTGTTTCTACAACTTTTTGTGTGCCTAAAAACGTTAACGCTGAAAATCATCAAAAATGGCTGAATCACGTTTATTTCTATAATTTTCAGAAGCGTTGTTTCCTCAACCTTGAATCGCCGATCGAACGTGTAGCCGGCTTCGACACGCCGTTCCCACACGTCCACGAACCATTCTACCTTCCAACAATTCATCGTGTATTTGATGCAATCAAAAAGAGTGTTAACTATTGAAAATTATTAAATGATAATTAGGTGATTTTATGTGTGTAGGTAACAATGAAGTGTAGAATTTTAAGTGTTTTTGCTAAAAACGGTGCCATTTTTATTGCATTTTACTCTTTGATTGTATGGTTTTTATATGGAAAATCTGGAATTTTTAAAAGAAAATTTCAGAGATTTCCACCCTAACATTCCCCTTTTTTATATCGATTTTATTTTCAGTGTGCTATAGTTTCTCCCTTTTCTCTGTAATTTTAAATAGTTTTATCGGTTTTTTTCTTTGAAAAATATGAATTTCTTGTAAAATCATATTTCATTTTTGCTAGTTTTTAGTTGGAATTTCACAAGGATATTTCTTTTGTTCTTTTTTTCACTTTTTGTTTTTAATGATCAAAGTTTTAGGCGGGAGAAGTGTATCGGTGTGGAGAAGGAGTGGCAGAAGAGAGAGGTAGGCTGGAAATTCTTTATAGCACTTCTCTAACAGCTTCCTGGCTCTGCTAAATACCCGTTATTGAGAACTGAAGAGAACCGCCCGAATGGGAGCTGACAAAAAGTGAGGAAACCTCAATTTGGTAGTTATAATTAGTACGTTAATGCGCCGCGGGTCAAGTTAAAGTGCCAAAAACGGAAAATAACCAGAGAATCCATTATAGACCTGCCCGTGGCACTATAACTAATGGCGATCCTATCCGTAGTAGGTAACAGTCATAGAAATCACTGAGATCTAAATACATTTTGATATATTTTTCAGCTCATAATTTTGCGTTTGAAGAGAGTTGGTTTGCAAGTATTAAATTTTGCAAAAATATGGAAATATTCTATACAAAAGCCATCTCGAAACGTTGTCAAACTCTCTTTGCAGAATGAATCACTACGTGGCAGCATGTCTTCTCATCCTCATCTCACTCGGCTCAATTCTTCCCGGTTTTCCGATTCTCATGATTCTCCAGAATTATTTCCCCGAGCTCCCTGTGTTCTACACCATCGATAGTTTGGTTATGTATTTTGTTCAGGTTATTGAAAGATTAAAGTTTCTTTTTTTAACGAATGATTTCCAGGCGTCAATCATCATGTTCCTCGGTTTCCTCTCAATGTGTCTCTACTCGGATATCGCCTGTCCGTTGGCTATCAAAGGATACGTGTTCATCTTCTCGCGGATGTGAATCTACTCATTCATAATTTTCAATTTTTGATGATTTTATAGCATTTTCTAACATTTTCTACGAGTTTTTTTCCTTGTGAATATATATGTGTATATGAGAGAGATTTTTATTTAGATTTAACCATTTTTCCAGCAATAAACGCGCTGCGAGCACGCGACGCCTCCAACAGTGCAAAAAGAAAAAAATGATGACGCATTTGTTTGTTGGCATTGCATCAAAAAACGAACACGTGGAAAGAAATTGATAAGAATTGACAGTTAGAAATTGTTTCTCGTTGAGAATTGAATTTTCTCTGATTTTCTGCAGAAGACACCTGAAAAATAAAATATTTATATGACAACTGAGGAGGCACTTTTCAAGTTTCAGGATGGGTATGTTTTGGGTTGAAAAATGGAAAAAAATGAAGAAAATTAATTGATTTGTTTGTTTTTGAATGAAATACTTACTGAAAATTTGTAAAATTACTTTTTTTTTTACTACCTTGGCACAGTTCTTCCAACTGCGCTCCGCCGTAACGCTCTTGAAATTGTCTCTTTTTCTCTGAGTCTCTCAATTTCGCATACAGTTTTCTTAGGTTTCGGTCATATTTGGTATTAGCACGACATGCTTCTTACAACATTGAGTGACTCAGAAAAAAAGAGGCATTTTTCCAAGCCATTTCGGTAGAGCGCAGTTGTAAGAACTGTGCCGAGCTAATATGCACTTAGCATTTTCAGTTACATACTCCTGGAAGACTTGGAATCCTGGTTTTCTAATGGATTTGTCACCCCAGAAGACAGTATTCGAATATTCGAAAAATCGGGAGTCTCAGTGAACTATACCATTAGTGAGTCCACCAGAGCGCGCTTGCTTTATTCAAAAATTTGAAAATTTAGGTTCACTGATAAAACTTTACGGTAGTCGGCATCCATTTCGAAGGATACCTGACTTGACGTCTTCTGATTCAGAAGATGTGCCAGGACCGTCAGAGAAATCGGGGAAAATGGGTGGAGCCTTTGGATTGAAGAAAGTCGAGAGTAATGGAAAAGACGAGAAATCTCAATTTGTGTATCTGGATTTCCCGTTGTTTAATGTAGATAATGAGAAGGAAGATGAGAGGATTACAGGTGAGACAGAGGGAATCGATATCTGGATGGTCTTACACACAGTTGTGCGCCCTCCATCGCACAACGGTTGTCACTGTGCCAAAAAAGACTCGGCACAATGCCAAGCATTTTTGCGTTTATTTGCCGTATCTTTCTATATAAACCGCGACTCGGGAAAAACTTAAATCTGTTCGTTGAAGGACCTTACGCCTCGCACTGCTGTGTTTACACTAAAACCTCCAAATACTTCGAAAACGGTTTTTTTCAGGAAAAGCTGTGATTGATGAGATGGAGAAGCTGAAAAAGTTGTTTCCCATAAAACGCTGGACGCAACAATACTCCCAATACTTTTTCTTCCTGGATCGCAGAAAACATGGGGATAAGGAAAAGTTGGTGAGTGTTTCACTGTTTCAGCAAATTTTGTTACACATAAAATAAACTTTTTCAGACAATCTGTCGCCTATGCAACTATACTCCGTTCAGCGCTCGACTATTTTTCCTACACTTTTTTAATGATTCTCATATCAGACAACTATCGGAACATCAATTATCTCGAGAATCTTTCGATTTCTGGATTCGACACTTTAAGGAATGTGGCAAATGCGAAATTCAAAAAATTGATGTGTTGAGTGTTCCTTCTGCAACTGTGAGCCCCATTACAGCTGCACCATCTTTACCAAGAAAAGAAGAGAAGCCAGTGGTTCAGAAGATTTCAGAAGTTAAGAAAGTTCCAGAAACACCAAAAGCGGTAGTGAAGCCTGAAACAAGTAAGCGCGAACATCTGACCACACAGATACTGTCATCACCATTTCGGATAATTTTTAGATAACCCACGTGTCCCACTTCTCGACCGTCTAGCAACTGCTGTGAGGTGTGACCGTAAGCCTCGTAGTCACTTTAACATTATTACTTTTTTTTTTATTCAGAAAAAGTCTTCGTGAAAAGTTTCCGACAAATCGCAGAATCGTTGACTCATTCTGGAAGAGAGGCTGCGAAAAATAAGTCAGTGGACTGGAAATGTGAATATTGTGGATTGATCAAATTAACTACGGAACTCGAAGCATTCAATCACATTATTTCCCAGAAACATAAAGAAAAGGTTGGGAAAATGTGCAAAGACTTGTTTTAGCTTCACTCATTTTCAGATGAAGTTCACTGCTCCAACTAACGATTTCAAGTTTTGGTTTGATTGGGTCGGAAAAAGAAATGCGGAGAACGCGTCTCAGCCAAGTCCAGTTGTTCAGCAGCCTCCAGAAGTCAAAAAAGTTCCAGAAATCTCAAAAACTCCAGTACCTACAATTTCCAAAGTCCCAGCTAGTAAGATTCGAAACTCGGAAATTAGTAAGATTCGGAACTCGCACTCTTAAATTTCAGATTCACCACGAGTACCTATGCTTGACTGGATGCCAGCTAATGAAACAGCGGTCTCCAGTAAGTAGGTATTAAAGTTTTCGAGATGCTCAAGAACTTATTTTCAGAAGAGCAGTTCAATAAAATATTAGATCAATGTGCAGAAGTTTTCAAAAAAGATCGAAAACGGATAGAAGCGGGAAAGATGTTGGTGGGTACAAGAAAAACTTACCATTCTGAATCTTTTTACACATGTTCCGTAATTATATAATGTATTTCAGGTTCTCCACTCTGACTGCTCAATTTGCAGTTCATGTACTAGAAAAGTTCGACCAAGCAATATGCAGGATGCCTTGTTGCACATCATTAAAGACGAACATCGGAAAAACATGAAATACCAATCATGCCTCTCTGATCTTTTGTACTGGAAAAGTTGGGTGGAGACTTTCGAAGTACTGCCGAAACCAGTGAAACAGAACCCACCCCTATCACCACCACCACCAGCACCACGAGTTGACCGAATGACGTTTCAGTATTCAAGAAAACCTATAACAAGTGAGACAATAAGACTGATACATATATATACCCAATTATTTTCAGAAGAAGAAAAACGAGAGCCGTTCCGCCGGCCTGCCAGTAAGAGCTTTTTCAAAGGAATCGTTATAATCAATCAATAAATTTCAGATTCTCCAAGAATTCCTCTTCTCGATGTTCCTCAGAATCAGGCGTCGATGATGCCGCGTGAGTAGAACCTTCAGCTACACATTTTTTGAGCGTTCCTGTTTTCAGAGCGAGAGTTCGAAACGAGATATCACACTATTCGTATGGAATTAGAGAACCGAACGTCTTGTCTGGAAACTGATAAAAGTATTTTGTGCTTCTGTTTTCATTGCCATGGTGTTCGACAGATGACAAGTGTCTATGAAGTAATGCAACACATATTTGATGGAATACATGATAAGAGAGTAAGTTGGGTTATGGTTTTCAAGACGGTGTCTATGTATATGCATATCTCTTCAGATCCGTTTCAACGCAAATCGATCCGACTTTGACTACTATGACAATCTTATCAAGAACATGCCACTAAGATCTACGAATCCACTCCCAACCACTAAGGATCCTGAGGTCCCATTCAAAAAGTCTCGTTAGTTTTAAACAAATCTCAATATTTCGCTATCTCAGTTGAAAAAAATAATTAATTTTTTTCAGCAGCTGTTTCTGTTGTGAAACCTGTTCCCAAAGTGGAAGCAACACCCTCCGAACGCCCTCAAGTCAAGACTCTGAATAAATCGAGTGAGTTTGTCTGTGCTGATGTTTTGCAGTCAGTTATATTTTTCAGGATATGGAAGTGAGAAGAACGAACCATTCAAACGACCATCTAGTCAGAGTTTTCTTATCCGGAGTTCAATAACAATTCTATTTAATTTTAGATGATCCACGAATTCCTCTTCTCGATGTTCCGCAGAATCAAAGCATCCTGGTTTCGCGTAAGTAATTATGTTTTATAAAGCCTACCATTAATTATATATGACTATTGAGTTAGTTTCAGAAACAAAGTTCAAAGAGAGACATAAGGCAATTATTTTGCAAATGAAGTCGCGAAACAACTGCCCTGAGCTTAATCAAAAAGTGACATGTGTCTGTCATCATTGTCCTGGAGCTGTACAGTTAACAACTATGATTGAAGTACTACGTCATGTTTTTTCAAACGGAGATCATGCAAAGAATGTGAGTTTGGCGGACAGTTTTGAAATAAGATCAGTCATTCCAAATTTTTGTTCTGAGATTAAAAAATTTACTAAATTACTTGTAAAAGAAACATTATAATTGTTTTCAGATCCGCTTCTCCGCTATACAATCCGACTTCGACTACTATGACAATCTTTTGAAGAAATGTCCACTGATTTCCACTATTACACCTGCAAAAATATCAGAACAAGTTCCTGCCGCTGTAAAGAGATCTCGTTAGTTTGGAACTATGTCCTAATAAATTTATGTTTTTTCCCTTATTTTCCTTTTTTGTATTTTTTTTGTCAAAATGGAGCTCGGATTCTATTTTCAGCTGCTGTATCTGTTGTGAATCCTGTTCGAAAACTTGACACATTCTCGTCAAATCAATTTGTCCCTGACGGTGAGTCCGTCTGTGTGCCCTTGTGCTCAACTGCCTGACTGTTAACCACAATGTCTAGCTAATTGAATTTTCAGCTTTGCCTACAACAACAAGGACGGATTGCTCATTGCCACTATTCAGAACAATTGATAAAAACCTAGACGAGAGTATCTGCCATGGACCAACAAGCACCCAGATAGACTTGTTAAGAAGATGGAAATTTAAAGACAATGCGACTGATTTATGCTACGTGCCAAATAATGTGAGATTTTATTGCTGAAAAATTAATTGGCCAGAATTTACAGCTTTATTGTGGATTTTGCAATGCGAATATGATCGGGTGGACAATACTGGAAGTGGCGAATCACGCGTTCTCAGTTTCTCATATTTATGCAGTGAGTGCCATTTTGAGTGGGAAATTGGAAATTTACTTTTCAGATGCTAAAATCTTGCAATTGTTTACACTCCTCCGAATTCGACTGGTGGATAACACATCTTTCAAAAATGAGCTACCTCACACATCCTTCCCCGTCAGAACTTCCAATGAAATGCCATCTAGGTGGTTTGCAAACATCATACAAAGGTGATCGTTATACGGGAGGTCTGGTTTTATGTGAGATTTGCGAATCAAATTATATTTTTGTAGAATTTCACTACTTCACGCCAGGAGAACTGCAAATTATTGATAACGTCGATAAGTTGAAGATTCAACTCGATAGTCAATATATACTAAAAATGGTTGGTTATTTGAAGGTTTTCATTATTACCGATGAGCATAAGTCAACAATTTTTATCTAACAATGTCCTATACAAGTTTCAATTTAAAAAATACGTATTTTCAGTTCGGAGGGTGTACCTACTGTGAACAATGGTTTTTGACTGGAATGGAATCAGTCCAGCACTTTACGTCGTGGGAACATTTTTCCAAGGTATAATATTGCTAAAACACTGGATACCTGTGTTAGATCCACTAAAAAAATTTATAAATCATTTTAAAATTTAGATAAGAGAGAAACACCCAGTAAACAAGCACCCGGTGAATATGCTCTTGCGACGTTTGGAATTGCTTCAAAAAGATCAAGAAGCAATAAAAACGCGGTAAGCCAATAATATTATTAGAAATTCGGGTTGTTTTTAGGTGTATCATTATGTGAGGCAGATGAAACCACAATGGGTGCATTTTTTGATGGAAACTTGATAGCCGGTGATTTCATATAGTTTTTCAACCAAAAAGCTTTTTTATTGAGACATATATTTCTTCATTTTGAGATACGATAAACCTTTATTTGAAATCACAAGTAAATAATAGATCGTATTTTAATGGCAATTGAAATGCCCAGTAGAACTATTTACATGATTTTACATCTGAAAATATATCATTGAAGTTTTGTCATTCAGTTTAAGAAGGGTACTCTAAGAGACAATAAACAAACTGGAAACTCACTTTGATTTGTCTTTCTGGCAAGACTTCAAGTAATTCATGATAATATCCACATCGTCTTGTTTGACTGGGTGGTGTTTTAGGACCTGGAATCCGATTTCAGAAAATTTCAAATGGAGATGCCAACCTTGACAAAATGTTGCTCCGATACATAATGATGAATCACATCCATCGCCTGCAGTAGCCAAGTGTTACAGTAGACACAACACCCAAACTAAAAAAAAGTATGCATATAATCCACATGACCATACAAACTTTGTTCAAAATCTCCTCTGTTTTCTTGACGATCAACTGCTCATCTACATCTGCAATAAGTTGCAGCTCTTTCGATGTAAAGCCTTGGAATACTGAAAATGTGTTATTTCAAAAAGGAAGCCATGCTTTCCGAAAAACCTTTTCCGGTGGTTGAATTAACTATTGGCCACAGTCCTCCAAGATGGCACTTTGCTACTCCTGAAGAGCAGATGGGAAGAGCATTCAAGTTGCTCGTCCACCATTCAAAGTCCTCCACGTAAAACCGACCACCAGTTAATTGGAACTGAAAATAACTTGAATTATTATTATATTGTTGTAAAGAAGACAATTACTCGACTTAAGTGGTGCACTGAGAACGCATGTTTGATGAGTGTGGGCAACGAAGGCAGATCCTCGTGGCATGTACCACAGATTGTCTGGAATTTCGGGAGAATTTTGTTTATCACAGCCAATTCTCATCATCGGGTTACTGTAGCTCACCTTTTCAAATGTATTTCCCCGCCACGAGTCTAATGAGTTCTCTGCAACAAATTTCGCAACTGACTCCAATTGAACATTTGTTGGTCCAATGCACAAAGTATCCGTTGGTTTTCGGTTTGAGTGGTTCGATGCATACAATGGGAGAAGACAGGGTGAAGGCATTGTGAAAATTGGTGGAGTGTGGACAGAAGCAGATGTCTGTGGCTCGATTCTTGGAGATGGATCGGAGGGATGACCTGGGAATAGAGAGAAACGTGACGTACGGAACAATTTGACTATTAGTCTGTACTACCGGGAATTGTATCCATTCAGATATCAACTCACATTCCTGGGGTTCAATAGCACATTGAGCAACCACTTCAACTCCTCCAGGAAATTGTTGTACGTTGCTTGGGCTTGGCCTGTCTTGATCTCCTGAACAATTGTAGGCTCGGTTTCAAAAGTAAATAGATTAAAAACAAATTAAAAGTACTATTTTCTACAAATCCCGGTCCTAAACTAACCGTTTTCTTGTGCATTTTCAAGTCTTGATATCAAGCTGTCGTAAAAATTAAAATCACTTAATTCGGCGCTGTACCTAATCTGAAACAAGTAACTTGAATAATGAATAGAAATCAAACTTCATTACCCATTCACAATGAATTCCGTTGAAAATGTGTTGTACAACTTCCCGTTGATTCGAGAATTCAGGAGAACCAGGGCAATGATAGCACCTACATTTTAATGAGTAATTCTCTTCCTTCGGAAACTTCAATGGTTTCAATTTTTCGGCAATATAATTATGTTAATTTGTAATTGTTTTCTGAAAAAGAAAACAATTATTTATTACAAAACTTGATAGTTTCTCTAACTAACCTGAAAGCATGAATTGTTGACGTTCCGGTGCGTCCAGAAGAGGAACGTGTGGGTCATCTGAAATTGTTTAAAAATGAAATTCTTTCGTAGTTTTGTAGTAGTTGTCTACAAAAATCAATAATTAAGTTTATCAATTTTAATTGTGTTATTAGCTCGGTACAGCTCTTACAACTGCGCTCCACCGAAATCCCTTTGAGAAATGTCTCTTTTTCTCTGAATCTCTCAATTTCGAACACTATTTTCTGTGGTTCCAGTAGAGCGCGGTTGTAAAACGCATGCCGTGCTAATATGTTAAATCGATGTAAAATGCAAAACACTCACTTTTCTTTTTTTTAAATATTCCTTTTTTTCCCACTTTGGGTTTTTCTAAATTTGCTTGTTCCATTCCTTTCTCTCTGGGTTTTTCTCTGGTTTGATTGTTTTTGATGTTTTTGCTTAAAATTGTTTGTTTTCTTCCAATTTTCTCTATCCAGGTTTTCCAGTAGAGTAAGTCAGCTTTTGATGCTTGGAAGTTCATCTGAAAAAGGATATTTGAGATAAATAGACAGTAACAAACAGACCTGCTCCCGATGTCTCATCGAAAGTATGTGAGTGAGTGCATTAGATAGACTAAGAAATTCTCCAGGTGTAACAAAGTTATAGCAAAATGAACATTTCATGCGTTTCTGAAATTAAAATCTCAAAAATATGTATTCATAAACGGATACAAACCTTGACATTAAGTCTTGTACGTCTCGAACTTTGAGATCTGAAGGCTTGTGCTATGTCATCGAGAGTCTCATTGAAGAATTCTTCTGAAAAATTAGATGTGACTTTAACACCCCTGACAAGTGTTTGTGAACAGATAATATGCAATGCTTACCTGACGCAATTTCTTCATTTTCCTCTACTTTATCCAATAGTGGAACTCGTGGTGAATCTGGAACTTTCATGAAAGTAAGGCTAGTGCTAATCTAAAAAAGACAGTTTTACTAGATTTTTTTCCAACTCACTTTTCACAATTAACTCCGGTGATGTTGGATTGATAGTAGATACCCACTTCATCCAATAGCAAATATCCCTCCACGTGGATGAATTGTTCATCTAAAACATTTTTTATCAGAATGAAGAGAAAGCATCATACCATCGTAAAGTGTTTCCACGAGAAAATATGATTCGCTGCATACATCATATTGCTTAGATGAATGGGATTCTTTTCTGCATCCACACAGTATGAGCAAGTCCATGAAACGCGCTGAAATGTTCCATTTGTCGTAAGAATTTTGTACAGTGTGGTTACCTGCAACCTTGCTATTTCCAGTTGTTCTTCACTACAGCTTGCACGAAAATCAGCCCATCGGGAAAGTAGTTTTACTTTATAATTAGATTTTAGTAGAGCTCTTAAAATAATACATCTTACTTTTTATTCTTTCGCTATCTTCCGGTATTGGGTCAAGCATCGGAACACGTGAATAGCCTGCAAAGTGATAATGATAGAGTTGAAATATGATATTCATTTTTAGTCAAACAAATTTACTTTGAGAGAAACGCTTGATTTAAACTTTAAAAACTAACTGGCTACAATGTTTGAAGCTTCCTGTTGCTTTCCCGGTGTTGGATCAAGAGATGAATTGTGTGGAGGACCTGCAAATAAATCTTAGAGTTCAAAAACCTTGGTAATATGGTTTTATGTAAGAATAAGCATAACTCTGAGAATATTTTATCATGACGCGGTTCTTGAAAAATCTTACTGTCGGCTGTCTCTGATGCTGTTGGAATGCTGTTAACTTCTTGTTGAAACAATTGGAATGCTGCACGTGCCGCCTTTTTCTGAATCATGTCCGGCGCATTTGGTTTCATTTTCAGAACCCATCCCTTCCAGAACTCAATGTCGGCCCGGGGCACGGTAAAGTTCATCTGAAAATCAAAATGTTCCAGAATTTTACATTTTCAACAAACCTTCTCAAGATGTTTATTTGAAACGACATGACTGAATGCATCCAGTTCATTATCCAACTTCAATAAATTATCTTCTGTGCTACAGTAGTCACATCTCCAGTTTACGAGCTGAAGCTAATAAATTAAAAGCTCAAATGAATTCAAAGACAAACCCTATTGGAAGTATTTTTTGACCCAGATTTCCGCATCCAAATCATCATATTACGTATTGTCGCTTCTAATTCTTCGGCTGTAAATGAATGTAAATTTAAACTCATGCAGTCAAATGTCTAAATTGTTAACCTTGTAATGCTGACTCTTCTGAAGGTTGGGGCGGACGACTTAGCATTGGAACATAAGGCAGATCCGGCTTTTTAAATCCTAGTAGTTCCTTTCTAAGTTGTGGATCAAGTATAAATTTGTCGTTGTGGGTATCTCTGATCTTCATCATTTCTTGTCGCGTATAAACATTAGGGTCTTGTTCAAACTGGAGTGGAAGATCATCCGTTTTTTCGATGAAGTGGGCTGAAAAAGGTAAAACATTTTTGGAAATTGTAACTTTAACATTCTTAAAATGGACCTGTGCCGTTGATATCACTATATAACTTACCGTGTGTCGAAACATCCAAAGATTTTTCTTTTAATGAATCAACTTTGGTCTCTTTTTCAGCTTGTACATTCGTCTGGTTATCAGGTAAATCTACTTCTTCATGAGAAGCACTTGGTATTTCATCTACGACGAGATCTTTAGTGCCTTCAGTCATCATTTCACCATTCCCGTCCATTTCTGTCACTTTTTCCAAAATCCCCGTCAGAACCATATTCACTTCTACCAAATCTGTATTCTCTGATGACACTTCTTCGCTTCTTCTTCTTGTTCGAGCTTTTTTTGCTAGCGAGTTCGGGTCAACAAGAATTTTGAAACTTTCTTCCCACCAATCATATGATTTTTTTGAGATACCAAATTGAAGGAGCTGGAAATTATCATTTTTCTTCACTTAAAACAAGCATTGTATTTACGAAATTCAGATGTTTCCCAGAAAACAAGTGCTCTATAACGTCCTTTGTAGTTTTGAAAAACGGAACTTTGCAAGCAACGCAACGAGTATTAGAGGATTGATCTATTGATCTCAGCTTTTTATCCCAGTCCTCCACTTCAATGACTTTTTCGTAGAGCGATTTCAAATTTTGGATGCTTTCTTGACGATTTTCAACTGAAATTCATTACATCAATGGCCACCATTTAACAAAACATTGTTTAATGAAGTAAAGTTGCAAAATAATGAAGATAAATACTTACAGTCTACTAGGTTCCATCCTAAGTTGAAATTCATTAAGTTGTGAGCTGGGGTGCCTGAAAGTAAACATTTCAAGGGTATAATACCAGCAGAATCACGAAATGTTATATTTTCAGCCAAATGATATATTAAATTTTTAATTATTTTAGTTTTCGACGTTCGAATACAATGTCCTCTATGAGTACTATATTCAAACACAAAAAAACATTGTGATTAGCTCTCAATAATAATTTACCGATTTTATGATGATCTCTCTTACCATTTGCATTCAGAATTCTACATATATCCTTGTTGTCATAATCCGTCGCATTCAACTCTATGTTGAGATAGTTCTTCCAGAAATTGACATCCGATGTGTGGGCGCTGGTGAGTGAGGATAGATGGTTTTGGGAAAGAATGTGTTCGGTCAAGCCGTATGAACACTGTGGGACGTCAATTTTACAGGAAAAGCAGAAAAACGTCTGAAACAGAGCCAATGTTATCTACTTTTGCAAACACACTCCTCAATAATTTTTTTCAAAACTTACCGGAAGCTCTACCGAATTATACAGAAGGGTCAAAAATCCATTTTCACTTTTCAAACGATCCGGGTTGATTTGATAAAACAGGTTGATAAGTTGAGAAGCTTTCGTGAGATTGTTGAATTTTTCATTGACAAAATGGAAAAGAGGAATTCTTCGGAATTTGCCTAAAATATCTTTAGTCTGGCGGTATTATCAAATAGTTATGAACAACTGGAATAAAGACACAGTTCCTATCTCTGGCTATGAGTTTCCCGAATATAGAGACTATCAATTTACATGTTCATTTTTCAAATCAGCATGGTGTCCTGTGATTCGGTGCAATAGCTGTTTTTTTTTGACAGAAAATTTAACAAAAGAAAGCCAAAAGGTTGCAATATTCAAGAACAAAACAAGTTAACATAAAGCTCTTAGTGAGTGCCTAGTCTCCTAGTGGTGGTTTGGTGAATTGTGTGCGCGGGAAACCTGAAATGTTTTAAAAATTGAGAACGGAGAATGGCACATGCAACAAGTTAGAAACGAAGCATACTCATAAAAGTAATCATTATTTTTTATTTTTCAACTGGAAATTGTGTATTTGTGTCAAAGTCTTTCCTCTGGTTAGATTAATAAAACTAGGAACTCATTTGATGTTTTACTGAATCTAGGCTTTTCTAAAAACCAAAAAGTATCAAAATACAGTAGCAAATAACTAAAAACTAATAACAAAGTGATGAAACTCACTTTTTCCAGTTCTCTGATACTTGTCTGGAAAAATAGAATGTCCTTGTTGTTCTCCATGTATTTGAACACACTTCTCTAATTTATCTGCCCAGTGCTTGAAGGAACTTCTCGAAATCTTGTTCTCTGCGAGTCGCTCGATATGATTTTCTTCGAATAGGTGGTTGAAAAATTCAATCGGTCCAGACGAAGAGAAACGACAAAGACTGCAGTGTGGCTGGAAAAAAGAATATTGCTACAAGACTCATTCACTCTTATAGCGTGTTTAAATGAGGTCTTACCATATAGACTTGATTATCAACCATTTGGTTTCTATGGAGATATGAGAAATATTTTCTATAAAGGTCACACCAGTTTCTCAGCACGTATGCATTTTTTAGTTTTTCCATTTCATCGACGACTTCTTGACCTGAAATAAAATTGAAATACTAATTATAATTTGTTAGCGCTAGATTTTTTTCATACCTGTAATCACATCATCTTCTTTTTCAGACTCGTTTTTTACACTACATAATGGATAATTGACATAAATAAACGAGGGTTTCTCCAGTCTCGGGTCCTGCTTTTCATTCCGGTCCAATTTCTTTTTTAACTCCCAGGGCCAGTCGTCGAGTGACATTTTCTCAGTATGTTTATATCTGATCCCCAGCATTTGCGATCGGTTATAGACATGATAACTTTCTCCGAACCGAAAGGGGAACTCGTTTCCATAGGTACGGATGAGGGATCCTGTAATCAACAAGAATTATGTGTTAAAAGGATACAATGGCAGCTAAAAAAGTTGAATAATGTGTTGCACGGCACCCGATTCATTCAAAATCGACTTTTATTGCCTTAGCGCAATGGAAAAAAGTTTAGAAGTCTACTGCAGGCATAACTCGATAAAAATATTTGAAAATGGTTTCCCAAAAAAGCCAACGTTTTGAAAAAAAAGAGTTTAGGGGATCTTTAAAACCTTATTGCTATAAAACACCAAAACTTCACTGAATTCTGTAGAAAACGGTTCAGTGAGTGATTTTTCGGGGGTCTTTGACTGTAGAACTTGGAAGAATAGAACTGTGACAAAGTAAAACTGTGAAAATATAGAACAGACAGAAATAGAACTGCTACAAAACAGAACTCAGCAAAATAGAAGTGCTACGAAATATAACTCTAGTTATCTATTTAGTAGTCAACAAAAAACTGTATAAAATTATATTAGATAGGTCCAATAAGCATTTTCAACATCAGTGATAGAGTTCTGTTTTGTAGCAGTTCTATTTTGTAACAGTTCCATTGTGTTCTGTTCTAATTTCTTGAGCTCTGTTTTGTAACAGTTATATTTTTGTCTGTTTTATATTTTCACAGTTTTACTTTGTCACAGTTCTATTCTTCCGAGTTCTAAAGTCAAATACCCCCAAAAAATCAACTTTTTTTTCAAAAATTTGTTTTTCCCTCGTTTTTTTGTTTCATACATGAATCATTGCAATGCGCGCTGTATACTTGTTCTCATAGCGTCTGCTCACTCCTGTCTCGTCATCATTCATATCACAAGGTACGAATTTTGTTTGACAGGAAGGCAACACAGCTGGTCATTTTTTCTTATTTGAAATAATTTTCGTCTTGACACCTGGAGACGTTACATTATTTATTGATTTTTGCACTCACCAACATTATGTACATCACATTCTTCACTTTTCTTTTTGAAAATTCGAATTTTGTCTTTCGTTGTCACAAATCCTCGTGAATACCAAGATTCCAGGTCTTCCAAAAGAATGTATCTGAATAATAATGAGTTTTTTATTGCTTGTTTCGTCAAAATCAAATTTAAATTTTGTTTTTCTATAGAAAGCAAGTTGAGGATTTTTCCTTTGTGTATAAATTACTCATTTTTATTCTTCTTGCAACAAAAACACCTACCCATCCTGAAATTTGTAGATTGCATCTTCCTTGCCCATTAATCCTTTATTCACACCAGCTACCTCTGAAAAATCGTTTTAATCAAGATTCCTGTTGACAAAAAATACGAAATAAAGGTTTTTATTATTTTCCACAACAGTTTTCATTTTTTCGGTTCTATTTCTTCAAAAATTCGGAAGAAAAACAACCAATTGGACCTTGCTCAATAATAAACCGAATGGTGCTCTAGACCGTTAAACGCGTCGCGGTCGCGGTCGCGTGTTTGTGTGTAGCATCGTGTTATTGTTGTGTACGGGAGAGTCAGATAGGAGATAAGAGAGGAGAGATAGGAGAAGAGAGATGAAACAACGGAACTGAGAGAGAAAAATCATAGTACTGGTGTCTTATACATAATAGTTTTGAAAAAAAGTGCACAGGAAAAAAAGTTCAATTCTCTTTTCCATTGCCCTCATTTTACACATTTGTTTTATATCATATGCCGCTTCGTACATTTCATTGGTTCCATTCATTGTGTGCATATGTCAACTGAGTGTAAAGGCAGATAGTAAAAAAGGAAGATAAACCGTTTATTGCTGCGAGGAAGGCAAGTATTGCGAAAAAGCTATAGAAAGAAAGAAATAGCACTAATATTTAAAAAATTGAAAGACTTTTGGAAATTGCACGTAAATATAATTTTCCAGAATCTTACATATTTTCAGATTAAGACTCTTCTGAGCTTTCAGCAGGCTGATCTTGATTCCTGCAAAAACATGAGTACCTATATCTTAGTCTGGTAAAACTCACTCTTTTTCCTTTTGACACATTTTCACATACGCCAAAATATCTTCTACGTCGACATTCTTCACCGGATGCCATACTCTGACCTTAAACGAAAATTTATGGGTGAGTAAAAGTATTTTATGAACAACCATTTTAAAATGTTGCTCTGAAAGATAGTGGCGAATGATTTCCAATGGATCCAACAACCATTTATCACAGTAGACGCATCCACCAAACTACAAAATATTGGTAGTTAGGGTATAAAGGTTTCTGTTGGTTACCTTTTTCTGAAGCACTACTTTGTGCTCCTTAACTTTATCTTCGTCGATATTTGCAATCAATTCAATTTGTTCATCCGAAAAATTTTCAAAAATTGGCAGTATCTTAAGCATATCGATTGCTTTCAATCCACCCAAATGATATTCCTGCTGTGGTACCGAATCTTCCGCCGGCGGCTCAATATGGCTCGCGTTTCTCAACTTGTCCATCCACCAGTCGAACTCTTCAACATAAAAACAACTCGCATATTTTTCAAACTGAAAAAGCAAATCAATGTGGAGAGGATTGTGATTTTAAGACTTACAAAGTTCAAGTGGACTGGAGAAAAAGCGTGTTTCACAACTTCTTCGATCGAGTAATCAGACATGTCCAACGGGCAGAGAAGGCATTTTGTCTGAAAACGGAACAAATGAAATATGATATTTTCGAACCACTAATCTACATTCTTGCAAATTGGAGACTAACGGATCCAAAATGACTACGGCACATTGGGTTTGCTTACCGGTTTCTCAAAAAATTTCAGAATTTGCGTTTCATTCTTAACTTCCATTCTCGTGAGGAAATCTATTTGAATATTCGTTGGGCCGGCACTCAAAGTTCCAACAAAACCTTCTGCCTCAAAGTAGTTATATGCAAACAATGGGAGTTTGCACATCTCTAATTTGTATGGCAAAGTCATGCGTTTAGGTGGTGTAGGGAGAGTTAGCTTCGGCACCGACTCTGAAAATGTGAACACGTTATTTTCTGGCGGCGGGATAGAAAGACTCACTTAGAGATGGTTTTGCATCCAACAGTGTTCTCATTATTTTCTTATATTCTAAAAAATCAGAACTTGAACCCATGTACTTGATCTGAAAAAATTATTCTGGTGGGTTTGAATACAATCGAAAGACTCACGTTCAGATCATGAACACCATCAAAAACATGATGCATTACTTCCCATTTTGTGGTCATTCTCGGAGTGCCCGGACAATGATAGCAGACACAATCCATCGCTTCTTGCGTTTCTTCATTCGGCTCAACCAATGTCAATAGTTCTCGCATACCGTTGTATCTTAGCTTGTACACTCGTACTGAAAACAATTTAGCTTCAATGAAAATTTTATCGCATTTTTCGTCTAACTCACTGTGCAAATTTTCACCTCGATTTGGATAATCCAGAAGTGGCACACGAGGGTCATCTGAAAATAAAACACACAGTTCTTTTAACATTATTTGATGAAATAAGTAAAAATTCAATATCTTACAAAATGTTAGAATGTTGTTAGAATGAAAATCTTACTTTTTGGTTTTTGGACCGTTTCTCCGTAACATTTGAGATCTGAAACTTCTATGGTTACAAAGAAAGTGAATTCCAGAACTTACAAGCTGCCAGTTTTTTCTCTTCATTTATTTTCCACATTTCCTTCAAATCTGTTGCCCATTTTTTCCAGAACTCTAAATCAGACTCGGTGGCTTTATGATCCATCTGGAAAATACATTTATAGTAAGTTGTCATCTTGCCGTATTGCATTTTTTTATTAAGAGGTGAACCAGGAACATTTCAAAATACACTCAAATACCTTTTCTCGGTGTTCATCCGATACGATGTGATATAATACTTGAACCTTCTCTTCCAAACGGACTGTTTTTGGAACAGTGTTACAGTATTCGCATGTCCAATAAACCCTCTGAATAAGTATTGAGATTTGGAAGAGAAGGATGTGAACTCACATCTTTTCGACCTAATACTCGTAGGCTACGACTTTCTTCCAATATTGCTTTGCATTCGTCAAGAGTTTCATCAAACTTTTCTTCTGAAATGTATTATGAATTCAAGTTTTTCTGTGCAATGAAAGCTCGCGCCGCCCTCGCGCGGGGGCCACGCCCACTCCCATTTCAACGATTCATCCAAGCACTTACTAGGAACAGTTTCTGCATTTGGATCCGACTTGTCCAGCATTGGTACGGTTGGATAATCTTTAAAAATATGTAGTAATACAAAAAAAGTTAAAACTCACTGCTCATTAATGTTTCCTCAATGATACTATACGCCCATTTCTCCCAATACTTGATTTCTTCGACAGGGGCAGTGTTGTTCATCTAAAGTATTTCAGAGGTTTGTATATATATACACTGACAGTCAAACCTTTTCCCAATGATTCCAGGAGGCAACATGACTGAACAAAAATAGTTTATTACCGAAACCGATTGGTTGCAATGCGTCATCACAGAATGTGCAGTAACATGTGGACATCAACTGAAACTGCTATATAAAAATAACAGAACTTTAATTTGTGCATCTCACCACTTTCTGCCCACGCTCTTGTTGTTCGTCAGTACATTTATTTCTGATAACCCAGCTGAGCTGCGCAAGAGGATTTTTTGAGGTTTCTGAAAAAATTCTAAAATATTTAATGCAATGTAATTCTTAAAGACTCACGCGGCACCATTTCTACGTCTGATAGTGGTTTATCGAGTAATGGTACTCGGCAGTCGTCTGAAAAAAAAGTTGAATTTTTTTGTCAACAGTGTTTGTTTATTAGTCCTAATGTTGTCTAGGAGAGTTAAATGTGGCATGATATTATGGGTTTGCAATTTATGGACCGGGTAGTATTAAGGATTATCTACATTATTTTTTCGAAATGCTCTCTCAGCGGAAAAATTGCTTTAATCAATCTTTTCAGGTCTTCAAAGTTTAACAAAATGGTATTTGATCTCTTTCCACTACAAATCGTTCCGCGAAATTTTTTTGCTTACTTGGCTCAATTTCTTTTTTCTCGTCTTCCTCATTATCTCTGAACTCTTCATCCGTCGTTATGTCATCTTCTGATTTTGAGCCTTCTCGAAACAGCTCAGCGTCTTGGGTTTCCTGTTCCTCTGGAAGCGCGGACTGAGCACTAGACGATTCCATAGCGAGTTCAATTTGAGAGCTGTCAATGTTCGCCAGGGTCTCCAATGTCCTCTTCCACCACAAGAATGCTCTTTCCGAGAAACCGAATGGGATGAGCTGAAAAGTAGAAACATCTTTCGTACGTTATTGTGAAGACATCTCTATGAGATCCCACGAGTCGGGAACAAACGAATCGGGGAACCAAAAAAGCGGGAAACACAATTTGGGAAGAAATGGCGTTGCAAAAAAGTTGCAAAAAAATTTACTCATGTTAATTTTTCCTGTTAAAATTACTGTAAAAACACAGCACTGTTTTTCTTCGCGACTCTGCCCCATTTTCCCCGATTTGTTCCTCCCCGATTCGTGGTTCTCGCAAAACGTTTCTCTCCGATTTGTGGGGTCTCATCTCTATGATTACGCAACTTACATAATAATCCACGTGGCGTTTTGAAAAGAGATGCGAAACAAGTTGCTGCTGTGTCTTGAACTTTTCCTTGCGAGCATAACATGTAAAACAGGTGACTTCTTTAGAATCAATTGTTTCCCCGGAGTTTCCATATTTCAGAGGGTCAGTACTCCACACTTGTTCGTCGATCAATTCATAAATTTTGAACAAAAGATCAATTTTTCTAGCACGTTGTTCTTCTGGAAAAATATTGGAATGGTTGAGAGCAACGGCGGTCAAAGGAGTTACTTGGTAGGAGGACGGAATCCAGTTTGAAGTCGAATAGTGGAATGGGGTTGGTATCTAAAAGATGGTCAATAGATAGATCTCATTCAAGTAACTCACTTCTATTCGTAAGTACTCGAATTTTATCCTCCGAGTAGACTTTTTTCGTGGATTTTTCCAAATTCAGGATGTTAACCCAGAAATTATAGTGCTCCTCTGGTATTCTTGTGAGCGTTTTCAAGTGCTTTTCCGAGAGAATATGTTTTATGAAGCACATCGAACGGGGTCCCAGGATTCGTGGTCCCAAGCGTTCCTTACATGCTATGCATTCATCCTGGAAACGAAATCAGTTATCTAAGTGCCCAGACAAATTTTTGACGACACGGAACAAAACTGTTAAGAGAGTACCAAATGACGTAATTACTCACTGGCAAATACATCAAATCGAAGAAATTAGCCAAGTACGAGTTTCCGAATGTCGAGCTTAGATTTCTAACCAGCGAGACTAGTAGGTCGATTTCTGATGGCTCGAGGCGTCGCAGGTCATAGTTTCTTCTAGACATCCACAGTGGAATCACATCGAATATTGGTTTATCTGGAAATGTTAACAGGCTTCGGGGAGGAACTGAATAAGGATTAGTGAGTGGTGTACGAATACCGTAAAACTCTTAGATACCCAAAAGTTTATCAGTGCGGCGTTTTTTTCTGGTGTTTTTTCCAAAAACTCCATCCAAATTATAAGCTTCGATGGTATTCCAGGTGCTATATGTATATTGAGAGAAATCGAACAAATAGAACGGCATGTAGATCTAACACGGGTAGGTTTATTAGCATTGGGACTCACGAAGCAGTAAAACAAGAAAATAACAACACTTTAATCACATAACAACATAGATAAAGTAGTAACAAAGGATTAAAATAGTATGAGGAGTTAGGTAAAGACTTGCCAGATTAGAAAGTGCTCACTCACTAATAGTGATCTCATCAGTAGTCTCGCCGATCGGAAATTTCAGCACTTCAATCCAAAAGTCGATGTCTGCTTGTGAGACGCCACGAAGACAAGTCAGATGACTCTTTGAGAATATATGGGAAGCATAGTCATAGATCAATGTAGGCATTGGGACTCGACATGTGTGGCAGAATTTCTGGAATTTCGAGTAAGTTTTTTTCAGTTTTTGAGCTTGAAGATGAGATTCCACTCACCGGTGCACCTCTTCTTTCGAACAAAATAGCTACGAAACACTGCCGGTTCATAAATTCGACATCTTTGATTCTTGAGAACAACTCCACAATTTCATTGACTTCCGAGACCTCTAATTTCTCCTTTTCCGAATATTCAAACGATTCGAACAATGGGATCTTGTCTTTTCTCAGTTTCCGATGAGCGGTTGTCCTCTTGCACATCTCAAAGTGTGTGCTCCAGAAGGAGAATGATGTTTTGGATATTTGATGTTTTGAAAGATGCTCAATGTGATTCTCACTGAACAGATGTTTGACTATGTCGCTTCCATTATTTGGTGCTATACGACAGAAACGACATATTGTCTGAAATCAATCAAATTTGAATCAGCTTGTCGATTTTCAGTAATAATCTGTTTGCTATATCCAAGGATTTATAATGACACTCACAATTCGATCTCGCATGCCAATTTTTGAAACCCGCTCGGACAAAAAGAAAAAGTATGTTGAATATTCTTTACACCATGAATCCATATCAATGTGGGACATCAGTTTCTCCATCTCCTCGATTATTTCTGGTCCTGAAACAATTTATTTTTAAAGTTAAAATAAATATTTGATAATTTGGCTTCAGTTTTCCAAAAAAGTATTTACCTGTAATTCTATCATCCTCCGGCTCATTTTTGTTGTTAAACAGTGGACAATCATGATAAATGTAATCACTGTTACCCGTGATATTGTTGAATAATATCAATGGCATTACGGTGGATTTCGGCTCAGATTCACTTGGTTTGTCTACCTCTAAGTTAACTGAGTCTTCTGGCTTGTCTGGCATCATGGGAGTTGATTCCGAACCTTGCGAATGGGCATCTTCTGGTTTACTCTCTTTGTTTTGAGAGTTTTTGTCAGCTGGATCGTTTTGAGATGAACCAACTTTGAGATGACTGGCTTGATCTACTGATAAAGCAGGGGTGTCTGGTGTAGATTCTTCAATTGGTTCATCTTGAGCAGATTCAGATTGCTCTGTGGTTGGTACTGGATTAGAGTCTAATAACTGCTCTTGATTGGTAGCAGTTGAATTGAAGAGTCCTGGTGGTGTTTCGACATCAAAGTTTTCATTGTGGTCTACTTCTGAATTAGATTCTGGCGTTGATTCTACAAGTCTCTCGTCAACCTCTGCCTCTGATATTGGCTCATTTGGTTCCAGAGTATAATTAGGGGGAGAATATAAATGGTAATTCGGAGAGTGTCGTGGTGGACTTGATGTACTATTCCGATTTTTCATTTCAGCTGAACGGATCGAGTCCGGCAAGCCTTGATCCGAAGCTATCCAAGGACCCCGATCCGTCACGTAGATGACATCAGTTCGATTTAAACGACCTGTGGAGTTCAGGAGATGTGAACGTCCGGGAGCATTCGAAGGTGATGACATTGCGGATAAAGCAGACATTTCTGGTGTTGATTCTTCTGATCCGTCCTCTAGAGAACCTTTGGTTGGTACTGAAGCAGAGTCAAATGACTGCTCTTGATTGATTTCAGATGAACTGAAGAGTTCTGGTGGTGTTTCGATATCAAAGTTCCCAGTTTGATTTTCTTCTGAATTAGAAGCGGTGGGCAACTTTTTGTCAGATGTTGGTGTCTCGGTAACGGCTGATTCAGATTGTACCACTTGAATCACATCATCTGGTCTTGGAATAAGAAGACCTGGTGGTAGTTCCATATCTGTATTATTATCTACTTCTGGGATTGGCATCTCTGGTAGATGGTTTTGAGATTGTGATTCTGATTCTTCAGTATCTTGGAAATTTTGAGCAGAATCAAACTGCTGATTATCCGACGCTCTTTTAAGAAAAAGACCTGGTGGTGGCTCAATGTTAAATGCTCTGATTTGGCCACCCACGGTGGCTTGTGGATAGTTGCTCTGAGACAATTGAGAAGCCACTGGATCGTTTTGAGCAGAACTCGATCCGAAACCATAGGGATTAAATGGAATGGGAAGTCCTGGTGGTGGTTTTATATCATAGCCTCCTACAGTTTGATTTATGTCTGAAATCGATGTTGATTTTGATCCCTCAAATCCTCCCGGACGAGCAACGAGTGGCTTGTTTTGAGCTAATGGTGTCGGACGAGGGATTCCAGGCGGTGGTTCTAGAGTATAATTAGGGGAAGTATATGGACGGATATTCTGAGAATGTCGTGATGGACTTGATGTACGATTCCGATTGTTCATTTCAGCTGAACTGCATGGTTCCGGGCAGCCTTGATCCGATGCTATCCAAGGACCACGATGCCTCACGTAGATGACATCAGTACGATTAATGCGACCTGTGGGATTCTGGACATCGGAAGCATTCGAAGGAGATGATATCGGTTGGTTTCGGAATGGGAACTCCTTTCCGTTTTGTTGAATCAGTGAAGCTAAAAAAATTATGAAATGTAATTTGTTCTAGAAGAAAACGACTATATTTTTATAGGGTTCATCCTGATGTCACAATTTGCTCACTAATTCCTCATCATTTTTATTTTATCAGATTTCCAGGTTACCAAAATATTCATGTTCCTCACTTACTGGGGATTTAGACATAAGTTGGAGTGCATTCCACTTTAGTACTGTAAATTTTTAGTCTAAATCCATATAATTCCGCCTACTAGTGGCATAAGGAAAATTGGATAATCTACTGTAAAACCTCTAATAGAGGTAGCAAGACTTTGGTGCACAATATCTCAATTGCCTTGAGAGCCATCAAAGTTTTTTCAACTGAAGAAAGATTTTATAAGTATTCAGTTATATTTTGTCTGTTGGCAACTTTTTGATATCTTTTTTTATAAAAAAGATATACCACGTAGAATAGAAAAACTCACCAATTGTATAAACATCAGAAGCATCTTTCCCATCTTTTTTGAAAAATCGAATTTCGTCTTCCGAAGCGATGAACCCCTTTGAGTACCATACTTCCAAGTCTTTCAGGAGGATGTATCTGTTAAAAGTTTTGAATTATGGGCGGGGCCTTACCACTGTGTTAACTCAATTTCCCACTGCCATAGCTTGGCTTGGAGAATTTCCATTACAACTCTAACGTAAGTCTTTTTAAGGTAAATTGAGAACTTCACGGTCTCCCACACTACGAAACAGAACTGCAAGAAACGTGAAGCCGATTTTTTCACGTTTTAATTCATTTATTTTATTTTTTGCACTGAAAATCCAGTATTTTTAGGTTTTTAGACGGCAGAATGGATGAAAAAAGGTCCCATCCTACAGAATTGTAAAAAATAAAATTCTCTATCTTATGAGCCAAAAAACGTGAATTTTGGTCAGAAATTGATTTTTTTGATACAGGAAAACTGATTTTCAGAAAAATGAGATTTTCAGCCATTTCATCCAATATTTCTTTTTTCTAAAAATTGTTACAGGTTCGGAGAATCCTCAAGTACATAATGTGCAATTTTTGTTCGAAACTGTTTTCTGCCAAAAAAGTTATACTCAATATTCTGAAAATCAGTTTTCCTGTATCAAAAAAGTCAATTTCTCACCAAAATTCACGTTTTTTAGCTCATAAGATAGAGAATTTTATTTTTTACAATTCTGTAGGATGGGACCTTTTTTCATCCATTCTGTCGTCTAAAAACCTAAAAATACTGGATTTTCAGTGCAAAAAATAAAATAAATGAATTAAAACGTGAAAAAATCGGCTTCACGTTTCTTGCAGTTCTGTTTCGTAGTGTGGGAGACAGTGAACTTCAATTAAAACGCTTTTTCATTCAAAAGCCAAAAATTTGTTTTTTATTTTCCAGTGAACGGCAAACAATTAATAAATATAATACTTACCCATCATTGAATTTCAAATTAGTATCACCAGTCGGCATTTCTTCTGATTCCACGTTTTTTGTTGGTTCTGTAACGATAAAAATTGATAGAATAAGTTAATTTTATTAAAATTCAGCATTTATTGAGTTTTCTGCCTCTAAAAACCAAAAATCGTAATTCTCCATCATCTTTCCTTCTTATTCCTTCCCCAGTACTTCCCTCCAAATAGAGCCACCAGTGCCGTTGCACGCGACGCGGTTGCGGAGCGTTCAGTGACAAAAAGAGGGAAACAGAGGGAAAAGAGGTCTTTCTGAGATAGTGAGGGAGAGAGAGATACGACGAGAAAAATTATTGTTGACCAGAGGGAAGCGGAACAAAGGAAGAGGGTGTTGAATTGAGAAGGACAAGAAGTGATAGGATAAGAATCATTGATTGTCGTTATATGGTCATTACTGTACAAAATTAAGTATCCAGACTGATTAATCAAATCTTAATGGTCTTGCTGAGAATTGAAAAACCGTAGTTTGAAGCTTTTCAAGCCTGAAACGGAGAAAGGTCTGCCCACTTTTTGATAAGATTGCTGTAACATACGGTAATGACCATAACTTCGAGAGGGTGTCCTAGTATCATTAATTGTCCCACCAAGTAAAATTTTTTAGTGGATCGTACAGATCAAAAGTAGAGATCCATTTTTGTAGTTGACAACTTTTTTGTCCGGGCCCTCCCTAGCAAGTTACGTATCGAGAAAGTAGTTTCTGTCTCAAATCGACCAATTTCAGTGCAAAATTGAGCGATTTTTGAGGCGTCGTTTTAAAATGGTCATAAATCTCTAGGGAGTGTCCGTGCAAAAAAAGTTGTTAACTACAAAAATGAAGTTCTACGTTTGATCTGTACGATGCATTAAAATTAACTTGATGGGAGGACAATCAGGGATATTAAGACACGCCCCTGGACATTTTCAACTGAAAACGGCCAGCGTTGTTATAGTTATGGCCATTACTGAATGTTACAACAGTTTTGTCAAAAATCGGGCCGATCCGTCTCTGTTTCAGGCTTGAAAATCTCTCCTAATGACCTCCTTTCCGACTCTCACTCCATTGTTGACAGAGCTATGTGAAGACTCACCTTTAGAAAAAAAAAAACTATAATATAAATTAACTGACAATTCATTGAATCAGACCACCGGCGCTGAGATTCATCTTTTCTCGCCGGTATCTCGATTCTGAGCAACAAAGAAAACAGGAAAAGAAGCAAAAGTATGGGGACAAAAAAGGGAGTAATAATTAAACAATGTAACATTAGAAAAGCGGGAGCTATGAAAAAGGTATCAATGATGCTGTATTCACACGGCATTTCAATGATAAATGAACTATTAAAATTCTAGGGCGGAAAACGAGGGATTTTGGTTTCAAGAACGATAGAAATATGTGGTAATTAAAAAATGTAAAATTCTGGGGAAAAGAAAACTGGAACTATAAAAAATCTAGAAGAAAAGGGGCGGAGCATAAAATACTTATTAAAAAGAGGGCGGGGCAATAAAGTTAAAAAGAAGATCGAAAAATCAAGTGTTGATGTGTCCCTTGATAATCTTCTCATAGCACAGACGAGCCATTTGTATCGAAATCTCTTGTCCTGTCACATACGTTTTGATGGGCACTTTGACGGCGACGAGTTGACGCAATTTGTACATTGCTTCGAGTGTTCCTCGTGTCGACACGAGGTATCGGACTGAAAGAAATATACAATTTCACCTAAAGATTTTCTTAAACTTACTATTAGTCTTCTGTTGATCATCATGAGCACGAATTGATTTCTCCATAGTTCGCATGAAGATCTCCTCTACGCCGGTGTGCTGGACAAGCTTACGATGGACCAGTTCACGGTTGGCGTCGGCTGAAAATGAAGAATAGTAACTTAATCCTTGCAGAAACTAACAAGGGAAGCCTTTGGGGACGCGGCTTGCAAACAATCTATAAATTTGGTCATTCGACTCCGAAGGCCGATTTCTGCAGTGAAAACTGGCTAATTGTTTCTGCGAGCCGAGTTATTAGCTCTTAAACTTTTCATATGGCCTACACTATTTGCCGATTTGGAACTTCATGTGAGGAAGCTTAACCATATTAAAAGTTTGAGAGCTCATAACTCTGCTCGCAGAAACATTTAGCCAGTTTTAACTGCAGAAATGAACTCCTCGAAGTCGAAAGTACCTATGATGAATTTATAGATTGTTTGAAAGCCGCGTCTCCAAAGATTTCCCTTGTAAGAGAAGAATCGTTGAAAGTACACAAAAACATGGAAATTGATACGAAAATCCCATTACTTACCGGGCAACTCGATTACGAATGGTTCGTTCTCTCGAATTATCGATCGGACCGTCATCGATGGATCAGTGGTGACGGGAAGTTCCTCGAATCGCAAATTGAACAACACGTTATAGTAGGTTTTGAGTGCTGCCACGTGGAAGATTTGCCATTCGCCACGCATGAATATCGATGAGAAATCGAGTGATCGGAACGAGAGATTCGCCATTTTACGGAATTTTCGGGAAGCGAGGAATTCGAGGAATTTGACTGTCTGGAATTAAGTTTTTCATAAACTTTTCTACAATTTCGGGATAATCCTGACCATATTCGACTTCTCCTTTTCACTAAACGGTTCTCTTTGCTCCATCTGATGCTCCTCTCCCATTCTCCACTGTCTCTCATCAATCTTATTGAAAAACGCCGCCGCATTTCCATCAACCGACGAGAATTGTCTGGTAGCGAAAAGGATGAAAAGCAACGAGAAATGATAGCTTCGAATCGGATGATTATCGAACAGTTTTGATGCTCTCGCCCATTCATTAAGAAGGAATAGAACCTCGTCTAATCCCGGATTCATTTCCGCATACATCCAAACGATTTCCAGTGCTCTCTCCACTTGATGTCCATCTTCTGGGTGTGCTGTGAACTCTCGGAATTCGGAGAACTTGGCAGAGTTATCAATTAGATATTGCTTTCTGTGAGAGTCCATCATAGTATAGAGTGGATTCGAACTGCCCAACATAATCGTTTCAGAAGTAAGACTTCTTATCTGTTTCACCATTCCCAACACATCAAACATCAACCAAGCAAACGACAGTTTCTTATTCTCCCGAGTGACTCGTGCTTCCTCGTAACATGCTCTATACCAGGCAACCGCCTTCCTCATCATTCGATTACTTGGAGCCCGACATTGTCTCTGAAGAATGTTCGTTTCACTTCCATGTCGACTCGTCACTTCTGTGTTCGCTTGCCATCCGCCTTCGAATTCTTCAAAGAAGTGTTCTCGGTACTTTTTGAACAGATTGGTCACTTTCGTCTCGATCATTTGATTCGTGTTGTAAAACGACATGTCGTCTTGATCTTTGTCCGAAATTCGGTTACGCATGTCGACGATACAGCCGGAGAACACTTCTCCTTCCGTCTGAAATATATAGAATTTAAGAGTTTCCATCAAATCTCACTAAGGAAGGCTCCAGAGTGAATGCGAAGTTATAGGAAGTGATTTATGTCATTGGAAAGCTGAGAAAACGCTGATTCCAAAAATATATTCAGTTTTTGCCCTCAAGTCTGGTATTCGAGAAAAACAAGGTCAAAGTTTGGACCACTGACAAGTCATTACCATACCGACGTACCACGCTGCGGTCCTAATGCAAAAACTGAATATATATGGGGAATCAGCGTTTTCTCAGCTTTTCAATGATATAAGTCACGTCCTATAACTTCACGGTCACTCGGGAGCCTTCCGTTGTCAATCCGCCTACCTTAATTCCATAATTCTCCATCATCGATCTCAACTGGGCATTATACCTCGACAAGTCTTCCCGCGCACTATGCATATATTCCTTATACCCATCAATCATCATCGTCTCATCAATCGTAATCTCCACCTGCTCATCTCGCTCCTCCGAGATTTTCAGCACATCATCGATCGCTTTGAATTCACGGAACAGTTTTCCACACAATCGTGGGCTGACATACATTGGAGCATGATCATTTCCCATATGATAATCGGGAACTCGTTCAGCTCTCTCTGGTGGAATCATCTCTCCCGTCTCCTCGTCTCTTCTCCATTTCTTTTCCAATTCGTCTGGCGGTTGTCCTGACTTTGTGAAATCCACGGCTTGACAGTTCTTCTTTGCCAAATCCATGCATACACGAGAGTTCAAACCGTATTGATCGGAATTGTGAAGATGACTGTTTGAGATGGTGCCGACGGAATCGAGTTTCAGATATTTCACATAGAATTCTCGCATCAAGGCGTCAATGTCTTCTTCCTGAAAATATACATAATCTCGAGATATTGAAGTTTTAGTCTACCTTAAATTCAGTTTTCTGTTTTTCAGACGTGAAATCAAACGGAATCTCATTTTTGTCTAGCAGCAACTGTTGATCCCAAATGATGGAATATTCATCTCCATCCAAATCCGATCCAGCCATTTCATCCGGGTGTGGACGTGGTCCGTGTTGTGGGAACACCACTACATCACACATATGATGCAATTCTGGAATATCGACAGCTTCAAAAACTCGGACGTCTCCGGCGACGATGCACGGATTCTTGGTGAGAAGTACGGTGCCTGTGAGCACTTCACGAGCCGCGTTTTTCGGTGGAAGTTTAAGCGCCAGGTTCTTTGTGTATTGAACGAAAATTTGTCCGTATTGGAGACGTCCCGTCTCATCGACGACACCGAGCATCGAGCGGCCGAGTTCCGAGGGAATCGGGATTTGCTCTTTGCGAAGTTGGCGGGCTGGAAAGTTACTAACTCGTGAAAACTATCGATAGAGCAGAAATTTTTACTAATAGAAAATTTGATAGAAGCCTTGATAAGAGATCTGAAGAATGGTTCACTTGACAATGTGAATCCCCATGATGTACGGAGGTAATCGATATCGATGCGACGCGGTAGCTCCTGAAAATGAGGTTTGGATTACGTTTATGAGTGGAGAATCCTATACCTTCAGCCGATTCCTGCAGAAAGTCTCATCAACCATCTGCTGAGCAAACGAAAGCATCTGTCGATCCAACAACTCCTCAATTCGATTCGTAACTCGACGATGACATTCCAATGATTGCATTTCCGAGACTTGATCCAAGATGTTGATGAATGGTTTATTGAGTGCAACTGGAACTGGTGATGAGTATTTTACGATTTCCACTTGATCGCGTGGATGTCGTTTGGAAATGAATTTGATTTGACTCGGTCGGAATACACAATTCAAATTCCACGATGTTTCCTCGGATGCTTCTGGAATTCCGTTCTCGAGGAACCATTGTCGGATGTTGTCTAGCAGAGGTTCGACAGCAATCACTCCTTTCATTCCGCGGAATCGGAACTGTAAAATGATTTTCCAGCTTCAAATTCATTATTCCAGTCCCGGAATATTCTACAATATTCTACCTGAAAACAACTGGGAACTCCTTTTCCGAAATCCATGACGTGTGAGACCATTTGAGCGAAATGATGGCTCATCATTCCAACACCATCCGAGAACGTGTATTCGTCTCTTTTCACATTTTTTCCTCCCGTCAAATCGTACGTCGTCATATATGTGCATCGCTCGAGATTCACTCCGGAAAGCTGAAATATGGGACATTTATATCAAAAAATTAGTTTTTTAAATCAAAAATCGCGAATTTTCATTCCAAATTGTTACCCGACTCTGCGTGAAACACTGTCCCAATCTAGCCATCATTTTCGGAATATTATCAATCGTCTCAAATCTTCCCAAGTTCTTTCGTGCCGCCTGAATCTTCGGATTGAAATCTATCGGAGGTTTCACACCGGTTCTGCTCTGATACTCTCGACACTGTGATGATGAGTATTTCTCCATGAAATAAGCTCCATTATCTCTCATCTGCGAGTTTGAGCTTCCCAGGTATCCGAAATCTCTGCCCGCCACCGTAATACCATCCCGAAGGTATGTATGGACAGTTTTATCGAGTAACATCGACGTTTTGTTGGTTCTCATCTTCTGATTATCATCATCTCTGAAAGTGATTCGAAGCACTCGGGTGCCATCATGATCATATCGTCTCAACACTCGATTTCCCATCAGCGTCTCCGGTGCTACGTAGATGACACGTGTTGGGGTGAAAACTATCTTGCGGACTCTCTGATATCCTTCTCGCATTTCTTCTGTTGTCAGACCGTTTACCAGACTATTCTTCTGACGAGTCTGACAAATTCGATCGAAACATTTGATCAGCGATCCGATTCGTTTTCTTCCGTCAATCATGTGAACCAAGTCTTCCAGTCCAGCTTCGCACAGCTTGTCATCTTTTGTATAATAATGTAGAATCACTTCAAGGAATCGATGCCATACGACGTCTTCTAACAGAATCTGATCTTTGACAACGGCGCCCCGTGAAATCAGGCATTCTAATAGGTAGGTGATAGCGAATTTTCGCTCGCGATTCGTGTCGATCTCACGGGAGCCACAGACTTCGTGTTTTCGTGGAAACGCCTGAAAAAAAATTATAGTGTTGCGTTGGGGATCTATTCAAATCACTGTAGCAATAAAATCGCGATAAATCGGCGAGGAGAAATGTGTTGGCGACATATGCTGATTATTTTGAAAAGTCCATCGATGGTAAGGGTTCTCTCTCCAAATGAGACAATCCACTGATGATATGTCGGCGAATTCGATGGAAACGCCGGTGCGAACACGAAGACGCGAGATGAGACGGTAGACTACGGGGAGCTGGAAAATACAGAGCATTATGATGACATTACGCTCACTTTTTGCTATTTTCGAGTACAGAACCTTCCGAATAAACATAATAAGATTTTCAATCGAACGAGAATAAGATTTCAATCGAACCCGCACCAAATCTCCAAGAAAATGAGCGAGTTCACAACAAAAGGCATTTCCGAAACTCACATCAACAGAATTATCAAATTCGATCGTAAAAACTGGGCTATCAGTGATGGCTTTCGCAGTCGGATACTGATCGGCTTTCCGTCCACGGTTAATAACCAAATGACGACGGTAATGAGGGATAACGTGCTTGAACTCGGCCTCCTGCCTATCTGTTCGATATGCTCGACGGATGAGAACTGGACAATTGAGTTCGAAATGAATGCGAATACGATTATGCCCGTTTAGATCGGAGACTACTGGATCGACGATGACACGACGGATTGAGGTGCGACGGACCTGAAAGGCAAGTGTTATTTTTGAGAAAATTATGTTCAATGTAATGTGTACACACCGTAATTTGATAGTATATATTGACAGTTTGCCTGTCTTCTGAAATATAATCAGTCTCCTTCTGCTTGAAATGAACAGTCATGAAGTCGACTTTATCGAATTCGAATTCAACTTTAATCTGATTAAATCCCGCACGATCTCGATCAGTCGGAGGCCGATTTCTCGCTCTGTTCATGTTTCGTCGAAGAGTGTCTTCCCAGAATGAGATTTCCCAGTGATTGATGAATGTTCCTCCTTGAATATTTCCAAAGAAAAATGCGTTGAGTGGAATGTCGACGAGATGACACGTCAATTCAGAAGACCAGAAGTCGGAACTGTGAAGAACGAGGTTTCCGAGTTGAAAGGGCATCAGTCGCTCCTGAATAATAAATTCAAAATTAGAATTTCATATTCGTGATTCTCAATTAAAAATCTCAATTTTACACATCAAAATGTATTTTTTGGGTCGGAAATCAGCATTTATTTGAAATCTCATGAAATTATGCGTATTTTAGGCTGTTACCAGCTCGAAATCGAACTGAACTTCGCTGAGACCGTACCTGTTTCAAATCCTTCAAAAAATTCTGAATTGCTATTATCAAACGATGCGAGAATTTATCGGAGGCCACCTGAATTCACATTTTATTCGAAAATAGCTTCATTTCACACAAAACCTCATAATTCGACTCGAAATAAAGCTCACAATCCTGCTCTTCGACCGCCTGCACTTGTCCTCTCGTGAGAATTCTCATATTTGAGCTGTTCAGAGCCTGAAAATGGATAAAATTAACAATTCAGCATAAAAATGTGTGATTTTTTTAGGTTTTCTAGCTGAAAAACTCGCTAAAACCACTCACATGCTCCAATTTTGTTGTGTGACATCGGATTATCGAATTCATTTGTCGCTCGGAAGTCGAGCATGGAATTTCGAGTTTAATCCATCCTCGATAACCTTCTTCCCCCATTTTTGGGTCGTTTTGATGATTATTAACTGCTTTTATTACGTGCTTTTGAGTGTGCTGAAAAAATTCGAAAAATTAATTTTCTGACTGTTTTTTTCAGCGACTTTTTGAATTTACAGCAGTTTTTAGCAACTTTCAAATATTTTTCGCATAAAGTTGAGTAAAAAGTTAATTAATTTTCCTAAAAACCCAGTTTTAAACACGAAAAATGGAAAAAAAATCGCGGAAATTCGAAAATAATTACTGGAATTTTCTACAGTAATTTTTCTCGTTCGTGGTGAGACTCCACCAGAAGTTTGTAAAATGCTCCTTTAAATTAATTTTTAAAATTATTATTTTTGACATTTTTATTCAATTTACTGAAAAAAAAAAGTGGGAAAATCTTATGTTTTACTGAAATTCTGCTTTTTTAATAGAATTGTTGATTTTCGCTCTCCCGAACTCCCTAAAACTTTATCTGAACATTTATAAAATAAAAATAAAAAACCATAATTTTAAAAACAAAAAATTTATTTACATGGCACCGGAAACTACAATATTAAACCCGTTTTTGTCAGCGGATATAATCGGTTTAATTAATGAGAAAAAAACAATTTAAAAAACAACTAAAGCACTGACCCGTTTTCAGGGGGGGAAATGTGTAGTATTTGTGCCTAATAGGTCAGAAGAAAAAAGAAAAGAAATTGATTAAAGCGGAAAAGAAAAAAAAGTGAAAAAGTATAATTAACAAACAGCTTCGGCCATCTCCATGACTGGTTCAAGCACGGGTTGGAACTTGTTCTTAAATCCAGAATTCCGCCGTTCTCTCGGCTCATCTGGGATCATATTGGGGTCCTGTTCAGGGCTCTGAAAAATAAAACAATAAAATCGAGTTAAGTAGTGAAACTTCAACTAACCGCTGGTCTTGCTGGAATCGCAATATTCAAATAGACGTCGGGAAGGAGTTGTTCCGGTTGAGCTTCATCTCTGACTAGTCTCACTGAACCGGCGTTTTCTTTCACGTTCTGTAAAAGAACTTTGTACTTGATAAGACGGGAAAAATTGTGTAGTATGGTTGTTCGGTCAAGGACTACAGCTTGTAGGCTTCCTAACCTGTTCATAAGCGATCAATTGTCTCCAGAAACCAAGATTCGGTCGAACCATTACTCGTTTTGATTTCATCAAGTGATAAGCTTCCCGAAGATTTCGGCATCTGGAATGAAAAGTTTGATTTTTCGAAACTTTTGAATGTTTGTTTTGGTTTCTTGGATTCAAACGTGTGTTTGATTAAAGCTGACATCATACATTTCCCATAAAGGCTGTAAAGCGCTCCACGTGGGGTAATGGGTTTACCTATATTTCAACAAAAACGCCAAACAAATCGACGCAGATCTCGAGACTCCTGCGACACAATGTACCAACACCTTTCCACCATCTGCGATCAGTGCCTGAATCTGATCAGACTGCAATTCCAGATGTGGGTAGATGTATGTCTGCGCGGTGTCCTCCAGCCACAATTTGGTTCTCTGGATGTCTCCGAGACTTCTCAAATTTGGCACCTCTGTGGTCGCGTTGATGATATGTGTGATCTTGTGTTTCTTCATTTCTTCTTTGGACAGTGCGGAAACTCCACAAATGAATAATCCCGGCACGATTTCTGACATAGCCGCGTACTCGGGATTGACACGGAATGATAGGGTCATCTTTTTTTCTGGAAAAGAAATTGAATTGGTGTAATTAAACGAAACAAGAAGAAACGTGAGAGTGTAGTACCAAGAGGTTATCAGTGAATCGAGAATCGAGAAGAGGGGGCACGTGACACAAGATGATAAGAAAATGTATGTGTGTGAACTTTTGGGAGAAATTGGAAATAAATGGGGAAGAAGAGAGAAAAAGAGAAGAAACATGTGGTACATGGGAATGGGAAAGATAAGAAAGAAATGGAACTAAAAATGGGGAGGAGGAACAATAAACATTCCGGGCGAAATTGGTTTTTTTCATGTGGCACGACAGCTTTTAGTATCGTGCTTGTGCTTTCTTGACCCAATGGAACCAAAGGTTAGAGGTACTCGGATAATATTCCTAAAACCTCCCTTAAATAGAGTATCTTGCGTCTAAGATGCCGAGAAATGACGAAAAGTACAACGCCAGACGGAAATTATCCATCTCCGAGAAGAAAGGAGAAAATATATAAAAATGACAGGAGCCACGGAGCTCGCCAACTGCTCGGGCACCAACTGAACATCAAATATCTAATTGCCTCCGTCCCAACCAAAAAAGACAAAAAAGAGTTGCTTCAAGAAATAAAAGCGAAAAAAAACAAAGATCAGAAGCGGATTGTAGAAGAGTGCTTCTATTTCTTCGCGTCTTCTGGGGAGAAGAAGCACATGTGAGTGTCACATGAAGAAGGGGACCGCTAGTGCTCTCTCTAACCGTCTCCGTCTTCTCTACGACCTTGATTAGTGAGAGAGAGGCAGTTGCTTCGGAAAATGAATGGAACCATGTGTTGGGAGATGGAAGTGAATTCAACACAAAAACTTTTTTTGATATCAAAGAACTGAGGGATAGTGGAGATCAGAGAGACGCGAGAGAAACGGAAGCAGAGTGTTCAGAAATCTAGGTAGAGTGTAGTCGTGTTGTTTGAAGTTTTAGGAGGAGGGGGAACAGTTCCAAACTTATATTTTTGTGTTGATAAAACATTTCTTACTAGTTAGTTGACAGCGTTTTTATATCTGTGAATGGCATTAAGATATGACGCATCATGGTATAGTAAGGTACATATTTCAAAGGCTAGAAAGTTTTCAAAAACGTGTAAACTACAAAAATGAGGATCATATACGAAACCTTCCTTGCTCAGAATAATTGACTCAATTTAATAAAAACGTTTGTCGATGATGAAAAATCGAAGAAAGACACTAAATAGCAAAGTATTGAGCACCGCCTAATAAAACAAAAAGACAGAAGAAAAACAGATAAAAAGGACAAAATGTTCATCATTTTTTGTTATGACATACCCATCACCATTCAAATATATATAGACAGTGACTTTCGGTCGCTCTTAGTGCTTTCCGTCTGAAGTTCCCGCCCAATTCTTTTTGGTACACATACAGACACACGTGATTGTCTGTACGTGTCGATTGTTAAGGAAAAAGAGGAACCGGCGGCACGCGGAGACAATTTTCGAAAGTTCCAGTTATAGGAAAAAGTGTGTAAAGATTAGAAAGTCAAGATATAAAATGAACTTCTGGCTGCTAGGGTATAGAGCTCGATGAGCCCGAGCCAGTTGTTCTTTTGATCAGTGATATATGTATGTATCCTATGGGATAGAGATGGGTGGGGAGGGTCCAAAGGGTATCCAGTTACGACTATCATGCGATGGGACGTCATCTGGATGAATGGGAGGGGGGAATGAGACATGAGTTCAATTAACTGGAATTAAAGAGCGAGCGAGCACAAAACATGGGGGACAAAGAACTGGGAGAGAGGGGGTTATGAGTCAGAAAGGGTTGGAATTCCAGAATTTTAATTAGGTATGGGAGAGAAGACTTAATTATAGGAAAGTGCTTGTAGAGGACTAGTGAACTAGAAGAAAACTTTGTTTTGTGATCTTCGAAACTTCAAGTGGGCGTACTGTAGTTTTCTAAAGTAACATCTCACCGTATCACCTCACTTCTTTCTTGTGAAACTCTAGACGTCACCAATTTTCAGAAAAACCTCTTTCCTCAGAAAAAGACATTTCATTGTTCTATGAGTGAGTCAGGAGTCATAGTCCACTCTCGTTTTTATACGCTTGTTTTGGTGGTTAACGTGGGAAATAAAACGGAGAGAAGGGAGGGGCTGTTATCAGCCAGCACAAACATCAACTAAGTGATGGAGGTCAAAAAGTCAAGGTCTGAAACAATGGGTCCTTGAGAATGCTGAGAAAGCTCTGGCAGATTTTCAGCATCTAACCAAAGAAATCTGGCTCCTCCCACTTTTAAGCTCTAGTGAGACCTACTTTGGAGTAAGCCCTGCTGAAGGCTGAGACTAAACCCTGCGAAGGATTTGAGAATTCGAACTATTGCGGTTTTCTAGAAGTGTCACCGGAAGTCACTCGTACAAAGCTTAAATATTGCTAACACTTTGTTGACCTACCTAATCTGTGGTCAAGCTCCGCCCATTTTTTCCAGAAGAATGTTCTCTAGGAGCCACTACCACATGATTAATATGCTAGACACCACCTCCATTCCGAAAATTTATACTATATTGTTTTCTCTCTTCCATTGTTTATGATTTCTCCACCACCACCACGAGATCAGCTGTTTTCGCCCCCTCTCTGAAATTGGAGAACCAGTCCAAACTAGAAGAAAACGACGAAGAAGAACTGTTTTGATTTTTACGAAAGTTGATACATTTCGAGAGACAACTAGAGAAAGATTGAAAAAACAGTCACATGTGTAGATGCCGACCTCTTTTTCGATTCAACAGTGTGAGAGTGTTGGGAGGAGTGTGAGAGAATAGGGTGGGAGAGGGGTGGTCGCGGTGGGCAGACGGAATTGAAAATTCATGGAGTGACCACTATAGGCAGATTGGCTGGAAGATATTTTTCCTATGTATTGAACTCCTTAGAGATTCACCAATGTTAGACAGTGACGACAAGAAAAGAGATCTGAAATATTATTACCCATTCACCGGTGGCTGAACTCTCGGAATTTCCATTTACGACGGCTCTCTACCGTACTTTACTCATAAAAGTTGTAAAAATACGGTAGTCGCAACAAGACCAACACCTCGTCCCAGGGCGGCCCGCCATGGGCGAAGGGATAATAAGACTCCCGTGTGTTATGATGCTCTAATTTCAATTTCCAATTTTCCAGCTGCTCACTACTATACAATATTAAAAAAAACAAAAAACAGAGGACGGAAATTATAGCTAGTTAGAAACACAATAACAGTCTAGCGTTTTTTTTGTAGTAAAACTGATATATGATTATGGAGAGATATATTCACTCAGACTCAGACCTGTCTGCATATAGTTTGACCAGTTAGCAAGGACAACTGAACGAAGGGGAACAAACAGCAACATACTTCGCGAAATAACCAATGTTTCAATGTAAAGAGGGCTAGCGGTCATATTTCAAAGGGATTTCGAATAGGTTTATTCTATTTCTACATAGGCGGAACTGTTTGATGTTAAAAAGTACTTAATGGATAGTTTAGATATTCCTCATCTAAATAGGTGTGACAACCGTTTTTTGGCAATTTTTAATTTAGTTGAATAGGTTTTCAATGATTACAAGCTTGCTAGTTGATTAGTAAGCAACCAAAGACAAACCATGGGTATTTCAAAATAGTGTCCGCAAGTTCAAGGACCTCCCACCGCCGATCCTCTACCTCAATGGGTGTGTGCTCGTTCGATGTGGTTTGGTTAGTCCTCTCTGCTTCTCAAACACTCTCTCGGATTCACACAGTCTCTCAAAAAGTTCGAAAGTTCTTGTGTTAAGTACACAAAGGTGAAAAGACGAAAGAAAAAAGATGATGGTTTGAACTGGAAACAGAAAAGATACAAAATGATAAAACAGACACTAATCAACATGACATGAACGGAACTTTCCTATTTTTTGACAGAAAAAAATAGAAGAAATGGCGTGTTGTGGGGTTCCGCAGCACTGGCCAACAACATTGACATGTATGGACAAAGGCGAGAAGGCGTGAATGATCAGGTTGAACGGTTGACAAGAAGAGAAGAAGACGTCAAAAATAGGGAGATGATGACAGGTGTGGAAATTGATAGGTTACTGTAGTTTAGTGATAAGAGACGTGTTGGACCTGGGTTCAACACGTCAATTTCATCACTGATAAGTAGTAGTTTCGCGGAATTGGAGAGTTAACAGAAAAAATAGGCTGCAAAGTCTAATTTCAGCACATTGCAATTATTTGGGACACAATGCCTAAGCCTTAAAGTTAGACATGTTCATAAAAATAACATTTCTGGCAGTTTCTCTAGAAAAGACCAAAAGAAAAGGACCAGGACAATAGGGGAATGATTTTTGGTTAGTAATGTTATAGACATGTATAAACAGGTTATTTTTGAAAATTTTTGGTTTTTGAGGTAGAGGATTCTGGAAAAATACAAAAATTGAACTGAAAATAGTTGGAATGGATCAAAAGCCAAAGAAAACAATTATGAGTGGGAAAATATGAAGAATATTTGATGAAATTGGTAAATATTCTAAAAAAACATATTTGAGTCATTCTGGGAAGAATTTCAGTGATTTTCATTTACTAAAAAATAAAAACTGGGAAAATATAGCTGAAAAGTGCAGACTTGCTGTTATCACCAAAATTTTCAGAGAAAATGAATGGGGGAAAATGTCAAAAAATTTCTTAACTGAGTTGACGTCAACTGATCATTACTGATAAGAGTATGATAGATTGATGTATAAAAATGGTAGAATCAGATTTTTGGCCACAAAACTAAATGCGGATCACAAAATATGAAAAATGACCGTTCGTTCTCAACCAACCTGTTTAAATCATGATTTGGTTTGAATGAATAGCGACACTGAGAGAAAGAAAAAAGTGGGCGGAGCATCCGGAGGTTTGCGCAGAGAAAAAGGAAGAAGAAAGAGGAGGAGGATGGGGGATGAAGCTGCGCTCAGAAAAAAAGAGAGAGGCAAGAATTCATGTGGACAGCATGTGAACAGGAGGATGACTGAAGAACTGGAGAAGATGGGAGGCTTATGGGATAGAAGGAAGAACTATGGACCGGAAATTGGAGAAGTAAATGAAAGATATTGCATGGTCCCTGGAGTAGATGATCCATATGGATAAACAGATAGATAAACAGGCATTTGGAGCTTACCGTGAAACCTGTAATAGATGCGCACCCGCAATCAAGTTTTTGGAGCAACCTGCCTCGGCTGTATTTAAAGCTATGAAAATTTTTTCAACTGAAAAAATATTCTATAAATATTAAGCGTTATTTTGCCAGTTAGCAGCTTTTTGATATTTGCTTTTGGAAACGAGATATACCGCTGCGATCAGGTACCGCTAGGTCCGCCTCTATTACGGGTTTTACGGTAACACTTCTTGCAGACAAGAACTAAGATTTCCTCATTCAGTTGAATTAATTCAATTTCGAAACATTAAAATTATTTTAAAGTTCTAAACCAAACTATGTTTTCCCCGTTAGTAACTCACCCCTCTTAAGAAACAAAGTTCATACTCTCCGATTATTTTGCTCTATATTTACCTTTCCATGAAAAGGAATTATAGACTATTTCAAGCAATGTCATTGACACATGTTACATACACTGCAACGTGACGCTAACAACAGTATATTTTGCTTAAAACAGACATCACTTGAAATTATCTGACATTTTGGTCAAGACAGATTTTAATTTTTGAACAGGAGGAATCCTAGAGCTCCAGAAGATTTGATTCCCGCGCAAATCTTTCATTCACTGACAAAAAGGAAGTAGCGCGCCTGTGGGAACCCAGAATCGATAGACTCTACCAAAAAGCTGACAAAATGCACCCAACAACAACAAACATTGTACCATGCACATTGCCCTCTCACAGCCAGAGCATCTTGAGTCATGCTACATACATATGTAACATTTTGTTCTTATTGTTCCTATGATTGGCACAAAAATAACAGTCTGTTGTCTAGCGACCTTTAGATCGTTCTTTTTCTCATCCTTCAGGTTTAGACTTTGAGCTTGTGGAGGCGTTTTGAGGAGGATGGAAAGTGACAGGAAATCCTGAGAATTTTCTGAGTCAATAACCTATATTGCGAAAAATTTCTTCCTTGAAAAAATCTTGTTTTAATTTTTTGAAATGTCTGTGAGCTCCCGTACACTTTCTTAATTAGTGTAAATATGTAGCTCCAATTATTCTAGCTACGGATCATATCTGTCAATCGAGTTGTCTATTTGTCCTCCTCCTCCTCATAACCTATTTCTTACTGGTTTAACAATGCTCATCATCAATCCGTCATAACCTTGTCAAAAATCACCCCACCTTTCTCTTTCTTGCCTCCCGTAACAAATAACAATCAAAAGATCACTCATTTGCTCAGCAACAAAACGAAACTAGAAGATATCTCAAGTTTCTTGTGTTCTCTGCTTCTGAATCATGAAAGGGAGCACAATTTTCATGTGAACACTCAAGGGAGTGGGCTCAAAATTTATCTTCCTTTTTTTCTGCAAGCAAGATGAGATTTCTGGGATAGAAGAAGTTGGATGAACGTCATCATCAGGGATTAGTCTCCTGAAGAAGACAGGGAACAAATGAAAGATCTTTGGAACAGCGGATTGTGTGTACGTCTGACAAATTCATGAATTGAAGGGAAGAAAAAGGAATCAAAACAGAAAGTAATAAGCTAGTCTAGTGGAAAATGAGTCATTCGAAAGTGTTCCTCTGAAAATTTTGAACTTCTCAAGGAATGGGAAGCTTTTTGAAAAGAAAATATGTTCCGGAAGTAATTTATTTTCAGATATTCAAACATATTGCTCGATAATCCATCCTGACCTAGAATTATAAAAACAAAATGTGTCCGAGCAGTTGTATCAGACAAAATTGCATGAGATCCTGCGAGGAAATCCCGATCATCAGTTTTTTAATGTTCGATTTTCGGCTGATATTAGTTTTTTGGTTTGCTTTAAAATTTGTCTTACCATAGGATTTTTGAAAAGTCAGGAATTATACTGTAAGTTAGAAAAACATTGGCTGTCTGGACTCCAACATTCGGATACATGAAAACACTGGCAGATAAACAACCAGGACTAGCAAGTTTACAAGTATATATCTAGAAATTCGGAATTTTGGATACCCGAGATCATTAAATATTCAGAATTAGAACACACATACCGAAAGTTTGATAAAAATACATTTTCCGGTAAAATTTGTCAGGTGACGGTCAATTACGGATTGTTTCAAGACATCAAGAACTATAAACACCGATTTTTCAACCTCCTCTTCAAAAATTAACACATGTTTTTCACGTTTTGATCTTCAAAGATCATTTCCTTCTCCAATTTTTAATTCTCTATTTCTCTGTCTTTTACTCTTATTTTTTCTTTGCTGCAAAAAACTGACACAGAGAAAAATTAACCAACCAATGATTACCTCTCCTCACTTTTTGTTATTCTCTCTTTCTGACATCGCTCCATTGATAAACTGTGTCAACATGCCCCGAAAGTTCACTGAAATAAAATAACACATGTGGTGTATGATATGTTACGTTGATTTTTTATTTCTTAGGGACTCTGGATCGTGTAGGGTCAAATAATAGACAGTCTGGGAAAATAGCATATATTAAATTCGTCATCGCATGTGAACATGTCTATGTATCTATTTTCGAACTGTGATCGGTTAACCTGAATATAAATGAACTGGAGGGATTGACAAACTACAAATTTATACTTTTAGATAAACTTCCAGACAAACATGTGCTATATTTTTCGTGATTTCCTTTGTACTGAGGACATTTTGCTCTATGTTTGTCAACATGGGTCGAGAACTATGCACATTGATTCATTTTATCAATAGCATCCCTCAACGCCGACAATCTGGTCTACCAATCGACCTATTTCATCAAATAACTTTGTAACTTTTTGTTCCCTGTGCTCTCTGACAATTGACGCAATGATAAGGTTTAACAACAAATTGTTCCTAGTCTGAGCATTCCTTGCACATTGGACATTGCCCTCAAAAATTGGCTTCGTTTTTCAATCTGTGGACAGATTCAATCACTGGGCAGCACTGAATGAACAGCTGATGCAACAAAGCTATTAAATTTTTTGAGTCGTTTGGGCTTCACTGAAAGCTAAGGGATGTTAATGTGAGGAGACAGGAAAAAGCAGAAAATTTGGTTTTATCTGAATAACTCACAAGAACTAGACATTTAGAAAATTGATAAGTAATTTGAACCCTAGTATCTATATCCAATAACAATACCTACTTTTCAGCTTTTTGCACCAAGCAACCCACGCTGTCCCTCATTTTTCGTACCCTCTGACAACAATCAGTGAAGATTACCCTGTGCTCACTAACTGTGTGCCAACAACAACTCGATTGTGAGAAGAAGATATAGCTATCAAGTTTCCACAAGTTCTTTGCTGTTAACATGAAGAAGAGCGTAACCATCATGTGAAGAACAACTCTTGCAAAAACATGGATAAATAATCAACTATTCATGAATATGTATGGAGAGACGTCATGAGTCTCGTTTCATGATCTCAAAGTTACCGTAAATACTGTATTATAACGGCACCTGTAATAGAACGGCACCTGTATTATAACGGCACCCCATCTATGCTTAGTAGTCATGAATGTGATCATCCCGGTGTTTTTTTTTTGGTTCTGATTAGAAGCAGCGTGATTAGTAACTTCTTGATCAGCCGATAGAACTCCCAAAAAAGTTTTTCCGGTAAATTTTAATAAGTTTCTGAAACCACAAAATTTCTCTGGGAGCAGGTTGAAAAATATAACGGCATGCCGTTATAATACAGTATTTACGGTAAATGAGCTTTTGACCTTCTAGGGGTCAACCTATTAATTTATCAATTTTTGTGTCAGAAATTAAAACATTGTTGTGTATTTTTCTCTAACCGAATATCCTAGTTTGGGGTACACGATTTTCAAATTAAGCCTCATCGGAAGATTCCGAATGTTCACATTATTTTATCTAGATACGGCACTTCCGTCTCTCTAACAAGGGAACCTTTTAAGTGGGACCTAATGCCAGCAAAAACGACCTATACATGTCGAAAGAGGATGTTTGAAAACCTATAAATCAACTTTCAAAAGTTGCTTACGTGACCTGTAAGTGGCTGAAATCTCGACCTGAAAATTGGCCAATTTTACCATTGATTTGCTGTATCTCCTACCACGTTTGTAAAGACTACGGCGGCAGTATAAAAACATGTTCCAGTGGCGCAGGTGGTTAGAGCCTAGGAGGAGAAAAGTTTTGCCCTGGTTCGACCCCTGCACCATTTTTTCTTTTTTTTGTTGATTTTTCCTGCATTTTTTCTGTGATTTTTTGGAATCTATCATAAATCATAAATTTCAGCACTTTCATCTGTCAACTGACAGAAATTTCTCATAATCATCAATTGAAATGGATTCAGAAGGGAATCACGTTGGTGGTGGTACAAAAAACTTATATGATAGATTCCAAAAAATCACAGAAAAAATGCAGTAAAAATCAACAAAAAAAAGAAAAAATGGTGCAGGGGTCGAACCAGGGCAAAACTTTTCTCCTCCTAGGCTCTAACCACCTGCGCCACTGGAACATGTTTTTATACTGCCGCCGTAGTCTTTACAAACGTGGTAGGAGATACAGCAAATCAATGGTAAAATTGGCCAATTTTCAGGTCGAGATTTCAGCCACTTACAGGTCACGTAAGCAACTTTTGAAAGTTGATTTATAGGTTTTCAAACATCCTCTTTCGACCTGTATAGGTCGTTTTTGCTGGCATTAGGTCCCACTTAAAAGGTTCCCTTGTAAGTTGAGCTCTTTTTTCTATTTTCATCACAAATACTTGCTCGTGTCAACTCACGTGAACGGCTTGCTCTTGTTCAGCTCACAAACTGAAGAACGCGAGTTTTCTCTCCTACATAATTGTTTTCTTTTTGTTTTGTTGTTTTCAGCTGTTATTCTGAACAAAATGTGGCAGTTGTAGTCTGTGAAAGAGACGGAAGTTAAAGAAGGGGAAGTTTAAAATGCTAAAAATAATAAAAGGTACGAAAAAATTTGAAGACAGACACTATACCTTGTGGCATGACTGAACAAAAACTAAGAAATATCAGTGTGGCGTTCCAAACATTCCGGTATTTCACAGAAATTGAAGAAAAATTAACACTACGATTCTAGACAGGTACAAAATCCTTGGACACCTAGTTAACAGACCTAGCTACAGACATATAATAAATGTTTCCTCCTCACCAAGGTCTTCTGCTCTTTTTGTTGTTTTCTTTACTTTAGCCGTCACTAGCCACTAGTTTTCTAGAAGTCACATAAATCTGTTTATACCAACATTCTTAAAAAAAAAGAAGCGTCTAGAAAGAAAAAAGAGTACACATTCTACTAAAGCGTGAAAAGATTCTAGAAATAGATATGCTTAAATAACATGTGTTGTTATTTTTAGGATTAGGCAAATCTTCAGAAGGATAACCTTGGATTAGATTTAAAACGAAAAAAGAAAAAAAAGAAGAGCTTTTTGATCTAGAGGAATCAGATCTTATTTGGGTTTGTCTGATTGGACGGACACCCAAATTAGTGTTACAATGTCAGATTATATGGTTTGCATACGTTTTTTGGATTTCTTTAACTTCGGTACATTGGGTGAATCATTCTTGTTGGTTTGTTCTGTGTAGCCTTGGTTGTATCTCTACTCTTGTTTACAACATCTTATTGGTTTATCATAAAAAATAACGAAGCTGTCTAAGAAACAGGATAACTAAACTTTTGTATTATATTCTTGTCAGCTGCCACAAACACTTATCAAATGTTACATCAGCAACCTAACCGGTTCTGCAGCTGCGGACGAGGACCATGAACCCTTTTTCTTGTTATTTTTGTTATTGGACGCCTCTGCTTGACCTACCTTCACCACACATCAACTTCCTAAGCACTTCCTATCATGAGAATTTCACATGAGAAGGGTATCAAGGTTGCACGGGAATTTCATATATGTATTCGGTTATCCGAAAATTTTATGAATCCGTACACGTCTGTGTGTCCGAATGTCCACGTCATGCTCAGTTGAAATTCACATGATTTCCACCAACCCAATGTTTGCTCTCCGTTCGACATGGAGGATCATGAAAATGAGGGAAAATGATGTTTTTATTTGCTCATTTTTATGTGTAATGGGAAGACTCTGAGAAAACCGGAGTGTTGGTAAAAGAGACGGAAATTAGAGAAAAATAAAGGGATATAAACAAAAAAAATTACTAGAAAATCGGTTACAGGAAGAAAACACGGGATATTGACAATGAGCTGAAGAATTGAGAATCTTGAAAATTGGAATGAAAGACAAGGGGTAACCCTGTGAACGAGCGTAATTAGGTGTCAAGATGTAGATTAAAAATAATTTGAAGGTAATTAGAGAAAGTTATTTGCCTGTTATCAGCCAACAAGATCAAACTTTCAAATTCTCTCCTAAAAATAGGGGGTTTTTGACTAACATTAAATAGAATAAATTCAGAAAATACAAAAATATCAATTTACAAGTTCTTTCAACCTATGTATCTCCAGCTCCCGGCTCCTCGGATTGACTTGGCCGATGCTCTACTACAATAGGCTCCGGTGAAGAAACGCTACGCTTTCGACGAATTTCCGGAACGATTCGGTTGGAATGACGTTTCGGGCAACACAGTCCAGTTGCATACCAGAACATGGACCTAGAACGAAAGGAGTTTGTGTTAGTCTACATTTTTGTAATTGATAACTTTTTGAAAAACCCCAAGTTATGAACTTACCACAAAATATGTCCAACTGTAAACCACAAAGCCATATTATATCCAATAAAGCTCAACAATTCATAAATATTTGGATCCTTTGATACCAGAATCTCTGTGGTTCTCATTGTGGAGTACTCGAGAACTAGGCGGGAGACGTAGTCCTAAATGGCAAAAATAAACATGAAGATACTCAGACCTACTCTCTGACAAACAAATGTCTTACCTGCGTTGTTCTATACTCTTCCGGTAGATCATAGCCTTCAATAGTTCCGGGGTACGAGGTGATCAAACAACTTCTATGATTATCATTCCGACACTTTTTGGCGTCATCATAACCGGGAAGATCTTTTGGAATATCCTCATCCCAATTTTCAACACGAGTTAGGTCAATGTAACGACGAGCACAGTTGTCATATGCGTCTACGCTGCATACATTGGTTTGACTGACACGGAGAAGGAAGTCTCTGAATTTTTATTTATCCTACTGTATTTTTCTTTTTCGTGTTAAATTATCTCGTCAAGATTCTTACCTATACGCAGCGGGATCATAATGCAAAAGCTCGGCCATCAATGGGTGACAAGTACAGTATCTCATGACCAGCATCATATTGCACATCAAATAATTTGTGTCATTATGCTTAAAAGCGTGCTCATCACTTCTACGGGCATCTCCTAATGCGTAGCCACAAGATGTTCGACGGATGTCTGCTTTTTTCTGAAAACCAAATGAACCTGTTTTTGAATTTTACAAAAAACTTACCGTTTTCTTCATTTGGAGTCTGACACCTCTCTTGTCCATTAGTCTTATGGGGTTCTCTAATTCGGTGGCCATTCTCATGACATCACTTCCATCTTCTCGGAGATATACATCAACTCCGGGATGAGTGGGGACATAGGTGGAGAACCAGGAGTTTCGGGTCATCTGCATAGCTAGCATAAATTAGAAATGAATGAATTATATACCTGGAATGTGATAGAAAATTGTCTATTTATCCCCGTTGAATTTTGCCACATTGTTGAATCTCGCCAAACCCAGCACAACCCATTCGTACTAGGAATCAATGAGAGTAAATTCCGACAACAATCAAAAGAGGACAACTGAATTCCTTGATAACTACAAGAGTTAATAACTGATTGACACTGATATTGCATATTCTGGATTGTTTGATTCCGAGTTGATTGGGTAATGTATTGTAGTACAGTATTCTGTCCTTGATTCATAAAATCTGCAGCTGGGGCTGTGTAGTCCGCTGCTTCTCGGAGTGAAGGGTTAGTCCATTCTAGAAGATAACGGAGTGCGGAATCTTGACGGAGGTTCACATTAACATTGTTGAGACCATCTTGGGAAAACGGCATACGATTACAGATGATGAGGGCAGGAATGAATAGTTGGTCATCGTGGACACTGGAAATTGAAGCTCATTGAATTGTTTTACAAATGAAAACTCACGTTTTAGTTTCGGTCTTCTCAGTTTGCGAAGCTGTCCGAAATATGAAGTATAGACTGTGAAGGACAAAAAGAGCAATACAAGAGCAGAGAAGAAAGAGGAAAAAGAGTCCACCGAACAGACGGCGGATCAACATTCTGGAAATTAAAAGTTTAGTAAAAAGAAAAAGGTAAAAGTAAATTAACGGTTAGAAAAAACGAGAGCGTCAGTATTTACTCGTGCTGAATGTCAGAGGAAGATAATGAGCACTAATTGAACACTATCGGCAGAAAATATCAGAATTGTTCAAAATTTGGTAGACATTTTTGGAATGTCTCGTTTTAAAGACTAACATTTGCATTCGTGTGAGCGTTTGCAGATTTGATTATTAACATAAAAAATTCTAAGTTTTAAAAGAAAATAGTATAAGAAAATAGAAAAGGAACACTGCATCTTAGACATTGAAATTTCTTTCTCCTCATAGTTTAGCCTCCTTTCAAGAGAGCAGGTGCCTAGATTTGCCGGAAACCCCTCCAATTATGGGTTTGCATTTCATTTCTTGTGGAAGTGGGAGAATATAAATCTAAACAGGATTAAGAAATTGGGACCTCTTATTCCATAGTAGTTTCTCAAGAATTTAGAATTTAGATTTCCAAAAAAGCAAATAAGCAAAAAGTTGTGAAACTTTCCAAAAGAAGTAATAATTGCGGACCCCCACCTAGAAGCTTGGGGGGTCAGAAGCATTCTCGCTGCGTCTCTCAGTCTCTCCTACTATTTCGCGGCGACGGACTCTTCAAAAGGTTGTAAGGTTGTCTCCATAGAAACATTTTGGACCCGTCTCTCTTCTTCTTCCTTGAAGGGAAATTTCTTTCATGAAGAAATAGGGGAGGAGGACAAGGAGGTCCGTCATTATTCAGGAAGGTAAGCGTTTTTTGAGAAAGAGGAAAGAGACTTGGCATAGCGCCATGTTTTGAGATAGGAGTAAAGGATACCAGAAGCATGGGTGATAGGATTGATTGGATTTTTAAAGAATGTTCGTGGGCAAGGTTGTGCGTCAAACTTGTCAAAACTGTGTTAAAGCGATAATGACTGACAAACTGAAGAAAATATAATATTTTCAAAATAGATCCTCTAAGAAAGAAAGTTCTGGAATGCGGAACAAGTGTGGGTGAGTAGACACTGGACACTGGCTACTCAAAATAAATGAAGCGGAATGAAAAAAGTAAGTGTTTGGTGGTCCAAGTTTTTGAACACGCCCCTTGGCAATCGGATACACTATTATACTATCAATAATTACCGATTCGTATAGACTTGTACAACGAGATTGTTAGCAATTCGTACAATTTCTATTGTTTGATCAAAATTAATTTCTGAGTGTGGCGGTCAAGACTAAAATAAGGGATAAGGCCTGAGTAGCCACCTCATATCTGGTTTCATTCCATTTCTACTATACACCTTTTCTTCGAAAATTTTATTTAGGCTCATTACTTATTCGTAATAGGTTAGAAGGTATTGCACAACCAGTAGTAGTGCAAAATGAGTGGCAGGTGTAATATTTGTATAGTAAAAATTACTATTTTTGTTGGGGAAGAAGAACGGACCATGTTAAGAGAAAGAGGGGGCCCGGTGGGAGTTTGATTGGCCTGATTTGAATTTATCTTTCACATATTTACAGGCATAAGAGGTTGCGACATTGATAAAACGTTGCCAAAACTGAAAATTCTATATTTTTGATTTCAAAACACCAAAATTTGGCAAAATGGGACTTTAAAATTATATTTGAGCTGTCAAAACCTGCTAGTTTCCATTAATTGCTTTCAACCAGGGATAATCATCAAGATGGAAAATTCTTGAACACATTTTTCTATATTTTAACGGGTTTACAGAAACTATCAAAATGATCAAACATTGTTTTAAGAGGGTTTTCTGTTTTTTCAGACCGACCAAGCTCGAAAATACTGTATTTGATCTATATCAACTATGAGACCATCCCGCGGAATTTATAACAAATTAGACCATTCAATCTCATGGGACCACTCCACGGTCTCTCATCCTTCGAGAAAGAACTGCAAGGGAATTTTTGGTCTACCGTCATAAAACTTCATTTTTGAGAGAATTGCAGGTCTATAGCCTTGTTTGATAATGTTGAAAAATGAAGAAATCCAATAGACATTTACGAAATAAAAATGAAAATTGACATTTTGACATTTTGACCTGAAATAATACCTGAAACCTGGATTATTTTCTATTTTTTCAGAACTTTTAAAATGGAAAATTTAATGATTATCTCTCTGATCGGTTCGAATCTGAATTACTAAAATGAGTAGCTTATAATGACGATTCATTGTATTTTTGTCACTTCTGTTTAGGTCAGTCATCATTTTATCACTTAAATGAATTGTTTCTTTTCGACCATCTCTCGGTCATATTACAGGCAGTTTTTCTTGATATCGTCTCCCAGTAACGTCTGTTTGTCCAGATGTCTCACAATATTTCATCAACACGATTCTCCCATCTTACGTCACGTCATAACCCGTTCAATCCATTTAATCCTTCTTCCTCTTTCCGACTCTTGGGTAATCCTCACCCCTCCACCACTCGAGATATAAAAGATGTTCGAATGACGTCATACGACCCCCGACAAAACGATGGACGGGTCAAGAACGCCTGTGTGTTCTTAGCACCTCCCGAGAGCAATGTTTCATTGAAAAAGACAGAGGATGGAAAGAAAACAAACACTAATAATAATAGATATGGATGGATACAAAAAGAGGGGGAATAGAGAGAGTTTTTGGAGGGCAAAAGACAAAAGAACACGAACGGGCGAAAAGAGTAATTGGAGAACGGGTTTGGGTGCAATCTGATGCTTTTCATGTGGTCACTTCTTTGAGATTTGAGTTTCGCAGGTCCGTTAGCTGCTTTTGAAGATTGACATTGGAACTGTGAGCATTTGATTTCCAACAAAAAAAGCAGTTCCGGATTTTCCCATGGTACACAACCAGATTGGCAAGAGACTGACGAAAAATGATGTAATATCCTGAGCATTGTAATAATGAGGTGTGGATGAGAGAATATGGTGTCACATTTTAGATTAGTTACAGTTGTTATGTGCTTTTTCGGGGTAATTAAATTGAGAGACCCATTTTTGTATGTAGATAATGAATTTAAAAAAAAACTCTATTTTACAATTGTAATAGCAAACTAAAAAAACCAATTTTCAAATGCATAACTAGCTTTTGATTGAATTTGAAGTATAATCAAAAATTAGACATTTTCGGAAAAAGAACTCTGAAAGTTCCAAAATTTCGTTCAAAACATTAACTCATCAAAAAATCACAACAAATTTTCTGATGTTTGAATTTTTTGTAAATTCAAAACTGTATCAAAATGACGTTTCCTGTTTACCATCTGTGTTTTGCCTCGTCGAATTTTCTTTCTCAGATCTTATCTGTGTATGCTGAACTGTTCTTTACGGTATTGAATTTCTTTCTTTACATCTGCCTATCCGGATGTCCACAGTTCATACATCCGCTTATTTTTTATTTTTCAAATTTTCCTTCTTATCATTCAGACCAATACCTTTTTTGTAAACATATCTTTACTATTAACAAACGCAAACGGCTGTATGTTTGTGTGTCTGTCGCCGATCCTACCGCCCTTCCTACTGAACCGATTTTCTTCAAATTTGGACCGAAAGATCAGAAATTTTCTCTTAATGATGCCCGTCTATTTTTTTAGTTAGTATAGGTCTCGACTAGGTCACTAGGTAAAAAAAAGTGGTTTTCAAGCCTTTCAGTGGCTTTTGTTTCCGAAATAGGGAAATAGGAGTTCACGGGGGAAATAATTATAGAACATTTTCATTCTTCAAATGAATTCATTTCTTCAAATTTTCAACACGGGTGGTGTAGAAAAAGAGGTTGAGCAGCCGTTAGGCTGCGTTAACCGACTGGTTACAAAAACGAATGCAATATTTCAAAATCCCTCCAATACGAAATTTCATATAAAACGTACTAGAATAGATTGGAAACCTCCATTACTCCAAATAAATTTTCCAATTTCCTTTCTTTCTTCTGCCAAACCCTTTGTTTCCTTTTCCACTAGTATATATGGAATATTTAAGTCACATCCAGAGTCATACGACTTTCTTCCCCGTTAGTCTCATTAGACATCTAAATCGGAACAAGTACAACGTTTCGCAGCCTACTAACTCACCCTATAGTTTAGTTTCCGGTCTTTTTAAAGAAACAATTTAAAGAGGCGGAACTGAGACGGATTTTGGTTTTTGGAAAATCTAGCTAGAAAAACCAAGAAGACTAATGAGGTAGTGACTTAACGAAATAGGAAATGGCTGATTCAGGCTGAATTCTAGACTAGATGTTTCTTGCCGGAATAAAGATAGGAGGTTTCCTATACTTTAGTTTCTCTATCATTCTTCTCTTTCATTTTTTTCTTTTCCCCTTGTCAAGTACCATATGTTACATTACTGCATTCACTACTTCTCCCTGTTGTTTTTCCTTGTTGATTTTTTCTCCCCTCCTCTTCTTCTCGAAAGATTGGACGGCGAGCACGAAAAACACAAACCAATTGATCTCTAGTAGATCTGATCACTTATTTTCCCTCGGATTGCGGGAAGCTGGTTTTCAGAATGCTATTGTTAGGGATATTAGTTTTCGGGAGGATAAAGACAACTGAGTTTTCAGCTTTCTTCTTCAAACTCTCTATAGTATGATTAGGAAGCTGAAACTGTGATAAAGATTGTGAAACGCATTTTCAAATTTTACAGCTGAAATTAAATTTTAAGCTGCTTCCCTCGAACCTCTCCGCTCCGCCTCCTCATCCGAAACCTTACCTCAAAGGAGCCGCTCTCCCCGTTGTCCTCTGTGGCGCAACGGTTGTGTCGCAGGTTATCAATTTGAGAGACCCTGGTTCGGTTCCTGCCGGAAGCAGCTGATTTTTGAGAGCAAGCGATGAATGTAAAAACGGATTACCTGTTCTGAAAAAAATGAATTCAAACTTCTTCCCATGAGCTTGCTTTTTTATTTCTTTTGTATTTTTTGAGGAATTATTTGTTAGTTATTCTAGAATACTTTGTTCAAAAAGAAATAAATTTGAAATCTTTCGACGGCAAACTTTATACTTTTACAGCTATCGCAGTTTTTCACCTGATTTAAGAAAACTGCGAAAATCTCGTTTCTCGATAAAAATTTAGCTAGCTTCCAAGCCACCAGTTTACACCAACTAGTCCTGAATCGCTTTACTTTTCAACAACTCGTTCGTGCTCTCTGGTTTATAGTCTTGTTTATCCCCGTCATGACGCCTGGTCTTCTGCTCCAGAGGGGCTCACTGAGCAGACACCTAGACTCCTCTCCCCAAAACAAAACAAAATATTCTCATTCTTCTATTTGGACATTCAAAATATGGTAATATAGGAGATAGTTACGCGCTTCCTCTGTTTCTTCAAACAATAGTGGTTGTTCATAATGGGCAAAGACGGGGCTGTTCCTCTCTTTGCTTCGGAAAAGAAGAAACAAACCAGACTCTGTGTCTCTCACTCTCTGCGTCTCTAGCCCCCGCTACAGTATCTCTCTCCTCGAAAAAAAGAGAAACCGAGTGTAGGTCATGAGGGCTAAGACCACATGATTCCCTCAAGGTTTCTGCGTCTCCATACTCTCTAGTCACCCGCGGGGAGTGACCACGCCCACTTTTCCTTTCGTCCGTTCTCTGAAGTGTATGTGCTTCTTCGCCATTCACTTGGTTTGATGTTTCGGACTACTTTTATCATTTTAGTTTTCTCGCCTTCTTGGTATTCAATTATTTTTTATTTCAGCTTGTCCAACCTCATCACTCGAAAACATGTTCCGTGCAATCTTCGACGCCTTCAATTTCACCTCAACCACCACTGAGGATTCAGAAGATGCGCCATCAGTCACACAAACACAAAACGAGAACATTGATGAGGATGGATGGGTGAACTTCACGCATCCAGAAGACGGGGATGACACCTTCGCCATCGTCGAGAATCCCGAGATTATGGAGATGGATGAGATGACGATGGACGATGAAATCGAGACGGGGACCACGTTGGGACGACCGGAACTCGAAGCGATCAAGCGACGAGAGAAACTGAATTTGGCTAAAGCAAAGACCGCTTTTAGGAATCATTTGGAGTCAGTGGTAAGTTTAGAAATAGTTGAATAAGTAGAAACTAGCTTTTCATTTCTATCCCATTTTTCACACATCCCGGACTACTGTACCAAATCCAGCCGACTGTCAATAGCTCTATATTTGGTCCAGGGGTTTTCGTTTGCGGATTAGATTATTGTGACAGATATGACGTCATAGGGTATAGACAAGACTGGGATTGATTTTGCAATTAGATAGCTTTTTTGGATTTTGCAGTTTAAAGGGAAGAGTACGCAATAGATATTTGTGAAAAATGGAAACCGCTCTTAGTCATTTTACTATTTTTTTCGTTTTCCAGATGTTTGCCGATCCAAAATCTGGAAAAGACGTGCGAACCACTAAGACTACTCATGGTTCGACCCATTCTGGCGTCTCGAACTCATCCAATTCAATTCGCCGCCTCAATACCCAATCCCAACGATCGAAGAAGTCTTCTGGAAAGAGCAACGATCGTAAAACTCACCGAGTCTCCGATCTTCAACTCACTGAAGCTTAAAAAAAAACTTCAACCCCAATTGAGCTGGTCTCAACAGAGAAACTTTATTTTGTATATTTCGTTTAGTGTGTCTAGATCTGTAATTTCTTCTCCTTCCTAGACCATTTTATGTAAAATTTTCTGTAAATTCTCATGCAAACTTATCCACTTTTCTATTATGTATTTTCCTTCTTCTCAAAATCTCCCGCAACAAAAAAATCCCGAAAACTCTTTCATCAATCAATCATCACAAAAAAATTTCTGTGCCACTTGCCTTATGTATTTTTTCTTTTTTTCTCTGCTTCTCTCAATTCTCTTAAACTAAAAAATAATAAAAAGAATCGGGAAACAAAAATTGGTTTTTTTTTCGTTTTTGATTGACGATGGAGAGAAAAAGAACATTCATCAATCTTTGGGAATGGGATTTTTTCCAGGCTTTTTGCTTTTTTATTGACTGCGTTCCTTCAAGATTTTCGGTCGGTCTTCACGATTTTTTTTTGAAAAAAATCAGAATTAATACGATCCTTACAGACTTCGAGACGACAAAGAGAACAAACCTTATTATTCTAATCACCTGTATGCTGATAATCACGTGAACTCAATTCATTGTAATATTTTGGACGGGCCGATGATGTCATTGGGTCGAGAAACACACATACACTTTGGACCCCATTTTTTTGTGTGGGGTGTCAGGAGTCAGTTGGCATGCCGAAAGGTGTAAAGGGGCTCCGGTCAGAAGGTCTAGTTTGTAGTCTGAGAAATAAGACGCCAAGGAAGTGGAATTTTAAGAGGTGAAGGCAATGATAAGAAAATTGATTTTGAATTTTGATAAAATTTCGAGTATGACGGCCATATTGTTGATTTGAAGAATTCAAAAGTATTAACGGCTATTATAAAGCTCACCGCTATTGAAGCATCGCCAGCTATCGAAATAGAAATGTAGTTTGATTTTTACAACACAAATTTGATCCAAATTCAAATATATTTCTCCAAAATTTAAATGTATTCATTTCCTTCGTCAGAGGAGACACTCTTATGTGCACTAGTATAAGAACAGATGTGCAAAATGCAAACAAAACGAGAGCCCCTCTCTATTATTCTTTATTGGTCATTTTGGAGTCAGTTGGGGGAGAGGAGAGAGGAATGAATTATGATCTGCCACGTGGGATGGAATTAGCATGCCAAATCGCAAGATGTCGAATTTATTTCTTTTGAGTTTTAAAAAGAAAAAATTATCTTAAAATTACAGAATCTACTCTCTATGACATAGAACTCTTTTCGATACCAAGACAACTTTTGTTTTTTTTTGTGTTTCCGCTCTCTCTGGCTGCTCCCGGTTCATCACGCTGGAATTTTTTCTCCGAAAAAACAAAACAATGCCAATTAGATGTAATAAACCACTTAAGGATGTCAAAAGAGTGTAATTATTACATCATTAGAGGAAAACGAGAAAACAATTTCTCTTCTCGATTTTCCTCGAGACGAGGTAGGTTTCTATGGATGATGTAATGTCATGCCTATGTGACCTTTTTTCCATGAAAAAAAAAACAAATAAAAGGGAAGGAATAAGGGGCAAAAGAGACGGCATAAGGTGACGGCGTGTTTTGATGTCAATGAGAATAGAAAGGCCAAGACATGGGAAATATTATAGATGGGTTTTTGATAATCTGGAAATATTGAATCAGTCACCGAGTGACGACCCAGAATTGATTTGTAGCAATATGATATGAAGTTGTTTTCGAAATTTAAAATATTGACAAAATGCTAGACACTAGCTTGTAAGCTTATTGAGTTAAATATTTTACAGACGATAAACTGACTAAAACTAGGAAATTATCCCTAAAATCACCTGTTAGAAATTGTCACGCAGCTGAAAAAATTGTTCTAATACGTTTACAGTTCTTTTCAGACCCACAAATCTCAAAAATATGGTATTTGACCTGATTCTAATACATGATCATCCCGCGGAAATGCGAACGAATTTAATGCTCATTTAATATCACCCAATGTGTGTCTAAAAAAATAAAGCACAAGATTTGATCTACCTACTCTACACGGTGTTCCAATTAGAGCGCATCTGCAAATTATAAAAATGCAAACTTATTTTTTGCACTGAAAACACTGTTTATCTGCTCTTTTGTTTTTGTTTCGAATTTTTCTCAATTTCTGCAACTACAGTCTGATAGAGTGGCTGAATACCTACCATTTGAGCACAAGTTGAAAAAATTTGTCATTTCCGAAACCTGTTTTTTATTGCCCTCTACAAAGTTCACATTATGGGAAAATCAGGATAAACAATTTTTATTTGAATTTATCATATTTTTGAACGTTTCGTAAAAACCGTTTGAATTTTCTCTGGTCCCCTATTGACCATCCGACTTCCTGTTATTCTTTCCTAAAATAAGCACCCAATCTGTTTCTGGTTCACATCATGCATTCATTGTGATTAATTGCCATCTCTCCCTGTGTTTGATCTCTCTGTCTGCCCCCTCTCTCTTCTCAATTACTCTGAGCACCTGTCCCAGTGGGTCACCGCCTCTCTTGAGACATTGGACATAAGGCAACATGTCCGGGACAGACGAAAAAAAGGGGACAAGTTACGCGTGTCCAGGACAACCATAAGTAATTATATCGGTGGACGATGGTGTGAAGAAAAAAGAAAGAGATAGAACAGCAGATATAGGTTTTCCAGTGAGAAATTAGAAAAGGAATCACAAGGTTTGGGTGTGATAACCAGTTACTGCAAGTTTAACGAAATATTTTTTTTTGAAAACTGTGATCGAAAAGTCTTCAAATACAAAAAGATCAAAAAAATGATATGAGTATTTCAAAAGCAAAAATTAAAATTGCGATACGGTACACAACTTCATATTCTTATGTTCTCATCCAACTTGAATATTTGCTCACCAAAGTATATTTGTTGGATATATAGTTTAAACCCCTAACCCCTAAGAGATCTCGCAGGTGCATACATCAAACAGGATTACTTAATACCATTTCTTTTGTAGGCAGGGAGGAACTATTGGCGGTGAGGTTCAAATGAGTTTTGCCACAAGGGATTATTGAGATCGCATGAACTTATTTGTAGCGAAAATCTCAACTCTTCAAAATGGTTTTTTTCTGCGCGCTCGTTTGAATTTCTGGTATTATTATCTCATAATAATTAACTTTGCGGTTCACATTTTGAGACTATATCCGACCTGCACTCATATTCTGACAATAAAAAAGTGTGAAGAAGGGAAGCATATGCTTATGTTTTTATGGGAAGAATTGAAATCTGCGGTTCGAAAAACCGATGAACGGGATTTTGAGTGAAGACGAATGTTTTCGGAGCGCGCCTAAAGCGCGACAGCTTGGAAAGTAACTATTCGAATGAATAAGAAACTTGAAACCAGTAAATTCCGTGACCTTTCCCAACATTTCCAGAAACATAAAACTTCCACGTGTTCTTTCCATACCCATTAGTTAAATTTTAAATTTTAAAATATTCATTTTTCTTTTCTCATCACTTCCATCACAAAATACGAAGATGAATCTATTGTCATTCTTGTTGTTCATCGCCATCTTTCAATTTTCAACAGTCAATACAAGAAGATCGAAAAAACATTGGCCACAAGATTTCAACGTAACAAGTTTGGACACGTGGCAAACGATGAAAAAATATTTTGCGACGGTGCCGAAAAAGTGAGTTTTTCAACGCTCAGAAATTTTGTAGTCTATGTATATATATTTTTTAATTCCAGCGAAGAAGAAGATCATATCAACGTTCCTATTCAATATCGAGTGATTGGAGTGCGGTATTCAAACGGTACCACCGATATTGATCGTTCCCACTACTTACGGCCTATTCTTGCTTTTATTGTAAAACCGAAAGGGTGAGCGTGGTTTTTTTAGTCTGAGAAATGTCATATTATCAAAACTAATTTGTTCAAAAGAAATGCACTTCCAGATACATCTTCAATTTGGCTAAATGCTATGTTGTGCTCATAGTAATGTTACTGATCGTTCTTGTTGCATACACTTCCCATGGAATGTTTAGATCGTCAGTTACAGTACATGGTAATCTGGATATTAACATTTTTTAACAATGACAATTGTTTTTCAGTGAAAGACTTGCATGATGAAAATAATCCGCCCAGAGAATGTCCGGTTGCACTCACATTAAACCTTAGAACGAAAAGAGAAGGAAAAACTCCCACTGGTAATGTTTTAAATAGTTTTGAAAAAAAGCAAACAAAGATTTTTTCAGATGTACATAAGGAAAAACTTGTTTTGGCGGCCATACAGTGATAAATAAACTCAAAAAATGATCTCAAACCTTTGTTTGCTCGAAAAATAAATGGTTAGACCTATTTTTTACAAAAAGTGTTTTTTACTTGTACAAATGTGAAAGAAGCCCACTGTTCCCATAGTGTGTCAATCGCAATGTAGGAAGTGTTTGTTCTGATTTGCCACACTTTTTCGTTTTAATACTGTTCGCTTCAATTCTTTATAAGACGACTCTTACTGTAGTTTTGCCAACTTTTTGCGACGAAATTTTATAATTTACGGTTTGTAAGCAGAACGCGTAATTCTCGGCTAGAACTTTTTTCGACAGTTCATTTTTGAAATTTTTGTAATTAATTTTAACTTATTGCACATTGCACGATCTCTTAGTACCCGTAAAAAACTGCAAGGAAATTTTTGAGAAAATTGCATGTCTACAAATTTATTTTGTGTCCAGAAACATTTTGAAATTAGAAACACTCGCAGTATAAGTTTTCAATTTCTCAATTCCTCACTTTCTCAATTCTTTATGACTGTGAATTTTTAAAACTAGTTTCAACAGTTATAGAAGGTATTCCTGCGTTTCTCCTCTCAAGGCGGATTATGGTTGTGTCGATGACCTTACCCTCTAAAAACCTATTCCGTTCGTGTTTTTTTTTCTGGCAACAGTTTTCCTCTTTTGCCTCACCATTGGAGAGACTCAGGACAACAAACGAAACGCGCGCGGGCCGCGTTGCCCTCGTCGACACAGAATTCCCACTAGCAGTGAATATTGCTCAGTATAAATACACGTGAAATAGGGAAATAGTTGAATCGATCGTTCTTTTTTGGAGACTGGAATGTTCTTTGATTAGCCTCGTACTTATTATCTTTTATTTACAAATAGAAAATTCAGTTGCAAAAATAATTTCGTATTTCAGTGGGAACTTGGGTAGAACGTCTACTGGATGAATGACAGCGAATGATTGTTTATTCAAATACAAGGATGGGTGGGTTCTTTTTTGAATTATGGAGAAAGAAATGAAAAGTTTTAATATAAAAACTATATACATTTTTGTTTTTTGGAGAGAAAAACAACTTTAGATTTTCAGATATAAGTCTTTAGACTTCCAGATAAAGGTTTTTGTTCAGCAAGAAAAATAGCTCAAACTGTAATTTTTTGTATTACGAAAAGGTTTCTATCGAATAAACAAACAGACCGTTTTTATCAGTTAGAGAATAATTTTAGAAAGAGAGTGTTGAACAAAACAAGTTAAAACGGAAAACAATCTCAAAAAAGTTACTTTAAAAGTTATAATTTTTAAGAAGATTTGGAATGGTTTGAATTGTAAAAAAGCCTCAAAATTCTAAATTAAAGAAAGTTGAAACGCAAAAAAATTGTGATCGAAATTGTGATTGACTAATGAGAGGGCACCCTCGTTTATTACAACGCCTAGCTGGCGGCCGCGCTCTCGGGTGGGTAGCTCAGTCGGTTGCGGCTTTACCCATGCGCGTCTGGTTATGAGTTCGGGGCCCACAGAGCAATTACTAACCGAACATTGAGCCAATTTTTTTTGTTGAGTTCTCTCCTCCTGTAAATGAGTAAACAAAAAGAGATCCTGAGAAAAGAGAAGTTTTTGTAAAAATTTGAACGTCGAGTGCGCGAAAGTTTGCTTTGGCACTGTCCCAAAAGCCTACCGTAACCTTTACACTCGCGTTTATCAGTAGAGCGCGTCAGATCTAAGGCATTTAAAATATTTTTTTAGGTATATCCTCTTGGAAGACTTGGAATCTTGGTACTCCCATGGCTTTGTCACTGCACAGGATAGAATCCAGATTTTCCAGGGAACGGTATCAGTGAACTATAAAATCAGTGAGTTCATCACATCATGCTCTCGTTTTTGAACAACTCAATTCCTAGGCGCCTTGATGATGCTCTACGGCGATCGGTTCCCATTCCGAAGGATACCGAAAAACGGAGTAGACCCACTGGTTGCATGCTCGTCTAGTGGAGATGTGCGAGAAGAAAATGATAAGGATGTTTCTCCATCCACTAGCCCTCTCATGCCGCCACCTCGGGCACCTTCCCCTATCATCCAGAATTCATTTCCACCCAAGAAATTGGGCGGTGCATTTGGTGCTAAACACGGGGCGAATTCTGTTTCAGCTCCCAAAGAAGTCACTCAGCGGAACCCATCATTTTCTTCAGAAGCCATTGATAGACCCCCACGACCGCCTCAGAATAAAATAATGGAAGATTCGAATTGGCAGTACCGAGACTATCCGTTGTATAATGTGGACGATGAGCCAGATGATGATCAAAAAATTACTGGTAAGATATTACATAAGCTATTTTTTTATAACAGTAAATTATTTATTAATCAATGAAACCATTTCCTTTCTTTGCAGGTAACGATGTAATTGATGAAATGAGAAAACTGAAAGAATTGGCTCCTCTCAATGAGTATCCCAAAGGAGATTTTGACTATTTCGTTTTCCTTCACCGTAAAAACTACCGGAGAACCGGCCTGAAACCTTCTGTTGTAAGTTATCCTTGTCTGAGATAAGGCTGAAAACTGAAGCTTTCAAATTTCAGGCAATCTGTCGTCTCTGCAATTACACACCCTTCAGTGGTCATTTGTTCCTGAAACATTTGTTCAATGAAGATCACATTCAAGCTTTGTCTAAGTACATGATATCAAAAAGTTCATTCCAATTTTGGGAGGATCACTTTGATCAGTATAAACAACAAGCTTCCGGCAGGGGTTATGAGCCTACGGAAACTAAATCAACATTTATGAAAGGAAAACCAAGTAAGAGTGTGCGAGAAATTAAACATTGTACAAAACTATCATATTTTGGGAACTCACTAGTTTATCTAAAAACGAACTTCACTTACTATAAAATAGCAGTGTCTTGAATTTTTAGATTCTTATAGTTCTTGATCGAAACTTTCAATACGTTTTTTGTTCAATTTTTGGTTTTTTCAGCTGCGGATTTCTTCCCCACCATTCCATTATTCTCATCTGACGTGAGCACTGATATTCCAAAGCTCGATCCATCTATTGTGTCTACACTATTATCCCTAGCAGCTGACTGGCAATGGCGAGAAGACCAAACCTATTTGCCTAAATATTACAAATCAGTAACGATTCCGGTAACTTCCTTTTCTCGAATTTGTTTAAACTTTCTTCATCCATTCAGACATTTTGTGATGTTTGTCAAGAAGAGGTAGAATGGCACAAGACACGGTTCACAAAACATATAATATCCGAAAAACATCTCAGTGGCTTAACAGGAATATCTCGGAAAGAACTAAACTTCTGGGTAAATATTTTGACCTTGGAAGGTAAAGAAACCAAGCTCCGTCATACGGATAGAACGAGAATATTGGAATTTAGAAGTATGTTAAAAATCACCAATATGCATTCAACTTTATTGATTTTCAGATCCCCGTCCAATCCCATTAATCGATTTCAAACTAGAATCGCCTCTTCTAGAAGGTTGGTATTTCTTGTGGGATCCTGTTGATTCAGAATGCTAAAAACTGAATTTCAGAAAGAATGCGAGCTTCTAGAATTAAAGAATTAGAAACTATTTTTAATAAAATAGATAGAAAAAGAGCGAACGAGTCGGTATCTGGAATGCTTGACGCATCAGGCAACTCACTAAATCAAGATATCGCTTGTTTTGCATGTGATCTACCGAGAAACCACTTCAAAACACAGTTGCACTTAGTGGATCACCTCTTTACGGAGAAACATTTGAATTATGTGAGTTGCAAGATGAAAGATTGGTTTTCTTTCTATTTTTCAATCATTCTAGCTTCGAGTCATTGGTTTTTCTGAAAAAGCGTTCCTCTGGTGGAAGAAATTTTTGAGTGTTTTCCCAACCGTTAGTATTCCATCCCAGCAACCTACTGCTGCTCAAGATCCTCCAACCAAAAATATATCTGGGAGTGAGTGAAATGTTTAAGTTTCTAATTTTTCAATGCAATTACGGCACATTTATTCAGATATTCCACGTGTTCCGCTATTAGATTTTCCACTCGATGGCGCTAAGAAATCAACCCGTAAGTTTTTTGTTGAGTCGAGCTTTAAATTCAGCTAAAAAGTTTTCAGAGCAAGAATTCGTTTTGAGCATTCGAACTATGGTATCTTCCCTAAAAAGCTCAGGAAAAGGAATTGCGACGAATAAAGTAACTGGGTAATTAGAACATTCACTAATCGTTTTTCTAACATTTTAGATCGTCAACTGGAAATGTGCATACTGTTGTTCTAAAAAGCAACCAAGCATAATATTGAGAACGGAACTCGAAGCTTTCCAACATATTGTGTCACAGAAGCATTTGGAAAAAGTAATAAAAAAAAGCCGAAGCTTCAATTAATAATTGCTTCCAGATGAAATTCGTTGGTGCTTTGGACGATTTGAATTACTGGAAGAAGCAGGTTATCGATATTAATTCTGTTATAAATGAAAAAACCGTTATTCCGTCAAGTAAGCTATTTCCTCTGCAGAAGATTCTAACTGACCCGATTTCAGACGTGCCACGAGTCCCTATGCTAGACCGGATTTCGCCAAACGCGAAATTCATCCCGTTAAATAAGGAATTATTATTACATCTCATGAAATATAGAGACAAGTTCGAAGGAAAATATTTGGAGAGAGCAAAGGCTATGGTATCAGAACTTTTATTTTATTGCCAAGTGTTTAATTTTTAAATTTTTAAGAAAATCAATTGGAGATGCACGTTTTGTAGAGAGCCAGGAGTTGCAACGTTTTTCTCATATAAACTGTACGCCTACTATCACATTCTTCTACCCCAGCATTGGAAAAATGTGAGACATTCGGATAATTGAAAGCACAAACAATATTCTATTTTAAGATGGGTAGCAAAACAACGAAGGAAGATCTGGCCTATTGGACTGATTGGGTGAAAGCAATATTTTCCCCAAGCTATACAATGCCGCAAAAAATACCTGCAACATTCAAAGAACCTCCCAAAAAAGTTGGAGCACAATTGCTACTTCAAAGTGAGTCATTATATTCAATCTCTATGCATTCGAAAAGTTTAAGATAACCCACGTGCGGCATTGATTGATGACATGCCGAAAGGAGCAGTGGCTGTTTCAAGTAAGTTCAATTACTGAATTAAACAAAAAAAATTTGTACTTTTAGAAGAAAAATTCAATGAAATGCTCAACGAGTGTCAACGAAAGTTCAAAAGTGGTGGAAAAGCAATGTTAATTGATAGGGCTTCAGTAAGTTCTTGTTCATTCACATACTCTAGCATTTATATTGTTTTAGGTAGTTACCCACTGGAACTGCTCATTCTGCAGTACGAGCACAAAAAAATTCTCGTTGAGCAATCAACTGGACGCATTTTGTCATATTGTTAAAGAAAGTCACCGGGAAAAGGTATTTTACAAACATTCAAAGTACTTGAAACCAAAAAACTTATTTCAGATGCAATACACCGCATGTCTATCAGATCTGGAGTACTGGAAGACATGGGTTGACAAGTTATACGCTAAACATGTAGTAGGAAGTGTTCCGGTACAAAAACCAACGGAAGTGAAAACAAGTGAGTTCAGGCTAGACCTGCTCCACTTAACTTGGATTCCGGTTTTCAGATAATCCCCGAATCCCACTTCTGGATAAACCACGCAACTTAGATTACAGTATGACACGTATGTTTTTTTAATGGACTATGAGCATTATTTGATTGTAGTGTTTTAATGCGTCCAGATGTCTCGATAACTTGCCCAGTAAGCGTTACAGTGCCATGGGTGGTGTTAAACAAGAGAGGAGTCAACACTTTTTGTTCCATTTTTCTTTATAACCTTTTTGGGAACCTGGGAAATCCAATTCCTAAATTGTATGTATTCTTTCCGGGTATTTTGTTTACAGCTACGCTTTTTTACCTAGACAACCAAGGTTTAAGATTTAGTTCCTCATATAATCTATTCTGTTTTTATTAATTCTTTTTTAATTTCAGAATCTGTCTATTTAACTCGATACAATGCAATCCAAACCAAACTCCGATCTCTGAAATCCAACAAAGCCACTGATCAGAAAGTGGACTGTACTTGTTATTATTGCCCAGGTGGTCCGAAAATGTTTACAATCTATGAAGTGATGTTACATGTTTTCGACGGGAGACATTTCTCATATGTAAGTTTTCTTGGTGTATTCTTCCAACTTATATTTTTAAATTTCAGATTCACTGTTTGGGTTTACCTTCTGACTTTGAGTATTTCGATGATCTGATTAAAACTATGCCAAGCAATGTCACCCCACCAGTAGAAGTGGTTCACGCTCAATGTATGATGAGTTTTGCAAATGATGCGACACCGAAAATTAGCAGACCATCCCCGAGACCTGCACCGTCTGTGACAACAACAATTACTGCAAGACCACCTGTATCGTCGACGAAAACGCTCCGTGAGTTATTTTGGTAACCGAGTACGGGAAATTAGTAATTTGGGCTTGTGATAGAGTGCATCAAAACAATTTAAAAACATGCTCTTACTAGCATGCCAAGTAAATTTGATACTATATAGCTAAAACTTCATAGCAAAAAAAGTTAATATTAATGCATGGCGGCATAATTTGAGTCATGACTGATATTTATAATCTTTCAGCAATATCAGTAGTCAATCCAGTTTGTGCAACCACATCTGTAGAATCTGCAATCCGTGCCTGCACATATCCACTGTTTTGTTTGAAACCATTCAATAGAACCTCTAAGGATTCAACGTGTCCTGGACCCACAAATCGACAAATCGAGTTTATCAGGAAAACTACTGTCCGAGAGTACACACCACACATGCAAATGTTTGCGACACCGGTATTTTTTGATCACGCTTCAAGTATTCCAATAAACAAATAATTTTCAGACAAAATGCAGTGTCTGTAACGTGGTTATGTCTAACTGGTCATTGATACAAGTCGCCACTCACGCATTTTCTGTGGATCATTTGAACCAGGTTAGATTGACGAAGCTTTTAATAGTTCGCAATTTTTAATTCCAGTTGAAATCTAGTGGATCTGCGTTTTATACAGAAGACTTTGAATGGTGGATAAATAAATTGAACCAAACAACTTTTCTACGTGTTCCTTATACTCCGTCTCAGCCTACGAATTGTTACTTGGGTGGTTTGAAGAAAGTGACCCGTTATTCTATGCAGTCTTTGGGAGGTAAGACTCAGAGGGAATGCCAATGTTAGCTTTCTATAGTGAGGCAAGCTTTCGATATCTGAAGCGTGCTCGAAGTGTCAAATGTAAATTTAAAACATATTTTCTGTTTATACATAATGAAACTTTTGTTGAATACATAATGAAAATTATTTTTTCAGATTCAATTCATTTGACCGAGACGGAACAAGCATGGATTGCCAACGTCGCTGAGAGTAAACTAGAAAATCCTAATACTATGGTGGGAATAATGATAAAGGTAACGAGTCATTGATATATCAATAGCGATCACATCTTTTTTTCAGTTCGGCTGCTGTGTCCACTGTAATCTTTGGTTCTTAAAACCTTTGGATGCTATCCATCACTTTCTCTCCGATCAACATTTCGCAAAAGTAAAGGGCCACTGCTCTTATGACCAGAGACAGGTCAATAGCATTTTGGATATTGTAAAAAACAACCAAAAAGATTCTAAGAAGTGAGTCATTTTGTAAAAAAAAAGTTAGTCTAAATTGTTGATTTCCAGATGCTCTATCATGTGAGGGAGCAGTCATACTGCTGTGCTTTCCACTTTTTGAATACACAACTGATTTGGTTGTGAGCTGAACGTTTGGATTGGCTGGGATTCGGAAATATTTTCTGACATTTTTTCATATTGGTTTTTGTAGAAATAAAGTTTACAAGACAGAAAGTTCCGGGAAGTTCTTTTAAAGTTCAAAGAGGACGGGAAGACAATGAACAAGTTTCGAGACAAGAACGATTGAACAGGTTTCGCTTTAAAAGGGCAACATTTTGTAGACGTCGTATGTGATCTGATAATGATAAGACGGGAATTCTCGAGGTGGTGAGAACAGGACACACAGATGGAGTTTGTAATAAAACGGATGCGTGAATTTGCATAGAAAAATGATAAAATGTGAAGAGTGGAAAGGAAATAACAATTGTTTAAATGCTCAAGAGATTGGTGAGTACATTCATTTATCAAAAAAACCAGTTGACTCAAAAGAGTTTAAAGTTTCATATGTTGACTGACATCAAAAAAACTAAATTATAACGCTTTGAAGCAACATATCTGGATGCTCCTTGTTTGTAGAATTACTTTGCGTATTATAAAAAAAATATTTTATCCAAGACAATGTCAAATTGTTGTCAATTGATCCTGAGCTTCTTTTTTGTAGAAAAATTAACTCTAACTTATCATCTCTCGTATAACACTTATATATCCTAGCAGTACTCAATACGGTCCCCCAAATGTCTCATTCAATTATATATCGTTCCTGTTCAAATGATCTTTAGCTAATCTCATCTCGCATCATCACTTCTTTCCAAAAACGCTTATCAATTTATCATGGCGGTCTTTTAATGGAACACCTGTGAAGCTAAGACGCACTGATCCGAGAACAAAAAACCGGGTTAATACTATAAAAAGCCAAGTCGAGAATAAGAAAAAACTCGATTTTTTCTCTCCGCACACCCAATTACCCACTAATTGACAAATTGCCATTGTATTCACAACCTGTGCGGGATCCGGAAAATTAGGAGATTCATGTGTTTGTCACCCCCTTCTTCCACCTTTCTGCCGCCGTGATGATACATTTCAAATGATCTTCTATTACGTAGAAGGCTAGACATTGTCTCGTATCAACTAGTTAATATGAAAGGGATATATCTGTGTCTCGTTGTCAAGTGTAGTCTTTAACAAGGCACGTTTTTTGCTTTTCACTTACTATATTACTATGATTGTAGTAATATGAATAATACGATTCACTTTCGCTGATTGTTTCCTTACAGACACAAAAAAGAATAGTGAAACTGATTAGTGATTAATGATCGTAATCTCGCAATTACAAATTTCATAGTTTTCTTTTGATCAAGAGCTGTCGCACCTCTGGCGCTGTTTTTTTGTGAGTTCACGTAAAAGGGTTATTGATTTCTTTTATGAACTGATGAGACCAACAGCTAAAATTTACAAATATCGGAGAATCAGAAACATGGAACATCCCTCTTCAAGTCAAATAAATATTTCCTGATTTTTCATTTTTTTTGATCCCCAGTGCATTCCAATATCCTTTGTCCCCAACGATGCATTCTCTTTCTCTTGCTTTTTTCTATGTTTTCTTGCAGTTTAAAACCTCTATTATGTTATCTATATGTTTTCACATTCCTCTCAATCCTCAGAATCCAGGAAGAAGCTCATGACTTCTTATCCATCAGAAAAATTTCTTCGTTTTCGAAGAATCTCCTCAGCGAAACTATTCAAAAAAAGTGAACGGATGATGTATGATGGGAAGATAGAAGCATGTGTCTCCTGCCAGTTGCGTCCAGCTGCGTCAAACTTTTTTCAGAAAAAAAGAAGAAGAAGCTATCTTTTTCTCTCAACATATGCCGCAATCGTTACGTAACAATCCAGTGGAAAACTTCTGGAAAAAGTGGTCGTGCCATCGGAAAGGCTGAATTGGTCTGGCATGGATTTGGGGGGGGGGGGGGTAAATGAAAAAAGTAATTGGATGAATGATAAGGAGATAAGATAAGGAATAAATGCGGGTGTCCGTGATCAAGAAGATTCTTAAGGATGGAAAATATGACATGATAGTCTGATCACTGTAAATGATGATGACATTGGCAACATCTTTATTGGATTGAACAAATTTTGGGAAAAACTGAAATCGGAGATGATTTGGTTGATTTGGGTACTTGGGTTGTATGAATTAAAAACGGACGTGATAAATCAAGTTAAAACACATTATGACTATAACTTTTCAACTTTATTTTCTGTATATTGAAATAATCTCTAGAAATAGTTACTTTGTCTAGGCATCTCCAATAATTTCTACTTCAACCCCCTGTAACTCTCATTTTCCTTAAATTATGATCTTCCAAAACCATAAATACATTTTTTCAATTGATACAAATCTAATCAATCTGAAAGCGTTCGCAATTCCAAATCTTCTGGTAAATAAATAAATACCTAATTTCTTTTATATTTTTCTAATTTCCTATCACTTCTTATTTGTTCTGTTTTCTGGCTAATCCTTTGTGGAGTTCTCTAATCTATGATAAACCATGATCCCTCTTGGAACATGTTGAAATGATGAAAAGAAAGTTGGATAATCGCAAAGAGGGAAATATAAAAAATAAAAATAAAAAGTAATAAGAAATCAGGAGGAACGGATAAGAAAAGAAACATCAAATGTATTCTGTTCCATTTTTAATATCTAAAACACTAGAAATGTGTTTGTTTTTCGTTTTCCAGACAAAATATACATATTAGAACTGTGATGATTCTGTGGGTGTTGAATTTTGGAGGAATTCAAAGATTTTTGGTTTCGTCGGAGTTTTTTCAAAAACAAAAAGTGGGCTACCAACTCAATCAAAAGAAAACATACAGACACATCGTATGACAACTTTTCTAAAGTTTCAAAAGTGGGCTACCCAGATAAAACACTTATTATTTAAACAATGATGTAAATCTTATACTTGTCATTTGACGAGCCGTCGGACCGAGTGAAAAGTTTTGCCGGTCCTTGTCAAAATTAGTTAATTAGCAAAATTCTTTCCTAATAGTAAGTCCCTCATAACCGTAGGGTCCTATTTCCTAACAGTCCATGTTTTCTTGGTCACTCACCAATACTCATAACCAAAATTTAGTCGATCAAATACTCACAAACATCATTAATCAAAGAATACTGTACTATATTTCAAAAAAAAGTCAGAACAAGACGAAAAAAAGTCATTGATCAGTTAAAAGAAGATCCATGTCAAGGACAGACATACTACCAAAATGATAGAATCATAACAAGTTGATAGAGGAAAGAACTTGAAAACAATTTTTATACTTTTCTTCGAATTGGTGTAATAAGAAGATATCATGATCAGAGCGGATGGTCAAGGTTCTTTTTGAAATTTTGTTTTTTTAGTTAACGTGCCCTTCTCTGCAAGTACATTTATCACAGGGAATGATAGGCTTGTTTTTGACTTTCCCTGAAGGTTCTTCTTGCTAAGGAATTTTCAGATGGAGAAAACTACTACCTTTGAAAGTATGTCACGATGTATTGATTATTAATAATTAAAGCTACGTTGTAGTCTGCGTATTTCTCAAAAATTTTGTTTTTTGGTGGTAGATCAAAACAATTTTCGGGGACTGAACCGTGCAGTAGTATTTAAATGTGTGATGCATGTAGGTCAAAAATGAATTTCAGTTTTGTAGTTTATCACTATTTTTATCGAATCTCCTCAATGAGTTCACCCAAATGCTTTCGAGAATTCCAGTCTCATTCATAAATTTTTAAGAGCACTTTTCTTCCTTATTCCATTTGGAAAAATCAGAAACCACGACTCAATATGAGAAAATTCCTTGATCCAAAAACCTATTCACCTGATTCTAAGCTTGTTTTCAAAGTCTCCGATTCCTTGTCATAACCCCGCCAACAGACCACATTAAAGTCCTATAATACTTTCACACTTTTGTCGAATCTTCTACGTTTTGGGACTTTAAACATCACGGAAACATATGATTTGTTATGATTTCTGGAAAAAGAAATAAAAACGAAGTGTCTCAATGAGTGGGAGTAATATATGTGTGATGTTTGAAAACTTGATAGTTACCTGACAACCGGTACTATAGGAGAATGAGGATTTTTTTAACTTGTAAATACACGTGTTGCAGAGAAAATTTTTAAAAAATTGAGTCTAAAATTGACTTTGAGTCACTCGAAAAAAGCAACATTTGTACTGGAAATGACTTAAAATGCATATATCTCGGTTTAATGAAGCGTTCTACAAAACTGGGTTACATATTTGAAATCAGCATGTTGAGGAGTACTTAATACAATATGAGTCAATTTAAAAAACCGAGTTACGTCTGGAACACTCCCTAGTGAGCCCCTACTCTTTGAGCCAGTGTTGATTTTTTCTATAATTTTTTATATTTAAAATCAAACCAAAAATCAAGCTTCTTTCCCAAGGATATCAACACACTCGTCACAGCTTCATGCGTACGATTTTCGCCCTATTATCCTGTTTTCAACTATTCTTACCTACCATTTCCATTTGAAAAATCTCAAAAACCAAACAACTTGGTATATCTTTCTGCTTATTGGTGATGTGATCCTTGAAAATCAACTGATACAAATGAGTGCTTCTGATTTTCAAAAAGTAAACAGAGAACGAAAATGCTGTTGGTGGTCTACGAAACGCCTTGTCTGAATAGGTTTCCAGGTGATCCAGGATTGCGAATGTGGGTTCTGTGTTGGTTATTTTCCGTTTTTTCAACAGAATACGGAAACTGAGTACAAACAGTTTTTAAACCTTTTTTACTTACTTACTTTCTTAGTCGATCTGTTCTCTGCACACTTGGTGGATTATCAAACCCTCTGCAGTGGGTTTTCAAACAGTTTTGAGTTTAATGAGCTTCCATTCTGTTTTCCAATGTTTCTCTCTAGTTTCTGTCTTTCCAAAATCAGAATCTTCAGCGGATTTCAATGTTTTCCCGTTTGTTTCAATATCTCTCGTCATCATTCTCAACTTTATCCGATCTATATGAGATGCATTCCTCCGCATTGATCACAATTCATTTCTTCGATTCCGGTATATCCATCTAAAAATCCTGGAGGCAAAACTAACGTCATCGTCAACCTCATGAGGGGTCTTAAGGAATCAGTAGATGTTTCTATATGTTTCCAAACAGAATTGGTTTGTCTTCTTTTCTTCCCTGAGTCAATGCTCATTGAGGATACATGGCTGTACTCGTTCTAACTACTTCGACCATGGATCCCAAAATAAAAGATAATACGCCCCCGATTTCTACGTCAAGATCGCCATCATTTAATCGAATATGCTCTTGTCTTGCGGTGGTTGCAGCTAATTCATTAAAACTAGTAGTCGCGATGCCACGTCATCATGAATGAAGGCTGAAATTGGAAAATTTGATTAAAAGGTCAACGGCCCTATAGGGTAGATGTATATTTTAGGAAAATCAGAGAACCGAGTGTTTGTGGGAGGAAGGAAATTAAAATGAGTAGACAGGAAAGCCGGGAGTGTGGGAGCTATTGAAAATTGTCTAGAGACAAAATTCAGCTTAATTTGTTGAATTCTTCTTATTACAGACAAATAATTGCAAAAAAAGCACTGTGTTTCGATTCAATTTATTTCTAACAACGGTATTCTCTAGAAGTTGTTATTTCTTAGACCCCAGTTTTATGTAAAGCAATGCAACTTCACAATTTGGCCGTCTGGGACCCACGAACGTCATCTGCCACGTCACCCCCGTCTCCTGACCAAAAAAAGCTTCACCGAAAATACTTGACTCAGTTATACATAATTGCCTCACCCATCACGTGTGTATGGGAGAATGTGTGTGGAAAAAGTGGGTCGCCAACCAAGAAAATGAAAAAATGACTTCACTCTCCCAAAAAAAGAGAAGACCAGAAAAACAAGTAGTTCCGTGTCCTTTTAGTAGTGGAAGACCACTCGACTATACGTTTTATTCCACTTGCAGCTTTTGGAGCAGCGCTCCCCCAGCCACCCTCCGAAAAAATTTAATTAAGTTTTTTGTGCGTGTGTGGCATTGTGCACTACTACTAGTGCAACCCTCCAATAGAGGAAAAAGTGTATGTTTTGAAAGATGGGAGTTGTTTAGTAAACAACCCGATTACGCGTGTGTGTACTGGGAAGAGAGAACCCGAGAGTCGTCACGAGATTGATGAAGAAAAGGTCGAATTTATATATGTGCTTGCTTCTGGATAAAAAGAAGGATATGTCTCTACTTTCATCATCTTAATGTCATCATCATTTTATACTATTAGTAGTTATAATTTACTTGTAAATGCTTCCTTGGAGCTTCCTGACCATACTGTTAGCTTGTTTATTTATAATATCATACATGATGAACTTAACAAAAGGGACACATGCTAACTTTTACAAGAAAGTAACAAAAGTGTCCCCAGTGGCAAGATATCTCAACTGAAAGCTATCAATTTTTCCAACTGAAAAAATATTTTATAAGCATTCAGGTAAATTTTGTCAGTTGGCATCTTTTTGATATCTCCTTTGAGAAAAAATATATACCGCGTTAAATAGGCTTTTCTGAGACACGTCTAATAGAGGTTTTACGGTATGTCTATCCTTATCCTGATTTCCGCTCTTCATTGTGTATCCATGATGAAAGCTCATGAAATATTACAGAATCTATTTTTTGAAACCTTATGCTTCTCTGATTTTCATTCAGTTTCTTGTTCCCCCAGAACTCAGAACGTGTTCACAAATAAATTTCTTTCACACGTCGTCAATGTCGACGTCTTCCAACATATCCCATTAGGGCTCGTAATTTCCCCCTTATTTAGAAAAGAATCAAACTTCAGGATTAAAGTTTATTTGTGTTTATCACTTGTGTAATACATACGTCTCAAGTTCGTAGTCTTGTGGGCTTAATTTGTTTGAAACTCGAAAACGCTCGTAATTTCTGAAATAGATCTTTCTAGTGATGTCACTAAGGAAGTTCAAATGATGAACTAGAACACTTTTTTCTCGTCCCTCGTCTTAATGGAACAAACTTATGATGGAGTTAGACCTTTTCAGTAATAAGGTCTTGGCATTGCAATTTTTCCGACCTCCCTGGTCTTCTGACCTTAGTTTCGGAAATTGGGTCGTTTTTTGTAACTATAAAATGTGTGTACTTGAAAACAATTTGTGTATACCGAGGTCGCATAAAAAAACAAGAAATTGTTTTTTTTGGAACATCTGAAGTTACATGTTCAGGGCACTCGACCTAATTGGTATAGTACTTGCATCATAGACCTATATTTTAAATTGCAGACATCTGGATACACATGTACACAAAGCAAGCACCCCTTTTTTCTAACTAATTTTATAGTCATTTTTCCAACGACCAATTTACCACATTTCCCATTTCCCAAAAAAACCGGATTACTCATGTTGTTTACGCCGTCTGGAGCAGAACTGCTGATCAAAAAAAAATTAGCATACTAATAATTCCGACTTCTGCAAAAAATGCACATTTTTTTCATGGCAATCTATAAAAGTGCAAGTGCCCCCTCCCTTATTTTTCAGTGGTGTATTTACTACATCAACAACACATAGGTCAGATGGGTGTCACTGATAAAGCATTGCCGCAAAAGGAAGAGGTGAACAGTGATAACGGAGGGAATTCCTGGAAGGGAATGGACCAATGAATCGGGAACACGTGAAGGAAATGTGGTGTGCCATGTGGTTGAAGAGTTCTAGTAATGAAACAATGGAATTGAAATATTTTCAACAACATTATTCTGAAAAAAGCAGAAAAACTGTTCATAATTGGCGGCAAATGGATTGGCGACCCCATATTGACTGACTTAGAATAGCAGACTCTATGCAAAACTGTCTCATTTTCAATTTGTAGAAGTTGTTATTGGATTAACAGCCTAACAAAAAATAATGACTGAAAAAAGAAGAGCTCTCAACTTAAAAAAGCTTTCGAAAAGTTTATCTGAAAGTAATAAGCCAGCCCATTCGTACGTTTCCCCCGCTCACATATGACTTATAATGATTGCATTTTTCACTTGGTTCACACCCTCCGTAATACTACAGTAATCTTGTTTTTCTGCTTAAAAATATATTTCGAAAATAAGAAAAAACTTCACAAACCAAAAAACACGAACTCGTATTCTATTTTCGCTGTCTCTTTAAAATAGAGGTGTCGAGAAAAGAGTTCAAGAAGCCCCCTTTTGAAAAAAGAAAAGCCAACGTCACTTTTTGTAGATTATTTCCGTTTTGAACTGCGTGGGGAACAAAAAGTACTTCTACTTTTCTTGCAACAATGTGTCGTTAGCAGGCATTCCATTTTTTTAAAAGGTTGTTTTTTTAGTTGAGCATTCACTTTTTACGACATTTTGCAGCTTTTGCAACATTGTCTCTTTTGGAAATTTAGTACTTCTTGGTGAAGTTACCTGCAGTTCCTTTTATATCAAGTTTATTTTGAATACAGTAAGATTAGACTACAAATATAATTATTCTATTTGTTTATCTATTTCAATATATGTAAATGTTTCTTACGTGTGCGAGTCTAATGCCTTCCATCTTCCAATCCCCATAATCTTGCTCACAACTCTCAAATTATACCAGTTTGACGTTATGCTTTCAGTTTATCTCAATTCCTATTGATATATTCATAAAACCATCAATCTATTCATAAGTTTCTTTTTTCAAATCTCTTCCATTAAAAGAATAAATAAAATATGTCAACTGATTCGACTTTCCACATCCCAAACCACTAATCCTTTTTCCTATTTGTCTCATTTTTGAGAACGAACTCCCGATTCCTCGACATGTTAAAGAAATACCGGAAATAGGGGAACTAATTCTAGAAGAGAAACATTTACGTAGAGTTTTGAGCCGATTATATGTTTATCCTCAACGTCTAAACGTAAGGTAGAGGCACCTGGTACATTTTTGAACTGACAAAGGTGATTATTAAAGATATGCTGTTTTCAGAACGAAAAAGCCAGGAAACAGGGTGACTAGGCATGGCACCAAATTTTTTACTCAGTTTAAATCTATAAGAGGCTATCTCGTGAGGGATATGTTTCAAGTCTTCTTTGTATCTTATAGTCTCTTATCCCTTGAAGTAAATACATTAATTAATTAAGAAGATGCACAATAAAACCGCGAATCTGACTTTTAACGGAATGGCCAAGCATATACAAGTGAACCAAAAGGGCCTAGTGGAGTCAAAACCGACTTAGTTGCACTTAAACTCAATGCCGGGCTAAACAATGAACTCTCTTAAAAGGGAATTCTTCCCCAGGCTCTCATTTTGCCATCTCTCAAACGTTCTTATCGTTCTAATGACTCCACGTGCCGAATACCTATATATCATTACCACCACCTGAGAAATCAGAAAATGACTCAAATAAAAGCTTTGGTGGATGAAAACAAATGTCAATATTGACATACTACATACTACTCTCGTAATTTCCGAATTTTTTCGAAATTATCAATTTTTTAATAAAGAAAATAATAGTTTTATGTTTTTTGAGTCGTACTTCTTCTATTCAATTCTGATTTATGACATCTAGACATGTGGGCTAGACAAGGGGAAACCTTTTGATTTGTACTTTCTCTCATGTGGATAGAAAAAACGAATTATTTTACTTATCTAGCCAGGCAGACTCTACTATACGATTTGACACATCTTATGTTCCTTGAAGAGCAAAGTTACAAACTGGATCAACAAATTTTGGACTTTGTACCAAAGATCTAACGAATCTGGCTTGAAATTTGCAAAAGAACGGTTACATTCAATTTTGAAGAGTTTATAGAGTTGAAATCGAGCCTCTCTGTATTTAGGTGGAGCTATCATACCATTCTCTTACAAATCTAGCCTCTCTGGACGTTGTCTTTTCCATACATGGCCTCAAAACCTACAATACCCATGGCAACCTGTCCTCCAAAGCTAAAGGAGGAGGCTACACCAAACCTTACTACAACTGTAAACATCTCCGACATAATAGCCCTCCATCTTTTCTAGTTTTCCCTTTTTTTCCCACCCATTGCCGTACTTTGAGGTGCTGGCCGGCTACCTGTTTTTTTTCGTTTTTTTGGCACCCTCTCTCAATGTCTCCTCCTCTACCAAAAAACCGACCGTGTCATCTCATCTTTTCGATTTCATCCTTGGCACCGTGCCACGGCCTGGTGCGAACCGTTGCCCTTGGCGTAGGGAATTGAAATGATGAGGCAAAGGGAAGGAAGGTGTGTGGAATGGAGAGAGAGAAATGTGTTACTAGAAGACCTCTGGCGCGCGAAATTGAACAAAAAAAACTGTACTGCTTAGTCATGACTCAAATTTCGCGCCAGCAAGGTTACACATCTTTTTATTACCTTGTCTCTTCATTTGTTCGCCCTTCGTTTTTTTCTCCTGGGTGGCCGTTTCAACCCTTTTCGAAATTTCGAGAAGATTTGAGAAATGTAGGCAGAAAAGAGAGTAATGACCTACTGTATAGGAGGTCGGAAATAAAGGCGAGAGGGTTAAGGAAATTGGTTTAAGGACACATTATGGCGTTTGGGTTTGGAGTGTTGGGGGAGATTGAGAGAACAAGAAAGTTAAAACACGCTCAATTAACACATATATGCACAACAGTGAACAGAAAAATTAATCCTATCCGGATTAGACAGATACAGTATAACCTAAAATACAGATTTTCAGTATTAAAAAGATGTAGTCCTTTCTAATGTAGTCCTTGTTGATTTCTTCTACTATTCAACCAAATCTTGGTCAAATTCTACAAGAGATAAGTCCATTCTAAATCAAGGAATAAGTCAAAGATAACCTTAACTTTTTAGCCAAATCTAACCACGCTCAACTAGCTCAATTCTATTCTGATCATTGAATACCCGTGGTTTTCTTCGCTTTTTTCCGTGATCACACAGCTTACGCCTATTTCTTGTGCTGAGCACATCCAAACATCAGAGCTGGGGGCCATAAGCTTTTTGACCTTGCTGTTTTTATGAGAACAATAACAATGACGATGGTTTTTTGAGTCTCTAGGACATAAAATATTTCAAAATCCAGACGGCTTTTGGAGTGGATACACTGAAACTAGAATGAAGTGGACATTTGGAAATACAGAACTACAGACGGATATACTTACTACAGAAAGCACTCTTATTTCTGGTAATGCTGACAAACAGACTAGCCAACTTCCAAGACTAGCCAAGCTTCCAAAAATCATCAAAAAAGAATGCCAGGAGAAAGAAACCGCAACACCGCTCGCAGTTCCTTTCTCCGAAAAGAACTGGCAAGTAGTCACTATTTTTGTGTAAAAAGATTGTTATCTGTGAAATTAGTGGTATCACGTAGTAAGTCGGAAGACCCGAGGGAATGCGTAAACAATTCGAGAACACGGTCAGCGAAAAACCGATTTTCCGGGACGACTCCGCCCAATTGCCTATCGTCCTGCAAAATTGAAACTGTTATCAGTGATAGTAGGCATTGAGAAAGTTTTCACTTTCCAATCATTTTCTCCGTATTTTACGTTTTTCTCCTGAATTTTCGGTCACTTTCACTTCATCGCCCTTTCACTTGCTTGTCGTGAAAAGTGCAACATTTTCCGATAATATTTTTCTCTAGTTCGATAAATCACATAAGCAGATAGATAGTAAGTTAATCTTATCAAATAAAGATAGTATTTGGTCTCTCCTTGTTTTGATATCGACATTTACTACTTTCGTGAGGTAGGTCAAGACGATGTCTCTTCTTTTCTTTTAGTGTATCACGTTGTTTTTCATTTTTCAATATTTCCGAAAACTTATCATTTTCCCATCATGTTTCTTTTGCTATCTATCCCTTAAGCCTTCCTCCGCCCCTCTTTATCTTCTTCTTCTTCCGAACGCATTCTCTGTTTCTCTCGCTCTCTCTCAATCTTACGCCCCGTTCTCTGTTCGGCCCCGCCTCCCCGCTCCTTGCCATCGTCCTAAGGGGGCTGAACCTCGAGGAGGGGGGCGTGGCTTCAACCTCTGATCCATTCTCTTCTGGCACCACCAACATCATTCGAACTCTCAGACTTCAGCCCGAACAGCACTCCTATCCCCTCATCTCCCAAAGAAATCATGAAGCTCCTGTTCGTTGCCCTCTTCTTGGTATCCATCCTCTCATGTCTGGCCAGGCCGGGTTATAAAGGTGAGTATATCTCCTCACTAAGTTAGTCTAGTTTTCTATTTCTCTATAGTTGTCTCTTTGTAACCTTTTACAAATATCCTTACTTACAGACATCGATTACAAACTATTTGATGAGGAATCGTCGGATGCTCTTGCCATCGACAAAGTCTACGAGGTTGTCGAATTCCCCAAGCATCACCATCACCATCATCACAAGAAGGCGTCAAAAACGAATCGATTGGATCGACTCAAAAGATTCTCTGTCTTGAACGACCTTCTCTAAGCATCCCGTCTAATCATCATCATTTTGCCTATGGATACTCTCCATTATCTGCATATATTTGCCTGCTCTCAACCTTATCTCTTTACTTTTTTCTAAACAACCACAATCGGTCTTTCGTTTCCTTGCGGTTTTCCAGGATCTCACCCTCCGTTCCTTCTCATCTGAATTCTTTCGCCTTCCCCACCAAAATGACATAATCTTTTTTCATCTCCTTCCCCCACTTGCTTACAATTCGGTGTCATCTCTGTCTACCCCTGGATCCTTTCATTCTTCACAACCCACCATACTTTAAAAACCCATCAATAATATTTATCCTTTATTGCTCACCCATCGGAAATTTATCAGAGTTCTATTATATTATATAAATTAATATTTTTTCATAATCAAATTTGTTTTTTCGTTAATAAAAAGTTTTATGATAAAAGTACAACACAAAATTGAGGGACTTGAAGGAAGAGGGAAAAAGTGACCTTGGCCAATTATCCCCTCTCCTTCTACTACTATATAGTAATCATCATGTTTTTCGTTTTCATCCGGAGATGTTGATCAGATGATTTTATCATGACATCATCTTCTCATGGGGGTTCCGAATAGAAGGAAATGACTCAATTCTTCTGGGGCGGAAGAAAATGGAAATAAAAGTGCAAAGAGCCTACATGTTGTTTTCAATGTTCCGAATTGTTTTTCGTATAGGTTATGAAAGCAGTCATTTGGAACAGTGGGAAAATCTGATGTGTCTTTTGACTATAGTTGAATTTTCGTTCTGAACACTCGGGGCTTTTGACATTGACTAGGCTTCATGGGTGTGTGACTATGATATGCTTGAGATTCAGGGTAATCAGAATGATCTGGGACTTTGAACACTCATATTTTCAGACAACTCGACGGAGAAAAAAAATTTAAAAAGGAAATAATTGAACCCAAGCCATTCATTTTCTCTAAACCCAACCAATCTTTCTGTTATCCCACAATAATCTTTCTGAGATCCAATATGACGCTGTTCGTTTTCCAAAAGCTTTTTTATATTTCTTTCCTTCTAAATAAATGGCTTAATTACCCAAGTTTGAGGTGTCGTTTCGTCAATAATTTAGAGTGCTATTTAGATTTTTTAGGAAAAGTTTGATAGTCTGTTTTATACCCTGCAACCCAATAAAGAACAGTAATCCTTTCTTAGTCTCAATAAGCCGGTGCTTCCAAAATAAAAACTACTAATCTTCCGGGGTTTATCGCAGCGGGGTGTTCCCGTAAGCATTTAGAGATATACCAGGTGGTCAAGAGGCACGGATCAAGATGAGGAAATATCTGTGAACTGAGATGGCATGTTCAACTTCTTGTAGTGTTTCACCTTCAAAATTATCTACCGTAACCCAGTAACCCACCCAAGTTGTTCATCTTAACGTATATTTGTACACCATTCTACACATGCCCCCCTAGTGTGTCTTTCTTCTTCCCACTTGGCATCTTGCCAGAAAGTTTCTTTATCAGTAGGTCAGGCAGTCGGTAGAGAAAACGTAAAATGTTGCAATTCGTCAATTTTTTGTGTTTTTCATTTTTGAAGTGTAAAAGGGGGTGAGAACCAAAACTAAAATTGATAAGAAGGGTATGACCGTTATAGAAATTATCACGTTTTGATACATGATCTGATCATCTGTCTTGACGAAATTTTTCTGAATGGGGGTCCCCGAACAACTGGTTCACAACAATCAAAACACCAGAACAGCAACCGGAGTTTAATCAACGGTGTCTCACTTCCCTTCTTTCTCTTTCTCTCCGTTTTTGTGTTTTCGTTTTGTTCGGCGGGCGGAAAAACGATCTACCTGGCCTCGTGCCAAGTCTTTCCCCCTCTACAGTAGTACCATGTGTTGAATTCAGGAAGCAATCACACTTGAAACTTGTGTCTTTAACCGGTTTCAATTATTTCGAAAAACAAGTACAGTGTGAACACGTGAGGAAAAAACATCAGAAATACGGGGAAAGACGAAGAGTCTTCAGAGAAACGAAAAAAACCAGAAGACGTGAAGATGTAGAAGAAGAAGAAAGCGCACGTGGTGGTGGTTTCTTCTTTTTGTTTTTTTCTCACCGATTGGAATGGAAAAAAACGAAGGAGACATGTAGACGTCACGGATACTGGCAAATCAGAAGAGCTCGTCGAATGAGTACAATTTCTCTGGAAGGAATTGAGTAACATGTCACAAAAGAGGAGGAGAAATCAGAATTGGGGGCAACTAGGGGTAACGAAGAGGAAACTCGAACAAATGAAGGGGTCTAGAAAAGGGTCCAGAAATTATTTGATTGCAAGCCCACGCTCGCTGAAAGGGATCCAACTGGGGATATATCGTGGCGAGAGCTATCTTGGGGTCACAGATGTATATTAAACTTTAACAGTGTCGGATTTTCTAAGATATGTCACATTTATTTCTGATGTTCAAACAACTACAACGTTTCTTCATCTTAACACATTTCCGAACATTGCACTAAAAGCCCAAACAAACCAATTGCATTTTTTTCCAACTTTAACAGCCTAGAAGCATTACATTCAGACCACGAGCTATCACTTCAACTTGAGTTATCAAATGACACAGATTTGTTTTTGAAGTTTCAAAAACCTGATAAAACACTTTTGGGATTCTAGAGGCTGTACTAAATAAATTGGAACTACTTTTAATGAGTCCAACAAGTATCCTTGACCAATATTCTTAAAGTGATTCACTCTTTTAAGAGATTTCAGAATCATTTAATTCTTCCAATTGCATCATGGCTCCATTTTCTTCTCTCACTTTCCCGGGTTCCCCATTCGTTTTCCATTTGACCTCCCCATTTCCTCACACGGGGGTCCACATTTCCATTTCGTCGCTATCCTTCTCCCCGATGATGCAAATCAAACACAATAGTCCTTCTTCTTATCAAAAAAATTAATCAGTTCCGTTCGTTTCGTATAGCATTATCTCTGGTACTACGATGAGGTAGATCAGATGATTTGATATATGTTAATAATAAATCTTCGCTCTCATTCTAATGGATTAAGGCTACATCTGAAGGTTCTAGAAGGTTCCGAAATTCCAGACAATAAGTCCCGCCCCTTTCGAACGGAAGCATCATTTCTGCTCAATCTTCACAAAAAATGAAGAAGGGAAGTGATGAAAAGTTCAAAAACCTCAAAGATGACATTGTCAGATAGTCAACGAGGGAAATGGCGCGTGTGACCGTGAAGTTAAAAAAAATGACAGGGGAATGTAAACTGAGAAAATGAGTAGTGGGAAAGGAGGGGGAATTGTCAAATGGGAGAAAATGGAAGAAGAGGACACAGGTTCCTGTTTTTTAGATGTTAGGGCGGAAGTTCCTGTTGGGATACGGTAGCGTTGGCCTCTGCTACTGAATCTCGATCTCTTGAAATCACACTTATTAGTTGGTAAACATATTTAGGCATAAGCGGTCTGGGTGGGCTTTCAAACTGTTCTAGTCTGAAATATACGTGTACTGGTTCATAACTCTATCACAGATTCATACTCATGGTGACGAAGAGCTGAGCTCACCTTCCCTAGCAACCAAGCTACCGTAACCTTCTCTCTACCTTTCCTTTCCCAACGATGAATTGTTTTTTCGATTCCCCGCCCTCAAATTAATGAACGGATGAACGAATAATAAATCACCGTGAACGGAGGAAGAGACCCCGCGCATCTTCATATTAGCGGGAATTCTCTTTTCCTTTGTTCAAACAGGAAATACTCCTCCGGTAGAATTTGATGGAAGATGGCCACCCACAGAGAAAATTTATGGGTTTTTTGGGAGTGAGAAAGTACAAGTGTACCTTCACTTAACACAGATGGTGGCAATGTTAGATGACTGCTAGTATGCAGAAAATTTCGTAATTTTTCGGAAAGGAAATCAAAGACGTTTTATGTTTTCCTGAAGGGTGGCGCCGTAGTAGTAGTACATCGCAAGAAGATGCACTATTGTGTGATAAGGGAAAGCTCCGGGTTTGTACAAATGACGTCGTTGTTGTACTATTCCATGAAGTACATGGTCTTCTGATCTGATCATGAGGTGGTTCAGGAGAAACAAAGGAATGTGTTTCAAACGGTACTATTTTCGATAGTAAACAATATTTTTATCATGAAATTTGTTTCAAAAAGACGCTAAATAAAAGTGATAAGAAGGAAACTGCTAAAGATTTAGAAAAAGGAAAAAGGGAAATTTCTCGAAAAATTAAAGAATGAGGCTATGAGTATAAGATTTTTAAAAGCTCAAAAATACAGAGATCCGTGCACATGATTGAGACGAATAATAATACGGTGGACAAGAAACCATCCAGGGTTTCACTCTGAATTCGTCACTTTCATTTGTAAACAGTATGAAATTAAGTTAATTCGACATGAGTTCGACAAAGACTATCAGTGATAGTTCAAACTGGGCAATTCGTGTTTTGGTCGAATGAACGGTTTCGGTATGAGTGGTCATTTTCTGGTTGTGTGAAAGTAAACTATTTTTAACTCCACATGATTATCAGGTAATAAAGAAAATGAAGTTTCGATTCCAATGCGGTTGTTGCGCTAAATCTTGATAAATGTGAGTTAGAAGGCTTTTTACAGATAAGGGAAGGTCCTGGAGTCAGTTTAAAGTTATGAGGCGTAACCTAAATCATTGGACAGCTGAGAATTCCAAATATATAATTAGTTTTTGCCCTCGAGGTCTGGTATTTGAGAAAAACAAGGTAAAATAGAGCATTTTTTCCGTTTTAAAACGTAAAAATCGCAAGTAAAATTTCAAAAACTTTGGCTTTTTTTCAGACCTTAAGCCTTGTTTTTTTCTCGAATACCAGACTAAATAAATATTTGGAATTGGTGCTTTCTCAGCTTTCCAATGATATATGCCACGTATCATAACTTCAAACTGACTGCATGATCTTCCCTAGTAAGTTCACCATTATTTCGAATTTTCATAGGTCCAATAAAACAGAAGACATTCTTCATTTTTGTAGAAAACTTTCGAATATCCCTTCTGGTTTCAAAATATGAAGGTGTTAAGATACAACGTTCTTCACAGTTTTAACTGTTCCTCCGTCTTTTTTTTTCGAATATCACGTCATTTGTTCTCCGTTTCTAGGTTTTTGAAACCAAAGAAAGATCATTCGGATATATGCACTTTTCTCACTTCCACAATCTTCTGACTCCGTGTGTCTTGTTCCAAGAACCTTCTAGACGTGATTTTATTCAAAAATAATCCTTTTTTTCAAAATTCAACGATATAAAACGTTCGGATTGTAGATTACAAACACAATTTTTGGTTACTATACGATTTCAGACAAAAATCCCGGATAAAACAGCTATTTTTGATGTTCGTCTAGTCTAGAAGATGATGATGTAATCGGATCGAAACGGAGCACAAGGTTGGGATGAAAAATCAAACGATCAAGAGCGTTCACATAAAAATAAGGATGTATGTGTGTTTGTTCGTCCAGATGTCCGTATTTCTGAAATATTATTGTAGCCTCTGTAATGTATCTCGCAAGTCCTGCCGTTGTCCAGTGATTTATGAATCGAACCGTGTTCTATAGTTTTGCAAATATTCTCAGTTGTCTTCTTTTGAATTATCACGCTTCGGGTTTCTAATTCTTCGATTAATTAATACCAAAAACAAGCAAATTCGTCGGACCGGAAAATCGAAGAAACGGTGGATGTTCTTGACGAAACGAGAGTAAAAGTCGCGCGTCTAGAGAGTTCTGTTTTTAGATATTGTTGTTGACTTAGGTTTTGGTTTTTAGACTGAGAAAACTAGATGGGCTGGTGTAGTCAAGGGAGAAAGATAATGAAAAGATTTGAATATAGAAATGAGAATTGAGGGAAATTCAGATGTCGTTCAACTAGATGTCCCAAATTGCATGACGGTCAACCGTATTCTTTGTACTAAACTGTTTTATTTTCAGGTTAATGTGGTTTGTTTTGAAAAACAAAATACTGGGATTTTTAGCTGGGGACTGCCAGTACCGAAAAGTTATAAACTACAAAAACTGAGCTTTACCTCTGATCTGTATACTCCACAAAAATTGAAGTTATCGGACATTCCCGGATACGTTCTGAAAAGTTGGACAGTTTCAACTGAAAGGGATGAAGTATTGGCTGGTAACGACGCCTCAGTGTCTGTTAGGCACTAAATCCAAATGTTTTCCTCTGTTCTCCGTTATTTTATTGGTTCAACTTTACCAGACGTTACGCAACCTCAATTCTGCCAACCCATATTTGTTTGCCAACTGTTCTGACCACCAGACCATGAAATATCAAAAAGACAAACACAAAACCGCAAGAAGTTCAAACAAATGAAAGACCATAACCTCTAGGAAAGCATCACTAAAACTTACGAAATTCTCACAAATTCGAGATACATTCCATAGTACAGATTCCCATGTCTTAATGCTAGAGAAAAGTTAATCAAACAATGGAATGATGAGAATTTCTCTTGGTACCACAACTTTTGAAATGTTTCGAAATAAAAAAGTAGGAGAGAGAGAGACCTTGTACTAATTTTAAAATAAATTTCTATTTGAGAGTAAGGGGGCTACGGAAGTGGTAATACTACTAACTATGTCTCTTCTTTTTCAATCGCCGAATTGTCATGACATGAGTGAGTCATCATTTCGAGAAAGAGATGGGAAACTGGTTTTAAAAAATATAGGCAAACGGTGGGAACATGAGGAACAGGTTGGAGGGATGCAAAAAGAAAATTGAAATAAATAGGGGATGGGAAAGTGAGTGCAATTTGCAGAAATTTCAGAGAAATTGACTTGGCTCGGAACTATACATTTGGAAAGATTTGTGAGGGCTCAGATTCAAACTAAATACAAATGTTTCGGATTACAGGTGTACCCTTTATTCTAATCAAGTAATTTCCAGTAATTTTGGAAAAGATAGTCTTTTGAAATAAGAAAACGAGTGTCTTTGTATGAACTGAAGCAAGGTCCTAATTAAATCTTTGTTTATCAACCGTCTGCACAAAATCTAGGGTACATAACCCATTACAACCAGAGGTGCAAAAAAGTTTTCAATTTCTGTGAAGCCAGCTATGAGAACTCAAATATTTTCTAGTGAGTCCAGGGATTACAGTTATTTCAACTTGTGGCGCTTTACAAGCTCAGAATAACTTTTTCTATATGCAAAGTTATCTGCAGACTCTAAGCTGCTACGTTACAACAAAAATCTATTTTTTTAGAAATCACATCGGACCATATGACAACGATGACTAAACAAAAACAAGAGATACATCACAAGAATATATTAAAAAATAAACCTATTCCGGACCATCTGACCAATGAATGACGTTTAATCTCTCATGCTCACATTACTCACTTATTTCTATTCAAAAAAGTGCACTTTTATTTTTTGTTTTTCCCTTTTTCCTCTGTGACCACCAACCATTATAATGTGAGTCCACCCGGAACTTGAAAAAAAGTCTCATTAAAGTTGCTGTTTGTCTAGTAAAGGGAAGAAGCTAGAAAATATGAAAAACGAGAAAAAGGTTAGAAAAAATTTAAATTTAAAGAAAAAATTGTAAGGGGTTGAAAAAATATGTTAAGAAAAAAGAAGTGTCACGCACAAGGAGGTGGATCTTGTTTGACTGAAAATATATGTATTTTGAATGATATCACATACAGTAACTTTTTGATCTCCCCATTTTTTCTAGACACTAAAAATCATATCGGAAAACAAATTAATTAGGTGGCTGATCAAGTGTCCAATACCAGCGACCAAATTGTCTTGAGAAAACAGGTGCAGATGATTTGCACGGGGTTGGCCAAACTATATAGAATACGTGTATAAAGTCCAGACTGTACCGAATGGTTTTCGAGATATTAAAAAGTAGTTATTGTACTTTACAAATATACAAATACTTTCTACAAAACTAGTTCCCCAGGAAAAACCGAGAAAATCCACTTTCAATAAGGGAAAACGCGAAAATCTAGACAAAAATTCTCTTTTTTTATAATTTTGCAAATTTCCAGATATGAATCTTGGAAGAAAATAACAGACTCACGAAACCTGAAGAGAGTTCCAAGGAAGTTCACATTCGAATATTGATTGGGTAGATCAATTTGGTCATTTCTGGGTAGCTGATGAAGGTATTGATAGATTACCGGCTAAAACATAATTTGGTTTGACATTGTCTTTTAGAGGGTGTCATGATTGTCCCGCAATTAAAAAACTTCTATAAATCAAACGAAGAGCTCAACTTTTGTAGTTGACAACTTTTCTGTACGGGTACTCCCTAGAAAGTTATATATAGACTAAAAAGTGTCTCAAACGGAACGATTCGAATTTTAAGCTGTCCTCTTTAAATAACTATAATCTTTTATCAAGTAATTGTAAAATAAAGTTGCCACTACAAAACTGAGCTCTAAAATTAAAATTTTACTTTGAGAGACAATCAGTGATACCATGACACCCTCTTGGACATTTTCAACTAAAAAAAAAGAAAAATGCATGTTTTCCTAGCCTCCGAGTAAGAACTACAAAGAAATAATCGATATACCTTCCCAAAACAATAATTCTGAAAAAATTGCAGGTCGAGAACTACATATTTTAACTTTTACTGAAATGAGGGCGAATTTCAGTTTTCAAATCGAAACAATTCAGAGCGCCAAAATATTGATTTCAGATAATATTTCAGGTCGAAGTGACAATTTTTGATTCTGCAGGTCTCTTTTATCAACCTAAGTTGTAGACCTGCTGTTTCCTCGAAATTTGTTCGTTTTGTGGAAGTATGTCAAAAAATATTCCAGAACTTTCCGGAACTTTCGGGAGACCGCACAGGATCATATTTGAAGCCAAAGGCTGCTATTTAGTTGAGTTCGCTCAGCTAAATCGCGTTTGACTTTTTTTCATTTTTCTTGCTATTTTCTATGAAACTTCGCACAGAAAATCAAAATCAAAATCATTGAAAAAGGAAAAATACAATTTTTTGAATTTCGCTCTAATTTTACGATGGGCTTTCCATGACCCAGAGATTTTGTGCCTTACAGTCTTTACTCCTGTGTTTCTGTGTGTCCAGATGTCCCTTCAATCGAAGAGCTACAGTATCCTGACTTCATCAATCTCCGAGAAGTCACCCCAACGTTCCATCGAATCAAAACTCCCCGCCCCTGTCAAAGTGCAAAACTACCGTAACCCAAGTGTATCTGCGGCCTTCAAAAAACGACAGTCAAATAGCTCTCAAATTGCGTCATGCTCCATCTGTTTCCCATTCACCACTAACTAGTAGGTCGTTTGCACTTTTTTTGTCCTTTGTCTCCTAGACATGACTCATTCTTTTTTGCAAAAAAGAGGTACCCTCATTGGCACCGCGCCAGAAGGTTGGTGACACCAGCCATTAGTTTCGTATCGTTTCGAAAAATTGGCGCACAATCGTCCTTCCCCCTCTCTCTATCGGTCCATTTGTTCATGGCCATATGTGCGCGACCCGCCCGTTTGCCCTTTGGATGGTGGAGGGACCGTGACGTCACAACAGTGTGTGTACGTGGGGGTGCCAGGTTAAAAAGTACAATTAATGTGACGTAAGAGGGTGTATGAGGAGATGGTGTGCAGATTTGTTAAAGGGAATCATAGAGAGAAGGGAGCGAACACCGGGGGATGAAAAATGAAGAGCAGAAGTCGTTGCACCCGGTGGTGCCCTGCAAAATGTGAAAAGCGGATCATTTTGATCTGATCCGCTTTCTCAAATCCCTCCTAAAGCTTATCTAAGGAGGGATAGTAGTAGAGTGGAGCTTGTGGCGTAGTAAAACACATCCACATTTATTGCTACACACAAATAGGAACAGGGGGCTAGATTGGGATATTATATAACATAATTCTAGCTTTTGATTCAATGGGGGAAAAGAATAAATTAACTTAAATTACATAAGCGAATATGAAGAGACTGGTAAACGGGGACAAAAAGGACAAAAGTTAAAGTTCCAGGAGAGAAAGGTGATTTGAATGAATAAATAAATAAATACGGAGAGAGAAAGAGAGAGATCCATTGATTATCACACAAAAATGGGGTAATCGAGGGAGGGAAAATTGTCTAATTTAGAAAAGATTTAGAGCAATGTTCTCAATCATTGAGAGAAGTGTCGACACACGATAATCGGCTTCACATTGACGAGCCGATTCGATTAGTTCCAGTAGATGCTTGATACCGACACCGAATCTGCAAAAAGGAGTGAATATTTTTGGTATTTTCTAGAGGATTATCTCTACCAACTTATTTAATAAAGAAGTGAAGGTAAAGATCAGGAGGAATTTGAGGTGAAAACGGAACCAATCAAAGCGATTGGAATAAGTTTGGATAAGATAGGGGGATCAAATAATTCAAAGAATGGTTTCGGGAAGGAAAAGCTGTTATTTTTGCACTGAACAAATGAGCGATTGAGTGAGGAACAGGTATCTTTACTTTTTTAGATTAGCACTAAACTAGTTGTTAACACATTTCCCATTAAAAAATGAGATAAAAACTCACTTTCTTCCCTCCACCAATTGTCGCAACTTGTGCTCAATTTGAGGAAGTTGATCGTCCGTATAAATATTGCTTTCTTGAATCACATTCATCATTTGGTCCGCTGTTGAGAGTTTTGGAATGTCGATGACTGCGCCGAACACATCCATCAGTCCCATATCACGAAGGAAGGAGCGATCCGATGAGGTGGCGATAACAAGCAGGCGGTGACCCTATAAATAGAAGAGGTTTCAGGTGTGAAAATAATTAAAATTTTGAAAAATCTACTAACCGGCGGGGGGTGAGCATTGAGAAGAACGAGAAGAGCCTGGATAACCAGATTCGAGTATCTTGGACCGACCGGGTGGTAATCTGAAATGAATCATATCCATTTCAATTCCTTCCTCTCAAAAAATCACGTACCAATCAATCTCTCCAAGTTATCAATCAATAAAACACTGAGTTTCGATCTCTTCGCATCCTCGAACGCCTTCTTCAACGACATACATTTAGCAGACTCCGAGAATCCGACAGTGTCCTCCGGAGATATCACTTTGACGAACGGGAAATCAGAGCTCTTTGCAATTTGAGCAGCAAGCGACGTTTTTCCTGTTTTTGGGGCTCCAGCGAGGACGGCCGATCGGAATCCACTGTTCTCTGGATTTTTGACGGTATCGGCGAGAAGACTTCCCTCGTCGATGATTCGAGTGACTTCTGGTCCCCACACAATCATTCCACGAGTCAGGAAACGGTTAAGGGATTCATCAGAGCGTCCGAATGCCTGAAATTAATCAAAATTCACATATTTTATAGTGAGTCTAACAGAGTTTCAGACATTGTAGTGATATAGACACCTTATTCTACAATTTTAGCTCCGGGACTCGATTTTTAATATCAGCTTGCAATTTCGTCTCATCTCAATGTCTGAAATTCTCAAAAATTACCGGTTTAACGTCGTTCTCGAGTGCATAATCAAAATCTCCGCCATTAATGACGAGCTTCTCGATTGCGTCTGGATCGGCTTGAGCTTTCCCACCAGCCTTCACCAATCGATTCATTGCACTCGATTGGGCGGCACGAACCAATCCTTCCAACTCAGCTCCCGAGAAGTTCTTCGTTCGCTTCGACAAATCCTCCAAGTCGACTTTCGGGTCCATTTTGTTGTATTCACGCATACGGGCGGTGTGGATTCGAAGGATTTGAAGACGTCCAAACTCATCAGGGAGTGAGACTTCCATCTGCACTTCAAGACGACCTGGTCGAAGGAGAGCCTCGTCGATCATGTCACGACGATTGGTCATTCCGATTACAAGAATGTTGTTGAGTTGTTCAACACCATCCATCTTGGAAAGAAGTTGGTTGACGACGGTGTCATGGACTGATGAACTTCCCGCCTGAATATCGAGGAAAATTAGTTATCTAAAAACGAAACCGTACCATAGATCCTCTCTGCTTGCAAATCGCATCAATCTCATCGAAAATGATAATATGAAGTCCAGAATTCGCACCACACCGTCTCCACTCCTCTTCAGCGTCTGCGAACAGTTTGCGGACGTTTGACTCGGACTCTCCGACATATTTATCCAAAATCTGCGGTCCATTCACAATTTTCGGTTCACGAGCATTCAGCATCTTTCCGATTTGTCTCGCCATTAGAGTCTTTCCGGTACCCGGTGGTCCGTAGAGAAGGATACCACGAACGTGTTTCATTCCCAATTGTTCGATGAATTCTGGTGGGAAGACACGAGAAGCGAACGCACGACGGAAGATGTTGGAGAACTCTTTGTCGAGACCTCCGATACCCATTTCAGCGAAGTTCCAGTTCGGATTGATAATCGATCGGTAGGCGGACTTTCTGGAAATGAAAATTGTATTAGTTTTTACCTCTTTCTCTGCTTTCTGTACCCTTTGCTCTTTCCAATCAAACTGAGCATCGATCCCTCCTCCTTATCAAACACAATCACCGAATTCGCCATAAGTTGTCCAGCATCAATATGCTTCGGTTTCGCCGAACTATCAGCTGGCGCTCCTTCTCCGTTTGATGCCGCCGCTGCTTTCATCAAATCGAGTTGTTCGATTGTTTTCACAACTAACGACAACGTGTGAGTCTTATTCTTCTCTTTGTCCTCGAAACGGAACGCCATCTGCATATCTCTGTAAGAAAGCATTAGTTAATAATCTGTGGTGGTTTATATGTGTCTGTTCTTCCCGATATCCGAAAATCTGACTGAATTTTCAGCTATTTTCACTAATGTTACAGCTTTTATACAGAAAATGCTCCAGAAATCGAAGAGATTTGTTTGTTTGTTTCCAGAAAGTCAAATTTTGTGAATTTCGATGATAAGAGGCAAATTCTATTATGATTTTTCATGTTGAATTCTAGATTTTCGGAATTCTGCATACTTGTCAAGGCCTGGGCCCCAAAATTTGAATTTTTAACTTTGACTCCAATTTACCCGGACCTTCGGGCCGGGCCTTGACAACTATGGAATTTTGTTTCGCAAATTCGCTTTTTTGGCATTATGAGTCTGAGATGTTTGCCAAGCCCTTACTTCGTGAATGCTTGTCCACTGAATTGCATCGAGAACTCTCTGGCCATCAAATCAGCATTCAGTGGCTCGGATGTGACGCTGAAATTAGGATTTTCAACGATTTCAGTCAAACAAAGCCAACTTTTTCTTATTGTTGAAATCAGCAGAGAGAACAATCGATCCAATGTAGTCGGATGTTGGAAAACTGAACGGGGTGACACGAATCTCTTGGTCCAACGATAGAACCGCCCATCTTCTGTGCGGTACACCGAATGCGATTTCTCCAGGCTTGATTGTCGGATCATTTTTGATAGAGAAAATGTAGTGACGTGCGGGGCCTGTGTTGACGCAAACATGTCTGAAAATTTATGAGAAATGACAATTTAAGACAATCGAGACTCACTTTATATGTGTTGCATCGAAATCCGATCGATTCACGTATGCGTAATTTGCCAATGTGTGCTCCTCGGACGGCGCCTTTCGAACACGAAACATTTTCTCGGAGACAGCAATATAGGGTGATGAGGCTGATGGAAGTGGTGCTCTCACTTCTCGTGGTGGAACTGTTGGGGGGTCTGAAAATTGAAGAGAGTTGGAAATGAGAACGACGGGGGAAAGATTTGGATGGGAAGGGTTATTTAACAGTGGGGGGGGAGGAAATGATAGGCTAGTTGCAGGTTTTAGGACAACGGCACCGTGATGACGGACCGAAAAAGCTTGCTTTTCAATTAAAAAGTTCGCAAATGCACTTCATTCCAAGAAGTGAATCACGCAAGTATCCTCATCTATCTCTCCTATCCTCCCCCTATAATTTCTGCGCTCCATTTCCAACTTTTCACTGACTGATTGGACGGGGACACAACCAAAGCCCCGACCGACAAGGAAATTCAATTGGGGGGACATGTCCACACACACACCCTATAACACACTGAAATTGGACTGGGTCGAGTCGAGCAGGCAGAAAAACGATAGATGGAAGTGGTTGCGGGAGAAAGGACTGAAGAATTGAAGGAGAGTTGTTAGGAGGCCGTTTTTGGAGCGAGAAGAGAAAAAAGATCCGATTACTAGCATGCATTTTGAAGTGCGCGATATTCGAAAAAATGAAGAATTGAAGAACACAGCGAGGGAAAACTAGATTAATGTCTTTTGAAAATTTGAAAAAAAGCCGGAATTTTCAATGCGGAAATTTTCACAAAAACTAATAAATAGGACAACTTTTGACGAAAGTTGAAGGAAAAGCTAGCTCGGTGAAAGAAAAGAACATTGGCTTATGTGTGTGCTTTCATGGGAATATATACGGGTGTTGAGGCGTTTAATCTGATAACAACAGAGCGAAAATCTAGCTTTTTTTGAAGAAATCATGCTCTCCATGCTGCTGAACTAAATAATGTGTTGTTATCCAGCTTAATCCTTGATTAATCCGATTACTCCTTGGCCTGATTAGTTTCCGTTCTTCGTGGGAAACGGGAAAAAGTAAACAGCATTGGCAGCAAAAAAGAGAAACGGAAATGGGAAAAGTGAAGAAAAAAAGAAGACGCCGTGAAGAGGGGAGGAAGATGCTAACATATACATACATGCACGAAGAAGAAGAAGACAAAAAAGACGAAGACGTTGGACGTCTTCTACTTCTTCTTCTTCTTCGGAGCAAAGGCTTTTCCCTATTCTGAAGGGAAAAAAGATGGAGCAGACGGGGAGAATCGATGCAAATACACAACGTTTGGGCACGGAAGAAAAATAGAAGAGTTTTGGGATGGAGTACGGAGGGAGAGACCTAAAAAAAGAAGCGAAGCGGTTTGAAAAGAGGAAAACGGAGATGAAAATGATGATGATGGAAGATGGGAATAGCAGAGGAGAGTTTAGAAAAAAAGCTTTTATGTCGTGATGTGTGAACTTTTATGGAGTTTGGAGCGAATTTTTTTTAAAGTGAGAATTTTTCGCGGGTAAAAAATTTGAAAATTATACTTTCAATGATCAAAAACAGGTTTTTTCCCGCGAAAAACTTTAATGAGAACTGAAATAGATGCGAAAAGAAAATGGGCGCGTAGTAGATCACAAAGAGCGGATTAAGCTGTGAAATTCAAAAACTTTAGCGAATTTCTGGGAGAATGATCGAAAATCAAGACGAACAACTAATCTCACTTCTAGTTAGCAAAAATTCTTCAAATTTTACTTTTTGTCCGAAATCGTGTTCATGTTATAATAGTAATGTTAGTAATTAAAGCCATGCTGTATTTCAATTTTAATAGTTTTCGCAACAAAAGAAACGAAACGAGACCATTATGTGAACTGAAGTCGTTTGAAGCTGGCTTCCGAAACCAAGACATTTGAGATGAACCCTGAAAATTAAAAAAATAGTTTAAAATCTACAGGAAGAGAAGAATCGGAGAAAAATACACATTGAAATAAAAAATATTAGCGAAAAATGACTGAAATTCGTGGTGGAATCACTTTTCTTACCGGCTCTATCGAGCAACAACAAAATGGCATTGAACAGTCAAGTAATGAAAATGTATTCTCAATAAATAGAGAGGGAGGGACCAAGGCAACGTGGACATATATTTCTTTTCATAAATTTCGCAATATTTGTGTAACACTGCGGAACGTAAATAAAAACAGAAATGTTGGAGGGAACTGAAGCGGTGTTTGTTGTATGGAAAGGTTGCTTTGATGGGGATAATACTGAAAATTTGGAGAGAAGATTTATAGAGCACAAAATAAAAATTGAGATAAATATTACAATGTTTAACGAAAGAATCTTATTTTGAACTGATTAATCTTTTGACCAATTATCAAACATTTATTCGTTTCTTATCAAAAAATGACAGCAACTGCACTTTTTCACATTTTTACAGTGAGAAACTCAACCCTTGATCAATTTTTTGATAAGTTCGATGTTTTTTTTTTGTTTTTAAAGCAAACGTTGAACCAAAATAAGATATAATTATCAATTTAAGTTGAATTGGACACAAATTGACATTATTTTTCGCTGCAGAATTTGAATTATCCAGCACTTTGTCTTTTTAAATAAGCCAAAGCTGTTAAATAGGTATTTGAACTTTTAAAACAAGCAAGTTAAAAAAAATGAAAACTAAATTTCATTGTAAAAATGTGGTTTTTCCACATTACTAACAAGTTCTTGGTGTTTTCTTGCTCATTTATTGTTGAAAAATATGAATTTTATAATGAAAATCACCAGAATTCACGAAATAGTGAAGAATTTCGCTCCAGAAGTCATGGCAACGTGGAACGGAAATTGAATATCTTCAAAACAATGCAAACGCGCTCCACCGAACGCACGGCGTTCGCATCGACTTTTCAATTTCGGACGCGTTCATCTGCTCATTCTCATCAGAAATTCGTGCTTTTTGGATGATTTCCGTGGTTTAGAATACTTCTCGAATCGATTTTTGTCATTTTCACCCCCGAAAACCTATAAATCTCTCAGAAAATCTTGATAAAATGGAGAAAATCCGATGATTTTGGGCTAAAGTTTTTTGGAAGAGATTTTCGTGATTTTCACCTGGTTTTCTTTGTGTTTTTCAGATTTTCTGAAGATTAGAATGTATCGAATCTATTTCTACCCCCTATTTGCTCCTATTTCCTTGATTTGCCTGAATAAAATCGATTGAGAAATTCCCAGTTGCTTTTATCGATTCTTGTTTTTATTTTTCCGTGTTACTCGTCATTATCTGGTTCGAAATCTCTAGAATGCCGCATCGAATAATGATTTCCAGATTATTGATTGTGTGAACGAACCATTGGGTGGGGCTCGTTGTTTTCATCGTTTTCGTATAATTTTTATCGATTTTTGAAGAAATTTCAATGAAAAATGATTACGAGTGCCACCTAATTTCTCTGATATTCTCTTTACACAATTGCTAATCCTCACTTTTTGTTCTGCAGGTAAAATTGAAAAATCCCCCGAAAAATGGATCCACATCTAAACTACAACTTCAATTATGGTGATAGCTATGGCTCTGGCGCCGATCCAACCAACGATCCAGTACGTTAACGTCACAAAAACTTTTTGAGGGTACTCGAAACAAGAAAAATTACGAAAGAAAGAACCCCAAGGAGTTTTTCGCGTTTTCGTATTAATCGTGTGCTTTGATTTTTTGTATTTATGAAAATCCAGTACGAATAAGCACAAAAACTGATTAAAAGCATCAATTGAGCTTGTTCGAACTTCAGAAATATCCATTATCTCGATTGATTGTACTCCTGGAGGTCCATTCCTGGAATTATATGCAAAAAGTTTTGTTTTTCGTCAAAAAGTCATCCAGGACTGAATCTTTTTGTAAAACTTTTGTAAAACGAGCTTTCAATGAAACTAACCCCCAAAAATTACTCTCCGACTTAGTTTCTATTGAGGATTTTGATAAATTTCTCTCATTTCAGACCAACCACTATGGATGGGCGAGTCAATGGTCTCAACCGGCGTCGGCGGCATCTCAGGCGACTAGTGGAGTAAGTTTTCAAGAAAATCCTGGAGGATCGCGTGTATTCGAACGAAGAAACATCAATATTCAAAAGAAATTTTCTTTTAAATCGTCCCATAGTTTCAGCAGTATCCACAATACGTAAGCCCACAACAGCAACAACAGCAACAGGCTCAACAACAGGCCCAACAAACGTATGCCGCTTTGAATCCGTTGTCGACTTTCATGCAACAACAACAGAAGCCACAGTTTCAGCAGCAAAAGGTATATATATACAAGTATTTGCGAAACTTCTCGAAAATTCCCTCCATAAAACTGCTTGCAAAATAGAGCTGCCCTAACCCATTAAAACCATTGTCTCTGCAGAAGTACGGCCAAGGCGGAAACGGTAATGCCCCAAAACCAGTAGGAGCGCATCGCAACACTCCTCATTTTGGTGCATTCAATAGTGGAAGCGTGGGAGGTGGTCGTGGCGGTCCAGCGGCTGGAAGTGGAAGTTTTCTATCGCAAGAATGGGTACAACCGATGTCATCACAAAACATGATGGGTGTCAACCCCGTTCTCCGCACATTTCCATCGAAGGGCGGCTCATTCAATCAAAATAATAAACCAAACTGGAGGGTGCGCATTCATTTTTCTTTAAAAGTCCAGTTGTTTCTTCCCCCCTTTTCGTCTTCTTCCTCTAGAATAAATTCCTCATTTACAGCAAAACAAGCAACAACAAAAGAACTCGTTGGGTCCCAAGAAATTCGACACGACTGGAAAGACACCGGCGATGGTACTCCACGAGGTGTTCAAGAGTGTTAGCGAGGAGTGAGTAATCGTGACAATTAACTTCACTCAAACTTCTCTATTTCCAGGTTCACCGAAGTGGAGAACGCTGTTCCAAAGCGTTACCGTTGCACTCTAACAGTCGATGGACGTCAATTCCAGATGGAGTCGGCCAACAAGAAAGCGGCGAAGCAGAAGTGTGCTGAAATCGTTGTTCGTGAGCTCCGTCCGGATCTCCACGTGACTCCATTCGAGGAGGGTGTCACTGCCAAAGCGGTTCCGGTTAAGCCGCAGAACGCTGGCGGTGCTGCCGGTCCGGTCGCTTCTGGAGGGAATGGAACACCGAATAAGAGAAATGTAGGTGGAGTTTTAGGAAGATTTGGACAATGTTTTGTGAGGAAATAACTTTTTATTATCTCAACATTCATCAAATATCCCATAATAGTCACTTCAGGCCGACGAGATGATGAATCAACCAGCGCAAAAGAAGGGATCTGGAAATTCAGCTGCTGCAAAGAAGCCGAAGGTAATTATATCGAAATAACCTTATCCAATCGAATATTTTTCAGCTTTCCCCAGTAGAATCAGCTCTCTCACTGCTCGACTTCTTGCAAAAAATGATTGGCGAGTCAAAGGAAACCTACACTCCCGTATTTGAATATTCCTTCGAGCCCCCAAGATCCCAAGAGGAGGAGGAGCCAAAAGCTCCAGAAGTCAAACATGAGCCAATGGAGACTGAGGTGGTAAAGGCGGAGCCGACTGAGGAGGTTACGGAGAACCAGCCAGCTGTGGAAGCTGAACAATCAGATGCTAATCAGCCAGCTACCGAGAAGAAGCCAGTGGCTGAGAAGAAGGTTCGCAAGCCCGATGTCCAGCAGAAAGTAACGCTGAAATTTGTGGAGCAAGGAAAAGAGTACACGAAGACTGGTGTGAATCGTGCAGTTGTGAAGGATATGGTCATTCGGGAGGCTCTTCAAGATCTTTTCGGAGTCTCGCACAAGGATATAACCACAGTTGCACGCCGTCACGCAACGAATCGTCTCGGATCTGATATGAATATTCTTCAATGTCTTTATACCATATGCTCCGTTCTCAATTGTACTGTTACAGTAGAGTGTGAGCCGGCCGAAGATCGTCCAATCGGAGATGGACGTATGTATTTTATGGGGAAATGCTCGATTGTTGATCACAGTGAAGGCGGACAAACATTCCAAACCAAATCAGATTCAGTCCAATCGAAACCACTTGCCAAGGAGCATGCTGCAAGTGAGATGCTCAGAAATTACTTCGAAATCGATCCAAATACTTGTTGCAAGAGTGAAAATGTCAATGCGCAGGGGCCCTGTGCAGTTCTTCATGCGATGCTTAATAAGCAGACCAAGCAGAGAACTAAAATTGCGTATGAGTTCAAGGAAAATGTGCCACAGGTTGCTGGAAGTTCTGCTCAGGACTTTTAGTAAGTCGAGGTGTTTAAAAAAAATCTATCTCATTATTTTCAGCTGCGACTGTGTCATTGACGAAAATGATCGTTACACCGGAAGTGGCCGTTCGAAGAAGATCGCCAAGAATGCAGCTGCAATGATGGCGCTAAAAAAGAAATTCAATATCGACTTCGACCCAAATGCCTGCTATCCGTTGGCTCTCAGCAATCGTGCGATAGCCGAATCGAAAGTCTCACCATTTTGCAAGACGATTGCCGAGTTTTTCAAAAGAGAATATCATAAGATGTGCAATGAGTACTCAATAACCCCCAGTACTCAGACTGCTTGGTAACAATCTGTTTAGAAACAAACCTTTACACCTATTTTTCAGCTTCATAATATATAATCATTTGGAAGCGAAGCGTCTCTTGGCTATTGGCTCATCTCCGAAATTTGTTGTTGAGCCGGATACTCTGAATGGTGCGAATGGAACGTCGATACTTCATTTGGATCCAATTGTTCTCGCTCGTCGTGCACTTTGTCGTAATTTCCTCTATGAGCTGGCTGCAATGACAGAAGGATCAGAATCTGCGATATTCGAAAGACGAGAAGATGGACGTTTCGCCATGAGATCGAATATGAAATTGGCTTTGTATTGTAACTATTCACCAAATTGCTTCCATTCAACCGATGACGCAGCTGTGAAGTCCCTTGCTATTCTCACGTAAGTTAATTGGTTTCAGTTTGAAACTGGAACATTTTTTATGGAAAATCATACAATTCATTAATTTCAGACCAATGAGTCTTGCTGCCAGTCCACCAGAACTTTTATCTCTCGATGAGATCAGAGCCACCAAAACGCTCCGTATCCAATGCACTGCGGATAAGATTTTCAAATGGAACACACTCGGAGTTCAGGGCGCTCTCCTTTCGAATATAATGGAACCTGTCTTCATCACTGATATCTTTTTCGGATCGTCTTATTCAACTAACGACGAGTCTCTCAAATTCGCGCTCTACAATCGTTTGGGACCACAAGAGAACGATAGAGACATTGCTGTGGAGAGCATTCCAGTTGACATCAGATGTCAACAATCAGTTGCACATGTTTGGGCTCGCGGATTCATGGATATCGAAGCATTGGATATGAATACGGGAAGAACGCAGAAAGGATCACCATCGAAGGTGTGTAAAGCGGCTATCTTCGAGGCTTATCGACAACTTCCGATTCCTGATAAATCGATTGTGGACTACTCGAAAGCGAAGGAGCACGCGAGCTCGTATCAGTATGAGAAGAAAGTCTTATATCAAAAGGTAACGGTTTTTACTCCTTTCGCGCTATAATTGAATTTGTTTCAGCTCGAATCCGCTGGATGGGGAAAATGGCAAACGAAGCCGACTGAGCTCGCCGATCAATTCACTCTCGCAGCTGACGAATTTTAGTTACTTTTCCTGATAATTTAACCCTCTTCCTTAACCTCCTTAATTCAATCATGTTGTCTAATTTATATTGATCTATCTTCTATCGATCTGTCTCTCTCTCTCCGTTTTCTTCCTGTCTCCATCGTGTCTCTACTCTCTACTCCAACCCTCCCTAATATGGTTCAATTGTGCTCTATTGATAGTTATCACTAGAGCACACTTGGAACATTTCTCTGTTCAATTTCCCAGTCTGAGTGAGTATTTATTTTTTAATTTTGCTGTAACGACAATTCAAGTAAACATCTAATAATGTAGATTCCTGGAAATTGCTGAGTCATTTTTTGTGTTAATAACTTTTTCAGCATTTTCAGTAGTTAACGGAAGGTAGTAGGTGGATATTCAGAAAGAAAATGAATATAATGGGACAGTTCCGGGAATCCACTGGCCAACCGAATCACCCAATAGGAAGAAATTAATGAAGACATTCTGACGAACACCCGACGTCTACATGATGATGCACCTGAAAACAAGAATCTGGAATCAAAGGGATGCATCGAAGAACTCACTTCAATGAATCCTTTTGACAAGTTTTCACGATCTCCAGAATCTCATCCACTTCTGTTCGCTTCACCGAATGATGCTTTTTGACATTAGCGAAATGGTAGTCAGAAATGAAATGATGAATGGCATCTGTTGGTTTTAGGAACCAAATATTGCAGTAGACGCAGCAACCGAACTGAAATCAAGATAAGAAATTAGTTTAGTTTTAATAAGAGAGTTTTTAGCGAAAACTAATTATCATCAGCTCATTGGACATACAACGCCACGGTTTTGCCTCATTCATCCTGTTTATTACTACCCTGAAAAGTGTAGTTCTTTTTTGCATGACTTTTGTAACCCTTCTAATGAATTTGGAGTTTATTTTAGAAACTGAATAAGTTAGAGGCTCCTCCCACTTTTGCAATTCATTTTTTAAAGTTTTTGATCTATTCTTGCTATTTTCTAAATTAACATTTTGTAGATCAAAAACTGAAAATTCTCGTTTCTTGGCTCGAAAAAAACACTCTGTGTCTCTCTCGTTTGCGGTGGGAAGAGGGATTAGGAGTGCTAATACACAGCAGTGCATGGCGAAAGGTCAGAAATAGACAGATTTGAATTTTATCGAGTCGCGTTGCGGTTTTTTATTGATTGATACGACAAATTAACATCCTTGCCACTCAGCCAATCCACGTCTTTTTTGCCAACCGTTGCAACGGCCTCCTGCAGAGGCCCTTTCAAAGTACTGTGCACAGTGCATTGAGAGGGCCTCCGCTGGAGGCCGTGCCGTTGTGCGGCGGTGCGCGTTTCCCCGAGTTTGATTTTTTTCCTTTGTTGAAAATTTCTTTTCTAACTTAGATGAGGATTACTGTAATCTTCTTAACCTTTTCAGTTGAGATTTTAGGCTGTCGGTAGCTATCAATTCACATTTCTTCCCTAAACGGAGTTTCGGCATATTTTTGATAAAAAACTAGCAGTTTTCCTTTTTTAGATTACCTTAATCATTATGCTAGCCGTCGTCTTTGGAACTGTTAGTTTTGTTTTGTCAATATTAGCAAACAGTTCTATTTCCGCCGATGTCAAACATGAGAAGTCTGAAAATCTTCATATGTTAGTTAGCTCAAATTATCTATCTCCTCACCTTGTGCTGTAGCGAGAGTACTGATTTGTTTCAGTCCACCCAAATAATAATTAGTCAATTGAGAGGGACTCGATGGGACACGCAACACTGTCGCCGAGTTTAACTTTGTAATCCACCACTCGAAATCTTCTTGATAGAATATAACGCCATTGCTTTTAAACTTGAAAATAGTATTCTGATAATGAGTCTACTCCATTGGATGACAAACCTTATTCAAATGTCCAACTGAAAATACGTGACTAGTGACATGCAGTAATGCCCACTGTGACATATTCACATCGCAGAGACCACATCGTGTCTAAATAAGTATTTTGAACGTAGGATTCTCTAGTCTGAATCAATCATACCGGTTCCGTAAAAAATGGAATATGTGGAATGAACTCCCTGAGTTTAGTTTTGCTGACAAACTCAATCTGCCGGTTTGTAGGTCCCGGACATGTAGAATCAGATGGCTTTCTAGTTGAAGGTAACGGACAGAATAGCGGTAACTCGCAGTCGGGAATTACGGTGGTAGTGCGCACTGGGTTCACCACTGAGATGGCTGCAGAAATCAGTTGAGATTTTGTTACTGGCTACTGTAATAACTTACGAGTTGTTTTCACTGTTCCTATTGAAGGTACTGTTGATGGTGGTGCGACAGGCTTTTGAGCAATTAAACATTCCTTACCTTGTGCCTCGCTTACATTCGGATTTGCAATTTCGATAAGATTTTCGTAGAATGTAAAGTCCGAAAGTGTAGCTGAGAATTGAATCTGAAATAAGTTCAGTGAAATTTCGATGAAGACTTGAAGGAGGAGTGAAGTCATATTTCTTATAGCAGATTCCGATAATTTTAAGAAACTTTCATCATTGACGCATATGCTAAAAATCGCTTCAACCATCGTTCTTCTGACTCAAAATGAGCCAGTGCATGCACTGGCTCATTTTGAGTCTGCAGTCCTCTCGGACAAGTTTTTTTTTGCTTCAATTTTCCTCGTCTTTTCACTTTTTCTAACAAATTTTCCTAGGCTTATTTTGAGTCAGGAGAACGGGAATCGTAGCGTTTAGAACGATTTTTACGATTTTTTAGCGTCAAAAATAAGCATTTCGCGTCAAAGGTGCGCCAGACTCATAAATTTATTCAATTTCATTTCTAAAAATTGCGCCAAAGATGCGCCAGGTTAGGATTTTTTTAAAACTTCAGATTTACAAACACGTCAATGACGCCCCAGACACTCAAATTTTGGTCCCTAAAAACACGCCCAATACGTTCTCCGCGAATTTTAATGATTCTATCATAATCTGTATCATAATCTGAAAAATATCTTCAGTCCTCCTTTAAGTTTCAACTCACGTATGAATGATGTCTTCCGTCGAATACGTGTTCTATGAGTTCATGAATAGTGGTAATTTCGTTAGTGCCTGGACAATGTTTACAGGTATAATTCACTTTTTGCTCAGTAACTATGCAAGATTTCAAGTGGGGAATTCGAAGTCTGATTGCATTGTATCGAGTCAGGAAGTCACTTTCTGAAACTGGTTACCTAGTTTTAATCGAAATGAAATATAGAAGTTGTTGACTTACCTGACAATTTCGAATCAGTATCTAACGGTTTATCTAGAAGTGGTACCCGTGGAGGATCTGAAACTTGAGATTCCCATAAAACACTATGAAAGTAACTAACCGAGTTTAATTGGCAACGGTGTTTCCTTTTCCAGTTTGACATGCAATTCGTCTACCCATGTCTTCCAGTACAGTAGATCTGATAGGCATGCTGTGTATTGCATCTGAATTTAAGAAAAGTGTGTTTCTTAGTTATCTAGAATTTGAGTTACGTTCTCCCGATGCACTCCTTTGGCAATATGAAGGAATGCATCCATTTCATTACCCAGTGTCACAGTTTTCGAAGGTGTACAGCAAAATGAACAGACCCAGTGGGTGGCCTGAAATTATTTTATAAAACTTTAAAAAAAACATTGAAATAAGAATTACGTAGTTTTTTTTATTTCTTGAAACTGCTCTATTTTTTTGCTTTCCTCCTTTTTTGAATTTTTTTCGAGCTTCATCGAGAATTCTATTGAACGTTTCTTCTGAAAAATAAGATTATTCCTTGGTTAGTTAACTGGTAGTAGAGTACTAATGAAAGATAGTAGAGCACCGATTGTTCCAAGTAACAGTTAATTAATACGATATTGAGTGATAAAGCAGTCAAAATATTGCCTTTAATTGTTTAAGCGATATTGGAATATTTTTGAAACAAAATTGCATTGTCATCCAGATTACCTAAATCATCTTGTTACCAAAAGCTTCTTGACAACCTTTTTTTATTTTCTAAATCAGTTAAGATAGTAATAGGTGTTCGGTCATTTTTAGGTACCTGAACTGTTAGTATCTACTTACTTGAAACAGCATCTTCATTTTCTGGCATTTTATCTATCATTGCAACACGTGGGCTATCTGGAAAACCTTCGTTCATAACCACTTGTAGGTCGAGAACTCACTTTTTCCTGGGCATGCAACGTTGCTCTCTTCTTTTTCAGTTTTATTTAGAGGGTTATTTAAAGACGCAGTTGTTGTTGTTTCATTCCGCTTGAGAACGGATTCCTTCCAATTCTTCCAATAATTCTGATCTTCAATAGATGGTAGACAACCGTAGAACATTCTGTTTTCTGTCACACATTCCACAATTGCATTGTCAGTCAGATTACCTAAATCATCTTATAGTCAAAAGCTTCTCGAGAAGTCTTTTTAATTTTCTGTAACAGTTTAGATAGTAATACAGTATCGGCCAAAAATATATCATGTTTAGCCTTTTCAGGGGAAAATGCTCAACTTTGAGAGTGTGTCATAGTAAAACTAACAGTCTCACAAAATAACTTTTTATGGATCAAACAGACCAAGAATAAAACTCCATTTTTGTAGTTGCCAACTTTTTTGTACGGACGCCCCCTAGCAAGGTATATCTTGAAAAGTTATTCCTCCCTTAAATCGACCCATTTCAGTGCAAAAACATTTTTGAGCTGTCCGCTTGAAATTGCTATCACTGTCCAGGAAGTGCCCGTACAAAAATTGATAACTACAAAAACGGAGCTCTACTTTTGACTTCTATGGTCCAATAAAAATTTACTTTGTGTGTGAAATTGTTTTAATTTTTTCAACTGAAAAAGGCAAAATATTATATATTTTTGGCCGGTACTGTAAGTATTTGGCGATTAATGGGTACCTGAACTGTTAGTATATACTTACTTGAAACAACATCTTCATTTTCTGGCATTTCATCTATCATTGCGACACGTGGACTATCTGAAAAACTTTCGTTCATAACCACTTGTAGGTCGAGAACTCACTTTTTCCTGGGCATGCAACGTTGCTCTCTTCTTTTCCAGTTGTATTAAAAGACTCGTTTAAAGACTTATTTAAAGAAACAGTTGATATTGTTTCATTACGCTTGAGAACGGATACCGCCCAATTTACCCAATAGTTCAGATCTTTAATAGATGCTTTGCAGCCCATCTGAATAACTGATTGTATTTATATCCGAGTGTCTGTATTTCTCACCTTCCTCCAGTGTTTAGATGTAACAATATGAAGAAAAGCGGACATCATATCTGAGAACTGAATATGAAGTGTGGAGTGACGGATTGTACAAAACGTGCATTTCCAGTTGACTTGCTGAAATTTTAAAGTCATTTTGAACGAAATTTTTAACAACAATGTTTAAATTATATTACCATTGCTCTACCCTTTTCCAATACTTTAGCGTCACAATATTGGAATTTGCCCTTGTATTTCATGAGATAACCGTAGAACTGTCTTTTTTCTGTCACACATTCCGCACCTGGTGGGACTTTATCTAGCATGGGTACACGTGGAACATCTGGAACAGTTTTGTAGTTTTAATAGTAGGCAAAATGCTCACTTGGAAGAGGGCCTGATGCTTCTTCCGAATCTGGTGCTTGAGCTTCTATTTTAATCACTGGATTGGTCGCAATAGCCCATTCCTTCCAGTGTTGCAAGTCATCGATGGAAGCAGTAAATTTCATCTGAGAAAAATACTGATACGGATCTTGTTGAAGAATCTTTATGATTACCTTTTCGAGATGTTTCTGTGAAGCGATATGGTTGAACGCTTCTAGTTCTGATGACAGTATCACACGTTGCTCTTCTGAGCTACAGTACGCACACTTCCAGTTTACAAACTGAAAAGGTTCGCAGATCAACTTTGGTAGGATAAAGCGCTTGAGTTTTTTAAAGATTAACTTACATTCCTGTCAGCCACTTCTTTTCCATACATCGTCAAAGCCGACACTATTTCTCTCATGCTCATTATGAAAGTTTGTTCTGAAACTTGTAGTTCAATCATTCAGCATCACATCTCAGACTTACGATTTGCTTTCAGAGCTTCCTTCGGTGGAAAACTAAGTAATGGAATTCGTGGCAAACCTATAAAAAAGATTTCATGGAAAAAAATTTCAAATCGACTCACTATCGAATACATTCTGTTCTTGCGTTATAGACTGTTCTGCAGTTTGTAAAGGCGATGGTACAGCCGGTGGTACAGCCAATGGTAAAACCGTTGGTACCGCGACGAAATCTTGTAGAGGACTATCCGACATCTGCAGAGATGACGTGCGTCGTACAAAAGAGTAAATGGGATCTCTTCCGCCAGGGCTACTCAGAATATTGTCGAAGAATTTTTTCCACCAAAGAAACGCCTTCTCGGAGAAACCGAATTTTAGTAGCTGCAATTTTTGGGATCACCTCCATCAAAATTTATTAGTTTAAAGAGAAATTTGAAATCAGTATCTCGAAGTTTACTGAGAACCTTTTTTTAACTCACATAATTCAAATGTTTCTCAGTGAAAAGGTGCAGCACTAAGTCCAACTCGGTTTTGAAGAAACTTTTTGGTAGATCACATGCAAAACATGCAACTCCTTGATGAATCGGCCAGCTACGTATACCAGGTTCTGGGTCAACCAATAGCTTCTTGTTTATAGAATCGAAGAGAGTTCTTAGCTCTACCATTTTAGTGGAACGAAGGTTTTCTGAAAATGAAAATTGAGAATGGAGAAGTTGTTTGGAGAAGTTGTTTCATATTCCTTACCTTCTAGAATGGTTGTTTCCACTTTGAAATCAAAAAGAGGAATTGGGCGTTGATCTGAATACAGATATTGCTATAAAATTTTTTTTTACATTTTTGGCTCACTTCTGTACTCCAGAATCCTTGTTTTATGTCTGTTATTGAAACCTTTTAGCACAACTTCCAAGGTCAAAATATTGACCCAAAAGTTCAGTTCTTTCTGTGATATTCCTGTTAGCCCACTGAGATGATTCTCGGACATGATATGTCTTGTGAACCTTGTTTCGTGCCATTCCAGATCTTCTTCACACACTTTGCAATATTGCTGAACGGAACCAATTAGGGAATGTATATAATGGAAAACTGACCGGGATATTCACTGACTTGTACAACTTTGCCAAGAAGTTATTTTCTTCCCGCCATTGCCATTGAGATGTTAGGTAGAGAAGTATGGATATAGTAGAAGAATCTAGTTTTGGTAAATCGGTGCTTGTGTTGGAAGAGAATAATGGGATGGTGGTGTAGAGGGAAACAGCTGAAAAGTTATCTGTAGACTTTTAAAATTACGAAAATTACGTTCGGTGAAGGTTCTGACTGTGCCTACGCTTTACCCCTTATTAAAATTGTTAAAAATGTAGACAGATCAGGTTTAGATCTTATTCATTGCCGTTGAAAATGTTTTGATAGCTTCTCATGATATAAGGATAAGCGCTTTAAAAACTGAAAACACTTTCTCTCTCTCTCCTCCTCGACCAGCGCAAAAAACTTGGACCTCCATATCTCAAAACCCTGGACAGCTATCAAAAATATGTCAACTACAAAAATAAAGTAACTCATTTTTTATAAAAGTATCTCTCTCTTCCTCGAGGTTTCTCTTAGTGTCGGTTTTATTTTCTTTTATCTTTTTCCTCTTACATAAACTCACTTTTACAAGGTCCAATCTTTTCTTGATCTAGAATCTCCTCTTCTTTCTTTTCCTCATTGAAATCGAAAGGTTCATCCAGAACGCATTGTTTCTGACACTTTTCAAAAAGTGATTCCCAGTACTGGAACGATTCTTTTGGTACCATATGCTGAGACAACATTTGGATATGATCTTCTCGAAACATGTGACTCAAAAAAAGGAGACCACTAAAGGGCGTATAATTGCAGAGGCGACATATCGGCTGAAAGATGTTCATTGTTTAAAATAAAAGTCTTTTTTTATTTCCCCTCTCTCAATAGTTATTCCAAAAAAATACTCACCACACTTGGCTTCCTGTTGTTCCTATTATTTTTCCGATGAAGGAACTTGAAAAAACAAATCTTAGAAATGGTCCATTTACTCAAATCAATCATGCTTTTTAGCCTTCGCATTTCAGTTATCACCTCGTGGCCTGAACCAATCTAATTTTATGGTCAAATTGTCTAGATATGTATGATACCTGTAATCTTATCCCCCTCATTTTCGATATCCACATTGTACAGCGCGTAATCTCGAAAAATAAATTTTGAATTTTCCATTATTCTGGTTTGAACTGACATTGAAGGTCTATCAGCCTCTACAATTAGATCAACTGGATTTTCCTTATTGATCGGAGACTGTTCTTGGCACGCGATCCGTTTAGCTCCAAACGCCCCGCCCATTTTTTTTTGTGGTGACGGATCTTGCGGTGCAGGAGGCGGGGTAGACGATCCTTCTATGTGCGTGCAATCGTAATCGTTAGGATAATCTTGATCATCTTGTTCATCCTCAGAAGAAGAATATTCAGCCAAGGGATCATGCTCCATCCTTTTTGGTATTCTCCGGAATGGTGACCGTTTACCGTATAGCTCTACCAGAGCACCTAAATTCATGGTTATAAATCGATAATTCATAAACTTGTGATTTTGAAGGTTGTTTTTAACCATTATTTTTTGTGGTCTTGATCAATTTTACTCACTGATTTTATAGTTAACAGATGTGGATCCTTCAAAAATCTGAATCCTGTCCTCTGGTGTGATAAATCCCTGTCCATACCAAGACTCCAAGTCTTCGAGAAGAATGTACCTAGAAATACTACTTGTTTCTTCCAATAAGCGCTCTATTTATAACATTTGTTGGTCTCCAGATAATTTTCCTGTTTCTGATTATGAAATAAGGTCAACATTTTTTTCGGTATGTTTTCCGGTGGAGCAGTTTTGCATCTAACTTATAATTTTACAGTTCGAAGGTAAGAAATTTATTCTTTTTCCGGACAGATGCATGTTATAAAACATATATTACAAACGTTATTCAAAAATTGGCATAAAATTTCTCAAAAATTGACGCCCTATTTTTTGTATGAAATCGAAGGTTTATATTCAAACCTTTTTTTAGAAAAAATTTATTTTTATTTCAGAAATCAATCACAAGAAACCCACCCATCTTTATATTTGAATAAGCACTGTTCCGATGACATCTTTCCCAAGTTTTCCTGAAATTATACTTGTTTCTTTCATTTGCAATAAAAAATTAACGAGTGCAACAAGCTTTTCACTTGTTTAAAAAAACAACGAAAAAACTCAATGTATTCTAGAATAATGAATCCGGTTAAATCAGTTCCACGTGTCGTATCTTATGATTGAAAAACACTCATTCCTCAGTCTTAAGTTCCTACGGAAGCAAAGCGGTCGGCGTGCGGCTGGGTTCTGACTGTCTAATTCTCTTCGGGGAGAGAGAGAGAAGGAGAGAGAAAGAGAGAGAAAGAGAGAGAGAGTAAACAACATAACATAGACTGGTCATTAATTGATTTATTTATTTGAAGGAGGACTCACACCACTTATGAATTTGAAATAAATAAGCAAAATTTAAAATGATTACAACTGATAAAGAGATAGAAATTTAAAGAGATGTTGTAACTTTGGAATAGCAGTTACCATGTGAATTCAAGAAAAATACAGTATTCAGTAATTGAGAAGACTCCGTTGAAAATGTTTAGGGTGTCATTGGTGGTGGTGCACCAGTGATTTGAAGCATAAATAAGTCAAATATCTCCTGGTTTCCTTTTTTTAGTTCCTCTAGTGTAATCTTCCATTGGTCGAAGTCAGCCTTAGAGAAGCCGAACCCCGAGAGCTGCAATTTATTATCTAATCAGTATATCTTAACAATTAACAAAACTTACAAAGTCAAGGTGATCTTCACTAAAGATATGCTGGAAAACATCCAATTTAGTTGTTAAGATAACTTGACTTTTAGGTGATGAGCATCCAAAACAGGTTTTATTGAAAACTGATTGGAATTTGCTTTCATTATTCATGAAACTTTTATCGATTGACTTCACGAGACTATAAAGTTCTGATAACATTTTGTCCAGTTCGTGCTCGTCTGAAAACAAAAAATTTACTTTTTTTTAAATTTCATTTAGTTTTTTTATGCTGAACGTTTGTCTGTGTGAACTGAAGAAAATGAGCATCTGCTTACCTTGATATACATTAAACCTTACCTGTAGTCACATCCTCCGAGAATTGATCTTCATAGCAGTCAGGAAGAAGTGGGATTTGTTGAAAATTGGAAGCGTTATTCCTTGAAGATGAGTTTTTTAGTTGTTGGAGCAGTTGTTCTGTAACGATTGATGATTTTTTGAATGTATTGATTTGGGTATGTCAAAACTCACGAACTGTGAAAATCACACATGATTTGTCTTTTTCAAAGATGTGAACTTCATCCTCCGGATGAATGAAACCATGTGTAAACCAAGATTCCAAGTCTTCTGGAAGGATATATCTGTAATAAAATTGATAATGAAATTATCAATTTTGAAACTGACCCATCTTTATACTTGAAAGTGGCATCTGCGGTGATCTGCTTTTCCATTTTTCTGAAAGTTTTGAAATATTATTATACACTTTTGTATTAAAGAAGAAAATGAGAAATCTTATTCTAAGAGGAACATTACTTCAAAAAGAAAAACGCTCTTTGATAAATTAATTTTTCGAAATACTTGCGTTGCGAGGCAACGCGTATCGCACCGAGTCTGATCATTTGAATATTCCCCCTGGGAAGCGAGAGAACGAGACGCAGACAAATTAGTTGGGGTCTGTAATCCATATGTATATAGCCTCATCAAGTCACCTGCCCACCCTTCTATTGGAAAGTGCAAGTCAAGCATCTAGTGACCCCTCCGCCCACTGCTCCTAATACATAGATCGCTATCTCTCATCCCAAATACACATCTGCTTTTATGTGGAGACGGCTCTTCTAGAAGTATTCTCAATCAGAAACGACCCTGAGCTAATTAACGCTATGATATTTCCAACCTCAGTCTACTGGTTCCTAAACCCTACGATTTTTGTTTGCATTGTACTATAAAATTATACTGTTGTGAACAAGATTCATTATTAAAATACAAGATTTTTAAAGTACATGAATTTTTTTTACATTTGAAAAGAAAAAAAAAGTTTGGAGAAAAATGTTGACAAGAATAATCTCCCGTATTTTTCTTGGCAAAATTATAGTTATTGGAAAAAACAACACCAACAAAATACTTATTCGAAGCCAACCATAATCTGCCGGAAACAGAGATAGGCCATCTGCTTTGCAACGTCTGCTCCACCGAGATGAGATTTGAGGGGAATTGTGACAGAGACGAGTTTTTTCAGTCGTTGGAGATTTTCAAGAGTTCCGCGAGCGGTGACTAGGTAGCGAACTGGAAACATGAAATTTGATGACATCAATTGAAAAAACTTCTCAAATCTCATATAACAACAGAAATACACTTACTGCGGCCGTCTGTCATATCGTCTTTGTCTTCCTTTTTGCCTTTATTCGATTGTCGTCTCATGCTAACCGTGTCACAACCAGAATTCGTTGCCATCATAGCAGTGATATCTTCTAACCTATCTGGCAGATCTGAAAAATGGAGTTTAGTCCGAATGGTTGGGTCTTGAATCTTCTTACCTGGCAACTCAATCACATACGGGTCACACTCACGAATCATCGATTGAAACGTGATTTCTGGATCAGTAGAGATTGGGAGTTCTTCAAATCTCAGAGTGAACAGTATATTGTAGTAAGTTTTGATGGCCGCTGCGTGGAATGGTTGCCATTCGCCTCGCATGAAAATCGCCGAGAAGTCAAGTGATCGGAAGGAGAGATTCGGAAGTTTTCGGAAGTTTCGTGATGCCAAGTATTCCAGGAATTTTATCATCTAGAAAATAATCATGATATGGATTTAGAGTTATAATTTAGGACTTGAAAATTCTGATTCGGTCCGAATTTGAATTTTTAAACTACAATGTTTTTAAACTAAATTTTTTTTGAAAATGCTCATAATTTTTCTCAAGTATATTTCTTTAAAATATTTGAAACCTACAAAAAATCCGCCTTAAGAAGTTTTTTTCCAAAAAGAAACCAGAAATTTTTCGAAAAGAAAAGCTTGTTTCAGTACTAAACTTCCGGGCCGACCGTCCCGTTGCAAGTCTGTAATTTAGAAATGAAAAACTCACCAAATGCGATTTCCTCTCTTCTGTCAATACATTCTGCTCATCTTCCTCCTCTGAGTCATCTGATTCCTCTGAATTCACATCGATTTTCTCGAAAAACGATTCCTTTGTGAACCCATCAGCCGATTTCAATTGTCTGGTCAGAAATAGAATGAAGAGTAAAAAGAAATGATGTCTCTTGAATGGTTGATCCTCAAACAACTTCAGCGATTCTCCCCATTTCATCAACATGAATAGAACGGTATCCAATCCAGGCAATCGTGTCGTATACATTGTGACTATTCTAATCGCTTTTCCTGAATTCTCATCTTGCACAAATTGATCCATTGATCTAAATGCTTCAAACTCCTCATGGTTATCGATAAGATATTGTTTTCGGTGTTGCTCCAAAAATTTGAGCATTGGATTCGAACTGTTAATGTGGACTTCTTCGCTTTTCAGCAAATGATGCTCTTTAACCTTAGCGAGCACATCATAGGCAATCCAGCCAAACGAGAGCTTGCGAGTTTCACGTGACTTTTGGGCAAATTCTGAAAATTGGAAATCTTGTTTTTGTCTAGTGCCAAAAATAAACAAGATGGTAGAAAAATGAAACTTACTGTAACAAGCTCTGTACCACGCAGTAGCCTTTTGCATCATCAACTCAGATGGCATTTCACATCTATAAGTCAACGAATTGTTTGCGTCGAAGGTGTTGGGCAATTGGGTACACACCGCAAGATAGCCACCGAATTCCTGAAACGAATAATAAGTTTTATGCGGATACTGTAACCGATTTTAAATAACATATATCATTTTTAAGCTTTCTGGTATGTTTTTCTCACCTCAAAGAACCTCTTTCTAAATTCGCACACCAAACTTGTCATCCGTGTCTCAATCATTTGGTTTGTGTTGAAAAATGACATGTCATCTTGATCCTTATCCGAGATTCGATTTCTCATCTCAAGAATACACCCGGACATAATTTCTCCTTCCGATTGAATACCATAAGTTTCCATGATAGACTGTAAACAGATTTCCGTTTGTTTGAAACAGTTTCTACACTCACTCTTAATTGTCCATTATAATTAGCCAACTCCTTCTCTGCACATGTCAAATAATTCTCGTACCCTTCCATTTTGATGCTCTCGTCAATTTCAATCTCGTATTGTTCTTCCCTCTCCTCGGAAATTCTGATGACGTCATCGATTGCTTGGAATTCACGGAATAGACGTCCACATAGTCTGGGGGTAACGTACACTGGAGCATTGTCGTTTCCAACGTGATAGTCTGGAACTCTCTCTGCAAGTTCAGGAGGCACCGCTTCGCCAGTTTCTGGGTCTGAAAATGTATACTTTGGAACTGAAAACCACCAAACATGTGTAGTCAATAGTTTTCCGTGATTGGTAAAATGCCCTTACACAAGCGACTCACCTCTTGCCCATTTCTTTGTCAATGGTGCTGGCGGTTCTCCAGACTTAGTGAAGTCCACAGCTTGGCAATTCTTCTTTGCCAAATCCATACAAACTCGAGAATTCAGTCCGTATTGATCCGAGTTGTGGAGATGGTTGTTTGAGATGGTTCCAACGGAATCTAGTTTCAGATATTTGACGTAGAACTCGTGCATTAGTTGATCCTGAAAATTAGGAAAATTGTATTTTTTGCAATCTTTGTAGGTTTCTCTCTTTTCAATTTAAGAAATTTGTCATTATTATCATCATAAATTCGAGATTTCACAATTCTTTGAATATCGAAAAACTCACAATCATTTCCCTATCATACGGCATCTCCTTCTTCTCTACAGTGAAATCAAATGGTGCTTCATTTTTATCAAGAAGCAGTTGTTGGTCCCAAATCACCGAATATTCGTCTCCATCCAAATCCGATCCAGCCATTTCATCCGGGTGTGGACGTGGTCCGTGTTGTGGGAACACCACTACATCACACAAATGATGAAGTTCCGGTATATCAACGGCTTCAAATATTCGGACGTCTCCAGTGACGATACATGGATTTTTGGTGAGGAGTACGGTACCCGTAACTACTTGAGATCCCTGCACTTTCATGTGTTGCATATTGGATCTTGGCGGGAGTTTTTCATTCGAGTTTCTGGTGTATTGTACAAATATTTGACCGTATTGAAGGCGTCCTGTTTCGTCGACAATACCGAGCATCGAACGACCGAGCTCTTTGGGAATTTGGATTTGCTCCTTGCGTAACTGTTTGGCTGAAAATTCAAAATTAGGAAAAGATGTCAAAGATGATACTCACTAATAGAAAATTTTATGGAAGCTTTGATGAGGGATCGGAAGAATGGTTCATTGCATAAAGTGAATCCCCACATTCTCTTCAAGAAGTCAATATCGATACGGCGTGGGAATTCCTGAAATAAGGTATGTTTAGTGTTCCAACTTAACAGTGACTTACTTTCAACTTATTTCTGCAATACAATTCATCATTCATCTGTTTAGCAAACGAGACAATCTGCCGATCCATCAATTCCTCAATTCTACCAGTAACTCTTCGATGACATTCGATCGATTGCATTTCAGAGACTTGGTCCAATATGTTGATAAATGGTTTGTTGAGTGCGACTAGAACTGGCGACGAGAATTTGACCATCTCGATTTGATCACCTGGGATTGATTTAGCTGGGAACTTGATTTGAGATGGGCGGAATTGACATTTCAAATCTAGGTTTGGAACATCATATGATTGGATTCCGTTGGCTTGAGCCCATTCACTAACTTCGTCATAGAAGGGGTCGATGGCGATGACTCCTTTCATTCCACGAAAGCGGATCTGAAATTGTCTAGGTGTATTATTCTTTTTTGAAATTTTCTTCGAAATTTTTTAACTTTACAAAACCTGCAAAACCGCAAAAACGTGTCTAGAACTTACCTGAAGACAGCTGGGCACCGAGATCCCAAAATTCATGGATCTTGCAAGACGTTGAGCAAAACCGTAACTCATAATCCCAACACCATCCGAATATGTGTAACATTTACCGACTATCGGTTTGGTTTTGGCGCCTTCGTAGTCAAATGTTGTACAGTAATCCGATCGTTCAAGTTCAACTCCGGTGAGCTGAAAACGGGGTTTTGTTTGTTGTTACTAGTTTTCCTAGCAAAACTCACTCTACTTTGTGTAAAGCATTGTCCCAATCTGGCCATCATCTTTGGAACATTTTCGATTGTCTCAAACCTCCCTAGATGTCTCCGGACCTCTAAAATCTTTGGCTGAAAACCAATAAGATTTGCATTTGGATTATTCTTCAATAATCGCTGTCGTTGACCGAACGTTGATTTCTCCATAAAATATGCGCCATTGTCTCTCATCTGTGAATTCGAGCACCCCAGGAAACCATAATCTCGATTAGCAACTTTCACTCCCTCGCTGAAGAATTTCATTGCAGTTTTATCGATTAATTCCTCTCCGGTTGTGCTTGCTCTCAATCGACCATTGGAATCATCACGGAAAGTAACACGAATCACTCGAGTGCCGTCTTTGTCAAATCTCCGCAGCACTCGATTACCCATGATGGTTTCTGGAGCAATGTAAATGACACGAGTTGGAGTGAACACTATCTTTCGGACGCGTTGAAAGCCGTCGCGAATCTCGTTTTCGGTTAGTCCATTCACCAGATTCATTTGCTGACGTTTTTGGCAGATTTTATCGAAGCACTGCAAAAATTATAACAGTTGAAGGTGCCTCAGGTAGATTCGCTTGTTTACCTTCAAAATTGATCCGATTCTCTTCCTTCCATCAACCATATGAATCAAATCTTCTAACGCAGCTTCACACAACTTATCATCAATCTTATAGTAGTGGATGATGATTTCTAGGAAATTACTCCACTGTCCCTCATCCAAAAGTATTTGGTCTTTGACAACTGCACCGCGGGATATTAGACATTCAATTAAATAAGTGATAGCAAATTTACGTTCCTCGTTTATATCAATTTCTCGATTATCGACGATTTGGTATTTCACCGGGAAAATCTGAAATATATTGATTGTGTTTGGTTTTGGAAAATGATAGATACTCACCTCCGCACAAAAGTCTCTGAAAATTGGTACTGTTGGGTCGGTCGGCGATCGAATTATTCCGTATCCGGATATCGTCCATCTATGATACATTTCTCGACGGCATATAGGGACATTGACTGATGGAAGACTTGCAAATTCAATGGATACTTTGGTACGAGCACGAAGACGTGCGAGGACACTGTAGATTTCGGCAAACTGCAAAGTAAAATCTAATATAATTACATTAAGACACACAAAAGATAATTCTCAGATTCCAAACTGTTTGGTTACCTGAGGATGCTTGAAATCCAGACTAAAAACTGGACTATCCGATATTGCTGCTTCTTCCGCATACCCATGATCTTCCCATACATGTTTGATTGTCTTCCATCGCTTATAGAATGGTACGTAGTGGGGATTTTGGTTGTACTAAATTAAAAAAATGAGGTTTATTTCTTGTGAAGCACAAGTTCTTACCATCTTCTTATCTAGTATTGCTTTTCTTATCAGAGGAGGGCAGTTTACATCGAAATGAATCCGAACACGTTCGCCGTAATCATCTTTTGCATACGGGTCCACTATAATACGACGAATGGAATCTCGACGAACCTGAAAACAATCGACCGAATGTTTGAAATGTATAAAACGTATTGTACTTACCGTAACTTGATAGTTGACCGTTCTCTCTATCTTTTTTTTCTGGTTTTTGTTCTCATTCTTATTGCATTTATTCTTATTCTCCTTGTCACTTGAATCACTTCCACTCGTTGTCCGATCCTCTTCCATTTGTGTGCATTGAAATTGAACCATTAGAATATCATTCTTATCAAACTCAAAGTTTGCGAAAATCTTGTATAATGGATCACCAGCTGGACCGTTTTTAAACCGTTTTGTTTCATTCCAGAACGACACTTCATAATGGTTGAGGAATCTGTTTCCTTGGATATTTCCAAAATGAATCGCATTCAATGGAATATCTTTCGCTGATAACCTCAGGTCAGATATCCAGAAATCAGAGCTGTGGGCGACGATCGTTGGACGTTTATAAGCTGCTACTGGAGTCTGAAAGAAGAAAAAATCTAAAATTTAATCAGAGTTAGTGTGCCACTAGAATGTACTGAATACAGTATTGGCCATAAAGAATGCGGCACTTGTTGTTTTCAGTTGAAAATGTTCTTCTTTAAGAGTGTGTGATGGTCTCACTAATGGTATCACAATATCGATTAATTCTAGAATGTATAGATTACAAGTAGAGCTTCATTTTTGTAGTTGGCAACTTTTTTGAACGGAAGCATCCTAAGAAGTTTATGGCAGTCATTGTAAACATCTCAAAAATCTCGCATTGAAAAATGGGAACTATTGATTGCAAAAAATTGCTTTGACAATTGATTACTTCTTAGGATGTGCCCTTATAAAAAATTGCCAACTACAAAAATGAAAATTTACTCTTGGTCTGTTTCATTTCATAAAAATTTATTTTGTGGGACAGTTAGCTTTACCATGACACACTCTCAAAGTTGGTCATTTTCAACTGAAAGAGATAAAGTATGACATATTTTTTTTTGGCACTGTATATGTTTTCATAAAGAATCAATACGACGGACACGGGGTGCCCACGCGATATAACACTCAAAATTAACTATTCATAAAAAGTCATGTCACTTTTTTAATGCTCAAATGCAATAAGACCTTACCAATTTTTTCATAAATTCATTCATTGCATCAATGAGCTTGAAGTCGAACTGCTCACTAACAACTTCAAAATTCACTTCAAAAAAGCAATCGCAGTCCTGTTCCTCAACGATCTGTGTCGGATGTCGCTTCAGGATTCGGATGTTCGAGTCTTCGAGTGACTGAAAACATGCAATTAAATTAATTTTAGTAGTATGCTTTCTACAATTTTCAGAACATTTAAATTCGAAATTAAGCATAGATGTACGACATGACAGGAAATTTTGGAGTGTTTTTTTTTCATTTTTAAAAATACTTACCGGCTCAAATTGTTCTATTATTGTCTCAATGATTTCCTCCATATCTTTTTGAGTTTTCATCGATTCAGGAAACTCAAACTTGAGGTATCCATGACGAAGTTGTGACACCGACATTGTTTGGGTGTGCCTGAAAAGAAAACGAAATGATGACCGTTGGTAAGAAGAAAAACGGAAGAAGAAAAAGCTATGAATGTGTAAAATTAGAAAAGAAAAATAGCTGCGAATTCGTTAAAATCAATTGACTCACTTGCTCACTCCTATCAAAGAAAAAGCCAACGAGTGAGTGTCAAATATTCAACAGAACGTTTTTATCGGCAGAAAGGAAATAGATAGAGAGTAGACTTTACGCAAAACAATATGAAGAGACGCAGATGCATGAAATAAAACACGCGGTGTCCTGTGCTGTGCTGGCAAGAGAAAGGGAGGTAGGGCCATTAGCACCATTACACGTTGGGGCCGCAGAAGAAGAGGACGGAGGGAAAAAGAACAGAAGAAGGGGAAGAAGGTAGATGATGTTGGCAGATGTTAAGCAAAAAATGGTGTCCAAAGAGAACAGAACACTGGGGTTATTGATCGAGAAAATACACCACGAATCATCAAAACTCATTAGACATTCACGCTGTCCAAAAGAACTGCAAGGAAATTTTTGATCTACTCACATAAAACAAAAATTTTGAGAAAATTGCAGGTTTACAACTGCATTTCTTTTGTAAAAATACTGGTTTCAGACATTATTTGAGGTCAAAACGAAAATATGGAGAAATTAAAAAATTATAGATATTTATGATATCAAAAATGAAATTGCCATTTTGACTTGAAATACTTCTGAAACCAGGATTTTTTGCATTGAATTGGTAGACAATACACTCAGAATAATTCGAAAAATTCCCGACCTATGGCTTTAGGCTAAAAGTTAAAGAAATAAAGTTTTAGACCTGCAGTTGTCTATTTTAGAAAATGGGAAACCGTGACATGGAACAATTTTTTACTGAAAAAACAATTAATTCTGATAGATTGAAAAACCACGGTTGACAGAACTCTAGGAGAAGTTGGCCGTGAACGTCACAATTTTCAAAAGCAGCCGCGTCCTTCAACGGCTGAATTGGAAACGACAAATTCATTACATCTAAATAGTTTATGATAAGCTCCATTTGTTGAACATTTGTGTTAAGGAGAGCCCAAATGATAAGATAAGACACACTGCCGTATCTGCAACTAACTCATGGCCCCCAAAATGGGCCCATCTTTGGAAAATCGAGAAAAATGTCGACTTCTCGCGGAATATTCTTATTTGAGGAGTAATATGGTTTTCGCGCCTCCCTTCAAAATTGTTGACCTTTCTTCAAATTGTATTTTTGTGAGGGTAGATCAAAATTTGTGTTTTGTTCTTTTTTCGAGTATTACTTACCGCGAAGGAACAGAGATTTTTGTGTCTAAACAAACAGGTCAATTTTTTCTTGATTTTGTTGCTACTACTCTTTTATCGTCGCTTTTTGATTTGCCTCTTCCTCTTTTTGTTTTTGAATTATACCTTCCTTTCCTTTTTGTTATACATATATATTTTCCCTTTTGATAAGTTTTATCTCTTTTATTTTCTATTTGATCCGTTTGATTTCAGTTTGTCTTTCTACTGGCATCCTAAAAAAATCAGCGAATATTCCTGTTTTCAGATTTCACAACAACTAGCAGCGATGGTTTCAGGCAAGGCTATCTACAAACACAATGATGGGTGAGCTCAGCCAAGTTTGATCAATATTTGAAACAAAACTAAATTTCAGATACATTCTCCTAGATGATCTGGAATCTTGGTATGCGCGTGGACTAGTCGAGTCAGATGACAAAATTCGGATTTTCGAAATTGGAGGAAACGGATCGTGTGAGACGTATACAGTTGGTGAGTTTCGATCTAATTATGTACTAAATTTCACTCCAATACAATCCTCTTGTTTCAGGTACCTTGGTCAAAACGTATGAGGAGGAATACCCATTCAGAAGAGTCCCACGTTTCTTCTCCTCTGTGGAGAACAAGGAAAACAGCACACCCAAAACGTCTTTTGCCAGCAGCCAAAACTCAGCTCTCCCAAATGACAAAAAGACTGAACAACGGATTCAAGTTTACCATAGACCAGCTAAAACGATTCCAGTATCAAAGAAATCATCGATTCGGAATCAAGTCACTTATCCAAATCAATCGGACAAAGTCCGTCGGACGTCAGACGTCGAACAAACGTCGGATACGGAGGCAGAACAATTCGAACCAAAGTTGTGCGTTCCAAACAAATCAAAGAAGGGGGATATGATTACCGGTTAGTATAGAATACTATATCACTGTCTATCTCATAATTTGAAAACATTTTTTCTTAGGTGACGACGTCGTCGATGAGATGAAAAAGCTAAAATCAGCACTCTGGAAACAACGGTTAGATAGATTGGCTAAATCGATTCCAGTAGCACAGAAATCGTCAATTTGGAATCGAGTCACTTATCCAAATAAATTGGACAGAATCAAACAAACGTCGGATACTGAGTCAGAACAATCCGAACCAAAATTCCCTTTGTTCTACGTTCCAAAGAAAAAATCAAAGAAGGGGGATATGATTACCGGTTTGTATAGAATGATTGTCTATCTCATCATTTGAAAATATTGTTTTCCTTAGGTGACGACGTCGTCGATGAGATGAAAAAGCTAAAATCAGCATTCCCTATGAAAGATTGGAAGGCATCGGATGACGAACACTTCGATTTTCTGAAACAAACTGACTCCAAAAAGGTACTCTTTCATTTTGATCTCTTTATCCCTACACATATCTAATCAGATCCGCTGCCATATATGTAACATTCTCCCGGCCTGTCCATCACACGCCATTCACCACTTATTCCGCAAGCAACACATCAGAGAAATGGCAAACTATGAGATGCCAAGAAAGGCATTCGAGTTTTGGACCCAGCATTTTGACAAATGCAACCAGAAGAAGCATTAGAAGAATTTATTGTTGTTGATTTGGGTTATTTAATAAAACCGTATTAGGTTGTTACTAAAATAATATTTTGAAAATTTTTAATACCCAAAATTACTTATCACATACTGGTTTTCAATTATTCTAGAAAATTCCCAAAATTGACTTGATGGTCTCGCGGATTACTTCGGCAACAGCTTCTTTCGTACATTCTCCTCTGAATTTGTCAAATGTGTCAAAAAGTTGTCATTTTATTGAACTCACTCAAAAGCGGGCACGTGAATGAAGAGGGACTTTGAGCAATCCTGGTGGAGAGACAAGAAGTAGGAAAAGCCACAGAGGTATCTTAAATATATCTGATAGTCTCTCATTATTTCAAGTTCCCTTACCTCCCCGGGTCTTCCGACTTCTTCACACATAATCCTCCATGCTTTGTCTCTCCATCCAAACCACAAATCTCGGTAACATTCCTGGCGAGCTCATCACAATTGATACAAGATTTCAAAATTTGATCCTGACTGGCACAAGTGGTACGGTTGCCTTCTGGAGTGCATCCATTCACGTCGTTACTACAGTAACCGTCAGAAAACGCTTGTTGTTCGTACTTGATGGTTTTTGGGACAGGATGAGCTCCGAGATGGATTACTAGCTAGAGAAAATATGATTTGAGTGGGGGTTGCTAAGACGTCTCACACGTACATCAGGATTGTGCTCATTCCAAAGTTCCGGAACCCGCTTGCTAACGTCTTCATAGGCTACTGTGATTTTATGAAGTTCGAGGTTGACACCTGAAAACGAATGAGCTTTTAAAATAAGAAATTTTAAAAAATATTACCATCAATTCCAGTTGCTTTCAGTTCATCTATAATTAAAGATGATGGGTTCTCTTCTTCGAAACCACGAAATGGACCAAAACCTGTATAAGTAAACCCTGTGTAGTATTTTCACTTTTCCAAAAAAGGTTTTAAAAAGAAAACAAATGGAAATTTACTTACCCGTAACAACCACGTTCTTTTTTGTCATTGGCGTGTACTGAAAAAAGAAAAAATAGAAATAAAAATGAGATTCAGAAATAAAAACAGCACAAGCCGAACTGACGGTGTTTGTCCAGAAAAGAGGTTTAGGGGGCAAAGAAAATCTGCAAATAACGATGAGAGCCGGTTTTTGAAAAATTCTTCGTAGAACAGAATGATAAACAACAAGTTCTGTTTTTGGATTGGGAACATTTTCAATTTCCACAAAATTTTCGCGTTTCCCATATTCAACGTGAATGAAAATATTTGTTTGTTTGACCATGGAGCGTTTTTGCATACCCCTCGCATCATTGTCTGGTGGAGTACTCACCGTCATGACCATATCGTTCTCCGGTGTGCACATAGTCAACATGTCTCCGATTTCTCCAGTTACATTCACCTTTAAAATTTGACACTAATTTATGAAACTAAAAGTTTTTTTTTGCAAACAGCAAACTTTTTGAATAGTTTTCCAAAATCATTATTTTCGATTGGAATAGGAAACTTACTCCCATCATTTTGAACAACTGTTGGCTAGTCTTCTTGGAAGACTCTGAAAAAGATAAAATAATTAATTAAAACATGTCACAAAAAAAGAAAAGTTTTAAAAAATGACAGAAAAGAAGATTGAGAAACAAGAAATGTCAAGATGAAACTTCACGAGAGACATCTTGGTCAGATGTCAGTTGTTTAGAGGACATGTAATGCGGAAGTGAAACAAGATGAAAGATGTGAACACAAAGATTTGATGACTGAACTTGTACTTTTTCGTTGTAAAAAACCAATAAATATTAATTTTGGAAGATTTCTGATATTCGGTGAGACTGACCAACTGTTTCCACGGAAAGCAAGAGATAGAAACTGAATTTACCTGGTTGGGCTGACGCGCCTTCGGCGCATTTTCTCGCGGCTACACCACTCGAGTTCACGTGATAACATTTTTGATGATAATTTGTATTTTTGGTAATAAAAATAAACTGCGGCCATCCTGAAAGAGGGACAGACAAATCCACAGACAGCGCCCACACGCGTTTTCTATATAAGAATGGTCTTCAAAATTGATGAATAAAATTGATTGGAGAAACCCAGTTTACTTTGAAATTTCCAAAAGACAAAAGTCAATCTGCGTTCGGGGGGAATCGAACCCCCGTCGAATGCTTGGAAGGCATCCATGCTGACCATTACCACAGGTGAACCGCGATGGATCCTATATGTGATCGCGCGGTGGCGTATATGCAGCTAGAAAGAATCAGGGTTGTGTCCTATATGTGTCCATATGGATCCACGCGCGGTCGGCCGAAAAGCGTGTGGCGCATATGGATCGTATATGGATAGCACATCAGCATTAATTCTACCAACCGTATTTGGTTGATTATTCTGTATGAAACACTAGAAAGGCCTAATTCATTGTTGTGATTGTTATGTAATGCTATAATGTTGTTTTACTTTTCCTTTTTCCAACTTGTTCACTTTCCATTTCTCGGACTTGTACATTTTCTCCGTTTTTTCTCAAAGTTCTTCATTTTTTAACAGATAATAGCAATATTTCGTGAAAAATTGAAAACCACACAGGATTTCATATAAAAATAAAAAATTAGATTGGCGGTTATAAACAGTCATTTATGCTCAAGCTTTTCTTTGAACTCTGAAAAAAAAACCCGCCGATGAAATTCGAAGTCTTGTATTTTGACTTTACTTCGGTATGACAACTGCTTATTTTCTTACCTTTAAATCCACCTGAAAAATATGATTTCTTATCATACCGAAGTAAAGAAAAACACAAGTATCGAACTTCTCAACATAAAGTATATCCCAAAGTTACTTGAGAAAACGACAAGTTTTCTATTGAAAAAATAAATTTCCGCAAATTTAAATTTTTTATTTTTACTTTTGAAGTTTGCCATTATCTGTTTTCAGCAAAAACAATTAAGAAATTCGCTGAAAAACTTCGAGAAACGGAGAAAATGGGCCCGGACTTATAAAAAATAATGTCGCGTAGATTTACGGTAAACAACACGCCCACGTGTAATTCCGGAGCGTCGTTGCGGCGGCCGGCCGCTAGGCTCAAATATGGACCATATATGGAACGTATATGGATACTATATGGATGCACGCGCGGCCAGTACAAGGAAAAGACGACAGCACATATACGCCACACGCGCGGTCCACGTTTCATTTGGGGACACATATAGGACGCTATATGCACACTTTCACATATAGGATCCATCGCGGTTCACCTGTGACACCACGAACGCGGCAAATCTGCATGGAAGAAGTGAGAGAGAATAGAGGGACGCCTCCCGATTTTTCGCATAGTTATAACACATAAACGAATTTATGCATTGTCTTCTGTACGACATAGTGGACGGAGAAGCGATATAAGGAAATCATAAAAGAAATCATGTTTCTTTCTTCTTCTTATTTCTTCCCCGTCGCGTTCGTGGTGTAATGGTCAGCATGGATGCCTTCCAAGCATTCGACGGGGGTTCGATTCCCCCCGAACGCAGATTTTCTTTTTTTTTACATCCCTTTTAAAGAAAATATAATACTTTCAGGAAAATCACAAGTTATTTTTAAAGCTTGACTAATTGACCACCCACATTACTATTTTCCGATTGGATTACTCATAGTGTTTTCGTCGCCTACAATTCCATTCATATCTCGAAGCTGTTCCTCTTTTTCTCCCTCTCACATATGTGAATATCGAAAACAAGTAAAAGAGACAACCTGTCATCCTTTTTTCTCTTACTTCTTCCTCTCAACTCACCTTCATCTTCTCTTTTTCCCCTCGTATCCTTAGTCTCTCTTACTTTTAATTACTCCGTGAAAGGGCACCAACTTGGACATGTGCTCACCTGTGGGGCTCAATCTGAGCTTTATTTTTGGAGCGAGGAAGAGATAGAGAGAGGAACGAGTACGTTGAAAACAAGCTCGTTTTCTGCATTTAAACTGTTTGAAGGTTTCCTGACATCTTACTGTAACATACCGGTTTTATTTAATCCAAATAAAAAGACATAAATTTAAAAATTAACTTTGATTCTGAGGGATCCGGGTAATTGCAACAAAGCCTTAAAATACTTCTGACCACCTTCTTCCTAATTACCTCTTCATTCCCTCGTTTCAAAGTCAAATCTACTTACCACTACATTCTCCTTCTCTCTCTCCAACTGCTTCATCATTCTTCCCTTCATTTCTAGCGGAGCCCCCTCCCTCTTTCCCGCCTGCTTGGTTACCATAGACACGAAAGACTCGTCGCCTCTTCTTCTTCTTCTCCATCGACAACTCCTCGCTTCTCCACTTCTACTCGTTCAGCTTCTCTTCTCTCTTTTTCTATTCCGACCACCACATTTTCCTCCTCAATGCCTCTATCCGTTCAATAACTGTTCCTGGTTCTTTAGAAATATCTCCTGTTTTTTCCTTATTTTTCCCGGGTTTCCTCCTGAAATTTATTCGGTGTTTTTTCAGCTGAAAACGGGTCTCCAAAATTAGAATACCAAGAAATTCGAGAAAGAAGAGATGTCATCAGCCGTGAAACTTGCTGATCGGTAAGTTCTTAATATGTTTTGTCTGTATATGGTTTTTTAGTTACTAGTTATCTATGTACTGATTCCCAGGTGAAAGTTTGATCCACTTAGTACACGCCAGGTGAAAAGTGTATAAAATGGTTCCTGGTCTTTATAGTGCAACCTCAATTCGATTTTCTGTAGGATAATTTGTCGACAAAAATGAGAGACCAAACCTAAACTTTAATTTTTTCAATCTATACATTCCCCCACATCCTCTACTATAGTTCTCCGAATATTCCGCAATATCTAGACATACATTCGTTTTTTTTCTCATTTCCGGGAACACTCATACATAGCAGCTCACGTGATAAGATGATTGTTATTATTGTGGATGCTGGACTAGAAAATATGTTATTTTTTACAGATATCTGATGACAAAACGGTTAGGTGATGGAACGTTTGGAGAAGTAATGTTGGCCAAAAAAATTGATACGGGAGACAGAGTTGCAATTAAAAGGTTAGTCTGACATAGATTATTTAGTATCGTAATATCAAGATATCTTCAGAATGAAAAAGAAGTTCTACAGTTGGGAGGAGGCTATGAGTCTACGAGAAGTGAAGTCATTGAAAAAACTCAATCATCCAAATATTATTAAGTTAAGAGAGGTAAGGTACAATTGGATTTGATTAGGTTGGACTTGTGTTTCAATTTAATATTATAACTATTAGTATAGTGGAAAAGTTGGATTTTTGAAAAAAAAAGTTGGGAAAAGTAACAAAAAACGTTTTCAGGTGATCCGTGAAAACGACATTCTCTATTTCGTTTTCGAGTTTATGCAAGAAAACCTGTACGAACTGATGAAAGATCGTGACCGATATTTTCCTGAATCAGTAATCCGTAACATAATCTATCAAGTTCTGCAAGGACTGTCATTCATGCACAAAAATGGATTCTTCCATCGAGACATGAAACCAGAGAATATAATGTGCAACGGAACTGAGCTCGTCAAAATTGCGGATTTCGGGCTAGCCAGAGAGATTCGTTCAAAACCTCCGTATACCGATTACGTGTCGACAAGATGGTACCGGGCGCCGGAAATTCTTCTCAGATCGACTTCTTATAATTCACCAATCGATATTTGGGCGTTGGGATGTATTATGGCAGAGTTGTATATGCTTCGACCGCTTTTCCCGGGTACATCAGAAATGGATCAGTTGTTCAAGATTATTTCGATACTAGGCACGCCGAATAAGGTGAGCAAATTTAAAAAAAAGTGATGTGATTGATTTAAGATAAAATACACAGAATCCTAATATAACTGTTTTTAGGACGAGTGGACGGAAGGTTACCAACTAGCCTCTGCTATGAACTTCCGTTTCCAACAAGTCGTCGCTACTCCTATGGAACAGGTGAGCATTGTCCGAGTTATCAGTTTTTTTGAAAACTAAAAATCAATATTAACTGTAATTCCATGTTGCCTTGCAGGTTGTCAACACGATAAGTAAAGAAGGAATGAAATTAATGATGGATATGATGTTATGGAACCCAGAGAAACGACCAAACGCTAATCAAAGTCTTCGTTACAAATATTTCCAAGTTGCTGAGAAATTGGGAGCACCGGTTGTGAGTCAACCGGCGCCTGGAAGTATCAGAAAGACGAGTGCTGCGTCTGTCAAGAGTGATACAAAGGCGATGACGGCAAAAGCGGCAAAGGTACGTCTTTTTGAAGTGAATTCATTGAGAAAAATTATTTCAGAAAGAATACGTTGGTTCTGAAAATGTGTCCCCTCAACAACCAACTAAAATCATCGAACGTCATGCAAACCGGAATCTACCACTGAAGGATACACTATTTGAAAAGTAAGTTGATATTAAGACTCAAAAACCGAGGAAATAGTATTGTTTTGTACCTAAACTATAAATTTCCAGATCCGACACTAAACCACTGGCTCCTGCGAAAACCAACGAAGCGAAACCGACAGCTAAGGAAATTTATCTCTCAAAAAGCAAATATGTCCCCGGTACTGTTAAACTGAAAGCTAAAAAATGTTTGAAGCAAATGTTGGGTAAAAAGTGATTGAAATTGTGTGGACGCACGTTTGCAGCTATCTTACTGTAATTTTGATGTGAAATTGTAAAAGTGAAGAAATAAATTCAGCCTGATGGTTTCTATTTTTGACTTTATTCGTCTGCTTGTCTTGGGCAACGTTTTTTGACCACTATCTGCTACCTGCTCTATCCATTTCTTTTTCATTTCCGTTCATTTTTCAGGTCAAGTATCAAAAGACACATCTGCCCATCAGAATCAAATAATGACCAACAATGGACTGACCGGAACAACCAAAACAACATCATTCAGTGCGAAGAAAGAGGGTCGAACGGCAGTTCAGACAAGGTTCGAGTATGCGTACGGTTCGTCGTTTTGTTCCCTCTTCTAAAACTCTTTCCCCCCTTTTTTCCTATTTTTCACTCTCGTTCTGTTCCTATTGTTTGAGCGGCATGTTTTTAAATATCCAATGATTAAAGGGGCAAAAGGCGTAAAGTCTGCAACAAACAGATTTATCCTAATTAACGTAATTAACTTTAACCTAATTTTTGGACCCACCTCCAAGAGGATTTTCACTTTTCCCTGATATCCGACAAAATATATGTTCCATTGGGAATACGTGAGACTTTTTGAAAATTAATCAAGCCCTATTACAGTAGTCCGATGACTTAAAAACGCCTTAAAACACCTTAAACATGAAATAGATATGCAAACCAAATAAATAGCTAAAACTGAATAAAAATATTGATCAGTCCATCCCCTCTTACAACTGCACCCCCATCGTAAACGAGAGAGTATCGACGAGAGACACAGAGTGTTTTTTCGCGCCGAGATATATTTTAACCGTTTTTGTATGCGCGAGAAAACCCTCTGCGCCTCTCGTCTCTCTACACATTTTCCTCATTCTCTCCGTCTCTATCAGTATTTCCGTCGAACTTCTTCATTTCTTCCAGGTTACATCCCAAACTTCGGAGCAAGACAGACGGTGCCTGCCAATAATCACTCATACAGTGCCAACAACACGAATAATCATCATTCCACGTCACCAAACAAGTTGACGAATACGGGTCGAGTCGATTGGGCGTCTAAGTGAGTTGGGAGAGAAAACGGGAAACCACAGTAATCCATTTTCAGATACATAAAATGATCGCACACTTCACCAAATCTATCGACTTCTAATATATTTTTTGTTTCACTTTCCCTTTTTGCCAATTTCTTCCACCCTGAAACACTTTCATTAGTTTGGAATCACTCTTGGTAACAAGAATGAATAAATCAATTGAAAACATTGATTCAAATGGATCACATACTCTGAACTTACGAACTCACATGTATTATACCACAAAAATCAGAGGAGGAAAAGAGAAAATTAGGCACTTGTTGTCTATAAAAGTCAATGGGGGAGTGAAGACGGAAGGGAACACATTTTAGAAGAAAAAAGTGAATTTTTGGAACAGAAAAAGAATGAACCGAGTGATTGGAGAGAGACAAAAAAGAATATTCAATGGTGGTGAATCGGATAATAAATAAAAAATTCTCAAGGAAACATAGGGATACTCTAATAAAACATATCATGAAATGGACCGCCTAATTTGGTCCAATACGTCCGGAAAAGGGCGAAGTAAATAAAAAAGGAAAATTACACAAGAAACCTAGAAAAAAGACGAAAAACCTGATCGAACCAGCGATCACTTTGTCTATATGAGCGCATAAAATCCTAATAGAAAATCTAATTAAAAAATTAATCGAAAGAACCGAATAAATAGAAAAATGTCTAATTGTGAGCATATGTAGGATAATAGAGGTTGGAGGATAAGGCCACATGTGGTAAATTGGAATATTTTGGGGGGAGATATGAAAAAGAGAGTAACAGGGGTGAGGGGGAAGAAAATTGAAAGAAATGAGGAAAATATTCTTGTCTAAACTAAACACCAAAAACTGCAATGAAACAGGAGAGATTAGGCTTCTGATTCTGTTGGCGATTGAGTCGAAGGAGAAGAAGAGAAGGAGGATGACGGAGATGGTACGTCGTTTGGTGATTTTGGACTCTGTATAATGAAGTTAGGAAAAATAAGGATACTGCCTTGCTACAGTACCTCTGGTGCCGATGGTGCTGGATCCATAGGAACATCCACTTCTTCCGTTTTTTTCTCTTCCGTTTCTGCCCTGTTGTTTTCCAATACCTCCACCACAGCAACTGCCGTCACTTGATGTTCATCATTTTCCTCGTCAATTTCCATATCAACTTCATTTCGATCATCCTCCATTCGATCATTTTCTTCAGATGCCGGGGCGATTCGTTCGACGACAACTGACATTTCTGGAGGTGTCGATATATTCTCAGCCTGGTTCTGTAATATCGCCTATCTTTCATTAGAGAGAGAGAGCGCTAGACTAGGAATTACCAGAATCTCATCGTCAAACTCCTCCATCGACTGAAGTGGCGCCTCTTTTGCGGTTTCGACTGGAACATTAATCACTTCTTGTGTAATAATTGGGCCACGTTTAATCTGAAAACAAGCTTCTGAAACTCTTCAAAGCACAGAGATCTCATTACATACCAATTGTTTGACTACACTTCCAACCATTCGAACAGTATTTCCAGCTGCGTCTGTTAGAATCACATCTCCAAAGTATGCCTCTTCTCGCTCTCTCATTCGTGTTGTTCTTGCTTCCACATCCACCGGCTGTTGATCATCAGTTAATCCTTGGCATATCTTTGCCAAATACGCAGAATCAACGTCCGAATCGTTCGACAACTTCACCATCATATCAGAAACGAGATTAATGTCACGACGGATTGAAGCGGTAAACTCGGCTGACGGCGATGAGACGGGTGATTGACGAGATCTTGCAGCAATCAGCGTCTTCCGCCAGACACTCATCGCTTCACAAGAGGCTAGACGAACATTGGGAACTTCTGAAGTAAGACGTTGATTCCTGGCAAGAGTTCTAGAGATAACAAACTGTCTGTGACGAGTTGCTGAAGAGGAACGGAGAAGAAGAAACGGAATTGGATGCCATCGCATTGCTTCTCGCGGAGGATTTGCGCGCAGATAAAACAGAATCTGCAAATTTTCATATTGGTGTGAAATAAAGTCTGTAGATATAGATTTTCTCTCTCTCGCTCTATCGTGTATCCAGATCATCTTCGATCTCATTTGCCTGAAATATGTCCCAAGTTTCAATACTCACGTCTGCCTCCGTGTCCACTTCTGTGTTTTCGCAAAACTCGAAACAATATCATCTACGAATTGCTCGGATAAGAAACTCTGAGTCTTCTCCTTTTTACTCTTCACATCCATATGTCCACTATCAATATTCCGATTAACTTTTATCTCTTCCCATTCGGCTGCAACCAATGCGCCGACAATGGTGGACACCAGCTTCACGGCTTCACATCGAACATCAGCAACTCGATCATCAGCGAGGGTGAGAGCAATTCCAGACATGTGGAGATTAACATCTTGAATGCTGAACAATGAGCACAGCTTGGAGAGTTGTCTGGAATTCAGTTCTTTTTCTTGATGGGCTTTTTTATTGAATATATATCAACTTACGAGATAAGTTCGAATCTCGATCGCCAATCTCCATTATGTGTCTGATTTCCAGGTTGAGCACCAATCGGGAAGAATTGTGGAAGGGAAAGGATCATTTCGTCACGCTTTTCCGTTGAGAGACACTTCACGAATTCGTATAAATGCAGTAATATTCCATTGCGTACATCTTGGTTTTGATCGTTTCTGGAAAAGCAGGGAAGGTATTTTAGCTTTGAAACAATTTCCGTTTAGCTACCTCAAATCATAGAACACTGGCAACAAATCCTCATCAGTAATCTCTTGTCCCAACATATTGGCTACAGCGTGAATCGAGTACGATATAGACTGTCTCACTCTTGCCTGCTCATCCATCGCCAACTTTCTGAATACCAGCTTTAGGCGTGGCCACGCGGCACGTCCGAGTGTATAACAGATCGCCGGGAAGTTGAATGCACAATGACGATAAATTTCAGCACAAAGGGATGGATCCATGCCAGCAGGACCAGAGCCATTGTTTGAATTATGGCCGATTGGCCCCATCACTTTCATGTATGAATCAACAAGATCCGATGGAACATGTTGGAATGCTGCTTGTTCGAGTGACGTCAAACTGATATCCGAGTCTTCCGTCATTGCGGCTTCCCCGTGTATCGATGAATTCGATGAGATCGACATGTTCATTTCGTCAATATCAAGAATTCCGAGTTGCTCTTTCTCTTCTGTATTTAACATAACCACCGAATCATCACTTTTCGACACATCCAACAGGGCTGTTGTTGGAGGGGAAGATGATTCGCACGTGCTGTTTGCTTTTCTGGAACTATAAAATGGTGAGGAATTGTTCTAAAATAAAACTATCAAAAAACATACCTTCTCGGCGACAACGCAATCGGTGACCCATTAACTCCGAATGATTGCGAACGTGGCCGCGGGGAGAGACTCTGTGACTTCATCACATCGAAACGACTCTCCAAATAACTGTTAGAAGTTGGTGAGTTGGTGAAAGAAGATGACGATCCGAATGGTTTGAGCTCATCCTCGATAGCCCTGCAAGAAGACGACCGAAGTGAATAAGAAATGCATAAGGAGAGGGAGAAAACCTGTCCCTCTCTCTGGATGATAGAGGGGTCTAATAAGAGATGCATGTGTATTAGTAATCATTTCAAACTTCTGGAATTGCTTTTGACAACTAGAAAATATTACGAAGCTGTTAAAGAGAATTTTGTAACGTACGAAATAGCATAGTTTGATGACCAATACGTCAACGAGAACTCATTCGACACCATCTCTTTTTGTTTCGTTGAGTCAGCAGCTGAGACAGATTCTGTGTTGACTGGACATTCTATCGTCAACGGGTTGTCATCTGCGTATTCGTCATCCTCGTTGGCAACGAACGATTTATCAAAATCATCATCAGAATCTGAATCATTGTCGTCGTCATCATCAAAACGTCGTCGGAATTTGGAATGAGAATTCTCCATGTCTGAAAATTGGAAAATAAATGTTATTGGCCCTGAAGCAGATGATGAATGATATAGAAATGCATGAGAAATACAAGGAAAATCCAAAATGTTAGTGAGTTAGTGTCTGCAAACCAAAAAAATGAAAATCAACAAGGCAACAGGGACAAACAACATGAAAGTGTTAGAATTAGACACATAATATATACATAAGAGAGAATCACTGAATGTGGAAGCAACTATACGGTCATTCGTGGTAAATAATCAGTGAAAAAAAACATTTCGAGAAGGGTTTCATGGATCATAACGTTTAAGGAATTGTCGGAGTTGTAAAATAATGATAACTCTGAGTTATACCTAACTGCAGAACTTTCAGAATATCCAGTGAACTTCTGCTCATTTTAAAACTAATTTTTAGCGCTACACCATCTCAGATTGGATTTGCTCATAACATTTAAAATGAGTACTAACATGCATACAAAGAGATACACACACACGCACAAAGAAGCCACAAAAATTGACAACATTGAATACATAGAGTTGATTTGAGACTACATACATTGCTTCCTCTCGATTGTATTCAATTGATCCTCTCCTTCTTCGTCGATATCCATATCTGATCGTTCTACACTTGAAACAGGAGATATACTAATCTGCCGTGGCGGCGCGAAATCAAAAATAGTCGGCGCTTTAGATGGCGCCGCCAATTTTCTAGCCGACAACGATTTGGGCGATGACCTGGTCGGTGATAGTCTCGGACTCAACACCTTCTTCTTAGAAGTGACAGAAGTCGGTGGAAGTGCTCCTAGTCTACGGAGGAACAACTTCTGCCGGATGTCTAATTTCGACCAGGCGTTCGTCGCGATTCGACGACCACGAGGGCTAGCCGTCCGCGGCAAATCAGAAGATGATGTCGCGCCGTCAGCAGCAGCAGCATCAGCATCAGCGGCATGAGCTCCAGATGATGATACTGAATCAAAAGAATCCGTTGTGATGTGTGTGCTAATGGTAAAGAGAGATGGAGAGAGAAAGAGGGAGGATAGTGGAAAATCTAGATTTTACGAGAAATATTTGAACGGGAAGGTGAATGAAATGTGTTTAGAAAAAATCAGAAAAGGAAACGCAACAAGACCACCACCAAACATAAGAGAGAATCTAAACATTACTACATTTCACAGAAATACGTCACGTCGGTTTTTAGGTAATTTGGGTGTCTATTGGGTCTAGGATGAGAGATGTTACGTTGGTCGTCAATAATGACGAGTAACAAAATGCAAAACGAACCATCATCTTCCAATCCCAATTTTGTTAAATCATCTGTCGAATTGCACTTTGCCGCAATTCCACTTCCACCTCCTCCGTTCTCCTTTTTGTCTTGCTCAGCAGACATCATGTTGGGATCCGGTTTGTTGGGTGATGAGGGCTCGGAAGAAGAGTTGGGTGACGATGATGAGGAAGAGTCGAATACCGGAAACCGTCTGGAAATATCACAGTTTTGGTGATCTCACAATTGTGTTCAAATCTTACTGTGGGTTATTCGGATTACTCCTCTTACTCCACTTATCCATCAAACTGACTGCACTGTGCAGCGATAAGGGTGACCGTTTTGAGGGACTTGAAAATGTTGCAGCAATCTTCTCTACATCTTTAGTCTTCGGCGCGTTACGTTCGAATGGGCCAAACATTTTGTTGATTCCGGAGATAACGCTGAAGAGTTGACATTTGATATAAGCGACATAATCACTCTAAGACATACCTATCCATAACTCTCTCTCCCCTTTTCGGGGTTGTCTTCGCTGCAGGCGTCGTTGCCATCGTCTCCTTCTGAACTGTCGTTTCGTTCATCGCCAATTGATACTCGTATTCATCATTGTAGTCCGCTTCGGGAAGCCATGTATTCTCAGGAAGCACTCCATACTCATCGGAATTCGTCGAGTCGGAAGAGAACGTCGCACTGAGAACATCCGGAGGACTGATCTCTGTTTCATCAGAAATTGTTGAAATCTCGCGAACAGTAATCTGTCCATTTTTATAGTCAATTCCAGTGATATCCGGATTGGCGAACAGCGAAATGAAGGGACCGAGTTGTTGATAGGCAATGAATGAGACCCATTTATTCGGATCATTAAGTAGGCGAACAAAATGCGGCGAGAGAGTTGTCGCACGTACATCACTCGACGCGCATTCAGCTACCTTCACGAAAATCTGAAAGTTTTGATTTATGCATATCCGTCGGTCTGTCTCTGTGAACCTATACCTCACAAGCCACTTTCCGAACCGCCCATGTCATATCGCAAGATAAAGTAATCAGATGTGGGACCAGAAACTGAAAATGAGCAACAGTTTTAGAGTGAACTCAAGGAGTCTCCCTACCACTTCGGTGAACTTCTGTCCAAACATGTTTCCCAAGTTTCCGAAAATGTGCAGTGCGCTCTGTAAGATATATAGTTCCCCAGATTTAGCATTGGCATTTGAATTTCTGTTCTGCAAAAAAGCGGAGATTCGTTAGTAAAATGAGTGTTTTTAGTTGGCATCAAGCGTATCCTACAAGTTCGTATCCTACAAGTAGCAAGTGTCGTTCTGATTATAATGAGTTATTATTGGGGTGTGAGTGCACTTTTTGAGGTATTAATCTTGTGAGTTTCATTAGTTTCTGAGTATAAAAATGCTGGTATTTTTTGAGGGTTTCATAATCCGTAAAACTGAAAAATATGAGAAATAGACAAGTTTTCCGAACATTTTGAAAATTTTCTCCAGGCATCAATAATCCAAAAAGTTCATGTTCATTTTATTCGGTTGGTTAGCTCTCTCGCTTATTCAAAAGTTAATCTAGCTGTTAGCCAAAAGATAAAGAGATTAAAATTTCCAGAAATTGGTTTAGGAGCTCAAAGTATGTAAAAGTATGAACAGATTCCAGATAATCGGGTTTTGCAGAATTTATTAGTGGAAACTGTTTAAAATTCTCGTCAGCCTTGGTTATATTTCCACTGCAATTTTCGTCGTCTAAATTTCGTCATGAGTTCTAGATCAAGTAATCAGGTCGAAGTATGCTTCCATAGCTATTAAAAGTCTTAAAAATCGTATACATTCTGAAATTTGAATTCCCCTTCTTTGCTCATTTACTGCACTTATAACATCACACTTCTCTAACTATTTTGATTTCAGATTCCTCGCAATTCATGATTGATTCGAATTTCCGGTTCGCCAACCTCACTCTTTCATCTGAAATCTGAATATCCTCTCTCCTACCTTCCTAACGTGCATTGTTGGATCCTTGAGCATTTGACTGAACCGCGGCAGAAAATTGTCGAAAATCCATCGTCGGTCATGAATTGTATCATAGGAGATGACTTGACAGAGAGCCTGAAAAAAACCCAATTTCCTGCACTTTTTCAGTACACTTCACGTCTACATGTATCTACAAATTTTTTCTGATGGGGGATTCAATGAATATGATGAATGACGAAACCCTGAAAAAGCTCTTTCTCTCCTCGTACCCTTTTATGGCTTCTTTCTCTTCTTTTTAGTTCTTCTCTCCCCCCATATTCTGAAAATTTCGTGTTTTAACATCTTTTTAGCGTCGTTGTAGGGGTGCGTTTGTGTCTCAATGCCGTCATATCAGTAAGAATGGATTAATCTTTTTATCCCATCAAGAAACACACGAAGACGACGTTTATCACAGAAATTTTTAAGGATTTTCTTCTTTTCGTGAAGCACCGCTAGTTCAGTGTACTAGTAGTTTAAGAGTGCAAGTTTCGGCAACAAAATATAATCCAAAAGTTTTTGCGTCACTCGGTGAAGTGATCATCTTAAAATCTACCTCAGACCCTTCCGCATTGAGTGAAGCGAATTGTCATGCATTAGTCTTACAATTACAGACAGAATATAGTAAAAGAGGACACATCGAGTGTAACATCGCTTCACGACTTCCTTTTCCACACAAGATTAGAATCAATTTCCCAGTTACAAAGACTTCAGTTCCGGATTAAAAGTGCATTTGCTGGAGACGCATCGTTGACTTGAACTGAATGTGAGTAGTCTTGTAACGATATAGCAGAATGCACTGAACTTCAGAATCTTTAAGAAGTTGCTTTTTGCCACAGAAATAATTGGAAATCGTCCGTTCTCCCATCCGGGCTTCAGTACGACATCTGATATCTATCAATCTGGAATTGAGTCAATCCGACCTAGACGAGTCTCAATTTCACAGCTAATTCTAGGTTTCGTGCCAATGGTTCAATATTTGAATGCTTCTCTGATTCTGCATAAGAAGAAACCAACCTGTTTCGAATGACAAGTGACAAAGGATAGTACTTCAGGAAGCACATCAAAGCTGGCTGTGATATGATTACTTCAAGATTCAACATAACACGAGCCACTTTGACGGGCTTTCCGTATACTATGGTATGGAATATTCATCCAAAAAAATATATAGCAGAAGGTAGAAGTGGGGGGACTGAGAAGAGATGGAAGGGACCAAGTGAATGTCTATGTATGTGTGTGTGCCAGAGGGACGGAGAGGGGACCCTCTTGCTCCGGAGAAGAAGAAGCATGTGACTGCTCGTTCCAGGGGAAAGAGAAAGAAACGAGGGAGGGACCACTCTGGCCTATACAAGTTAGACGTGAGTGAGTGAAGGGACCCTTCTCTCCATCCATGCGTCCCATTGCGAAAAGCGACAAGCCTTCAGACCTCTCCGCAGGCACATACACACATACACAAATACACGGCGCACTCCACACGAAACCACCCCGGGGCGGCGGCGACCGGCGGGTGAGGAGAGGGGTGTGGTGTATGAGAAGAGAGACAGAGCGGACGGAGCGGATGGAGAAATTGGGCGGAGTCTTGAGGACCCCCCTTCTTTTCTTTCTTTCTCTCCACCCCTACGGAGGTTTCTCTCAGTATCTCTCATGATCTGTACTGTCTCGTTCATTGCTCCAGAGTTTAGGCTCCGCCTACTTCCAGAGAGTATTCTAAAACGAGGAGGATCAGTCACACAAACACTAGGGTGATCCTAATTCATGGGGAGATGGCAAAAAGAAGACGAACTTCTTTCTGAAAAAAAACGGCGACGACTAGCGAGACGACAACTCATCGGAGCCCAATCTTGGTCAAAAAAGGAAAGGCTGCACCGAGAGACACGCAATTCTATCATCTGTGTCTCTTCTCTTCTCTTTTTTTGCCGCGTATTTTCTTCTTCGGACCCGAAATAGCGAAGAGAAGAAAGGAAGGGTCCTTTCTCTTCTTTTAACCGAAAAAGCCGTGGCGCTTGGCACACGCGCACACGCAATTCCCTTCAAATATGCATGAAATATCCTTCCTATCTGCGAGTTATTCAAAGTGAATATCCAAAAACGACAAGAAAAAGAGAAGAAAAAATAGAAGGGAGAACTGCAATGGGAAAGTGGAAGGGGTTAGAACGATACGAAATTAGGATCATCGTTGTCTTGTACACACACTTGACATCACACGTCTCTCGTGTCGATTGTTATAGCAAGACGATGGAATCAGACAAGAGAAGTTTAGTCTGGCTATTCATCGGTCAAGGTACTAGCCTTCTAAATCGTGTTCTTCCATTTGGGTATCGAATTTCAAGACTGCAGACGAACTTGCCAAAAAGTTGGACTCGTCTAGAGGGATCATTATATTACGAGCATGCGGAGGCTGCTATAGTTCAGCATTGAGAACAATATTCATTGTCTGTTGATTTGTGTTTATAGAACAACTTACAGACGTTCGAAAGATTCTAGAAATCCAAGAATCGTATTTCATTATTTTCGTATCCAATTTCAGCCCGTTCTCCAAAAAATCGATGTATCAAACTCTAACTGGCTTCTTGTGGCTATGAATCGAAGCAAAAACCACATTTCAAATCTTCTTCCAACATAACAATTTATCCATTTATGTATCCACCATTTCTCTTCTCTCCGCAATTGACGAAGACGACGACGTTCAATGAATTCAACCACCGATTCTCTAATGTATATCCCTTCACACACGAACAGAGAGCACATCTGGCCCCACTTGGCTTGTCTCCATTCCATCCGTCTGCCAGCAGCTCCGTCAGCAATTCCACTCCTGCTGTTCTTTTTTGTCTTGCGAATGTGTCCTATTGGTCCGTGTTCTCTTCCTCTTCTATATAAATCCGGGGACCGCGCAATTTGTCTTTCACGAGTCTCCTTCTGTGAGTATGGGAGCTCACTGGAGCAAGAGTGAAGACGCAATAAAATACCCATTTTTTTTCTTGTTGGGGGTGGAAAAGGACAGCCAATGTAAAAGAAAAGGTCCATAAAACTCCGGACAAGTGTCGTTTCGACGAATGAGTTCTTGTCTTAACGTGTTGTGTGCACTCTATATTTTCCAAAAAAAAGGTGGTTGGACAGAAACGAATGGGTCATAAGTTGGTTGAGTGACAAAGAAATCAGAACGAAAAGGCCAATGTAGAAAATAAATTTTCACAAGGAGAAAGACCATGATGACTATAGAGAATATAGAAATAAGTTCTTGAAAAATTCGCGTATGAGGTTGAAATCTAAAATGGAGACGGTTGCCATTGTCATTTCCAGCTATCCCAAAAACGTCACCTTCCCATAATCGTCGGTTTCTACCGTAATCAGCTTTTGGTACTAATTGCCATGTGCCAAAAGTAACCATCTCAAAGAAATTTATTCTACACATTTTGTAATTTTTCAGCAATTCACTATTAACATTCTCTTTACTTTTTGATCTTTTTTGTTTCTCTCTCTCTCTGTCTATTGTCTATGTTAAAACCGGCCTTTTCCTCCCTCCGACAGAGGACACTCAAGTGCGTGTTCCTGTTGCCTTCTCGCGCATCCTTATCACTTTTCTCATGGATTGAAGCAAATATACTCAATAACTGAGAGCAAGAGATGGGATATCTGGATGACTAGGATCGAAATCGTCTGCACTAATCACTACTTTTCAAATCGTGACAGAATCGAGGACATCTCTAGGCTGTAGAAGTGGAAGAAGGGGACAAAGAAGCAGCAGCAGCTGTTACTATCTTCTTTGTCTTCCTCGAAGGCGCCATGTGTTGCCTTCTTCCTCATTTTCTTCTCAGCACAAAACGGCCCTCCTTGTTACTATCATCACACCATCTGGCGGGAGGCCACTTGCCAACGATATATTCGCCAGATGCCTCATTTCGTCTGCGGTGTCTCCGTGATTTGTGTGCTCTTTCTCTCCATTAAGCATCGCACAGATTTGCTGAGGTATCCAATAATTTGGGGAAGAAGAAGAAGAAAGAAAAGAGGAAAAACGTGTGAGTTTCCGTGTCTCTCTTTGATGTGGAGCCGAATGGAGAAGAAGGAAAAGAGCCATTGACATTTGAGAACAGAATACAAAGAGACAATACTCATTTTGAAAACAGGTCAACTAATGTGAATAAGCAGAGGGAATTCAAATGTGGGTAAATGTTGTGAATTCGTTTTGAAAATAATATGTTCAGAGTGCTATGCCTACAAAGGAAACCGTGTTGGAAGTATTCTATACCAGCAACGATTTTTTCGAGACAACTATCGATTTGAGGACTACATTAACTCGCTTCCGTCACATCTATGCACTTTTTGCACGATCAGTGTATTATTTGGTTACATCATACAGTGTACAATCTTAGAAACATTGTGTCTCACTGCTTTCTGCGTTTTTCCTCTTCGACTCGTCCACAAAACCTTCACTAATCCCAAGGAACAGATGTCTTTTCTCTTTCATCGCCGCATCTGCTGGCGTTGCCGATTGTAAGATACGTTTATATGAGACGACGGAGCAGTCGACGACAGGCAGCAGACGGGCGGTGTATAGAACACCTGCTCGATTCGGACGGGATGGATATCCTCTGTCATCGTAAAAAGAAAATCTTCTAACCGAAAGAAATAAAGAGGGGGTTTCTGGTTCTGCACCTGTCCGACTGTTCCGTTTTCTCTCATTATTTCCTTTATCTACCGCTTAAGTTGAAAAAAGGAAAGGAAAGGGCGCCAAAAATTCAAAAATCGGGCCTCGTTTTTCATTCATTTCGAGGTCGGACACCCCCCCCCCCCCCCCCCCCCCCGTTGAGGTATTTCTTCGTCTCGTTTTCGCACCTCTACAACGAAATTCCTCTCTTCTGTGTGGAAATGTGAGAAGTCTTAAAAGATTCTCTTTCTCTCTACAGAGATGGGAAATGAGGGAAAACGGAGAAAAGAGGTAAAGATGATATCTCTTTTTTTTCTCAGTTTTCAAACCATTACGAAATTTTTCGAACGAGTGGATGAAGGGAGTAAACGTCAGAGGGACCAAACACTCTTCGACAGTTGTCACTGATTTCAGAATGGGATCTCTAAGAGAAGAGAACGGACCGGACGACCCGAACCTATGACACAGATCGAAAGGGGTTGAGTAATGGAGATTTTTGTAGTGAGGAAAACAAAACTGTCTGGAATAACCGAACGACATAGGGGTGCCAACTTTTTCAGAACGTTCCGCATCTTCTAGATGTTATCTGAGTAACAAATCGACCTTCGGCAGTGGAGTATTGTGGGAACTTACAACGTTCGGATAAATTAATTTATGAATTCCTTTATAGATGAAAACTTATAATGTCAACATTAACGCAGAAAAGGAATATTCCCACGACTAATTCGTTTCCCTTTCAACATTTCCGACACAACTACATCGTCTAAAACAAACTATTTACATTGGTGAGAAAGAAAGAAATACGTCACCTATTCCATTTCTTTGTTCTTCCTAATACTACGAGTATTGGGGGACTCCTGCTGTGGGAAGAGATGGAAAACAGTCATGTTGTTGTCAACTGCTCGTCTACTGTCGAAAAAATAAAGTTTCGACAAGGATTTTCAAAAAAAATTTCGCGCGCTGAAACGCGCAAGCGCATAAACTTTTGGGCGGAGCTTAAACTGCAAGCGGCGCGGTTCTTAATTTGGAAAAAAACAACTAGAATTAGAACCGCGCCGCTTATTTAAGCTTGCAGTTTAAGCTCCGCCCAAAAGTTTATGCGCTTGCGCGTTTCAGCGCGCGAAATTTTTTTTGAAAATCCTTGTCGAAACTTTATTTTTTCGACAGTAATTACGTTTACTCTTATTCGCATCAACGTACATCCTCCCTCAATCCAATTGGTGTTCAATTGCTCTCATGAAGTGTCAACCCAATCAGATTAATAGATTAATAGATACTTAGAGTCATTAAATGACAAGAAATTGATTGGCATAGATCAGATACACATGTGGGATTCAAAAAAAAGAGGGGGAATTGGATAATGTGATAAAATTTGAAATCGGATGATGAGTGAGCCTTAGAATCCGTCCGTAAATCTAGGGGGCAGTTGTCAGAAGTGGAGAGAAACCGTAGAACTGTAGCCTGACAATTCGAAATCTACAGTTAAAGAATACATGATTAAAAGGTCAGAAATATCAGGGGAAATTTTTGTCGACCTAAACTCATCGAAAAGAAAAGTTCGACCTAAAACAGTCTGAAATTCCACACAAAAAAACACGTATGAGTTATAGTTTTTGAGTTCATGTCTTGCGAAGAAAAAATTGAGGATATAGGTGTTGAATTAGAGTTTTTCGGTTTTTAGACGTGGTTCATCGTAGTTCAGTTTATCGAAGCAAAACGACGGAGCAGACAACTCAACTGCACCACAATAGGTGTTTCCTTGTAAACGAAAAATGTTCTTCAGCCGTGGTGTTCTGTAAAAAATTGAACTCATTTAATATGTTCAAATTACAGTCATTATACTCGCCGAGCTGCCTTTGGGTGTCAAGATTTCCCAGAAATCGATTAGACTATTAGTTCTGAGATGGCAATTTTGACTCAAAAGCCAGTTATCCGAAACCAGAAAAAATCTATTTTTGTGGTTTTAGAGGACAAAATTTCACATTTTGTCTTTCAAACACTCGATAAGACCAAGGCATAACATTGTTTTGGTTTGTTCATGAGTCTGATTAAGCATACAACAGCAATCCAACTTCACACGTCGATTCACGTCTACCAACACCTCTAGCGTCTTCCCATATCATCGCTAGTCCAGTAGACAAACCATAAAATATTGGAAAAGCTGGCCCAATGTCGTTGAGAAAACAATTCTTACGGGGGGCTTTACTTGCCGGTCTGTACCGTTGTTATAGAATTTGACGATTTCGAAAAACTCGAAAGACGTTAATCTCATTCACACAATTCCCGTTCTTCCCTGTCAGGCTGTTCAACAACATTCGGAACGATAGATGGAGATCCGTTACTCATTAAAATAGAAGTCATGCGTTGATATATTATTTTCAAAACAATCCCAAATCTCACGAATATCATTCGAGTCTTTAATTTCCCCGATCCCCGCAATTCTTAAACCTCCAAGTCGTACTTCTTACTGTAAACCAATGTTCCAATTTGATCATGAGACCAGTCTCGTAATCGCCAAAGTCTGATTCACAAATTAGAAGTATTATCAAAAGAAAACACATCTAGATGAACCGGATAGATTATAAATGAAATAAAAAAGAAGAGGAGGAAGATATGAGTGTTCCGTTACGGAAATCAAGAAACATGTGACGAAGATCGGAAATCAGTTGAACAAAAATGAAAAATGTACGGTATCACCGGAAGGTATGAAACGCAATCTAGGCTTGTGATCTGACGATCTGTGACAACCCGCTCGGGTGAAACTCGTGAATGTGGAAGAATGACGATTGTTCGTGTTTTCAAATCTTCAAATCGTTTATCTGAAAGCGTCGAGAATGACGTTTTCAATTTTTGGAATTTGGAATTTACTGTAGAAAACAGAACTGTGATATTCAGAGTGAACACCGAGCTAGTTTAGTTTCCAAGTTTCGAGAAGTGGCGTGGACCGGTACACTAGTTTTGAGATGATAGATATTACCAATTCGCCGGTGGTTGACCGCTGGCTCAAAGTTCGCGAGGTATGGATCTCTCTCTCTACCGTAGTTTTCCATAAAACGTTTTAAGAGTACGGTAGAGAGCCGGCGTAAATCGAAATGCCACAATCGAGTGTGTTTCGTGTCTGATAGATGACGAGAATCTTCTCAATTTTCAAACAAAATGTCTAAGTCCTACTGAAATTAGTCTGCGTCAGAAACACATCAGCAAAAGCTGGTTCGACAATATATTTTTCAATCAGAGATATTGTACATAGAGTATCTTTCAGAGATTCCGCCAGTTTCAGTGAGACTGTAACCGAGAATTCCGTTTTGAACGTTTCGGAGACTTAAGTCTGATTTATAGTCTGTTTCCAAACAGTTTCAGCTGTCAATTCTCTGTGTACCTAATTTTCCTGTGTTCAATTCACCCACTCCCCACTTTTCTCTGTCACAAAATTTCGCCGATTCAGATTCGTGTTGTTTCAAATTCTCCCTTGTTCTAATTGCAATTTTTCACATCACAAAAGTCTCACTTCTCTTTGTTTGGTCAACTCCTCTCTCTATCTTTTGTCCCCTTTTTACAGTCTTCTTCTTCCACTCCTCAAGTGAAAAATGGATGGCAGTACTCTTCTCTCACCCATCCATTTTTTTTCTGCTGTCCGTGCACTTTGGCAGCAACATTAGACGAATCGGTAAGAAATGAGAAAGAGAGAGGAAGAAGGGCGTCATCGTTTTTTTTTCTTTCCAATTTTTTTCAATTGTCTCTCTTTTCCTTCAAAAAAGTTTCTCTCGTTTTCTTCCAATCGGGTGAGAGATTGGTGTCTCAATGTCTGATTGGTCAATAACCGAACAAAGAGAAAAAGAGATCAAAAGAAGAAATAGAGGAGAATGTTGTGAGCAAGAAGTAAGGAAGAACGAAATTCTGCAAAAAAAGATGAATTAAATTGTAACAATTCCAAGTTGCAATTGTTTCCCTTCCAGAAGTGTGGGCGATCGGATGACGTCCTTCATCAGAATATCTGGGCGTTTCGTGGTTGAAGCAATGTCAGAAAACGGTTTTTGTAGCTGTGGATATTATTAACTCTACAACTTTTAAGATCCTCGTGAGGAGAACGTCACAGGTTCACATAGATCAGAAGGTTTTCTTATATCCTTGTTGGGATACAAAAATAGAGATGACAACGTCAGCGCAATGACACTCCAAAAAGACAGTAGATTCCCGAAATGCTAGATTTAAGACGATATTTCACAGTTTTTCTAGATTTCGTTTCTTCAACTGCTTTCCCAGACGTCTTCAACTGTTGATAAAACTTTCCAACGTGTTGAACAACTGAGACAGCTGCTGATATTAATCCCATGTGTTGTAAATATATATTTCAGGAAAACCTTTTGTGGAGAAAAACGAAGAGAGCACACAGACCGATCCGAGATCCCATAAAACCGTTTATGACTTTTCTCGTTTTTTTTCTATCTTGGTAGGTTCATTCGTTCGAACGGAAAAGGTGGCATATGGTGACAATCTGATGAAACGGAGAAGAAGACGAATATTTTTTCATTTTGTGTGAAAACCGAGAAAAACGGAAAGAAAAAGAGAAGACGAGTGTTCCCCCTATTCCCTTTCTTTCTGCTTTTCCTTTTTTCCCGATTCAGAAGAAAACAACATGAGTGATGCTTTTTTCTTTGCTTCATTTCAGTCGTCCCTTTTTCTTTCAGTTTTTTTTTTCCAAAAGAGGCTGATGATGTCACAGGGTGTCCTACTGTAGCACTCAACAGAATATGGTATGTTCTGATGGAGATTCCGCTTAAATTTTTAAAAACTTCAGTTTCCAGCATTTTTCAATACTTTTCCGTTGACAATCGTTTAATAGTTAGCTAGACGCGTTCGAACACCTATCTCGGCAGTCATGTAGTATTGCTCTAGGGTGATTCATGTCTTTTTAACAGATAAATCTACAATCAGTTCTGCGACGTAGTAGAAATCTGACATTTTCGAAGATTTCGTTCAGCATTCCTCTTTCTGAACATTTTCAGACAATTTCATCCTTCCTTCCCCTTGAATTGGAGCTCAAGAGTTTTCCACACCGTAACCTTCAAACCAGTGTAAAACTCACCTTATCTTTCGTAAATCTGACACATGGTATATCACAAGACCGGCGAAAAACAGAATAGTGATACGACGAGGCTCCGACGTCTCACTACCCATGTCTTTCATCGTTCGAGTGTTTGGTGGTACAGACACGGGTAGTATAGATAGTTTGTATTGAATAATGTAGAATATGGAATATGTATGTATGTAGAATATGGTAGATATGTGAGTGGTGACTGAGGAAACAGCAATATGGCGTAAATGGGCGGAGAGTCGCGTGACTTTTCAAGTAATATAATGGCGTAGGAATAGCGGGACGTGCAGAGCCGCGGCTTATGAAGTTTATCAGTACTACATGACGAACCTAATATTCTTATCAGTTATTACCGAAAATAAAGAAAAAAGAGAATGTCACTGAAAAGACGAGGCAAGTAGAAAATAACTGCTGTTGATAATAAAGTGTAACACACAAAAGCGACATTCAGATCTAAAAGAGGCGCTCGATGATGGCGGAGAAAAAAACGGAGTCGACCTGTGAGAAAGTTCGACTACGATCAGATCTCTAAGATGGAGGCAGACTTCTTTGACTCATAATCACCCTAGTCACAGTACAATTAATCAGCAGCTTCATCGCGTACGCTAATGTTGTGGTTGCCTAGACGATATAATGATGATCTAATTTGATAAAACAGCTAACCAAAATGGTTACGTCATAGATTCCTTCTATCCTCCTGACAGCTCTCGCTGCTTTTTGGCGATCGCATTAAGAACACATTCTCTCAATTTGCATCTAGTTTTTATCCTTTTTTTGCAACTCTCCAAGCCAACCGAGGAGGTCGCGCCGTGGGAGAAAGAGAAAATGAGAAGCACAAAAAACGCGACGCGAGGCGAGAGAATGACGAGAGGAGCCCACCAGAGAGCACGGCGGACGGGCGCCATTGGAAAGAGAGAAGTGGAGGAGCAGAGGCAGAGGGGCGGAGAGGGTGAGGAGAAGAGACGACGACTGGCAACACACACACACAACTGCGAAGCAGCAAAAAATGGGCGGAGAGAGCGAGAGAAAAAAAAAAGAAGACGAAAATTGCAACGACGACACTCCTAAAAGTCGATCTAACTCGTCGTCGAGGAGGTGTTTCTCCACAAAATCGACATGTTTCGGACTCGTCACTTCTTCAATTGTGCAATGAGCCTCTTTTCTGGATGAGAAGAGCAAGAGCAGCAAACGTGTGTTCTTCACTTTGAAAAAGTACCGTAGCCGCGGGACAAAAAATTTGCACAACTCATCCCAAAATTTTATTCTTGCGAACGTCTAGATCCTCAAATTCTGAATTTGTTAACAAGTCTCTGGCGCTCTTAAATACACGATCGTTAGAATTTGAGAGTAAACCTATAGTATTACCGCCAGCTATAAAGAGAATTTTTGGCATAGTCTAAACTGGAAGGTTTTTTGATCATTTTTTGTGCATTCCAAAACATTTAGTTTTGAGATCAAGTGGATAGTTTGACCTAACTAAACTGAGAACGGAATTTGTGTTCATGTGAATCTACGAAGCAACGCATCGATCTATCAGCGATAACTGTAATCTCTCTCTCAGTAATTCTGGAAAGCAGAACAAGCCTAACATTATGCTACAGTCTCCTCGTTTCTCTTATAGCTCGGAGTTCATGCCAACTGCAATCCAAGAATTTGGGGAGACTAGAAAACCAACTCGATCAACGCAGGGATATCGGAGAATAGTTACGTCACGAGAACTTATCACTTCAGTTTCACCGACGAATAGTCATGGTTTGATGATGCTATGAGTTTTCTGAAGAGATCAGCCATCTTACTTCTACTTAGACCTACCAAACGCATCCTCACACCCATCGGCGGAGACAACCCATCTCAATTCGAAGAAATAATGACAAGTTGCTAGTAGGTAGAGGTCGGAGGCATAATGTTGCTTCAACTGCTTCTATTGCTTCTGTCGAGGCAAAAAGTAGAAGAAGAGCTGGGGAGCAACGAGGAGGGCGCCGCGCACACACACAAATACACGCACACGCAAAAAATGCACTCACAACACAACACACCAGCATCAGGCACACCAATAGAAACGAAAGAAGAAGAAGACGGGGCCGCCGGGGTCCTCGCCCCTTCTCTGTTCTCTCTATTCCAAGCCAACCAACACAACACTACTAAAAGTGGGCGGAGTTTCTCCCCTCCAGGGGTTGGCAGCAGAGCGAAGCGAGCGAGCGGTGCGATCGACAGGAGAGAGAGGGAGAGGCGCTGGCGCCCCTTTTCCAAGCGCCGCCCATTTTGAGCGGAGGGGGCCACGTGTACCCCAAGAGAGAAGGAAGAGAGAGTAATGGTTAGAGAGCATGTGCATCACGGAGAGTTCCTCTTTCCACTCACAGCCAATTTTTCGCGTTATATTCTCTCTTTTTCTTTTCAATTTCGTCTCCTTCTTTACTTGTTTGTGTCTCTTTTTCTTTTCGCTTCTCATCGGGCCCCGGAGGCCAGATGAAAAAGAAATAGCACAGCATTTCGAGAGACACATTTCGAAATGCCAATTTTTTGTGGCGCGTGCCCTCGTCGTCGGCTCCACACTATTTCTTATGCTGATCTATCTGCCGTTGTCGTCGTCGTCGTCGTCGTCATCGCCGCCGCCGCCGCTCGCCGGTTGCCTTCGGAGGCACCATCGACACCGTCGTCGTCGCCCGTTGTCATGAAGCGCAGGCAAGGCAGCGGAGCCTTTTTCTTCTCTTCTTCTTCGTCGGCGTCACCGCACACTCAAGCGCACTCACAGATAACACTCACAAAAAAGAGCGAAAAAAAGTGAACAAAAAAAGAGAACCGATCGAATAGTGTGAGGAGAATTCCATTCGTTTTGTGGAGAGTTCAGAGGGAAGAATGAAATAAAAAACCAGCTGCATTCTTTTCAGTAAATCGTAAGAAGGAACTAAGAAAATATAACGTCATCTGAACTAAAAAACCAAATACTATAAGAGATAGTTGACTATCAGATGAAAAAGTTTTCAAAATTTCTGTGAAACTGTTGTGATCCCAACTCGGGGAGCCTCCCAAATCAGCATCAAAACATACAGAAGTTCAGAATTCTAGTTCATTTGAGCCCATTTCTTGATTCAATTTTCCACCATCAATAGCAACATCCCAGAAGCCCCCCCCCCACCACGTCATCAGTCAGGAAGATGATGATATCATGAAGAAGATGTGCGGCAGAAGGCCTCGAATGAAAAGAAAAGAGGGAAAACGGAAATGTAGGAAAACAATCTACAATTGGGAGAAGAAGTCCCCGGGCAGAAAAAACTAATGTGTCTATTCTACTACGGTACGAGAGAGAAGAAGAGAGCTTTTATTCAGAATCCCAAGACCCACCTGAACACACTCCATCCGTAAATCGCTTGATTGGAAGGCGCCGACACCCGATTGATAAATATGAAACAGTCCCGGAACGATGCCATCTCTCATGAAATCCTGGCTGAGCATCGAACGTTCCATAAGCGCTTGAATCGCATTTATGCTCTGTCGTCGGATCTGCAAAAAACTTTAATTTTTTGAATGCGTTCGTAAAGTATACATTTTATAGTTATGTGTTTTCTGTTTCAGTTTTTCATATAGATTTTCACTTCGACTTTTAGCAAAACCGCACATCTAGTGGCAAGAGACGCTACTTATGGAATTCAACAACTCTATCAGTAGCAATTTCTCAGGTTCCAAGAGGTCTAGACATCACTTATTCTACCGGGTGGTCCTAGGTCTTATCGTATTATTTTCAACGTCTTTCTTATGGATTTTCTAACTCCCAAACATTTTCTAGTTTCCTTCTCATCACATCATTACTCATTCTGAAACCGCTCTCTCTTTATTCTCATTTTAACTTTTTTTCCATTTCCTCTCTTCTTCCCAAAAACCACGATGTTTATTGTGCTGACGTGTTTGTATGTGTTCTCTTTCTAAAGGGGGAGCAGAGCCCTAAGTCAGTACGAAGAGACGTAGAGACAACCAACCAACCAACAAAAACCCAACTATCTATCTATTCTGTGAGTGAGTGAGTGTGTATGTGGCATTGCGGGGCGCCCGTAACCTTGGCAGAAAAACGAAACGATCGCTCCCCCTCCTCTTCTCATCGTCTCCTCCGGCGGCCTCACCGCTCCTTCGATCATCGGCGCCCGCAGTTTTTGGGGTCAGTGTCCTTTCGGCCGCCTCTGCCACTCTCGCGGCTCAATACACTATTTCCCGTCACTTTTCAGTGTGCCGTGTGTGCGCGATCTCTACCAAACAGTATACACAGACACACTAACTACAGTGAGAAACCCCATACAATGAGAGAAATGTGAATAGGAGGACCCACGCCGGTGGTCGAATGGAAAGGCAAGAATCGACAGAGAAAAACGACGCAGGTGGTCGTTCAAAATGTCCGAGGTCGAATAGCAAAAGGCTTGGGGTTATTGCTTCACAGAAGGATGACAATGAGGAGAAAATAAAAGAGAAGATATAGCTGAAATCAGTCTGATAGCTAGGTACATCTAAGTCGATTGGCATAGATTTTCTCCTAAACACTTTCGGAAACCATTTCTTTCTTTTTGCACGTTATACTACCAGTACATGGTTATCATTCCAGCAAAGCTAGTTTTTACTCATAATTGTATAGCGCACATTCCGCATGCTTGCCTCTTTCACTTCTTCATCAGAGCATCTCACCTCCCACTTTGCACTTTCAACCACAATCAAGACGCTCTGTGTTCTCCTATACAACGGAGCACACACACCAGCTAGACTAAAATTCACTTTTGCACTGCCTTCTTCCTATTTCTTTGTGTATATGTGGATGATGCTGAGGCAAGAGGAGAAGGGCGCCGCGAGGCGCTCAGTCGTCTCACACATTACGCAATCGCCCCGACATGCCAATACCAAACCAAACCGATATCATCACCTCGCGTTCCGTGGAGAAACAGAGAGGGGGCGCCTCCTTCCGAAAGACTTGCGCAACCAATACCGAAATCGAAATGTGAGAGAGAGAAAACTAGATTGAAAAAAATGGGGTCTTGAGACACAACATATATGGAAACCGTATGTGTATTTGTCAACAGCAGATCATTGATGTAGTCATTAAGATCCTTGAGACCGGGACTACCGAGGCTTATGATTAATCTTGCAGTAGTCATATTGATCTGATTTTGATTTGGTTGGATGGAAACACTAGCGTAGTAGGCATGTATCGGATCTACAGAAGATCTGCTAGATTCCTATCTGATAAATGTTCGCACGATGCCAAGGAGTCTCATTAATTTCAGATCCATCAGTCTTTCCGTTACCACACACCAATTTTAGACAACGTCATTTCTGTTTCAAACAGAAATCATTTCCGAAAAAAAACTATTCCATTGTTCTCTTTCCCTTCTCCAGCGCGTGACATAGCCGACACAAATAATCCTGATAAGAGACTACTACTTCTCTCTGAGATACGTAACCTTCTTTGTATAAATTCTGATTACACCTGCTGTTTATGCTTGGATTGAAAACCCCAGTGACGTTCATCTCAATTCATGCCGAAATTCAGAATTCTTTCACTGATTGGAAAGGAGGGACGTTGTTGTCTGAACAGTGTAACACATGCGTGTATAACCTTGGCGAGAGTTTCGAAAGTACACTTCTTATCAAGATTTTCGGGCGTCGTCCTTTACTTTTCGAATGCGAAGTTTTGTCTTCACTGTCTCCAAATGACAAAAACAACAATTCTGATGCGTCAATCGACGTCTTTCGACATCGGACTGGTAGAAAAGACCTTCAGAGAACGTTTTCCATTAAAAAGATTTTTATGAAAAAAGACTGTTGAAGAGACGCCAAGGACGGTAGGCCAGCAATCATACAGTTCCCAATAATCGGTTGGATACTTTACTTGACCAGAAAATCAAGAGGGACAACGGAAGTTTTGACGATGAAATGTCTTGAATAAGATGGGTGTGCTCATATCATAATTATTTGAGACTTCTAGGGAACACATTCACCACATCTTCCGTGTAGTTTGAGTTTTCTTCCTACCGTAATCCACAGCTCTCAATGCTCCATGTCTTTTTTCTTTATGAATTCATCCTTCCCTCCTCCTCCCAGTCCATTTCATTTTTCAATTTCGTATAGTTGACCTATTCATAAATAGAAAGCGAAGCAAACACATTTATTCTATACTCTCTATCTAAAAAACGGCGTCTAGAACGTTGCTCTCCTCCTTCTCGCCCACCTACGTCCTCTCTTAGATGAAAAAGTAGCAAACAAGGGGGGTGTCAGGGACCATCTAATAAATTGTTTTATTCTAGTAGTATGCATAGAAGCACACGAGACTACTTGTTAATGAGTGAAGAGACTTCTATTGAAAAACATGCGAAGCTTCCATTAAATTATTGGAATTTATGACATGCGTTGTCCTTACTGACCAAGTCATAAGGCCTGGTTTCGCTTTCTGAGAACTCACAACAACTCAGGGAGGGTATATACACAATAGTTAAACCAGGGTGGCACACGAAAACGCATACACACTCGTTTCGTAAACAATTGACGGCTCACTTTGGTTTTAGAGGATGAAAAAAAGGAAGAAATTCGATATCATGATCATCGGTGGTTACCGATGGTAAACTATCTTCCGGCCGGAGAGAAGAAAGACAAAAATGGGAGAGAAAATCAAGAGATTGATGTGATGTTCAGGATCAACAGTATTCATAGTTGTTGTTTATTCTTTGCAAGATAGATCATGTAACAAAAACACAATTCGTGATGAACTCAAAATATAATTGATGAATACAATCAGCTGATATTCACGAAGTTTCTGGTTTCTCAAGGATCTAAACGTCGCTTGGAACCTACGTTACTTTTGAACATACATTTTTGAATCGTGTATTCCAGCTTGTTAGAGTCGAGAGTACCTCCTTCGCACAGCTCTTGTTCGATTATCTTGGAATCTATGAATCTGCAGCAAATATGTGTTGGACTACAACATACTGTCAGGTCCATCACGCTCCTTTCAGATAAGACTGCATTTACCGTATTTCAATACCGCTCTATAGATACTAGGTGTCCACTGAATCCATATCTCCCCTCTCAACATCTTCAGCATTCCCCCAACAGATTTTCTTTCATTAATCAGAGTAAATTTATCCGCGAACCCATATCTTCTCGTCTCCCAAATACCTCCTTGTCAACCGCATTGATTTCTGATCACTTCACATTTTGGATTAAAAAAACTGATTCCATCTGTTTCAGTCACTTATATTTCTCTCTTTGTGTATGTGTGTGTGTGCTTCACAAAAAAAGCAATGAAATGGGGATGGAACAAGAACTGGAGAGAAACAGAGAGAGAGAGAGAGAGAGTGAAAAACTGAGTTGAGACCAAAGTTCCCCAGTTTTTTCTCGCTTCTCTTCTTTTGCCCCGTTTTTGTTGATGTTGCTGTTGCAGTTGTGTTGGATGGCAGCAGGAACAAAAAACCGATAGGAAGAGAGACGAGGGCAGAACGATGGATGGATGAAAAAAAACGACTTGCGTGGGGAGGAGGAGGCAAGGAGCGGCGCCACGACACAGCGCGCTCAACGCACTTTATTGGGAAGGGAGAAGAAGAAGAAGGGGAAGTACGATAGTTTGATTGTTTCGAAACATGAAAAATCGAAAGTCACAATAATCGAAAGTTTCGTTTCAAAGAGAAGAAACAAAAAAGTTGAGAACACGAAACCGATAAGATAAGGGTCATGATGAAAGGAGATGGCATGTCCATGAAATTGAATGCGAGTGTGACCGATAATTTAGAAAAATGGAGAATGATTAAAGGAAAACTTTGAGTGTAATTGGAACGACACAGAATACGATATTCTTGATGAATCAGAAAACAGGGAACTAGACAGCAATTCCAGATTACTCGAGGACTTGTGGAATGAAATTCCTGACGAAACACACACTTCTAGATACAGCAATGAAAGAGAATCTTACAAATCAGAACAAGGAGGACAAGGGTCTTTAGCATTAGTACGTTGCTACGACAACGAAACACCTTCTGATTCCACGCCTTCTCGTGTCATTTTCATGTTCTATACGGATGAAAGACATCAAGATTTCCATTATATCTTTATGAAAAGCTTTCTCTGTTGTCTCTGCATACTCTCACTTTACGAAGCTAACCATTAGTTATTCTGAGTTTTCCTTAAGGGATAAAGCATGTGATTACCCCTTTATTTTCCAGAAACTCTTTTGACTCGAGGTTTTTAAATCGACGTTTCCCCTTGCTACAAGGGCCTTTTAGCTCTTTAGACTTCAATTTTCTCTGCTCTGAAACCTAGTTTCTCCTGAGACACTCACCATTGAATTTCCAGTCATTGCAATCAACACAATCATCGAAAGTGTGTTTTGAAAATTCTTCAATTCATGATTACACGCGACCGCATCGAAGAGGAATGGAATCGCATCGAACACTGCAGACATCTGAACATTCGATAATCCAGGACGATCCGATGACTCAGATGATGTCGTCAGTTTCATACTGTCGGTGAGCAGCTTTTGACGGATCGCTTGCCAATCAGGATTGTCTAGAAAATTGGAGAATATTAGAGGATAATTTATATATTTCTGGGGTGCTAAACCTCTAGGGAAAATTAGTAGAAATCAAAAATCGCCCGAATCAACAGAACCGCTTGATTCAGAACTGCCCAATCATTATTAGATTTGACAGATATTTTTCGTTCCAGTTTTGATTCTGGACAATTCAGAATAGGGGAAGCTTATCTCTTCAACTCACTGTCTTCATTGAGAATCAAATCGAACGGTAACCGAAATTCGATGGCTTTGAGTGAATTCCCAAATAGTTCCATATTGTTGTCCTCGACTGGATTCAACGTTTCCAGGATGGCAAGCATCTGTTTCATTGCGTAGTCACTGCAAAAGAGGATTTTTGTTTTTCTTTCTTGCCATCAGAAAAAAAAATTCTTTCTATCAGGAATCCTGAATTTCATGAACTCCTTTTAGAGCGGGCAGCACTACTTCCCGTTTTTCAAATTCAATTTTTCTCGTATTCCTCTCAAAAACATACGCTTCATCACTATAATCACTGTAAGTGGATGCAATGATATCCGGTAGTACAGCACTGTCACGTGGTCCATCCAACCAATGTGGTGCTGGTCGAGAATCGGAATTCCTCATTAGTGGCGGCGGTTCATCGTCGTTATCATCTATAAACGAGTGTCCATGTTGAATTCCACTGACTGAGAGAAATGAGAAGAATTAGATTTTTTTAGTCAAAAAATGTGTTGTTTTCTTTGCATTTTGTGACACATAATTTTAGCAAGTTTACTATGGAAGGTCATGCAGTCAATTTGGAGATATTACTTAAATATATTATTGGAAACCTGAGAAAACGTTGATTTCAAAAATATATTTAATTTTTGCCCTGGAGGTCTAGTATTCAAGAAAAATAAGGTCAAAGTTTGGTAAAATAGATATTACCTTTTTAAAACGCGAAAACTGGAAAGTGCAAAAAGGTTTTCCCGAGTCAGGAAGGTAATAATTTGACTTTTTTCAAAACTCTGACCTTGTTTTTCTCGAATACCAGGTCTCGCGGGCAAAAGCTGAATATATATTTGAAATCATCGTCTTCTCAGCTTTCCAATGATATAGGCCAAATAACTCCAAACTGTATCTACGACCTTCCCGAGTCAGTTCTAATAAATTTCTGATTAGGCGAACCGCTATTTCGAGATAGCACCAAAATATCAAATTCGATAGAAAAATAGAAATTTTCAAATATTGTAATTGGATCTGAACTTGCGAAAAGAGAGTAGATCATGGCAAATCTATTGCGGACAGTGGAAAAATGGCGGAACTTTTTGATTCCGGTAGTAAAACGTCCACTATCTTGGCAGAAAAAACATATTTTGGTGATTTTCGTATTTCGTGTTCTATTCAACAAGTTTGAAGAGTTCGTAAAGATGCTCACAAGCTATATTTCGTTTCTCCATTCCTCTCGCACCACTTCTACAATCGACTCCGTTCTGATTGATAATTGATGATAATTGATATTGGTTGGTTCTGTAAAAAACATTTAAATTTTATTTGGCTGTTGAAATTTGAAAAGAGAGAAAGAAAATTGAAGAGAAAGACATGGGAAGGAAGCATCTGGTTTCGATCAAATGAAGTGGCATGGTGAAGGATTGGCGCTCTTTTTTGAATCCAATAAAAAATATCGTAAAAAATATTTCGAAAGTTATACTTTGTGATTTAGAAAAAAAACAGTTTTCACCAGTTTACCTATTTTCAATTCTCGATCTTTCTTCTTCATTACAAGTCTTGTTCGATTTGAAAAACTTTCGAAATCTGAAAATGTCTTTATTCTAAATTTCTAAACACATTTCCACTACTTTGGTATCATATCCTCACTCCAAAACTTGCTGAAAAACACGAAAACCGATATGAAAACCACCAATAAAAGCCAGAAACAATGAAAATCGACTAGATAATGGAACCAATCGAGAGTTTTGCTCATAAAATTGACTTTTTTCAGACTAATTCTGGAAAAATTGGGTTCGAGAAGCGGGATTTGGATTATTTCACTCACGGATATGTTGGATTATTTACTAATTCGAAGTTTTGCAGAATTCCAGTTCACACTGAGTTGTGAAACCTTTTTCTAACTATGAGTCTAGAGAAAATGGGAGTAAAATATTCTAAAAATCCACTTTAAAACGGAAAAGCGTGGATTTTTAAAACATCCGTGGCAATTTCACGTGAGATTTTAAAATTCAGAAGGTAAATTAAGAAAGAAAAGTGTCGTCAAGAGGTCAGAAAAGTTTAATTGGATGAAAAAGTACACAAGCACTAGAAATGCGCCTTGACCAGTTGACCGACAATAATGACGCCTGGCTTCGGCAGTACTTGGCGCATTTTCGGAACTTATTTTATTATTTCAGAAAATAACCAGAAATTGCAGAAGAAGCTATACAAGTTTAATTACCAGTGACAAAGCTGAAATAATCAAGTTTAAAGCTTAAATACCTCCGAATTGTGCCAGTTCTTTTATCATTTTATTCATTTTCCGTTTAAAGTCTCGTCTGATAGTCTAAAAACTATAAAAAAAGTGATGTAAATCGTGAAAAATGATTGAAAAAGCTGTAAAATCGAGAAAAAAGAACTAGCAACGACACTCCGATATCCCGCCAGTGCGCACAGTTTATTTTCCGGAGATTTTACGCTTTTCCGCGGCGTTTTCGATGGGAAACTTAATTTTTCAGTGTTTTACCACGAGTTTTGAGTCTGAAAGTTAAGAAATTATAACATTTCGCTGATTTTTGAGCTAGAAAACTAGTCATATTCATGTTTTAGAGCTTTAAATTGCGAGAAAATTCAGAAATCTGGGTTTAAAACTTGGAAACTCGAGCAATCGTGAAAATATATCGATTTTGAAAGAGAACTCGTCGAAACTTGACATTTAAAAAACTAAAAAATATGGGAACACAGTCAATGTCTACCAGCTTACAAATAAATCCGGCTTTAGATGAGACGGAAGAATTATCTGGAGTTTTATCAAGATTTGTAGTCTCAACAACATAAATTAAAGCAGATGAAAAGTATTGAGAAAAAGGAACACAGGTAGAATAAGAATTGAAAAAAACTGGGAGAATGATAAAGGTAACAAAAGAAAAACAAACGAAAAAGTCGCGCCTAAGGTTTTCGCGGGTAAAAGTAATCGCGGGCAGTCAAAAATGTCGGAACACGATCAATAATTTGATCCAGGAACACAATAAATTAAGAAGGAAAACTACGAAAAAGAATATAATTATCGATTTATCCCTTGATGACTGCGATTGGTCTCAGCTTGACAGCCTTCTTGCTAATACCAGCTGCATCACACGTGTCAACAACGTCGGTAACATTCTTGTACGACTCGGGCGCCTCTTCCATAATTAATTTGGGTGAAGCGATTCGAATCGAAATTTCCTTCTTTTTGAGATCATCGATTACTGAATCCCAAGTGATTGTGCGGCGTGATTTTGCACGAGACAGGGCGCGACCCTATGAAGAAAAATTAGAAATACTAGTCGGCATAGGTATTCTCACCGCTCCATGACAAGTGGTGCCAAAAGTCTCAACCATTCCCTGTTCAGTTCCAGTCAAGACATAACTACATGTTCCCATACTTCCACCAATTAACACAGGCTGCCCGATTAACTGATAGTCGACTGGAATCAATGGGTGATGAGCGGGAAACGCACGAGTGGCTCCTTTCCGATGAACACAAAGTTTCTTGGGTCGCCCGTCCACCATATGCTCCTCCATCTTTGCAACGTTATGTGATACATCATAAATCACTTGCATGTCCATGTCATCTGCCGACATTCCGAACGTCTTCTGGAATGCGTTTCGAACACAGAATGTGATACATGACCGATTGACCCAGGCGAAGTTAGCTGCCGCTGCCATTCCAGCGAAATAGTTTTTTCCTGAAAAAAAACGTCAGAGTTTATTTAGAGATCCTCAAAAAGAAACCTTCTGTCGAATTGATTCTAGCACACGCCAACTGCTTATCATTGACCATAATACCATCACGAGCCATTGCTTTCTCCATTTCTACAAGTGAATCCGTAGCGACTTGGTGACCGAGACCTCGACTTCCGCAGTGAAGCATTACGACCACCTAGAAGGATTTTCAGGCGTCACACGGGTCTTCTTCAAGCTTCTAGAGATTTTTCTATTTTCTTTTTTTTCTATCAAAAGAAATTGCTCCAAAACCAACGTAAACGGTGCCGAAACGTCACACCTGAGTCAAAATTATCAACATTTTCAGTTTTTACCAGACTTGTCACGGGCCATAATTTTGGCATTTTTAATCTATTTTTTTTTCGAAAAATATCAACAAATTTTGGTTAAAAAATTGGTACCCACCATTGAATCCGGCCCAATTTTTGACAAGTCTGATTTTTACTGCATTTTTACAGATTTTGACTATGAAAAACCTGAAAAACCGAGTTTACGAAAAGAATGATTCGGAAAAGTTCCGATTTCCAAAATTTCCAAAATTTTTAGTTCCGCACATCCCTGGTCTCCATATCCCGAGGCCTAAGACCTTGGCTCCTAAGGCTCTGGACCTAACACTACTATACCATCCGATGGACATCCTCACTGTCAGAAACACAGACAGACTCCTCACAGTACCTGTCCCTCTTGATCGATACCCATCGTACTCGCAGCATGTTTATCATAAATTTCATCGACAACTTGTACTTCTGCATAATGATTACCAGCACCAAGTGTACCCAACTGGGGTAATCCACGTTTCTTCGCGCGCATAGACACCTTCGACGCGTCCGCTTGCAACATTCGACCGTATTCTTCGCAATGTTCTTTATCTTCAGCCCATGAATACCCTTCTCGCAGTGTCCAATCCATCCCCATCTCTAAACATTCCACTAAATCCGAGGCCATCATTGGAATCGCTCCTCGAGAACCAACTCCTACTGGAATATGATCGAATAATGATTGAGTTAATTGCTCTTTTACTGGTTTCACGTCTTCTTCCATTAGGTTTGTTCGTAGAAGACGTACACCACAGTTGATATCGAAACCGACACCTCCAGGAGAGATAACGGATTCTGGGTTGGAGACGTCGAATGCGGCGATGTTTCCGATGGAGAAACCATAGCCGGAATGGATGTCTGGAAGGCCGATCTGAAGAAAATAATTTTTTTTCAAAGATTTCTTGTGCTTACCGAATGTCCAACGATTCCAGGCAGTGAGGCGACGTTGGCAATTTGTCGTACAGCCGGAAGGAATCCACCAATTCCTTGTCCGTCACAAGAGAATTTCAACTCATCGAACATCAATTGTTCCAATCGATTGTTCACATAAAATCGTCCTTCAACATTCATATTTGGAACGAATCCTTTCACGATTTGAAATTTGCAATCCGTCAAACGATTGATATATCCGCATTCTTCTTCGAATGTACGCGGCATTATATATCACCGGAAACACTGAAAATTATTTAGAAATGTTAGAAAAAATATAATCGAAAGCCGATCATTTGTATTACAACTGCGCTTCACTGCCGTTCACTTCAAATCTTTAGAAACGGAAAATATTTTATTTTGTTAATGAAAACTTTGTATCGATTTTACTTAAATATGAAAAAAAAAGTAAATCGATTTCCAATTCTTCATCTATTCGTTCATGTTATTTACTTTTTCCCTCTCTCGATTTTTTTCTGATTATGACACATTTCGCAATTATTTTTATGAAATCTCCTAAAACAACTCAATTATGGAATTCCAAACTTCTCACTAGAATTTCTTAAAATACCATTGAGAAACCATTCATTTACATATAATTCCCAGCGCTTTCAGTCATAAAATATACAGAAAAGAACCAGAATATAAAAGAAAACAAGAAATTTCAATATATAGAAATGTACAAGTGATGATTTTTGAATTTCAAACAGAAAGAAGAATGTCATCGGGGTGGGGGAAAGAGAAATAGAAAGTCAAAAATACAGCAAGAGACAAAATAAACAAATTGCGAAAAATAATCAACCTTTTGAATATATTTTCATAGAAAATGAAAGGGGAAGCATTGTACCCGTCAGGAATGGGGTTGAAATCTTTGAATTTAGACTTTCACTTGAATTAGACAGTCTTACCTCAATTTAATATGCAAAACATGTTTGGCAATTCTAATCACAAATGAATGAAAACTATAGATATCCTTCTCTCCGGATCAGAGAATGTACACGGGTGAGGGGTGGGAAAGTTCCAGAAAATGATTAAACAAGGGAATGTAGATCACAGTGAGTGGGCAAATAGAACAACATGATGCAGGAATATTACATGAGAACATATTAAACTTGAGTATGCCGCCTGGCAATAGCAGAGGACGATGTTGAGTTGGAATCTTTCGGCGGAGTTGAGCGAATTGTCTGAAAATGTTGGAGAGGTTACTTCGGCCGGAGAACTTATTCATCCATACCGTATCCCCTCCACTACTTGAATTGGTTATCGCCGATGTTGCTCGAATACTTCTTCTCTGACTGTTCACACGCTGAAAAGCGGAAATCGAGGAGTGCGATGGTGATTTGACAGTATCGAACTTTGTGTTATTGTTGAATTTTTGAATTCGATCTTGAATTGGCGTACGGCACAGCGGACAGTGATCCATCATGTTACAGCAGTCAGAGCAGAAACCACTAAAATATATAATTTTTAACATAATTGAAACTTGTCGCGCTCAAAACAGTTTTTGACAAAACTCACTCATGATTGCAAGGTTCCAACTGTGTACTCGCTGGTGCCGCAAAACAAATTGTACAATAATCATCAGGAATATGCTCTTTTTCCAACTGCTCCAGTCTGACTCGTCTCGGAATTATAGTTCTCTGAGCAGTGGTGAGTCGACCGAATTCATTGAAATGTCTGAACGTTCTTCCAGGATTGAATTTGAATCGACTCGCTCCAAAGTTGAATCGACACTGTTGGAATGACATGAAACTGGCGGCAGCGAAGACACCTTCCGCAGGCTGTCGGTTACTCAAAAACTCGGTATTCGGTTCTCTCAATGGAATTCCATTCAAGAAGAAAACCACTTCTCCGGATGGAATATTGAGAAGAACTCCTATAACGTCTCCTGGTTGCCAGTTGTCATGTTCGTGTTTCTGGCTTTTTGCATTATACCAAACCAGTTGACGACATCCATCATATGCAACCGACGAGGCGTCATCTCCAATACCGTAACCCTCGTGATTCAAGAAACGAGATCTTTTCGTGGCGAGACCGATTTGCATCACACCGGAAGTCAGGACCGTCGCCTCGTAATACCATACACCGTCCATCACTTCGAATGTGCACCGAACCGATTCGAATGAGGAGACATCGCAACGCGCCTCGAGACCATCTGGCCCGATTTTCAGATATTCACTGACGTCTTCATGATTGAGCATTGCGTTGATTTGAGAAGTCTCACACGTTTCGTAAGAGTACGGGCGGTTGGGGAGAATGACTGGAAAGAATTAGAGAATTTTTTGGGTTTTTGTTGAAATGTTCCCTAATTCAAGCACGCCACGCTTCTTACAACCGCGCTCTACCGAAATCGAAGAATGCGAAAATGAGAGACACTGGAAAAAAGAAACGTTTTTCTTCGGTGGAGCGTTGTTGCATGGACTGTGCTGAGCTAATGAGATGTTATCATTATCTAGAAATTTGCAGATTTTAAGCTTTTTGCTGTTATAATATCAAATTTCTGCGATTTTTCGTTTTAATAAATAATTTTCCAAAGTTTTAGTCAGTTTTCGTTTCTAACTTACATATATTATCCAATGCCCATTGAGCACAGAATCCCTCTTGTTTCGCATTCCAATATCTCACGACATCCTCGTTTTTCAAGTATTCTTCCATTTTTAACAGTGGATGACTACCCGAATTATCCGAAAACATTTTGCTGATTGTTATCTGGTTTTCCCTCGTTTGAGCAAACTTCTCCAACGCCAACAGAGCGAACATTCTGACACTATGCGTGTTCTTTTCTTTCAGCGATTTTCCATACGCCGGCGGGAAATATGTCAGTCCGTAACTAATCATTTTCATCAGATATCCACGAATATTGTTATTAAATATGGTGACTGCGGCAGTTCCGGCCATTTTCTCGGCTAGCGATCCGAGTACAATACACATATTTTTGTGCCATGACGGAGGAAGATGCTTCGATTCAACAAAATCATCTGAGAGACCCAGAGAGTTAAGAAGAGTTTGAACGGATTCTTTGGAGGGGAGTGGACATTCGTCGAGGAATAATGATATTACTGCAGGGCCGAGAGGATCGTTTTCGGGGATCTGAAATTGAATATATAGAACGGAGAAATAGAGGAGGAGACGGACAGGAATATTTTAGTTTTTACTCCATATTTACTCTAGATTTTGACTATGAAAATTTTGAAAAACCGAGTTTCCGAAATTTTCAGAATTTCCGAAAAGAATAATTCGTAAAATTGCCTAGTTCCGGAATTGTTAGTTCCGCACATCCCTGGATATAGAGTACTTACTGTATAAATCAACGCTTTCACAACCAGCATCCATCCTTTCTCCTCATCGGCAATAAAATTCAGTTTGAGTAATGATTGCGGCGGCTCTTGTTCACTGAAAATAGGGAATGTTTGTGTGAAATGTGAAATTTAACCAATTTTGAACGATGGAAAGGGCTTTTGGTGAGAAAATCGGATTTCATTCGTCAAATCTCCAAAAAATTACAGAAAAACCGCGATTTTCGCATACTTGTCAAGGCCCGAAGAAACATTTCAACCGTTTCCGAATTTTTTGAATTTTTTTTTCGCGAAAAAGTCAAATTTTCGACTATCATTCAAAACTTGAAGAAATTCTGGAAAATCATCGGAAATTTTCACATTTTCGATGAAAAATTGAAACATTTTCAAAGAAATTGGTTTCTTTTTCGAATCTGGGCCTTGTCAAGAATGGAAAAACCCACGATTTTCGTTATTTTTATTACACGGAATTCAGACTAAACTGGTATAGAATACAACTAATTTTATCAACTTTTTTGTTCAAAAACTCTAATTTTTCCCGATTTTTCTCGTCGATTGCTTACTTATTGACTAACGTGCGAATAACTTCCAATGTTTCAATAATCAATTCCTTTATATCGTCTCGAACATCTCCATTTCCACCTTCTGATCGACTTCTATGCCCATATCTTCCGCCATTTGATATGTTATAATGATCACGTGGTGATGATGCGTTTCGAGCCTCCCGTCTACAAAATATTTTATGAAAAATGAAGCTTTAGAATTACTCACAATCGTTTGTTATTTCTTTTCCGTTCTTTTCTCCTTGCGCGTGCCTCACGGCTGATGCACGTGCCCATTCTGAAATAAATAAATAAAAGAATTATTATAGAAATTTATTTAATGAAATAGAAATAACAAACGAAGAGCCGGAATGTTTTTAAACAGTAGAAAAATATTTATTTTCAGGCGAAAATTGTGAATTTTTTGCGGTGGAAGAGTTTTGGCGGCGAGTTCGGCCATGGCGGCCATGGCGCGTTTTTGAGAAAAAAAAAGTTTCGAGGGGTTTTTGACAAAAAAGTAACTAAAATTGCAGAAAAATAAGTAGAAAATTCATTAGAGAGTAAGAATGTTGCAAGGATCGTTTTTGAATCTCTCGGGGGTCGCGAAACGCTGATTATAAATTTTGAATGTGCAAATCACAACTTTAATTGTACTGTGAAAAAAATAAAGTTTGGCCAAGGATTTTCAAAAAAAATTTTCGCGCCCAAAACGCTTTAGTGCATTGCACTTTTTAGCGATTTTTCAAGTTCTACTTCACTGGAGCTAGTTATTTTCTACTGTTAAACAGAAACCAGAAAATTCAAATTTTCTAAGAAGCTCCTCCCGAGTCACACAAAAACTGGGAAAGACGGGCGGTACGTAAAATGAACAATTGCCCTTTTTCTTCTTCTTTTGCTCTCAAAGAAGACGAATCCAAAAGTCAAAAATCATTCCGCTCAACTAACCTTAACCTCTTCTTCTTTGACTTCTACTCATGTGTTCTCGGAATCCCCCCGATCTTTCCAGTTAATTAATTTTCTAACAAAGTTAATTTGTGTGAGGACACTGGGGACATAGAAAATGAGTAGAAGTTCATTATATAGTGCAAGGTTACTCCTAGCGGAGAGAGGAAAAACAGAAAATTGACTTGAAATCCGTCATGAAATGATCGGCTTTGGTGTTATTCAAGCGTGTACTGACATAGCACACAGCTGTTTAAATAAGACAGATCAGACAAAATGTTGAAAAAGGTTTCTCTTTGAAAGGAGCAACCGAATCAGATAATGTTGGTCAAAAAATAAATAATAAATGCAATTTTGACCTTGTCCTCCTATACATTTCATTTCACACGTGATTCCTCACTTTCCGATAAATAATACACAAACATCGATTGATTGACTATTTATAGAGAGTGCAAAATGTCTCAATACTTTTTCTTACTGACTAACCAAAACAAGAAGAAAGCGGAAAAAAAGTAAGAAGAAGTGTCTAAGGGTGTGGGAAAAAGAGAGAGTGTTATTTCTTTGTAGAGAATATGAAGAGGAGGTGTGAGGAAGAAGACGAAAAAAAACATGAAGAAGTAGGAAAACCGGACAACAAATAGGATGTATGAGGAATTATTTTTCCTTTTTTAGCCGGTTTAAACCGTATTAATAGGATTAGATAGACTAGAAAGGGCTTTTCACAACATTGTTGTTTCTTTCAGATAAATACTATGATTTTAAACTAAAATATATGTTTTGGTCCGAAACTTGTCCCGAAACTATTATAACAACAGGAAAAAAAATATAAAATCAAGAATGTTTGTCCTCTCAGCTAATAGAATGTACATATGCAAAAGAAGAAGAAGAAGATGTGAATTATACTTTCTATTCGTTCTTTTCCTCTTTCCGTATGAATTGGATTGACAGGGGGAAAGAAAAGGACGCCTCTTCTTTATGGTTAACAGGAAAGAGACGAAGGAAGCCATTGGAATATAAAAAACGGATGAGAAAAGTTTTGGCGGTAGAAATAAAGCACTTTTTGAAACTAAAGTTTTTTTTAAATAAATTAATTTAATTCAAACGAAAAAAAAATCGACGAAAGAAACGGAAGTTTCTATAAGATTTTGGAAGAATTACTACGAGAACAAACACCGGTAGTGAAGCGGATGACGATAGTGTAATATGAAATCAGATGAAGAAAAAAGTGTCTGACGTCATCTGGACAGTTAGAAGACGTTGGAGAAGAGAAGAAAGCTAACAAACAGGTTCAAGGACGAAGATTCTAGAATCTCTACAGCTGACTCATTCGGGTAAGAAAATGGAGAGAAACCCCCACTATTAGTCTTTTAAAGAGCACTTTTGAGAGCAATTTAGGACAAGAAAAGGGTGGTGGGTTCTTTGAGTCGAGAATTGTGGAATTTTTGGTTTGTTACATTGAAATAACGGGAAATTTAAGTATTTTTGAACAAAAAATTTCAAAAGAACACTGTTTGCGGTCGCTTCGAAGTTGTGCAAATTCCCGTCACCGTAACCCATAAACCATTCGAAGAACTAAATTTCCACTACCTTAACAAAAAAGCCACACTACAAAACCTACAAAATCAACTGCCAACTAAACTTAAAAGTGACTTGACGAACGGATCAAAAAGGTCAAAATGAGAGCAAGTAAACAGTTTCCAAAACCTTCTCTTTATATTTGATTAGCGAGCAAGTTTTCCTTCAAAAGTGATCAAAGTGGCGAAAAGAGAAATCTGTGCCAATTTGAAACGGCTGAAGGGAGTCGGAAAGGATGTGGCAGTGCAACTGACAAAACAGAGTCATTAGAAAAGAGAGTAAGAGAGATAAGAGTTTTAGAGAGATAGGGGAAGAGAAAAGGATGAGGAGAAGAAGAAGAACTTGTTGACAGAAAAAGAGAAAGATCTCTTGGCGAGAAATCACCACTTGGTGTAAAAGTTCAGAAGTTCTCTCTTAAGTGTCTAGTAGTTAACAGAATCTTCGGAAGTCTAGTATCTAGTTGATCCGCAGCAGGATCTTAAAATTAGATCAAATTCCAATACCCGCCCTATCGATAATTGTAGAGTCTAGTCCAACCAAAACTACGGTTTGTACAGTAGAGAGACTCCTCTCCAAAAATTGAAACCAAATAGGTTCTTACCTATTTCTTACTCTTAAGTTAGCAAAAAGACAAACAACGTATCTCTTTTTTAACTAACAGATGTTAAGCACCGCCCACTTTCACTACCGCGGTGTTATTGCAGTAAAAGGAAATATGTTTGCTCTTTTTCAAAACTATTTTCATAACAATAATAATATCGAGAGGAGGGAGAATAACAACATATCGATGGCAAATATGAGAGCGCGAGAAAGAAGAAGACTACATGTGTGTGTATATGTATGTATCACATTTTAGCAGACTTGCAACGGGCCGGGCCGGGCCGGGCCGGGCCGGGCCGGAATGAAAATTTCCAGGGCCCGGCCCGGCCCGGCCCGGTCGGCCCGGAAGTTCAGTACTGAAAAAAATTCAAATTTTTTTTTCGAAAATTTCCCGATTTTTTTTGAAAAATATTTTTTAAAAACAATTTTTTGTAGGCTTCGAAGGTTTTTGAAAAATATACTTGAGGAAAAATATGAAAAATTTTCAGAAAATAAATTTTTGGACAAAAAATTGTAGTGAAAAAAGTTCAAAAATTCAAATCCGGGCCGACCGGGCCGGGCCGGGCCGGAGCTTTCTCGGCCCGGCCCGGAATCTTGCAAGTCTGCATTTTAGGTGTGGCAGGTCAAATAGAATGTATAGAGAGAATGTGAGATAGTAGAAGAACGGTAAAAAAAGAGGATGAGCAAGGTGTTTCTTCCCGCTGAACCATTTGCTTCTATATTTATCCATATTTTACCAACTAAAGACACAAAAATAGAAAAAAAACATGACAAAACGGAGTGCTCAAAAAGAATTTCTGCAGAGATCACCATGGTAGCGAATAGGAAACACATGTTGACTTTTTTGAAAACGAAAAGGCTTTTTGAGAAAAAAATGAGCTAGATTTTTCAAAGGATGATCGCTGTCAAAAAATTGAACAACTTTTTTGATCGAAATCAGTCTCGTCCAACCCACACAGTCTTGTGAAAAACACTGTTCCATATCAGGCACGTGTTTTTCAATTTTTGTATGTATTTGATAAGAAATGTACAATGTAAAATAAGACACAGTTCTTTTCCGTTTCGGTATAGCGCGGTTGTGTACAGGAATTGTTCGGAAAATCTTTGGTAATTTCTACAATATGGATATGCGGACATATGTATTATACACCCTTTCAATATACAGTAATGAACATAATTCTGACAACTTTGACCTTTTTAAGTAGTTACAACTTTGAGAATGTGTTACGGTTCCGCTGATTGCCCCATCTTGAAAGTTTATAATGGATCATGAAGATTAAAAGTAGAGCTCCATTTTTGTAGTTGACAACTGTTTTGTACGTACACTCCATACAGAGTTATGGTCATTTTAAAAGGACAGCTCAAAAATCGCACTGAAATTGGTCGATCTGAGAGAGAAATTACTGTGTCAAAACGTAACTTGCTAGGAAGCGCTCGTACAAAAAAGTTGTCAACTACAAAAATGGAGCACTGCTTTTGATCTGTATAATCCATTAAACATTTTACACAGTGGGACGATCAGTGATACCATTTCACCCTCTCAAACCTGGACATTTTCAACTGAAAATGGCCAAAGTTGTTAGAATTATGGCCATTAGTGTATGTTCATCTTCATACTAATATTTATGGAATTCACAGCAAAAATCAGAGATTCATTGAATGCGGAGATATGAATACTTATAAATAAGTTACTTAGTAGAACTGTGTTCAAAATTGTGCAACTGTAGAAAATCAGGAATCGTAGAGATACGAACTTTTGAAAAAGTTAATTTGAAAACTCTAGAAACAAATGTGAGACACTTGAAAAATTATAAATTCTCGGTGTACAAAACCTGCAAAGATCAGTTATTGCAAAAAAACTACACCTGACAAGAGAGCCCTCTTGTCTATGCCATAGTTGCTGCACTGTCCAGAGCCTTCTTCCTCTTTCATCTTCTCTCTCTTCTCTTCTCTATTTGACCGGTTTTCCGGTCTCCTCTCTCTTTTCCCACACCTTTCTCCTCTTCCTCATCGTTTTCTCCGTTTTCTGTCGATCTATATATCGACGAGAGAGCATCGAATCACGCGAAACACAGAGTACATGGGCGCCGCTCTCCGCCGCGCATATGACGCAAATACGTGAACGGCAGCATGCGGAAATGAGCGGAATGGAATAATGGGGAGAGAAAAACCTGAGACTTGAACTCTGAATGACAAGAAATTCGGTTAGGGAATCGAATTGACAAAAAGAGGGGAAAACTAGAAGATCAGCGGGTTAGAGACAACAAAAGCTGGATTTTTATTTGATTGAAATTTTTGGTAAAAAAAGAGGATGAGCAAGGTGTTTCTTCCCGCTGAACCATTTGCTTCTATATTTATCCATATTTTACCAACTAAAGACACAAAAATAGAAAAAAAACATGACAAAACGGAGTGCTCAAAAAGAATTTCTGCAGAGATCACCATGGTAGCGAATAGGAAACACATGTTGACTTTTTTGAAAACGAAAAGGCTTTTTGAGAAAAAAATGAGCTAGATTTTTCAAAGGATGATCGCTGTCAAAAAATTGAACAACTTTTTTGATCGAAATCAGTCTCGTCCAACCCACACAGTCTTGTGAAAAACACTGTTCCATATCAGGCACGTGTTTTTCAATTTTTGTATGTATTTGATAAGAAATGTACAATGTAAAATAAGACACAGTTCTTTTCCGTTTCGGTATAGCGCGGTTGTGTACAGGAATTGTTCGGAAAATCTTTGGTAATTTCTACAATATGGATATGCGGACATATGTATTATACACCCTTTCAATATACAGTAATGAACATAATTCTGACAACTTTGACCTTTTTAAGTAGTTACAACTTTGAGAATGTGTTACGGTTCCGCTGATTGCCCCATCTTGAAAGTTTATAATGGATCATGAAGATTAAAAGTAGAGCTCCATTTTTGTAGTTGACAACTGTTTTGTACGTACACTCCATACAGAGTTATGGTCATTTTAAAAGGACAGCTCAAAAATCGCACTGAAATTGGTCGATCTGAGAGAGAAATTACTGTGTCAAAACGTAACTTGCTAGGAAGCGCTCGTACAAAAAAGTTGTCAACTACAAAAATGGAGCACTGCTTTTGATCTGTATAATCCATTAAACATTTTACACAGTGGGACGATCAGTGATACCATTTCACCCTCTCAAACCTGGACATTTTCAACTGAAAATGGCCAAAGTTGTTAGAATTATGGCCATTAGTGTATGTTCATCTTCATACTAATATTTATGGAATTCACAGCAAAAATCAGAGATTCATTGAATGCGGAGATATGAATACTTATAAATAAGTTACTTAGTAGAACTGTGTTCAAAATTGTGCAACTGTAGAAAATCAGGAATCGTAGAGATACGAACTTTTGAAAAAGTTAATTTGAAAACTCTAGAAACAAATGTGAGACACTTGAAAAATTATAAATTCTCGGTGTACAAAACCTGCAAAGATCAGTTATTGCAAAAAAACTACACCTGACAAGAGAGCCCTCTTGTCTATGCCATAGTTGCTGCACTGTCCAGAGCCTTCTTCCTCTTTCATCTTCTCTCTCTTCTCTTCTCTATTTGACCGGTTTTCCGGTCTCCTCTCTCTTTTCCCACACCTTTCTCCTCTTCCTCATCGTTTTCTCCGTTTTCTGTCGATCTATATATCGACGAGAGAGCATCGAATCACGCGAAACACAGAGTACATGGGCGCCGCTCTCCGCCGCGCATATGACGCAAATACGTGAACGGCAGCATGCGGAAATGAGCGGAATGGAATAATGGGGAGAGAAAAACCTGAGACTTGAACTCTGAATGACAAGAAATTCGGTTAGGGAATCGAATTGACAAAAAGAGGGGAAAACTAGAAGATCAGCGGGTTAGAGACAACAAAAGCTGGATTTTTATTTGATTGAAATTTTTGAAGTTTCAAGAGAGATCGTGAGAACAAGTGGATAGAAGGAACAGCTCTTGAACAAGCTGTATACCGATATTCTCTTCATTGAATTGAAAATATTTTCGGTACTGAAAAATCATTGTAGGACTAACGATTGTTCAATGACTATACTCATTACTATAGTTAGCATTAGACAAGTAAGAGCTGGTGAGCACAATGAAAAAGATATTCATACGATTATAGCATCGAGACGTGTTGTCTAGACAGCAACTCTTTGGGGAGTCGACTAATATTTTGGAGTAATTCAAAGAATTTGTTATGATCATGATAAAACAGGTTTGAAAAACAAGAAAGCATATCCATATAGATGATAGTAAAACGTAAAAAATCGACTAGAAATCTGAACTGATTACTTTTATACCTTATGACCAAAAAAGGGAGCAAAAAGTTTCTCAAAAAGGGAGCAAAAGTCTGATGAAAACTCCCACAAGATTGATGTATCGAGCAAGTTGTACATTTTTTTTGATTAAAACTTTTATGGGTTGAGTTCAACTTCTTGATTTATTTTGGTTTTTTGTCTTCTGTGGAGTCTCAAGTACATAACAGGGAATGTCTAGACTTTTCGAGTAGTTTTTTTTTGATTTATTTCAAAGTTTTGAAATTCTTGGAAGCGGGACCACACTGGCATACGGTTTTCTTCAGACTTGTCACGGGCCGGGCCGGGCCGGACCGGGCCGAAATCAGGAAAAATTTTGGCCCGGCCCGGCCCGGCGGGCCAAACTCAGGAAAAATCTCGGCCCGGCCCGGCCCGGCCAGGCTCTTTTGAAACATGTTGAGTTTTTGATTTTTTTTTTTGGAAATTTTAGGAAAAATGTGAATATGTATGATAATTAAGGCATTTTTACTCTATTTTTTCGAAAAATTTCAAACAAAATTTGGTAAAAACGGGTTCCCATTTTTTGAAATCAAGAAAAATCTCGGCCCGGCCCGAGGCCCGGCCCGGGCCGGCCCGATTTTTGACAAGTCTGGTTTTCTTAACAATAGAAAGGTAGATCAGAGGAAACTGATGTTTTTTCATCGACAAGATTATAAAAATTAGAAAGTGTGCAACTTTGTACATATGTAAACTTCTTCTAGATGACATTGAGATCTATCACTATTGATAGAAAACTCTAGACTTCAACAAAGAAGTTAGTATATAATTCTAAATGAAAGCTGACACAGTTGTTGTTTTCCTCTCACAATACGCCCTATATAGTCTAGACCCATTATCCCCTCGGGCTCCCTATTCCCCATTCATTTCTCTTAAAACCAACCCAAAATAGTCGCACCAGAGTCGATCAACAATTGAACACTTGCAATTATGATCGTGCAAATGAGTGGTGTCGGGTGAAAACTCTCCGGCCAACGCGTTTATATATTGTGAGACGTTGTCGAAGAGACGCAGATCTGCTAAACCGGCAAATGCCATTTGGAGAGATCTGAAATCTATAGGAAATGAGTGCTTGGCAAAGAATGAGGTGAGGAAAACTATAAAGAATAGTAGTAGTGGGGTACTTGGGACCGGAATGAGTAATATATAGGAATGAATGGGCAAAAGAAAAAAAAACATGTCTGGAACAGGAACATTACTTTTTATCGGAATAATCAAGGAATCGAAACGGAATTGGTTGAAACTAGTTGAACTACTGGCATGAAATATTGACGGTTATGAGAAAAGATTTTTGAGGCAACTAATAGGCATACAGAGGCAGCTTTTCACATATCGCGCTATAACAACAATTAGCAAATAAGGCACATAGGTTGTTTCTGAATGATTCACTATTCCTGCCCATTCCACCTTTCACAGTATTATCGATTCCAGAACACTTATCAGGGGGTGTTAAAGGCGCATCTAATTTGTTCAAAAAACTGGCCAACATGTGACAGTTGAAAACGAAATAGTATTGAAGAGATTGAGAGACACAAAGAGTTAGAGAAGGAGGACAGTGTTATCTCTATCAAATCACTTCTTGTTTGTGACATTGAGACAAAATGTTAGTGGCGGGTTAAATATTTTTTCTGTATCGGTTAGATAAGAAGTCGCCACGTGAGTCATAAACATGGTAGAAATAGTAAGTTCGAAAGCATCATCACTTTTGAAGAGGTCATCTTGTACGAAGTAGTACATACACATTATTCAGATTAGCTTTACAATTGGGAAGAAATTTCATGAATACTCAGGAGAGCTGAACAATGAGAATGGGCGGGACGTGAGAGGAGACTTTAAGTACAACTGTTATATTGGAAGATCTAAATGTCGAAACGAAAAACAATGAATATTTCTGACAAGGAAGATTACGGTAAAATTCTTTTTTTCTTATAATGATAGCACTCTTCTGAGAAATTGTTCTTGAAAAGCAAGTTGTGAAAACTACCCGAAAATTCCACAGTGATTATACAATTTTTACGTTTAGAAGCTGAAAACAGAAAGAAGACTTATGTGTTTTCGAGAAGGATATATTATGAACATTTAATGTTGGCCTAGGAAATCGACGAATTGACAAAGGATGTCCTGGCGTTACGGATTGTCACAGATTTTGTTGGGTGCATAGATCAAAACGTATGCTTCTCTTTTGGAGCTGCTATTTTTTTTATACAGGGACCACTCTAGGGTTTTACAGTCGTTGACTGGCTGTGACTAATTGGCACTGAAATTGATCGATTCCTGGGAAAAATAACTTCTCTGGTCCATAGAAGGGCTCTAACAGAAGAAGAAATATAGATCCACTAAAAGTGAACCAAACTGAACTTATCCTTCTACTTTACTTGAAAGAAAAATACTAGTTCTATCGGCAAAAACACAGAAAGTACAATTTCAGCCATAATGTTCTTAAAATAGAAACGAACATCGTTCTTCCAAATAACAATGAAGTACAATAAGCAAAAAATGTGAGTCATTTTATTATTCAACGACGACGACGACGACGACGACTGCTGTTTTTTATTGTTGACCAACAAGGAAAAATAATGGAATGAACGGAAGAATAGAGAGTCCAACTGAAAAACAACCGAAATTTGACCTACTTAGGAGAACTGGTCAGACTAGAAGAAAAATTGTCTCCAAAAATAGGTTCAGTAAACATTCAATGAGCACGAAAAGTTCAGATTCCTAAAGCAGAAAATTTCCGCACCTTTAAATACAAATCCATGTGATTCATGCTTTCTGGTGTCCTTTTCTCCATTTTGGGAGACCAAAAAGTGGAAGAATTTTCACTACTCAGGAGAGACATAGGACATGTGCACTTGGACCATTCTCCTCTTTTTCCGCGCACTTTTTGTAATTAGAATGAAGTGATCGAGCAAAAAGATAGTTGCACTTCGTGCAAGGATAATGGACCGCGAAATTCAAGAGAGTTGGGAGGAATGAAGAGGACGAAGAGACTAGATGAAATTGATACTAAGGATCCGGGGACTTATTGAAAATACAAGAGAAAAATTGGGATTTCGTATGAAAATTATGATTTTCTAACATTTTTCAGTGGTTTTTGTATCAGAAGGCAGAAAAGTATCGGAAAAAACTAAATTCTTCGATTTCTAGACCAATTAAAAGTTCCGTCATTTTTCATCGGCCTACAAAATTCGCTCCTTGTGATCTACGCTCAATTTCATTTCGCAAGCTCAGTTTTAATTATAATTACTGGTGTTTTCGCATGAAAAACTGAAAAACACCTTTAAAAATATCAAATATGGTATAAAGGTAAATAGAACTTTATAAAAATGTTTACCCGCAAAACCAGTGTAATTAGAATTTAAACTGTACCCTGAACTTGCGCAAAGAAATTGAGCGCGTCGTAGATCATACGGCGGCGACTCTTGCGGGTCGTTGAAAAATATCGGCCTACATTATTACATCTCCCTGCTTTCTGGAATTCCTAATTAAAAATCTTCTTTCTCTCTTCTTCCACAACCATCAACATTTTGATGTTTTGACCAATGGTCCGTCCGTAGTCCGCCCAGTTGTTTGTTGTTGTTGACATTTTTGAACGGAGAAGAGAAAATTGGTCGGAAAATAATAGAAAAGAGAAGAGAAACGCGTTCGGGGTGTAAAAAATAAATGGAAATGAGATGATGATTGAGCGGGAGAAATGTATAACCTTTTTTAATTTCAGACAGACGAAAGTATAGGAAATTGATAGAAAGGTACAACAGTTTCCATATTTGTCAATGTCTTATGGAATATCTGAAAGTTTTGTCTCTCTTGAAAGCCATAGGATTACTGACTGTGACAGTAAACCAGCTTTCTCGGTCAAAAAATTGAAGATTAAAAATAGAGCCATTAAAATTCTGAAATTTTATCACTAAAAAAATTGCCGAACTAATAAAAAATATCACAGTGGCGAGGGATGATTTCAATCGAAATATTTAACGATGTTCTTCGCCATAACGTCTCCTTCAGAAATGACGAAAGCGTGCTCACAATCGTGCTCATCAAGAGTTACTTGTGCCTCACCAAGTCGCTCTATCATCGAATGTCCTGAAAAATAATGATAATGTGTTAGAGGGGAATTGAACTCAAAACCATAGTTGCAAACCGGGTCGGCGCGTAACTCGCTCAAAAGGCTATGTTATGGGCTGGAAAACATACCAAAATGTAGATCTCGGCGAATTCTGTACCTGTGACTTACTACGGGCTGGACGGCGGATTGTTAATGCGCCACGCGCGAAAAAGAGTGTCAATAGACACCAAAATGGTTAAAAAAAAACCATTCTAGCCCGGCCCGCGACACATTAACGATCCTAAATCCGGCCCGCAGTAAGCCACTCGCCGAGATCAACATTTTGGTATATTTTTCAGCAAACATTTGCCTTTTGAGCGAGTTACGCGCCGGGCCGTTTCAGCCCGGTTTGCAAGTATGCTACAAATGTTAATATATTCTATTGACAAACCATGTTCGACAGGACACCATCCATCTTTGAGTCCATAATAAAAGTGAACGACTTCTTGATTCTTGAGAAGCCTTTCGTCTAAATCCAAAACAATATCCAACTCATCATTCGACATATGCACAATATTCCTGAAAACGTCCATGTGAACCAGTTCGACAGCGGCGTCCACTATTTCCGGAGGAGTCTGTTATTAATAATTCTTAATTGTTCAGTGTCTGAAATCCTACATTCGGATGGCGAAGATTCAAACCGACGAGGAACTTTTTGATGGCAGCAGGCAAATAGTCTACCCACCAACATATCGATTTTGTCAGCCAATCGTGATGGTTTAGGGTCTGGAAAGATGAGATTCGAATAAGAAAGAGTGGGGGGAAGGGGGTCGTGGAAGAAAACGTTTTAAAGAAATATTTCGACGCTCTCTGATCAGAATTTTTCAAGAAATCGGGTTTTTGACAAAAAAAAACCATTTTTGTTCAATTATTCTGCGTCCACGCTTCTTCCGACCGCGCTCTACCGAAACCGAAGAAAATAGTGTGCGAAATTGAGAGACTCAGAGAGAAAGAGACATTTCTCAAGAGGATTACGGCGGAGCGCAGTTGTAAGAACTGCGGCGAGCTTATATACCAGAGTTGCAACGGGCTGGTCCGGGCCGAAATCAGAATTTCTCCTGCTCGGCCCGGCTCCATCGAACACAACTGCTCCCAAATTTCAACGTTTTTCGGTACATTTTAATAGAAATTCTCCTCGTCATGCACATGAAAGAAATATTGTCAAAAAATTTCAAGAATAAAATCGAAAAATGAACATCCATGAGCAGACGAGGGTACTGAAAAATTGCACGACGAGAAGCGATTTTTGGTATTTTGAGGTCTTATATTGCAAATATGATTTCTACCGGAAGTTACTGTTGCATTTATTTCTCACTAGCGCATACCGCTAAAGTTCTCTGCAATTTCTGACCATTCGGCGATGTTGCCATATGGACAATCGTTGGGAACAGTCCGACGGCTTTTTCCACGTGGAATCCTTCTTTGATAACATCTGGAAGGATACGTAACATCATATACGATCCTATACTATGTCCGAGAATATACAATTGTTTCCCACGTGGTAAGTGCTCCTTCACGAATGAAAGCTTGTGGGAGACTTGTTCTTCGAGAGAGATTCGGTCTGGAAATTGCATGGAATTTCAGAATTTTAGAAATTGAGCATTTCAACCGTGAAACGCACCATGATTCCGATGTTCGCCGTCCGAATTCAAGTGGTCTGGCATTCGAACGTGATTCAGACTCGATACTGTATAGAATAAATATCGATTCTTCGTCTGCTCGATTTCCTCGTCTCGTTTCATCAAATTCTGAAGCACTTCTCGTCCGAAATGAGCGTAGAACCCTTCGTTTCCTGGGTTTCCTAGAAGAATTTGATTTGGGAAAAGTTTTGACGAGAAGAGCTATTTTCCCGAAATTTTTTTTTTCGACAATAACTTTTGAAAAGAGAGTTTTTGGGACATTTTGAACTATGAATCTAGTAAATTGACGAATTTACGTAGTCTTACTGTGAATTTATTGAGAAAAAAACTTGAAATGATTTTCAGGGTCTTAAAATTTTAAAAATTTCACCCGGACAGCGCCCCGTCGCAAACGAGAGAGTATTTTTCGAGCCCACACATACCTTTTATCATTTTTGACCTATTTTCGCTGATTTTCATCATTTTCATAGAAATTTATTATGAAAAACAGGGATAAAAGGCCAAGATCGGTGAAAATACGAGTCTGCGCGAAAAATTAATCTGTGTCTCTCGCCGATACTATCACGTTTGCGGTAAGCCGCACTTGTAAGACGGGAATTAAGAAATTGATTCGGAAAATTGGAATTTTGAAATAAATCTGCTTCACTCTGCTTATTCAACCTAGAAAACGTTAGCAGCGCGCCAAAGGCACGCCAGTATCATCTCGAATTTCTTGAAACTCTGAAAAATCACCTGGAATCATGAGAATCACCACCCGATTCTCGCCTTGATTTTTAGATGGAATCTTCAACATTTCATCTGAAATATCCGATCCCATTACGGACATTTTCGTCCACTTCCCAGCCACCCGAACCCATTCGACTTTACGGAGAATTGAGGTCATCTGACGTTGAAATGGGGGAAAATTTGAGCAGTATATGGGAGTTAGTGAATTTAGAGAATTATGGTTAGGAGAAATCAACCCGTCAAATGTTTGAGTAATTCGTGAAGAGTAAAAAAGGATTAAATGAAAAGTGTATCATGAAAATAGTTTGGAGTTAAGATAAATTTTTTGGAAAAAAGTGTAAAAATAACATTAAAACAGAATAATTATATTGAATTGACTTCTCGAGACGAGGATTTGGGAGAAAAGAAGCAGAGGAAGAGAAGATGAAGATCGATTTGGTGGAAATGATAGAAGACGGAGAGTAGATTGCTAACGCTCGCCTGAAATGTGAGAGATATTTTTGAAAATATTTCATTTTTTATCATACTTGTCAAATGACGGGCCGGGCCTGAAAAGCTTCGGCCCGGGCCCGGCCCGTCAGGCCCGTCTTGTCAGGGATATGGGATTTTTGAGAAAAATTTTCAATTTTTTTTCAATTTTTCATTTTTCATTCGGACAAATAGACAAATAGACATTCATATTATCTTTACTATTAACAAACGCAAACGGCTGTATGTTTGTGTGTCTGTCGCCGATCCTACCGCCCTTCCTACTGAACCGATTTTCTTCAAAGTTGGACCAAAATATCAGAAATTTTCTCTTAATGATGCCCGTCTATTTTTTTTAGTTAGAATAGGTCTCGACTAGGTCACTAGGTGAAAAAACGTGGTTTTCAAGCTTTACAGTGGCTTTCGTTTCCGAAATAGGGAAATAGGAGTTCACGGGGGAAATAATTATATAACATTTTCTTTCTTCAAATGAATTCATTTCTTCAAATTTTCAACACCTAGAAGGGTGGTGTAGAAAAGGAGGTTGAGCAGCCGTTAGGCTGCGTTAACCGACTGGTTCTATAAGAAACACCTGAGTTCATCTTAGTACACCTTTAATCAAATTTGGAAAAAAAAATTGAAAAACAAATTCCCTCCAAAAAGACGGTCCTGACGGGCCGGGCCGGGCTTCGGGCCGGGCCTGAAGTTTTGAAAAAAAAGCCCGGCCCGGCCCGGCCCTTGACAAGCATGATTTTTATTATTCTTTAGCAAAAAAAACTCCAATCTTTATAGTTTTGAAAAGATATAATAAAAACAATGGCTTTGCCTCGATTGTATTGATATCTGGCCCAAAACACTGGCGTGCCTTCGGCGCCTGTTTTCCCAATAATTCTTACTCTTTTGAGCGATAGCACGATTGTATCCTCCTCTCTCTGGATCATAGTCTTTTCGGTATTCGTCACGAACTTGTCCACCGTGTTTTCCTCTTCCATACTGACGTCCTTCAACAAAGCCAGCATCCCAATCGGCACGAATCACACGATCATCCATTCGAGTGTTTGAGATGTTCTGGAGAGCTAACTCGGCGTCCTCACGA